>NC_136072.1:1195443494-1196151584 GCF_964261635.1 Lissotriton helveticus | reverse complement strand
TCACGGGTCTCCCGGCAGCGCATTGTGCACACGTCAGCCCAGTGTTCAGCAACTTGTAGGAAAGTATAGATTTGTGTTGACAAATAAAAGGACGCCAAGCACCGACTGAGACATCTGGGCAGCTGAGGTTGGGGGGGGGGGGGGGGGGCTGCATCCCACAGACATAGAAGGACCCGCGTGAGAGATCACTGGACTGAAGGCGCGGCCCCGGCCCCTCCCTCCTGGAGGAGGTGAAGAGGGGATCATTACAAACTCACCTCCAGGGGGCGCCGCGCGCTGTGCAGTCAGACTCACGGGGCCACCGCCGTTAATTTAATAAGAGTTATGTACTATAGCGTCAGCTCGTAACGTATTGACTCTCAGCGCTAAGTGGTGAAAAGGTGCACGAAGCTTGACGGATAGAACTCATCCGATTATCCATTGATTTACACCAAATTAACTTCCATTTAGGATGTATCCGTGGTAATTCACGGGTCAAAGTTCAGGTTTCCTATTTCAGCCTCCGCCACAAATCGAAGGCGCATCCGTCGCGAGACATCTGCAGGGGTATTGATTAATTGGGATGCAGTGACGGATGGCTTCCGGCAGAGAGAGCGCGTGCTCAGTGTCAGGGAGGGACTTTTATTTATTTATTTAATGCATTTTTATAAAGCGCGGACTTTACCCGAAGGTGTCAGAGCACTGTACAATAGAACCAGTTATGTTACATGAGAGAACTGTTGCAGGAATAGAACAAACAAAAAATAGCTAGAACAGACTTATAAGCAAAAGTAAGAATAAATATGACACATTTTACAATGACTAAAGAACTAGCTACATTAATTCCAGTGGCCTGAGCACTGTTTAGTACACAAGTGAAAGTTTGTATACTGGGTCACATGTCTACACATTCTTTCCAAAGTTCTCGGTGGACGCTTGTTCGTCCATCTCCGTTCTCAGTTTCTCACTCACTTTTTGCACGTCGACCACTAAAACGTTATCAGCAGCATAAGAGACCCAGGGGACAAGAGCACAGCCTGACCCATAGAGCAGAGTGCAGGGCCTCCTCCTTCCAGGAGGTGTCGCTGCATCCTTTCTAATGCATCACGCACCCACAAGAAGCCCCTCCTCCCTTCATGACGCCTCTCTGTGTCTCGGTGTCTTCCTCACGTTCCAGCAGTGGCGGCTGGTGAGCTTGAACAGTGGTGGCAGGGGCAAAGCACAGGCCCCTGTGAGCACTGTGGTGCGGGGTCCCCACGCCTCCAAGCACTCTGGGGCCCCGTATGCATTCATTGGGGGCCCATACAGCCCAAGGCCAGTGAATATCTGTGATATAGGGGAGTCTCAGGGGCCCCTCTCACACTCTGCAGGAGGGGCCCTATTATGTTGCATTATGCCATTCAATGGTGGGGTGTAATCCTAGCCTCAAATTCTAGTGAATGAGCCTTACTTCTCTCTCACAATCACCTGCACTCATTCTTACTCTCTCACACATTCTCACTCCGTTTCATTCACTCATATTCACTCTTCCACGTTTACCTTCTCTGACTCAGTCTCACTCTGTCTCATTGACTCATTCATTGTGACTCTGACCCACTCAACCTCACTTATTCATAATTCATAGTTCATACCCTCTCTCAGTCATTCCCTCCAATGCTCATGCATTCTGACTCACTCAATCGCACTATAACTCACTCAGTCTTGCACTCATTCTATTCACTCACGGTCCGATTCACAAAAGTAATCTGAGACAATATCCTAACTTTACCACTTAAGACCAAAACTTAAGTTTATCTGAGACAAAATCCTAACTTTAGTACTCCTAAATGCCTTCTGTGAATACCAAAACTCGTAAAGTTAGGATTTTGCCTGTAGTCTGTTTACATTTCTTAATTTTGGCCCAAAGTTTGGAAAAACATACATTAATAGTCTGCGCGTTACCTGCACCATCTATTTCTCAGTCACATTTGTAATCGTTCCCTTTTCAGAAACATATTCCTGCATTTTTCACTTTGTTGCAAAGTTTCCATGGATTCTAAACAAAATTCATTTGTTTTCACCAGTAGTCACACTCGTTTCTAAAATACCTAATGCTCACCTGTTTAAGGGTCCAGGTGTTCGGAATAAGGAAACAAACCAAGCCCTCTTTTAGTTTTACATTTTTGCGCAATAAAGTTTTCCACCTCTATTTTGCTATCTTTTGCAAGAACATCCCAAGATGTTTTCTGTCTTTTTTCCGATTTCAAACATTTGCAATAGAAAAATGTAAGGCACAGCGGCCAGGGCGGCTGACTCCGGAACCCAGGGGCTCACGGTTTCAAACCCTGGTACCAGCGGCAGATCAGTCCAGCACCATGTGCCTCTGGGCCATAGCTTGCTTAATCTTCCCGATGGCCCCCAGCGCCTTGACACCCTCGGGTAATTGTTCGCGCTTTACAAATACTGGACATTTACGTTTACATTTACAAGGGCAGCGTACATTGGAGGCAACGTCAAATTTAAGACCAGGGAAAACCTGGTCTTAACCCGTTGGCTGCTTCTGTAATTTCGCGGCAGTGCGGCCGTTTTAAAAAATGGGCACGGCCATTGGCCGACGGCAGTACCAGCAAGGTAGCACTGCCGTCGGCCAACGGCCGACGGCAGCATGGAAGGGGTTAATTTAGGCCTTATGCTATATGCATAAGATTAAACTAAGTACAGCACCCCATTGTCTATGCCCAGTTGCACCTTGACCCTGTGCCTCCAGGGAAGACATGGCTTGGCAGTTCGGTTTGGACTGTTCCCATGAGGCACAGGGTCAAGACTAATTTGCATATGGCCATGTCTGAACTGGGGTGGCGTGGTGAGAAAAATAACGATGGATTAAACCCAGATCTGTGATTGGGGGTGAATGTTTTGCCATTGTGCAGCATTCCGTCCATCACCTTGTGTGTTTTGCTCTTCACCCTATCTAGGATGGGTATGCCCAGACATGGGTCCCGTGCTTACTAGGCCACTGGAGTCAAGCTAGCCTGGCTGAAGATGGCTGTTTGCCAGAAACCGGTCCTAGGATGCTTGATTCCAGTCAGGGAAGACATGGCTTGGCAGTTCGGTCTGGCTTGTTCCCATGAGGCACAGAGTCAAGACTGATTTGCATATGGCCATGTGTGAACTGGGGTGGCGTGGCCAGCAAAATAACATGGATTAAACCCAGATCTGTGACTGGGGGAGAATGTTTTGCCATTGTGCAACATTCCGTCCATCACCTTGTGTGTTTTGCCCTCAACAAGACATGTAATGGGTGGTCCTCCACAAAACATGTGATGAGTGGTCGGTCCTCTACTAAATATGTACTGGGTGGTCCTCCACAAGACATGTAATCGGTGGTCCTCCACAAAACATGTGATGCGTGGTCCTCCACTAAATATGTACTGGTGGTCCTCCACAAAACATGTGATGTGTGGTCCTCCACTAAATACGTACTGGGTGGTCCTCCACAAGACATGTAATCGGTGGTCCCCCACAAAGCATGTGATGCGTGGTCCTCCACTTAATATGTACTGGGTGGTCCTCCACAAGACATGGAATAGGTGGTCCTCCACTAAACATGTCGGGCCCGATTCACAGAATGAACTTAAGACTAAATCCTAAACTTACTACTATTTGGTATTCACAGAATGCACTTACTACTTTCAGGATTCACAAAGTGAACTTACTACTTTTGGGATTCACAGAATGAATTTACTACTTTCGGTATTCACAGAATAGATTTAAGACTACTAACTTTACGTCCACACTCGGGCCGGAAATGTTGGCCCGGAGGCGGAGCTTACGGCTTGGGGGCGGAGCTTACAGCCCGGAGATGGAGCTTGCGGCTTGGAGGCGGAGCTTGCGGCCCAGAAGGTGGAGATTTCAGCCATGACTAAATACCCACCTCCGAGCCGGAAGCTCCGCCTCTAAGCCGCAAGCTCCGCCTCTGTGCCGTAAGCTCCGCCCCCAAGCCGGAAGCTCAGCCTCCGGGCCGGAATTTCCAGCCCGAGTGTGGACGTAAAGTTAGTAGTTTTAAATCTATTCTGTGAATCCCGAAAGAAGTAAGTTCACTCTGTGAATCCCGAAAGTAGTAAGTGCATTCTGTGAATAACAAATAGTAGTACATTTAGGATTTATTCTTAAGTTCATTCTGTGAATCGGGCCTGTCATAAGTGGTCCTCCACTAAATATGTACTGGGTGGTCCTTCACAAGACATGTAATGGGTGGTCCCCTACAAAACATGTCATGGGTGGTCCTCCACTAAATATGTACTGGGTGGTCCTCCACAAGACATGTAATGGGTGGTCCTCCACAAAACATGTGATGAGTGGTCATCCACTAAATATCTACTGGGTGGTCCTCCACAAGACATGTAATCAGTGGTCCTCCACAAAACATGTGATGGGTGGTCCTCCATCCAAGCATGTAATGGGTGGTCCTCCACAAAACAAGTGATGAGTGGTCCTCCACTAAATATGTACTGGGTGGTCCTCCACAAGACATGTAATGGGTGGTCCTCCGGAAAACATGTTATGATTGGTTCTCCACTTAATATGTACTGATGGTCCTCCACAAGACATGTAATGGGTGGTCCTCCACAAAACATGTGAGGAGTGGTCCTCCACTAAATATGTACTGAGTGGTCCTCCACAAGACATGTAATGGGTGGTCCTCCACAAAACATGTACTGGTGGTCCTCCACAAGACATGCAATGGGTGGTCCTCCACAAAACATGTGATGGGTGGTCCTCCACTAAATATCTACTGGGTGGTCCTCCACAAGACATGTAATCAGTGGTCCTCCACAAAACATGTGATGGGTGGTCCTCCATCCAAGCATGTAATGGGTGGTCCTCCACAAAACATGTGATGAGTGGTCCTCCACAAAACATGTACTGGGTGGTCCTCCACAAGACATGTAATGGGTGGTCCTCCGGAAAACATGTTATGAGTGGTCCTCCACTTAATATGTACTGATGGTCCTCCACAAGACATGTAATGGGTGGTCCTCCACAAAACATGTGATGAGTGGTCCTCCACTAAATATGTACTGGGTGGTCCTCCACAAGACATGTAATGGGTGGTCCTCCACAAAACATGTACTGGTGGTCCTCCACAAGACATGTGATGGGTGGTCCTCCACTAAATATCTACTGGGTGGTCCTCCACAAGACATTTAATCACTGGTCCTCCACAAAACATGTGATGGGTGGTCCTCCATCCAAGCATGTAATGGGTGGTCCTCCACAAAACATGTGATGAGTGGTCCTCCACTAAATATGTACTGGGTGGTCCTCCACAAGACATGTATTGGGTGGTCCTCCACAAAACATGTGATGAGTGGTCCTCCACTAAATATGTACTGGGTCAATCAATCAATCAGGTCATTTGTAGAGCGCACTACTCACCCGTAGGGTCTCAAGGCGCTGGGTGGGGGGGGGGTGCCATTACTGCTCGAACAGCCAGGTCTTGAGCTTCTTCCTGAAGGAGAGGTGGTCTTGGGTCAGGCGCAGATAGGTCGGAAGTGAGTTCCAGGTCTTGGCGGCCAGGTAGGAGAAGGATCTTCCTCCTGTTGTCGCTCTTCGGATGCGGGGGACGGCGGCGAGGGCGTGGTTGGTTGATCTGAGGAGGCGCTTGGGAGTGTAGAAGTTGAGTGGTATTCCACAAAACATGTAATGGGTGGTCCTCCACAAAACATGTGATGAGTGGTCCTCCACTAAATATGTACTGGGTGGTCCTCCACAAGACATGTAATGGGTGGTCCTCCACAAAACATGTGATGAGTGGTCCTCCACTAAATATGTACTGGGTGGTCCTCCACAAGACATGTAATGGGTAGTCTTCCACAAAACATGTGATGAGTGGTCCTCCACTAAATATGTACTGGGTGGTCCTCCACAAGACATGTAATGGGTGGTCCTCCACAAAACATGTGATGAGTGGTCCTCCACTTAATATGTACTGGGTGGTCCTTCACAAGACATGTAATGGGTGGTCCTCCACAAAACATGTGATGAGTGGTCCTCCAATAAATATGTACTGGGTGGTCCTCCACAAGACATGTAATGGGTGGTCCTCCACAAAACATGTGATGAGTGGTCCTCCACTAAATATGTACTGGGTGGTCCTCCACAAGACATGTAATGGGTGGTCCTCCACAAAACATGTGATGAGTGGTCCTCCACTAAATATGTACTGGGTGGTCCTCCACAAGACATGTAATGGGTGGTCCTCCTCAACACAAGTGCTGCGTGGTCCTCCACTAAATATGTACTGGGTGGTCCTCCACAAGACATGTAATGGGTGGTCCTCCACAAAACATGTGATGAGTGGTCCTCCACTAAATATGTACTGGGTGGTCCTCCACAAGACATGTAATGGGTGGTCCTCCACAAAACATGTGATGAGTGGTCCTCCACTAAATATGTACTGGGTGGTCCTCCACAAGACATGTAATGGGTGGTCCTCCACAACACAAGTGATGCGTGGTCCTCCACTAAATATGTACTGGGTGGTATTCCACAAAACATGTAATGGGTGGTCCTCCACAAAACATGTGATGAGTGGTCCTCCACTAAATATGTACTGGGTGGTCCTCCACAAGACATGTAATG
Source organism: Lissotriton helveticus (assembly GCF_964261635.1). Lineage (NCBI taxonomy): Eukaryota > Metazoa > Chordata > Amphibia > Caudata > Salamandridae > Lissotriton > Lissotriton helveticus. The sequence continues at coordinate 1,196,144,981 of NC_136072.1, read as the reverse complement.
GGTGGTCCTCCACAAAACATGTAATGGGTGGTCCTCCACAAAACATGTGATGCGTGGTTCTCCACTAAATATGTACTGGGTGGCCCTCCAGAAGACATGTAATGGGTGGTCCTCCACAAAACATGTGATGGGTGGTCCTCCACTAAATATGTACTGGGTGGTCCTCCACAAGACTTGTAATGGGTGGTCCTCCACAAGACATGTGATGGGTGGTCCTCCACAAAACATGTGATGGGTGGTCCTCCACTAAATATGTACTGGGTAGTCCTTCACAAGACATGCAATGGGTGGTCCTCCACAAAACATGTGATGGGTGGTCCTCCTCTAAACATGTACTGGGTGGTCCTCCACAGTACATGTAATGGGTGGTCCTCCACAAGACATGTAATGGGTGGTCCTCCACAAAACAGGTGATGGGTGGTCCTGCACTAAATATGTACTGAGTGGTCCTCCACCAAACATGTAATGGGTGGTCCTCCACAAAACAAGTGATGAGTGGTCCTCCACTAAATATGTACTGGGTGGTCCTCCACAAGACATGTAATGGGTGGTCCTCCACAAAACATGTGATGCGTGGTTCTCCACTAAATATGTACTGGGTGGCCCTCCAGAAGACATGTAATGGGTGGTCCTCCACAAAACATGTGATGGGTGGTCCTCCACTAAATATGTACTGGGTGGTCCTCCACAAGACACGTAATGGGTGGTCCTCCACAAGACATGTGATGGGTGGTCCTCCACTAAATATGTACTGGGTGGTCCTCCACAAGACATGTAATGGGTGGTCCTCCAGAAGACATGTAATGGGTGGTCCTCCACAAAACATGTGATGGGTGGTCCTCCACTAAATATGTACTGGATGGTCCTCCGCAAGACATGTAATGGGTGGTCCTCCACGAGACATGTAATGGGTGGTCCTCCACTAAATTTGTACTGGGTGGTCCTCCACAAGACATGTAATGGGTGGTCCTCCACAAGACATGTAATGGGTGGTCCTCCACTAAATATGTACTGGGTGGTCCCCCACAAGACATGTAATGGGTGGTCCTCCACAAAACATGTGATGAGTGGTCCTCCACTAAATATGTACTGGGTGGTCCTCCACAAGACTTGTAATGGGTGGTCCTCCACAAAACATGTAATGAGTGGTCCTCCACTAAATATGTACTGGGTGGTCCTCCACAAGACATGTAATGGGTGGTCCTCCACAAAACATGTGATGAGTGGTCCTCCACTAAATATGTACTGGTTGGTCCTCCACAAGACCTGTAATGGGTGGTCCTCCACAAAACATGTGATGCGTGGTCCTCCACTAAATATGTACTGGGTGGTCCTCCACAAGACATGTAATGGGTGGTCCTCCACAACACAAGTGATGCGTGGTCCTCCACTAAATATGTACTGTGTGGTCCTTCACAAGACATGTAATGGGTGGTCCTACACAAAACATGTGATGAGTGGTCCTCCACTAAATATGTACTGGGTGGTCCTCCACAAGACATGTAATGGGTGGTCCTCCACAAAACATGTGAGGAGTGGTCCTCCACTAAATATTTACTGGGTGGTCCTCCACACGACATGTAATCGGTGGTCTTCCACAAAACATGTGATGAGTGGTCCTCCACTAAATATGTACTGGGTGGTCCTCCACAAGACATGTAATGGGTGGTCCTCCACAAAACATGTGATGGGTGGTTACGTTAAACGTTACGTTAAAAATATTTGTACCGCGCACGTTCACCAACGGTTTCATGGAGCTCACGGTTTCGTGGCCACAAAACATGTGATGAGTGGTCCTCCACAAAATATGTACTGTGTGGTCCTTCACAAGACATGTAATGGGTGGTCCTACACAAAACATGTGATGAGTGGTCCTCCACTAAATATGTACTGGGTGGTCCTCCACAAGACATGTAATGGGTGGTCCTCCACAAAACATGTGATGAGTGGTCCTCCACTAAATATGTACTGGTTGGTCCTCCACAAGACCTGTAATGGGTGGTCCTCCACAAAACATGTGATGCGTGGTCCTCCACTAAATATGTACTGGGTGGTCCTCCACAAGACATGTAATGGGTGGTCCTCCACAACACAAGTGATGCGTGGTCCTCCACTAAATATGTACTGTGTGGTCCTTCACAAGACATGTAATGGGTGGTCCTACACAAAACATGTGATGAGTGGTCCTCCACTAAATATGTACTGGGTGGTCCTCCACAAGACATGTAATGGGTGGTCCTCCACAAAACATGTGAGGAGTGGTCCTCCACTAAATATTTACTGGGTGGTCCTCCACACGACATGTAATCGGTGGTCTTCCACAAAACATGTGATGAGTGGTCCTCCACTAAATATGTACTGGGTGGTCCTCCACAAGACATGTAATGGGTGGTTCTCCAAAAAACATGTGATGAGTGGTCCTCCACTAAATATGTACTGGGTGGTCCTCCACAAGACATGTAATGGGTGGTTCTCCAAAAAACATGTGATGAGTGGTCCTCCACTAAATATGTACTGGGTGGGCTTCCACAAGACATGTAATGGGTGGTCCTCCAAAAAACATGTGATGAGTGGTCCTCCACTAAATATGTACTGGGTGGTCCTCCACAAGACATGTAATGGGTGGTCCTCCACAAAACATGTGATGAGTGGTCCTCCACTAAATATGTACTGGGTGGTCCTCCACAAGACATGTAATGGGTGGTCCTCCACAAAACATGTGATGGGTGGTTACGTTAAACGTTACGTTAAAAATATTTGTACGGCGCACGTTCACCAACGGTTTCATGTCGCTCACGGTTTCGTGGCCACAAAACATGTGATGAGTGGTCCTCCACAAAATATGTACAGTGTGGTCCTTCACAAGACATGTAATGGGTGGTCCTACACAAAACATGTGATGAGTGGTCCTCCACTAAATATGTACTGGGTGGTCCTCCACAAGACATGTAATGGGTGGTCCTCCACAAAACATGTGAGGAGTGGTCCTCCACTAAATATTTACTGGGTTGTGGAAAAGTAAATTTTGCCATGTTCTGTGTCCCTACGCCTCATCCATCATATGTTATGTGTGCATGACCAATATGCATATGTTATTCCCCATGTCCGATTAATGACGCAATCACAGTTGTGTCCACCTCTAGTATGCCAGTTTCCAGTCCTCGTCCAGTCCTCGTGAATACTACGAATATCAGGCCTATGTAAAGCTACGTTGCCACGTTTTCTAGTGTGCACGTTATTTCATTATAAAGTCCCCGTTTCCAGGCCTCAAAAGGGCCCGGACATCAGATTCAGCTCCTGTCTCCTGAAAGCCTCGCTGAGGAGCGATACAGCCCCCACCTGTATCCTCGACCCTTCACTTACTTCCTGCCTCGCAGTGCCCGGTGCAGCTTGGCTCTGCCTCTGAGTCTGCCAAAAGTATGTTATAGTTCCAGTTATCAGTTCAGTCCTCCTTCTCTGCATTCCTAAGCTACTGAACTGCATCAATAGTTTCCGTCATTGTCTAGCCTATTCGGCTCCACGTTAGAGAAATACTGTATTAATGGTCATTTAATATTCTTCATCACGCACTACATGTAGAATAATGCATGGTCCAGTCTTAGAGTCAAGTTAGCTTTTCCCCTCATGACTTCTAGTTTATATCAACATGTTCCCTAAACATCAGATACCAGATAGGGTTTAGGTACATGTCGCTCCAACCCTCCAGACTCTAGTCTCTGCTCCTAGCACAGAGTTCATAGCCCCCAGCTTCTCCTCGTAACACGTCATTGCCAGTTTACGCGCACCATTTAGGTTAGAGGTCCCGGCTCCTTAGGTAGCCCCCTCCTATGTTTCCGCCCATTCATGACATATTCTGTTACGTTTGCATCACATGTCTATGTATACTCCCAGTTACACCTACTTTTACTGTTATCTCTCGCGACTGCTACGCGTCACCCCTTCTGCTCCACCCACTGCTACGCCTACTGCAATGTAATGCTATGTGTTTGCGCTATGTATATAAGTTGATGTATTGTTATTAAAAGTTAGCGCGCTCATCCCAGACCAAGCCCCAGCAGCTGCTGGGTCATTCTGTGCAGGTTGTCCTGATCCTGTCCTTATGCTGTAATAAACCTGCAGAAACTCCTACTACCTCGAATCTTGACTCTTATTTTATTGAGCTATCTGTTATTCATTCATTCATTCAAAAATAGATCCGGTATTATTTATTTATATACCACATAATGGCGCCCGAACAGGGACTTGCCCTTTCCCCACGCGTCGGTGAAGCCACGCCGACCCCCTGACCCTCTGCAGCCGTGACGGAACCATACCGGCCACGTGCAGATATTTCTGCTTCAAGTATCCCTCAGGCCCACGGAGGAGACGGAGGAGGCGGTCCAGCATCCAAACGAGACGGTGGAGGAACGCGGCGAGTCCCGACCAGAGCCCAAGCCGAGAGTCCAAGGTCCGAGGTATCCGGAGGCCCACCCGTAACTGAAGTCCGAAGTCCGAAGTTCGTCGTCGTAGCAGTCCAGTCCCGTCCGAGGCCTTCCGTTCCGTGCTGCCCGGTGAGTACCATTGCTGGGGTAGTATCTAGACAGGACCAATCTAAATTGACTCCTGGTCCGTGGGTTGGTGGTGCCCAGACTCACAAACGAAGTGTTCACCTAGGTGGATACGGGTCTTGATGCGTCCCTTTATGGGACCGGTATGTTCCGTACTGTTATAGCAGTGCATCCAGTAACTCTAGTCTGTTCCGTTCTCGAGAAAATTCTTGTATTTCTGTTCTCAGTATTTCAGGTAATATCCTGTTCGAACTGTTATTTATAATGTTCTTCATGTATTTTAATGTTGTGGTATGAGTGTGACGTGATTTCGTGTTTTCATTGTATATTGTATTGTGTCCAGATTACAGTTCAGTCATGCCGCTCTTTTCCAAGTTACGTCAGTTAAAAACTAGAAAGGGTTTATTAGAAGAAGCAGTTCCTGTCCCGCCCAGGGACAGTCCAGGTCATTTTATGTATCAGAAACATGGCATAAGCGCCATATTGTATCTAGATTTATGGGTAGAGTATACCAAACAGTTAGACGAAAAGTACAGATGGCCCGTATCGGGTACATGGGATGCCGAATGTATCATGCGAGTAGAAGAAGCATTATGGAAAAAGAAAGCCAGACAGTCACAGAAAGATGCCATCGAGTTATGGCGTAAAGAAGCTCATAGAAGAACTGAAAAGGAAGTCAGAAAGTCAGAGTTAAGTAGAGAATCCCAAGAACGAGCCCAAGAAAGAGAATTAATCGAGATAGGTGAACAAGTCAAAACCGAACAGTCAGACAGACAGAGGCATGCCCTCATTAAGGGTATGTATCCTCTTCGTGCCGAAGGTGTGCCAAAGGCGACCCCAGAGGCATCTAGTAATTTCCCGCCACCATTAGTTCCGACCAAGCTACGTCACAAACCGACCGCAGCTGATATTTTTATTTCGTCCTACTTGGACGACACAGTCCCCGAATATGCAAATCCTGTTCGCGCTCCGCCAGTCCCTGTAAATCAGGCACTTCCTGCTCCTCCAGGCACCGGGGTGCCCTTAACAGTCCCCCCGGGTCAGCCTGCCATACAAGTCCAGCCCACGTTACAATTACCGACCCTGCCAGGACGAAGAATGTCAGTCGACGATTCCAGTCTAGGGGCCGCAGGAGGAGCTACTCCTCAAACCCCGCCGCCACACAAGCGTTTATCAGCACTCGAATTACATGCTCAAGCATCACAGCGTACTCCTAAAAGTAATAAGTCTGTCACAGAAATCAGACAAGCCCTTGGCGAATGTGTCTATGACGCAGTCCCAGGCGAGTATAATATGGTTTTATATTCCGTACGCGTAAGGAGGGTGACCGAGTATCTAGTCACCTTACCGAATATGAAAGAAGATCTAGACAGAATATATCGTTTCATCCGTACAGGGGATGATCCAGAAAGTATTGGCGAGATTATGTCTCAAAGGAAAGCCGAGATCCAGCTCATGATATTAAAGTTCCTGATCAATTGTCTAATAAGAGAACAAGATTATCCGTCTAAAGATCCCGCCGAAATGAGAATCCTGACAAGGTGGAGTGATAATATAGCCGAGGGTAAGCACAAGACCGTCGGTGCCATGGAGAGTATGTACAAGAAAATTCGTAAAGAAATAATAAGGTTACACGACCAGCGTAAAGCAGCACAAGTAAGCGAGAAAGAAAGTATCTCTGATCCTGAAGAGGAAGAGAACGAGAATCCCGCCAGAATAGCGTATGTAGGAAAATCCAGATTTCCAGATCGCCATTTACGCCTAGAACACAAGTCTATTTTTCATCATCCAGCACCAGAACAAGGTTCTCTAGAACAAGTATTTCAAGCTACCGATCACATTCTGAAATCACGAATCGGTTATAGTGAGTTAAGTACCATGCATGAACAAGAATTAGCCCGATCAGCAGTCCGATGGATTACTGATTCTACCACTTTTCCAGACGAAATAGTGGCACAAATGTTTCTGAAATTGCCCCCAGCCGAGCAGCGACTGGTGGGTATGTATATGATCCAGCACCTCATTACTCTGTATGAGGGTCAACACTCTGATCCAGGCCCGTTACACGATATCCTGAACGAGTTACTCCAGTACAGATGGAGAGGTCTAGGTACCGATTTAATTAGTGTCATTCTAGAACAGCGCCACAAATATAGAACGTTCTTGAACCCGCATTTTGTTCATGTCTCACCCCCAGAAAGTAAATCATTTTACATAGACAGACAGAATCCGTTACGAGAAGTCCACCCAGTCAGAGGGACGGGTGGCGAAATGCAACGAGTGTTTGTATACACTCCAATTTCAAAGATGGAACTTCTTGAAATGAAGAAATTAATTCCCTGTCATGACAAAGATCCAGCAGGGTTCCATAGAGAATTAAAAGACATGCTCCGTATGGGAGAATACACTTACCCAGATATCATTAAAATGTTAAAGGTCCTGTTACCCGCAGGGGTGTATGAAAAGTTAAAGGAAAAGGAATGGGAGGTGGGAGAGAAAAAGATCGATTGGGCAGTCCTAGAAGCAGAAGACAAGGCACGAGTACCAGGTACCGGTCTTGGAGATAAATGTAAAGAATTACCAGAATTATTGATTCAAGTTTTACCCAGATTATTGACAACGAGAAAAGAAGACTGGGATGCAATCTCAGCCTGTAAACAGAAACAAGATGAAGATATTAGTGATTTTTATTCTAGATTTGAAAAATGTTTCAGTATCAACAGTGGTCTCAAGACAAGTAGTGAGTCATACCCTCACCTTTTTGTTACCAAATTAGTCGAGAATTCAAGTCCACAAATTAAAAATCGAGTTTTGAAAGTCGAAAGCACCTGGCAAGCAAATACTCCGTCCCAGATGCTCCAGATGCTCCAGTATCACCAGAATAGAATCAGGGAAGAGCAAGAACACGAAAGAAAACGTATGAAAGACACGAAAATGAAAGTGCTAGTTGCACAATCTGTTCCTCAAGACAGTCAGAAGAGGGGTCCGAATCAAGCCAGTCATCCTGCAGCTCCCGTTAAAGGAAACTGCAATTATTGTAAACAGCCAGGTCATTTTATAAACGAGTGTGCAGTTCTGAAACATAATATAGCTACTGGTAAGACTAAAGAAAGACCACGTCCGCCTAGACAAGAACAAGTTTCACAGATTCCTCAGTCACAGAATGCACAACAGACAGTTTCCGCACCGCAGCCTATTGCTGCAACACAGCACGTTACATCGCAGATGTACCAGTATGCACAGTCCGAGTATCCAGAGTACCAGTCATATTCATGAAACAGCCTAGAGAGGGAGGTAGGCTTGCCTCTCATCGAGATACCTGTAGATCAAGAAGGTCCCTATGTTCACAGTCAAGTATTAGGGAAAGACAGAAAGTTTTTGATCGATACAGGGGCAAGTAGGACCACAATTAGTCATGCCGAAGTTCCAGGGGCTCCGCTCTCAGGCTCAAGAAATGTTTCCCTTGGATTTTCAGGAAAGCCAATAGTTAATGAGATATCAGAGCCAGTCACTCTAGAAGTAGGTCCATTGTCCCGTACTACTGATCTGTTACTTACTAAGTCATGTCCAGAAAACCTATTAGGCATTAAGACACTGAAAGAATTAGGTGCAGTTATTTGCTGTTCCCCAGAGGGAATACGTCTGTTCCTACGTGACTTTAAGGGTCACTATGTATTACGAGATTTTGATTCAAGATTGTCTAATGTTCCACAGCATTTATGGGCGCAAGGTCCAACTGATGTAGGTTACATGCAAATCACACCCCATCGTGTGACTCTCAAATCAGGTGTAGTGTTACCCCGAATCAGACAGTACAGATTGCCACCTGAGGCTGTAGCAGCCTTATCCAAAATTATTGACGAGCTCATGGCTCAAGGAGTAGTTGTAGAAACTGACTCCAATGTATGCAATTCTCCGATCATTCCAGTCATGAAACGTACTGATCCAAATGCACCCCCAGTATATCGATTAGTGATTGATTTACGAGAGCTTAATAAATGTATTAAATGTAAATGTAAATGTTGGATACTTGTAAAGCGCACTGTTACTCTACCCGAGTGTCCTGGCGCTGTAGACCGCTGGGGAACCCGTCCTGGCTTTCCCTGTGAGATGGTCCCTTTCTGGGTATCTCCAGGGTGAAACCAGGCATCCCCGGCGTCTGTGGGGGGCCGTTGTAGAGATGAGGCAAGCTTAATGCCCAGAGTTACCGAGTGTGATCCCTGGTTAGAGTAGGCACTGAGGCGAGAATTATCGAGTTCGTAGACCCTGGTGCAAGACCCTGCCGCGTCAGGAATTGAACCCTGGTCCCGGGCCATTCTCTGCTTACAGGTCTGCTGCCTCTAACCAGTGAGCCACACCTCTCCATTATTCCTCAGTACCCAGTTGTCCCAGACATCTCTTCCCTGTTAACAGCCATTGATTCCGAAGCCATGTTTTTCACTGTCATAGACCTCAAGAATGCATTTTTTAGTGTTCCAATTCATCCAGACAGCCAGTTTCTTTTCGGATTTTGTTTAAATGGAAGGAGCTATATGTTTACACGCGCTCCTCAAGGTTTCACAGAAAGTCCTAGTATTTACAGTCAAGCACTCAAGAGACAACTAGACAACATTCACATGCCAACTGACACTGCCCTGCTCCAGTATGTCGACGATCTACTGATCACAGCCCGTTCTGAACGTGACTGCGAACGAGCGTCACTTACAGTTTTGTATTTTCTAGCCGAGATGGGGCACAAGGTGTCACCTTCGAAGCTTCAATTCTGTGTCCAGCAAGTGGTATACTTAGGACACTTACTGTCCAAGAGGGGTAGGCAGTTGACACCCGACCGTATCCAGTTAATAGCGAGTCTTCCCCAGCCCAGAACCCAGAAGGAGGTACGTGCCTTTATCGGCCTCACTTCTTATTGTAGACAATGGATTCCTCAGTATGCATTTCTAGCCAAGCCACTGATACAGTTAACGACACAGGAGGCAGCCGTATCGACTGTCCTCCCTTGGACATCTGACCATACACTTAGTTTCAACGAGTTAAAGAAAGCTTTATGTCAAGCTCCAGTTCTAGCTACACCGAACTACAGTAAGCCTTTTACACTTTTCGTTACCGAACGCGAAGGTACAGCATTATCTGTTCTCACACAAGATCAAGCAGGACAATACAAGCCCTGTGCTTATTTTTCGAGCACATTAGATCCAGTCGCCCAGGCGTTGCCTGCGTGCCTCAAGTCAGTTGCAGCCACAGCACTAGCTATCAGACAAAGTGATTCCATAGTTTTAGGACATTCCCTGACAGTACAAGTTCCACATTCAGTAGAAGTTCTTTTAAACCGAACACAAACACAGCACTTGACAATTGCACGTTTAACAGGTTATGAATTGACACTGTTCCAGCCACACATAGAAATTAGACGCTGCAACGTTCTGAATCCTGCTACACTGTTACCATCAGTTAATTCAAATCCAGACCCACATGACTGTGTGGAAGTAGTTAATATTACGACAAAGCCAAGACAAGACCTGACAGACATTCCGTTACCAGATCCCGACCTGACACTTTATGTGGATGGTTCATGCATGAGAACTAGTACAGGAGAACTAGTCGCCGCGTATGCAGTGACTACTGACACCGAAGTTATTGAAACACATCGTATTGATACCCTGTCCGCTCAAGCAGCAGAGCTAGTCGCTCTGACACAAGCCTGCATACACGCCAAGAACCTGAAAGTTAATGTTTACACAGATTCACGTTACGCATTCGGAGTTGTACACGACTTCGGAGTGCTCTGGCAGGAAAGAGGTTTCATGACTTCTCATGGAACCAAGATTCAGCATGGTCTCCTTATTCAAGCCCTGTTAGACGCCATACATTTACCGACATCTATTGCTATCATGAAGTGCAAAGCACATACGAAAGTTACAGACATTATTTCCCAAGGTAATGATCTAGCAGACCGCACAGCCAAGCTTACAGCACAGACTCCAGACATTCCAGTTAACATGACACATACTCCAGATCCGATTACATGCATGACAGTTAAGGACCCTACACAAGACGTCATAGATATACAGTTACATGCTACCCCCGATGAAATCAAGAAATGGTCCGAACAAGGAGGGGTCCAGACAGATCAAGGATGGTTAACGAAGGGTAGAGCCACATGGTTTCTCCCCGATTCTATGGTTCAAGTCATTATCAATACCGCACATAGTCCAGCACATTTAGGAGAAAAAGCTATGTTAGACAGTATCCAGAACATTTGGTTCAACAAGCATTTACGAGCTGCAGCCAAGCAGAAAGTCCGCACCTGTATGATATGTTGTCAGTTTAATCCAGGTAAAAGTGTCCCGGTGGAACAAGGTGGTTTCCAGCCCCCTGACCACCCTTTTGAGGTCCTCCAGATGGATTATATTCAGATGGAGCGATGTCGAGGTTTCAAGTATGTCCTTGTAGTTGTATGCGCTTTGTCCAGGTGGACAGAAGCATATCCAGTCCCAGATTACACAGCCGCGACCACTGCCAAGCAGTTGGTTCGTGAGTTTTTCCCTAGATACGGACTCCCTAGAGTCGTATATTCTGATAACGGTCAGCCATTCTCCTCAGAGTTAATGAAGCACGTTTCCCTTTTGTTAGGGTACCAGTGGAAGTTCCATTGTGTACGCCATCCTGAAGCAGCCGGTCTAGTCGAGAGACATAATCAGACCCTGAAAATCCGCATTGCTAAAGTCTGTAAAGAAAAAGGTGTGGACTGGCTAGTAGCTCTGCCAGTCGCTTTGTTTTATATGCGCATGGTCGCACATTCCAGATCAGGTCTGTCCCCGTATGAGGTCGTATTCGGCCGCCCCCCTAACATGTGGGGTACTCCTAGACCCCGAAGTATTACCGATGTTTCATGTAATATGCTGACAGATTACCTAGCTTCCTTGATGTCTGCCCTCAACTCATGTCGTTCACAGGTTGCCGCCGCATTTCCAGACAATACCGAGGTGGCACCGCACGAGATCGTTCCAGGCTCCTTGGTGATGATCAGAAATTTTGACAGATCAAGTCCGCTGGAACCACGTTGGAAGGAGCCACGTCAGGTCCTCCTCACCACCCGTACTGCCGTCAAGTTGGAAGGCAGAAAAGGATGGGTCCATCTTTCTCATGTAAAACTTTTCAAAGGATTGAAACCAGTCTCTAAAAACATTTCCCAGGATTCGAAGGACTGCCAAAATATTGCTCTTAAGGACTGTCCCGCACAAGACATTATTACAACCCCTCCCTTGTTAGAGAAAACTCCGCAGCAGGAGTATAAGTTAAAGCTCAGGTCTAGTAAAATAAGTCAGTCAGTTTGATTGTATAAGTCCTCCCCTAGGTGAAACGGTTAGACTGTTTCTGACATGTATAAAATAGACCCCCATAGTGAGAGAGTTAGTCGAAGTTCAATTCAATGTATCGTTTTTCTGAGTTTCGTATTATTCATCAGCATTTTGATTTCCTGCACCAGCTATGCGTTCTATCTGTATTTTCCAGTTCCTCATGTAAATATGTCTGCTAATGCTACAGTAGAGCACACGTTTAGTGATCTGCCTCCTCACGAATATTCTTACCGCCTCGCTATGCGCAACAACTCATTTATCCGTATGTTACATTACTCACACCAGACCAGCAATGCCACTAATTGTTGGGTGTGTGGTCGACTCCCCCCTTTCCAGATACCGAAGGGAGTTCTGCCACTCTTTCCTTATCCATTCTCACACAATGGTTCGTGTGGAGCATGGTCCACGTTAACGTCATCCTCAACAGATATGTCTTTTCTTAACAGTACATGTTTTCCAGACAAGCAAGGTCTCCCCCACAGAACATGGTTAGATCTAGAAAATGAAGTATATAATTTAGGTAATTATTCGTCGAATTTCATGGTCCTGAATGTTCAGTCTGATACTACTCCAGACTTACCTGCTATTTCAGTACTACCTGTCAAAGGCGAATTATGTGTCCGTAGTTATGGTTCCGTACATGTAGGTCATAGTGAATGTACTACTGTTATCCAGTACAGTGACAGTGGGAAATCTGTTTTCAAAGCTTCACGTCATTCTTATTTTATTTGTGGTCAAACTGCATATGTCCGTCTGCCCCTCGATTGGGAGGGAACCTGTTACATTGCCTTCCTACTGCCACCAGTTTTCCTAGCCCCATCTGATTATCACAGAAACACACATCTAGTACACATTAGACATAGAAGGGAGTCCCCAATTGTCGATTATACTGAAACTACTCTAGAACAGTATACAGATTTCAATAAAGGTTTCTTCTTCTTCGTAGGACCTGTCCAGAATAGTAAACTGATCCGTAGGTTAACAAGAACCCTTGAAGCTGTAGTAAATGAGACTGCCTCTGCTCTAGGTAACTTAACCGAAGAACAATCTGCTATGAGATTTGTCGTTTTGCAAAATCGTCTCGTCCTTGACGTCATACTGGCCGATAGGGGCGGGGCCTGTAGAGTCATCGGATCTAGTTGCTGCATTTTCATTCCAAATAACGCGCCGTCTGTTTATTCAGCTATAACCAGACTCCATAAAATTGCCCATCTGTTACACCAAGATCCAGGCACCTGGACATGGTCCGGTTGGTTCTGGAATATAATTTCCGCCTGGGGATGGAAAGTCCTGTCCTTTTTAGGTATTGCAGTAGCGATCATATTTAGCTGCTGCCTCTGTATACAATGTGGCCCTGCGATTTGCAGCATGTGCGCTACCTCTTGTATTCCTAGTCCCAAGCCCCGTTCTAAATCCCGTTCCAAGACAATTCGAGACGAACAAATGGTACTGTATGAAATGATAGACGGTATCATGAATATTGATGTTTCCTGATGGAAACGTAGTGACAAGGAGGGAATGTGGAAAAGTAAATTTTGCCATGTTCTGTGTCCCTACGCCTCATCCATCATATGTTATGTGTGCATGACCAATATGCATATGTTATTCCCCATGTCCGATTAATGACGCAATTACAGTTGTGTCCACCTCTAGTATGCCAGTTTCCAGTCCTCGTCCAGTCCTCGTGAATACTACGAATATCAGGCCTATGTAAAGCTACGTTGCCACGTTTTCTAGTGTGCACGTTATTTCATTATAAAGTCCCCGTTTCCAGGCCTCAAAAGGGCCCGGACATCAGATTCAGCTCCTGTCTCCTGAAAGCCTCGCTGAGGAGCGATACAGCCCCCACCTGTATCCTCGACCCTTCACTTACTTCCTGCCTCGCAGTGCCCGGTGCAGCTTGGCTCTGCCTCTGAGTCTGCCAAAAGTATGTTATAGTTCCAGTTATCAGTTCAGTCCTCCTTCTCTGCATTCCTAAGCTACTGAACTGCATCAATAGTTTCCGTCATTGGCTAGCCTATTCGGCTCCACGTTAGAGAAATACTGTATTAATGGTCATTTAATATTCTTCATCACGCACTACATGTAGAATAATGCATGGTCCAGTCTTAGAGTCAAGTTAGCTTTTCCCCTCATGACTTCTAGTTTATATCAACATGTTCCCTAAACATCAGATACCAGATAGGGTTTAGGTACATGTCGCTCCAACCCTCCAGACTCTAGTCTCTGCTCCTAGCACAGAGTTCATAGCCCCCAGCTTCTCCTCGTAACACGTCATTGCCAGTTTACGCGCACCATTTAGGTTAGAGGTCCCGGCTCCTTAGGTAGCCCCCTCCTATGTTTCCGCCCATTCATGACATATTCTGTTACGTTTGCATCACATGTCTATGTATACTCCCAGTTACACCTACTTTTACTGTTATCTCTCGCGACTGCTACGCGTCACGCCTTCTGCTCCACCCACTGCTACGCCTACTGCAATGTAATGCTATGTGTTTGCGCTATGTATATAAGTTGATGTATTGTTATTAAAAGTTAGCGCGCTCATCCCAGACCAAGCCCCAGCAGCTGCTGGGTCATTCTGTGCAGGTTGTCCTGATCCTGTCCTTATGCTGTAATAAACCTGCAGAAACTCCTACTACCTCGAATCTTGACTCTTATTTTATTGAGCTATCTGTTATTCATTCATTCATTCAAAAATAGATCCGGTATTATTTATTTATATACCACAGGGTGGTCCTCCACAAGACATGTATTCGGTGGTCTTCCACAAAACATGTGATGAGTGGTCCTCCACTAAATATGTACTGGGTGGGCTTCCACAAGACATGTAATGGGTGGTCCTCCAAAAAACATGTGATGAGTGGTCCTCCACTAAATATGTACTGGGTGGTCTTCCACATGACATGTAATGGGTGGTCCTCCACAAAACATGTGATGGGTGGTTACGTTAAACGTTACGTTTAAAATATTTGTACCGCGCACGTTCACCAACGGTTTCATGGAGCTCACAGTTTCGTGGCCACAAAACATTTGATGAGTGGTCCTCCACTAAATATGTACTGGGTGGTCCTTCACAAGACATGCAATGGGTGGTCCTCCACAAAACATGTGATGGGTGGTCCTCCTCTAAATATGTACTGGGTGGTCCTCCACAAGACATATAATGGGTGATCCTCCACAAGACATGTAATGGGTGGTACTCCACAAAACATGTGATGGGTGGTCCTGCACTAAATATGTACTGGGTGGTCCTCCACAAAACATGTGTAATGGGTGGTCCTCCACAAAACATGTGATGAGTGGTCCTCCACTAAATATGTACTGGGTGGTCCTCCACAAGACTTGTAATGGGTGGTCCTCCACAAAACATGTGATGCGTGGTTCTCCACTAAATATGTACTGGGTGGTCCTCCACAAGAAATGTAATGGGTGGTCCTCCACAAAACATGTTATGGGTGGTCCTCCACTAAATATGTACTGGGTGGTCCTCCACAAGACATGTAATGGGTGGTGCTCCACAAGACATGTAATGGGTGGTCCTCCACTAAATATGTACTGGGTGGTCCTCCACAAGACATGTAATGGGTGGTCCTCTACAAAACATGTAATGAGTGGTCCTCCACTAAATATGTACTGGGTGGTCCTACACAAGACTTGTAATGGGTGGTCCTCCACAAAACATGTGATGAGTGGTCCTCCACTAAATATGTACTGGGTGGTCCTCCGCAAGACATGTAATGGGTGGTCCTCCACAAATCATGTAATGCGTGGTCCTCCACTAAATATGTACTGGGTGGTCCTCCACAAGACATGTAAGGGGTGGTCCTCCACAAAACATGTGATGGGTGGTCCTCCACTAAATATGTACTGGGTGGTCCTCCACAAGGCATGTAATGGGTGGTCCTCCACAAGACATGTAATGGGTGGTCCTCCACAAAACATGTGATGGGTGGTCCTCCACTAAATATGTACTGGGTGGTCCTCCACAAGACATGTAATGGGTAGTCCTCCACAAGACATGTGATGGGTGGTCCTCCACTAAATATGTACTGGGTGGTTCTCCACAAGACATGTAATGAGTGGTCCTCCACTAAACATATGATGGGTGGTCCTACACTAAACATGTGATGGGTGGTCCTCCATTTAAGCATGTAATGAGTGGTCCTCCCCTAAACATGTGATGGGTGGTCCTCCATTCAAGCATGTAATGAGTGGTCCTCCCCTAAACATGTGATGGGTCGTCCTCCATTTAAGCATGTAATGAGTGGTCCTCCCCTAAACATTTGATGGGTGGTCCTCCATTTAAGCATGTAATGAGTGGTCCTCCCCTAAACATGTGATGAGTGGTCCTCCCCTAAACATGTGATGGGTGGTCCTCCATTTAAGCATGTAATGAGTGGTCCTCCACTAAACATGTGATAGGTGGTCCTCCACAAGACATAAAGTGGATGTTCGTCCACTAAGACAGCAGAAGACATGGACTTCATTGACTTGGTGGACGAGTGGTCTATGTAGATAAAAAAACACATGAAAGCAATGGTTAAGTTGTTGCATATGGGGATGATATACTCACAGACAGCTCCCCTAAAACCGGTCTTCACTGCAGCAGTTAGAAAGTTACAAACACAAAGAGACGTGAACCTGTTCTACCTCTGTACACTGATCTCACATTCTTCCTTTTCAAGACTGCTGCACGTTCAGATCTCCAAATACTTCCTTTAAGTCTTTAAATGCAGCGCACACCATTACCTAAAAAAAATATATTTAATCTGAGGGAACTGAAGACATCTTCTCAGCACCATCAATCTCCACATGGAAACCCAGGACAGGGAAAAGAGCTCTAGGTTATCCTACTTCTAACTAGATTGTATCCAAAAATCATATCGTTCCTAACACGAAAAGATGTGATCTCCTGATTCAGTTGAACACTTCCCAAGGCATGTTGGGCCCGATTCACAGAACTAACTTAAGAAAAAACCCTAAACTTACTACCATTTTGGTATTCACAGAAGGCACTTATTCATTGATGAGTAAGTGCCTTCTGTGAATATCAGAATGGTAGTAAGTTTAGGATTTTGTCTTAAGTTAGTTCTGTGAATCGGACCCGTTGTCTCCACCTCATTCCCTTTATAATTGGACTCAGGAATCTGCCTATTTTCTATGTTAATTTAATACTAATCACCTGTTAATCCTCCCATGCAGAGACTACCTTATATTTAGATTCCTGTAAATATGTCCACCCCATTGCCTACTTCGCGTATTGATGATAATTTTCACTAGAACGCCTTTCAACTATTAACAGCCCTCCTTCATTTTATGTTAAATGTTACAATGTCTATTACCGTCTATCTATTGCATTTGACTGTTTCTAATCCCTGAGGGCAGTTTTACATCTGCAAAATAATATGTTGATCAGCTGAAAAGTTAACCCCGCTTCAGTACCGAATAATGTAAATGCTTTTGCAAAACGTCATGAATTAATAAATGCACCAACTTATACAAATTCTCTAAGGTGCTCTGGAATCATGTCTAGGCTGGAAAACAACGGTCCCTGCTGTCTACTCATCTAGGTACTTTTATTAAGAGCCTTGTTGAGAGTGGAACATTTTTCCCTTAAGTATTAAATCGTTTCTACTTGACCTTAACAAGTGTCAGACTCACAGTTCACCTGCGGGGATGTCTGGACTTCGATGCTGCTTCATCTCACTTAAGGAAACTCAAATCCACTCTTGAGAACACGCACGCAACCTGGGCTTCATCCTGGACTCCTCCCTCTCCATGACCAGACAAGTCAACGCCGTCTCCTCGTCGTGCTTCAACATCCTGCGCATGCTACGTAAGATCTTCCGATGGATCCCCACCGAGACCAGGAAGACGGTCACCCAGGCCCTCGTCACCAGCCGTCTGGACTACGGCAACTCCCTCTACGCCGGAACCACCGCCAAACTCCAGAAGAGACTCCAGCGGATCCAGAACACCTCAGCACGACTCATCCTGGACATCCCCCGCCGCAGCCACATCTCCGGACACCTGAGAGACCTGCACTGGCTCCCGGTCAACAAGAGAATCACCTTCCGGCTCCTCACCGACGCACACAAAGCCCTACACAACCAAGGACCAGGATACCTCAACAGCCGCCTCAACTTCTACGCTCCCAAACGCCAGCTTCGATCGACCAGCCACGCCCTCGCCGCCGTCCCCCGCATCCGAAGAGCCACCACAGGAGGAAGGTCCTTCTCCTACCTGGCCGCCAAGACTTGGAACTCCCTTCCGACCCACCTCCGCCTGACCCAGGACCACCTCGCCTTCAGGAAGCAGCTCAAGACCTGGCTGTTCGAGCAGTAGCGGACCCCCTCCCCCCAGCGCCTTGAGACCCTCCGGGTGAGTAGTGCGCTATATAAATGCTCTGATTGATTGATTGATTGATTGGGCAAAGGCGCATTGAGAAGCCACACCTCACACGTCACTACGCAGCACCCTTTCTTGGTGTGGATTTGTCTCATGGAGTCAGCAGTGGCCCGTGCAGGTGAGAGCGGTGGGCAGTGGGGCAGGGTTGGGGGGGGGAGGGGTGGATTTCGACGGACAACGATGAAAGAAAATTAAATAAATAATTATTTTTCCCTCATCATCGTTCATCGAAACCCCCCTCCCACGCAGCCGCACCGCTCTTACCTGCATGGGCTGCTGCTGCATGGCTTTGAGTCCTGAAGAAAATAAACAAACAACATGCACTATGTCGTCTTCTGATCTGAACAGACTCATATTGTCTAAATTACTATTCTACAACTATGGGCCAGATGTACGACCATGACAATTTGCGACTCCCAAATTGCGCTCGATTGCGAGTCGCAAAATGCCATGTACAATAGTGTCCGAGACACTGTTTGCGATTCCCAATGGGGTCGCAAATTGCATTCCTCATGAATATTCACGAGGCACTCGCAATTTGCATCCCCATTGGGAACTGCTGGCCATCTTAGGGATGGTGGCCTGCTGGGGTCAGCAGACTTCCATGCCTGCGACTGCTTTTAAATAAAGCAGTTTTTTATGCAGCCTATTTTCCTTAGAGGAAAACGGAATGCATTTAAAAAAAGAAAATGAAACATTTTCGTTTCATTTTTTAAGGGCCGGTAGTGGTCCGTGGGACCACTACCTATCCCCCAAAAATATTTCTCCCTCAATTGCAAAGGGGAAGGGGGTCTCCATTTGCGAGTGCGTTACCATCCTCTTGAAGAGGGCGGTAAATTGCGAGCGTTTTGCAACTGCAATTGAAAACATTCATACAAGGGGTGAAGAGTCGCTATTAGGAAGGGACGCCCTTGAAATGCCCCATCCTAATAGCGCGAGTCACAATTCCTATTCAGCAAGTCCCAAATAAATTGAGACTAGCTAAATAGGACTGTACATGGCTCTATAGTATTTTGCATGTGCAAACCGGTCGCAAACAAGTTTGCACATTCAAAATAGGTTCTTACTTCTGGCCCCGTGTGTACTATTCCGCAACTATGTGTGCTTATGAATAAGAAGGGTTCACCTGCAAACTCAAATATGAAATGTTTAGTCTGAGTCTAGTTTCTGCAGCATGATCATATATGCAAAATTAACCTTAACTAACTAGGTCAATATTGAATGCTTACATTCAGGGAATCACATCAAGTTTGTGATTCAAAGTTTTAAACGAAATGGGAGATTGCAAATTCCCAGATGAAAACATAACTTTAGTTCAAACAGAATCCATTAAAACACAACACCAGCTTTAATGTAATGTCCAGATGGCAGCACTCCAACAGAATCAGTTCCACTGAAGACATTCAGTTGATTCCATGGAGAGAATATTACAGAGAAGAACAGAACACCATTTAGTCTATCTGAGCGTGACAGCAGTAGAAAGAAATTGGCATTAGGAAGCAAGGTTCACCAGGCTTAGTGACTTGGTAAACTCGAGTTCAAAGATGGCTGCCACATTCTAGTCCACATTTGTTCTTGTTTGGAATGTGACCCTCAATATGTGGGTGACTTCTTGATTTTGGAATAATTCACCAAACTCTTCCCACTCCGGCTTCCTTCATAGAATTTTAGAAGAGTTTCTGAAATTAAATGTACCTCATGCTCTTTTACCTTGATTAGCCCCAAGACAAGCCCTCTCCTACTCTGACCACAAGTAAAGCATAGTATGTTGACCTTTGTGACAACAAGTCCTAGTGCTGCGTAATCTACTGTCCTTCAGAAGAGACACCCCTGGTCCTATTTGCAGGGTTATCCCCAAACTTTTTGCCTTCCTCCGCCTATTTTTCTGACCTTCTTTTTGTTGGCTTTAAGACTCTCAGCATTCTCCCACTGCTAACCAGTGCTAAAGTGCACATGCTCTCTCCTCTAAAACATGGTTTACACCTGTTTGGCATATTTGATTTAATTTTTGATGTAAGCCCCTTGTAGAGTGGTATTCTATGTACATAGGGCCTGTAAATTAAATGCTACTAGTGGGTCTGCAGCTCTGCTTGTGCCACCCACAGATGTAACCTTTCAAACCTGTCTCAGGCCTGCCAATCCAGGGCTTGCATGCACAATTTAATACCACTTAACTAGGCGTTTAAAACTATTTGCCAAGCTTAACCTCCCCTTTTACTACACATAGGTCACCCCAAATGTAGGACCAAGGTAGCCCTAATGGCAGGGTGCTGTGTCAGTAAAAGGTAGGACATGTGTCTTTATGTGTGGAATGTCCTGGTAGTGACAAACAGCCTATTTTGTTTCTCACCTATGTAAGGGTGCCCTCTCATAGGTTAGCATTGGGATTTCGATAATAGTTGTGATAAATCCAACTTACTGGTGTAGTTGAATTTTACATTACTACATTATGCCACTTTTAGAAAGTGGACATTTCTCTCTGCTTATGGTTCTTTGTGCTTTGCAGCCTGACTCAAATACAGGTCTGGGCTGGGTGACAGCTGCTCTGTGTGCATACTTTCCCGCAATATGCGGTCCCGAGGGACACATCAGGTGAATACGCCTGAGAGGAATTTTCCCACAACGTTCGAGACCTCTCAGTCCCTCAAAGACCATGAAGCACATTGTTGCTTTATAACTAATACTAAATACGTTAATTATGATTATTAAATCGTATGTATTAACACATGCTTATTAGTTGCAGCGATCCATTTTTTCTCATTTTAGGTGACTTAAGGAGTGGTGCACACAGGGCTGGCCCCTGTGTTTGTCCTGAAGAAGAGCATTGGGGAAGCTCGAAACATGTTGATGTCCACTAGGGACACCAGACTCATTGGAACCAGGCCCCCTAGAGACCCACCCCGTTTTTAACATATCAACTAGGAGCCAGAATAAAGTTATTTCACCTACTTGTTAAATATTTTTAACTCACTCCACTCCATATACACCACTGCACCACACATAGTTGCCCCCAAACAGTGCTTTTAAGTAAATCCACATGTCGTAGCACGCCTCAACCCGCAGCCGGTTGAGATGGCCCCTATGATGAAGCATGTCACCGTGGGGAAACCCTGGTGAGTGAGGGGACTCAAGAAAGGACATTTTTCCTTTTCTTGCCAGATTTTCCGACTCAAACTGAGCGAAAATCATTTTTCCTGCTAGGTTCTTTATCAGAGATTTCGGATTTTGTAGGTCTACCATACTTCCCCGGCAGTCATCACACAAGAAGGGTTGGGTGTGACAGGGTTACATCTGCATACTGATGGTCTTCGTGGCTGGAAGGGTGAGAGGCATTCACACTTTGCAATTATATAGATTATGTCCTGCCCTCACACAAAGGGCTGATTTACCCCCTATTGATTCTTTGGAGCCAAGACTGGGTAGAAAGGGAGTGTTGCGCACTTCTAAAGGTTTTTTATTGAAGTCACCCCTTAACAAAGATATTTTTGAATATAAGTTCAGGGCCTCTAACCGCATGATGGCAGACAAATTGGTGGACTTGAAAACAGATGCTGATGGCTCTGCATGCTACACATTGGCAGAGGACTGCTGTGCTGACAGGAGGAACCGACATTAGGACTATTTGCTTTGTTGTGCTGGCGTGATGCGTGCTGGGCTGCTGGAGAGACTGTCATGCTGCATTTGGACTCTTGTGCTGGCCTCTCTGCCTGCCCTTTGATTTGTGTCCCAGTGCTCTCAAGGGCTTGCTTGCTTGCAGCCCCCTCCCTGTTCTTTAGAATCCCAGGGAGCAAAAAGATTCCACAGAAGCCAGCCATGGAACTCGTGAGTCCGGCTTTTGTTTATGGAAACAGCCTTAGCCACGCAGCGTGAACTACACTGCGCTGAACCACGCAGGCGGTACCACGCATGTCTAAACCACGAATATGCCTTAACCATGCACATGTGTGGTTAAGGCATATGTGCGGTCTAGTTACTGCTGCTGCCGAGTGGAAGAGCAGGAAGAGAAAGGAACAGGATCAGGAGAGAGGTGAGTGGTGTTTTGAGGGGGTTGGGGTAGTTTGTAGAGGTTGTGGAGTCGTTTTCCGGGCTGGGAGGGGTCAGGATAATTTACAGGGACAACATTGAGTCAAGAGTTTTAGGGTTCAGGGCAGGGGACGGAGGTTGGGGTAGTTTTGGGGCTGGGAGAGTAGGGTAGTATTTAGGGCTGGTGGGGTCGGGACTTTTAGGGCTCAGGGCAAGGGACAGAAAAGGGACAGTTTTAAGGCTGAGGGGGCTGTTGGGCTGGAGTGGGGGTAGGTGGGGTTAGGTTTTAGTGGGTGGAGCTTGTTTTAGGGCACAGGGAGGGGGTGGGGTCAGAGTAGTTTTTAGGGGGCTGTGTTGTAGGTCTTAGGTCAGGGGACAGGATAGGGGCAGATTCAAGTGAAAGGAGCAGTTGGGAGATTTAGGGCTCATGGCAGGGAATGGAGGTGTAGGTAGATTATTTGGGTTGGAGTAGTTTTTGGGGTTGGGGGCTGGAATAGTTTTCATGGCAGTGGGGGTCTGGAGTTTTAGGGCTCAGGGCAGGGGACAGAAAAGGAGCAATTTTAAGACTGAGGGGGCAGTTAGGCTGGGGCGGGGTAGGTGGGGTTTGGTTTTAGGGGTGGGGGCTTGTTTTAGGGCTCAGAGAGGAGGGTGGGGTTGGAGTAGTTTTTAAGGGGGCTAAGTTGTAGAGCTCAGGGTAGGGTACAGAATAGGGGCAGTTTTCAGGTTGAGGGTGCAGTTGGGCTGGGTTAGGGGGTAGGTAGGGATTTTAGGTTCGGGGTGTTTTTAGGGTTTAGGGCAGCGGGGCAGGAGTGTGATCTTTACCACACGTGGCCATTTACCAAACATGTCTTTACCACAAAATGTCATGGTGATTGCATGCGTGGTAACATTTTCCTTAAACGCCCTAGTCCTGATGAGGCCCGCTACCTGAGGGGCTGAAACGCGTTGACAGTATTGGAGGAAACTTATATGAATTTAAGGAGATATATGAATAGCTTGAAAGTCCCAAAAGAAATGATGAGGTTGGAATAATACACCTCTTAGGACTTTCTGGTGATCATTTTTTAAAGGAATGCTCTTGGTCTAAGAAATGGACAGCATCCTCAAATGATAGGGCAATAGGGAATAGTTGGTATTTGTTTTGATTAGGTTGATAAAACTAATTAGTTGTTGTAGAAAAAACATTGTATTATACATAAGAATGATTTTGCATACATGAAGAATTGAGAAAAACACATATATAAAAAAGTTTTGGTTTTTTTTCCCAAAAGAATTGCTATTTAGACTTTTGCTTGAACCGCTCACTTGGACTATGATTTAAAATTACATTTGATTGATCAAGCAAGTAAAATGCTTAGGGAGGAATAATAATTGAATTTTTTCTTCAGCTTATTATATAGTAGTATATTTGTCCCAAAGCATTATTTGCATGTATTTGTGTTTACTTACCCAGATGCTGTTGGGTTATTTGGGTTACCCCTTTTGATATATCGGTGCATGTGTGGTAAAGGCATGCATTATAAAGATGCGGTCAGGGTTTAGACCGTGTAGTTAAGGCATGCATTTTTCGATCACACAGCCTTTTTTTAACACTTCAGCTGTTTCTGGCTTCAAGCAGCACATGAGGAGTTCTGTTATTTGCTCCTGGTTTCTCTGTGAGAATTCCGAGCTTAGGGCCACCACCTGCACTCGTGTTGCCTTATCAACCAGGATTCTAGCCCACGACGTGTCTGTGGAGGGTGATCGGCATTGCCCTAGTGGGAGAAAGGGGGCGTCCCCAGTGTCGCAAGGACCACCCTATGCATAGAAAAGTGTAGTGCGTTCAATTTGGGAGCCCGGCCTCGAAACCCCAGGAAGTGCCTCAAGGGAAGCAGAGGAACTCCCTTGGCATCACACTGTGGAAGGGGCCCGGCAAGGGAAGCCATGCCCACCCTTCACTTTCCGAATCGTGACATTCATGCTACTCAATGGTGGCCGTGAAGCGGGCGTGCTGCTGGCGCATCTTTGCCGTCCAAGACCCGACCGCATCCAGTGCCAGGGACCCTCGTCCTCCGACCTGCCACCGATACGACACCAGCATCCTCCTTGATCTCAACCCCGGACACAACAACATCTGCCAGATCTAAACGCTGACCAACACCCACAGTCCGCTCTCCTGCCTTCACTTCCACCTCACCTTCACCCACCTCTGTACCCCGGCTCACTAACACAACTTACTGACCCTCACCGCACCCAAGACTCTCAAGTGCCTTCTCCTCAACATGTGATCACTCCACAAACACACCACAGAGATCTGGGACCTCCTCAACACTGTCTAGCCTGACCTTGCATTCCTGACGGAAACATGAACAAACTCCATCTCAGCGCCAGACATCGCCACTGCCATCCCTGACGGCTACAAGATCATCCACAAGACCCCTCCCATCCAGCCAGGGGGAAGCATCGCCATCGTCCACAAAAGCTCACTCTGCCTGACCTTCCACTCAGATGAACCAACGATCCACATTGAACACATCCACATCCACTTGCAGACTTAGATCAACCAAAAAAACATCCCTCCATGGCACCCTCGTCTACAGACCATCCGGTCCGCGCGCCTCTTTCACCGATGCCATTGTTGACCTCATTGCACCACAAGCCCTCGCATCCACCGACTACATCCTATTCGGATACCTCAACTTCCACCTAGACAACCAAAACAATCCCAACACCTCCTTCCTCATTGAGTACATAGCCAATGTAGGACTTAAACTGCTAGTCCCCTCTCCCACAGCCCAGCAGGACATATTCTCAACCTCGTCTTTTCCCCAGGAAACAGCATCTCTTACAGAAACACCACCGGACTCCTCTGGACTGACCACCACTGCATCCGATTTTCTTTCAACAAACCCACCACACACCAGCACGCCTACTGTTTACCCTGCAGACGCTGGGACAGAGTCACCGAAGATCAACTCATCACCTTCCTCAACGACACATCACTACCGATATCCTCAGATGTCAACACCACAGCACGCAACCTCCACCAATGGATTGCAAACTGCACTGACACCCTTGCTCCCTCACAAAAACCACTGCCAAGCAACACGTCAAGAGAGAAAGCTGGTTCACACCAACGCTTCAGGATTCCAGATACACCTGTAGACAGCTCGAGAAGTCATGGAGGAACAACAAAACCCTGGAAGCCCATGATGCCGTCAAAGCAGCCACCACTGCACACCACCACCTCATCAAAACCACAAGGAAGAAGGCCCTCCAAGACAGAATCACCAACAACACACACAATAGCAAAGAACTCTTCAGCATTGTCAAGGAGTTTGTCAAACCCAACAGCGAGGCCACAGACATCCCACCCTCTCAAGACCTCTACAACAGACTTGGTACCTTCCTCTACCACAAGATCAAGACTATCTACGACAACTTCAACACCCAGTACCACCCACCCCACCATGCCAGCAACGACCACAACCGATACCGACGCCCCAACCGACTATGCACAGCTGGTCCCGACTCACCACAGACGACACCATTAAGACCCTGAAAAGCACTCACTCTACAGCACTTTGGACCCCTGCCGCATCACATCTTTCACCGAGCCGCCGCTGCCATCGCACCCGAACTATGCTGAACCCTCAACTGCTCCCTCGGGAACACCACCTTCCCGGATGACTGGAAACACATTGAGATCAACCCCC
Source organism: Lissotriton helveticus (assembly GCF_964261635.1). NCBI lineage: Eukaryota > Metazoa > Chordata > Amphibia > Caudata > Salamandridae > Lissotriton > Lissotriton helveticus. The sequence continues at coordinate 1,196,118,947 of NC_136072.1, read as the reverse complement.
TCCTGAGGAAACCCTCCGCAGATCTGACAGAGCTCAAGAACTTCAGGCCCATCTACCTGCTCGCCTTCACAGCCAAAGTCATTGAAAAAGCCGTCAACGCCCAGCTACCCGACTTTATCAAAACCAACTATGTCCTGGACATCTCCCAATCTGGTTTCTAAAGCAATCATAGCACCAAGACCGCCACTGATGACATTGCTCCCTCCTTGACCAAGGGGAAACCGTGGCCCTGGTCCTACTGGAACTCTCAGTGGCCTTCAACACCGTCTCCCACCGCATCCTAGCCGCAAGACTCTACGACACTGGTATCCAAGGCAAGGCCCTCAACTGGTTCCACTCCTTCCTCACCGGCAGAACCCAACAGGTTAGACTCCCATCTTACCTATCAAAAGCTACAGGGGTCATTTGCCGAGTACCCCATGGATCCTCCCTGAGCCCCACCCTTTTCAACGTCTACATGGCCCACCTCGTATCCATCATCAGGAACAATGAGCTCAACATCGTCTCCAACACCGACGATTCCCAGCTGATCCTCTCCCTCACCAAAGAACCCGCTGTCACCAGGAACAACTTCCAAGAAGGAATGACAGCTGCCTGAATCTTAACTCAGACAAGACAGAAGTCCTCATCTTGGGATGACTTCTGGTGACCCTCTACTCTAGGGAGTCTCCCTACCTCCACGAACCACCCATGAAACTTCGGCTCCATACTGGACTCCTTGCTCACAATGGACCACCAGATAAACACTGTTTCCTCGGCCTGCTTCAACACACTTCGCCTGCTTCGAAAGACTTTAAGATGGATCCCCACCGAATCCAGGAAGACAGTCACCCATGCCCTCATCAGCAGCAGACTCAACTACGGCAACGCACTCTACACCGGCGTCACCCAGAAATTCCTCTGAAGATTCCATAATATCCAGAACACAGCTACAAGACTAATCGTCAATATCCCCCGTTGCAGCTACATCGCTCAACACCTCCGTGACCTCCACTGGCTCCCAGTCGATAGAAGAATAAAGTTCAAACTCCTCACCCACGCATACAAGGCCCTTCACAACGTCAGACCCTCATACTTGAGTCACCGCCGGGAACCAACCTTTACAACAAGGTTTTTACCTCTTTGTGCCTTTACCACGCATTTTTAGCATGCAAGACCAGAACCCAGCAGCGGTCCAGGCAGGTAAGCGCTGTGGGCAGTGAGGCGGGGAGGGGGGATGTTGACAGATGACGAATAGGATTTCTTTATTTTATTTTCCCTAGTCCGTCATCTGTTGACTCCCCCCGCCTGCCCATCCCCACCCCATCCCACCATGCATACCTGCACAGACCGCCACTGCTAGAACTGGATAAATGCCCTTCTCCTACCTCGCCGACAAAACATGGCCGTCCACCTCAGGAAATCACCCGCGCTGACGCGATTTGGGAAGGACCTCTAGACCTGGCTCTTCGGATAAACTCAGCACTTAGTCTGATCTGCTGCGCACCCCTCCCCACCAAAGCGCCTTGAGACCCTCACAGGTGAGTAGGTGCACTTTACAAGCCCCGATTGAATGAGTGATTGATTGGAACACCCTTCTTAGCGCACTGCGTATCAACTGCTGTGGAGTTCATCACGTGGGCACTGGAGCTCCACACTAAAATAAATAAAGAAATAAAGAGGCCTGCTCTTGCGCTAGCAGGGATTCAGCAGGGCCACAGGAGCCTAGGGGGTCCCATCACAGGCATCAACATTAAAAATTTTGCGGGGTGACAAGGGGTACCCGAGAGATTATATAAATAAAAAAGTGCGGCGGCTCCTGCGTGGCCCCATGGAACGGGGCCGCCTCTAGGGAGTTTCCGGGGCCACTGGGTCCTGGGGCTCCCTCTGCATCCCCCAACAAAAATGTGTCATGCGAATGTCCTATGCTATATATGTATTTAAATATGATGATTAATACTTCTTGTGTAAAGCCTTGCATTCTGGAATTATTTTATATGTACAGATATTTTTATTTTTATGTGCTGTACACATTTTAATAACTTTGTTTGAAATTAACTTAAACTGATGGATTGATTGATTGATGGATTGATTGATTGGTGAATCGATTGATTAATTGATGGATGAATTGATTGATTGATGGATGGATTGACTGATTGATTTATTGATAGATTAATTGATGGATGAATGGATGGATGGATGGATGGATGGAAGGATGGATGGATGGATGGATTGATTGATTGATTAATGGATTGATTGATTAATGGGTGGATTAATTAATTAAATGATTGATTAATGTATGGATGGATTGATTGATGAATGGATTGATGGAATGATTGATTGATTGATGAATTGGTTGATTGGTGAATTGATTAATGGGTGGAATGATTAATTAATTGATGGATAGATGGATTAATTGGCTAATTGATGGATGGATTGATTGATGGATGGTTCGATATATGGATGATTGATTGAATGATTGATGGACTGAACACCTGTATCTTTATGCAGGACCACCCGTTCCCTGATGACGCTGCTTCGACGTCAGCACGTCCTGCCCCTGAGTTCCAGTGAATCCATCGAAGCAGAATCTCGGCCACGCCCCTTTTGTACCTTTTAATTGGACATATTTGAGGATAAAAACCAGAAAGGAGACAAGTCGCTTTCAAAACTGCATAATCTTGTTTTTTTATATTTTACTCGTTCTTGATTTCGTCCACGCAGCACGCGCTGCCAGAGAAGAGGAGGTAAAGCGCATTTTTTGGGTTTTCACAGATTCCCGCTCTTGAAAGCGGCGCCTCCTGTCACCGGCCTGGCTGGTGCGAGGGACGGAATTAGCACAAGAAACAGCTCCGGAGAAGTGTGTGGGGAATAAATATTCAAACTGATTTAATTGACAAACCTCTGCCTTCCAGGGATGCGGAAGGTGTCACCGGCACAGGTGAGACCAATTACTCCGCGCGGCTCCGTTTAGTGAAGTCGCTGAAGCAACAACAGGCGGATTAAAGCTGGTTTATGACAAAGACGTCAGGAGCCGAGCACGAGACCCACTTCTGCTACACAACTAATGGGGACGGGAAGTTTTCTTACTTCGTGAGGCAAGGTTGCCAGTGGGAGATAAAAGTGTGCAGCTAGGTGGGTAAGGTGTACGGTTTGCATGTGAGGTGTGCCAGTAGATGGTCAAGGTGTGCAGGTAGGTGGATAAGGTGTGCTAGTTGGCATGTAATTTGTGCCAGCATATGGTCACGGCATGCAGGTAGGCGAGTAAGGTGTACTGGTTGACTTGTAAGGTAAGCATTGTCTAGGGCTCCTGTTACGGATGTATGACGTTACAACGCATGCTATTACAACGCATGCCTTCACGACGCAAGTTTTACAACGCAAGTCGTTACAACGACTTGCGTTGGGGGGCGCTGGATAGTGAATAGTTTAATTTACTATTCCAACTCCAGTCCCCGTGGATAGTAGGGAAGGTTTTGGAAACTATTCCCTATCCTAGAGCGCCCCCCAGCGCAATTCGTTGTAAAATTTGCGTTGTAATGGTTGCGTCGTAAAGGTACTTCGTTGTAAAAGTTGCGTTGTAAAGGATGTTCCCCTCCTGTTACTATTACACATCTGTAGTACAGCAGTCACTACCCTTTGATTACTGTATGCACCACCCTGAGCTCCTGTTACTATTACACATCTGTAGTACAGCAGTCACTGCTCTAGAATTAGGGTAAATGTTGTCCAGATCTCCTTTTACTAATACACATCTGTAGTACAGCAGTCACTACCCTTGGATTACTGTATGCACTGCCCTGAGCTCCTGCTACTATTACCCATCTGTACTACAACAGTCACTACGGCACGAGTAGGGTAATCGAAGTCCTGAGCTCCAGTTACTATTATACATCTCTAGTACAACAGTCACAGCTACTGGATTAGGGTAAACGCCGCCCAAGTTCCTGTTACTATTCCACATCTGTAGTTCAGCAGTCGGTACTCGTGGATTGGAGTAAGTGCTGTCCTAAACTCCTTTTACTAATACACATCTGTAGTACAGCAGTCACTACCCTTGGATTTGAGAAAGCAGTGCTTGGAGCTCCTGTTACTATTACACATCTGTAGTACAGCAGTCACTGCTCTAGAATTAGGGTAAATGTTGTCCAGATGTTCCTGTTTACTATTACCCATCTGTAGTACAGCAGTCACTACCCTTGGATTACTGTATGCACCGCCCTGAGCTCCTGCTACTATTACCCATCTGTAGTACAGCAGTCACTACCCTTGGATTACTGTATGCACTGCCCTGAGCTCCTGCTACTATTACCCATCTGTACTACAACAGTCACTACGGCACGAGTAGGGTAATCGAAGTCCTGAGCTCCAGTTACTATTATACATCTCTAGTACAACAGTCACAGCTACTGGATTAGGGTAAACGCCGCCCAAGTTCCTGTTACTATTCCACATCTGTAGTTCAGCAGTCGGTACTCGTGGATTGGAGTAAGTGCTGTCCTAAACTCCTTTTACTAATACACATCTGTAGTACAGCAGTCACTACCCTTGGATTTGAGAAAGCAGTGCTTGGAGCTCCTGTTACTATTACACATCTGTAGTACAGCAGTCACTGCTCTAGAATTAGGGTAAATGTTGTCCAGATGTTCCTGTTTACTATTACCCATCTGTAGTACAGCAGTCACTACCCTTGGATTACTGTATGCACCGCCCTGAGCTCCTGGTACTATTACCCATCTGTAGGACAGCAGTCAGTACTCTTGGATTCGAGTACTTGACGCTATGAGCTCCTCTTACTATTACACAGCAGTCAGTGCTCTTGGAATAGAGTAACCCCCTCCTTGAGCTCCTGCTACTCTTGCTCATCCCTCCTACATCAATGTAAGACCTGGCACCTTTCGGTGTGATTCCCATGTCTTTTTGCTTTCTGATCTCCCGGTTTTGACTCTGTTTTTGCTGGTTTAGTGTCTCTGCACACTTTCTCACTGCCGTTCAGTGTTAAAGTGCAAGTACTCCTGTTGTAAATTGTGTTATGGATTGGTGTTTCCATGATTGGCATATTTGATTTACTGGTAAGTCCCTACTAAAGTGCACTGAGAGTGCCAGGGCCTGTAAATCAAATGCTGCAGCAATGATTGTACCACCCACACGAGCAGCCTTTCAAAGGGTTCTTGGATCTGCCACTGCAGTATCTGGGCACAGTTTTTAGTGCCATATCGACTTGGCAAGTACACCCAATTGCCAAGCCCTAACCTTCCCGTTTCATTACATGTGAGTCACCCCTAAGGTATACCCAATGTAGCCCTATGGGCAGGGTGCAGTGTTTGTGAAAGGCAGGACATGTACTGGTGTGTGTAACATGTCCTCATAGTAAAATACAGTGAAATTTGTTTATCCCACTTGAAAGGCTATCTGTCCCAAAGGATAGAATGGGGAATACTTTGCAACATCATACAAATATAACTTCCCATAGGGACAAGATAGAAAGATAGAGTTTAGTATGCCTGAACTCAGAAAATAAAAATGCAGCTTTTTTCAGAATATAAAAATGCATCTTTTTTTAAAGATGATTTTTATATTGTGTGTTTGAAAATACCACTTTTAGAAAGTAGGTACTTTTTTGCTTAGCTATCCTGTGTGCCTCTGCTGGTTTGTGGATTGTCTGTCTGGCTTTTGAGTGACAGAGGCTGGGGATGTGCATTCTCTTCAGACAGCCACTGGGGTGGTTGAGGTATGACCTGCCTTTCCAGGATGAGTCTGGGCTGGGCTGAATAGATCTGGGTTGCACTTAGAGTAGTGGGAGGAGATTTCCTTGCACCTGAATGGGCCCGGTCTGCCTTGGACAATGCTGTCTCCACCTCCTGCCGGGAAGCAGGATCAGAGAGGACCAAACTGTTTGGACTAAAGCACAGACACTCTTTGGCCAAGAGAACAAAGAAAAATGCAGTATAAATATTGAGGCCCAGACCACAGAACTTTAGAACTCTTTTGGGACCAAGAAGACTGCCAAGAAAAAGGGCTGGAGAAGCTGTGAGGATGAACTACCACTTTGCTGTGTGCTTTGCTGTCTTGGCCTGCTGTGGCTGCTTCTGTCTCGGGCAGTGAAATGACTGGACTGAACTTTCTGCAGCTTGTTTGTGTGAGTTTCTGCAAGGGCTTGGGGTAGAGCTTGCCCCCTGTTCAAGAAGTCTAAGGAACAGCAAAGACTTCATGTTCATCTGTTACCGGCACTAGGAACTGTGTGTTTTGCATTGAAACAGAAGAAGAAGCAACCCAATGCCATCACCAACGCCACTGCCGGCTCCGTGTCCTGAAGACACCAGTGCACCTCGCCCGCAACCCTGGTCGCACCGATGACGATGCCTGATGCTGCCACCGAGCCGCTGCTTGCACTGTGACCTGTGGGCACCAAGCACCGAACTGCCTCGCTTCATGCCTCTGCCCTGGTATCACCAACTACGCCGCTCCACGCCTACATCAACGCTGCTGCCTGCACCGTGATTCGAGAGCACCACTCGTAAAGTTACATGATGCACCTCCCTCATCCTGCATCGCAGCCTTGGCCTCCCAATGCCGGCACCATCGACTCCAGTTGTTCAGCCGACGACCGCTCTTCCACAACAACGAAGCCGCTGCTTGCATTGTGACCTCCAGCACTGCGACAAGCACTGCATCACTTCACACCGCAGCCCTGGTCTCACCAACGCCGCTGGATGACTGTCACTGAGCTTCTGCCTGCACCGCGACCTGAGGGCAGCCCACTCCGCACCTCTGCACTTCGTACGGCAGCCCCAACGCCTGCTGACACCGGCACTCCCAACTTGAACTGTGAGATGTTCGATCTGCAACATGTGTTACTTCAAGGGCCTGACGACTCCTGAACTGACCTCTAGAACCGACGCCTGCAGATGACAGCTCTTCAGGGCTCAACGAGAGGTCACCGATGCCCTGCATTTCTAAAGGTACTGTTTTCCTGGCCCGCAAAGACACGGTCAGCCAGAACTGTTTGGATTTGTTCTTCACAACACTGTGATAGCCCCAGGAGGAGCTATTGCCTTCAAGGAAACTGTCTTTCAAGTCTATTTTCTAAGAACTGTATGGTGGATTTTTTTAAATCCTTTTTGCTCTTGTTTGGACAGATAAAATATTGGTTATTTTTCTAAAACTGATGTGGTATTCTTTTGTAGTGTTCTTACTATATTACTGTTTGTTATGTGCAAATGCTTTACACACTGCATCTGAAATAAGCCTGACTGCATGTGCCAAGCTACCAAGGGGGTGAGCAGGGGTTATTTCAGTAGTGTATCCCCCTTATAGTGTATCCTGACTAGAAGCAAAGGTCGCTATTTTGACAAAGGTGCAAATCATTGCCAACTAGAGACAGTCTCTACTCTTGGATTAAACTAAGTGCTGTCCTGAGCTCCTGTTACTATTCCACATCTGTAGTACAGAGGTCAGTACTCTTGGATTAGAGTAAGCACCACTCTGAGCTCCTTTTAATATTTCACATCTGTAGTACAGCAGTCACTGCTCTTGAATAAGAGTGTGCACTATCTGTAGCTCATGTTACTATTGCACGTTTGCTGTACTGCAGTCAGTACTCTTGGGTTATGGATACTTTGCTACATTTCAATAGTAAGTGAAAAAAACTCAAGACAAGTGAAACTTCACTCCGTGACACTATAGACATTTGTCAAGCTCTGAAGACCATCTTTTCTTCTGTCACCCTACAAATTCTGGACCTTTTGTAGCTGTATGATTGCTACTTGTTGTGGCAATACCTATGCACCTGGGCCCTATAACTGGTAATCTGCACACCTACAAGTTGTGAATGAACAAATAAAGAAATACATTTTCAAGTACAGTGACAGCGACTGGAGCCCTCATGAGTTTATCTTCTTTCATTTAAGTGTTTTATATCTTGAATGGACATGGAGTGAGGTGCTGATCTGAGAGAGAGCAAAGCTAATGGCACCACTGGGCAATCAGTCAGGAGAAGCTGTATCTGAGGTTCAGTGCATTACTGATGCCTGGACCTCACCTACTCCCTCCTCTCACACATCATCTCTCCCACTAAGATAAACTGAACCTCAGATGAATAATTCAGAGAGCAAACATAGCCTTCGTAATGTGACGTCAGAAACCCATGCCATGCTGTCAGGGACTGTTTTTATACGTGATTGCATCTGACGCCCATTGCGCGAGGGCAGACTCCATTAGCTGGGCACTTTGAATTAGTTTACCATAATGTGAATCTATAATATGAATCTATATGTTATCTTTTTACAGTGGCCTACCTATGTTAATTGCTAGAGTAAGTGGGATCACATACCCGTAGAGCAGGTGCACACCACATTATAACTTTCTGTGTCAGCCTTCGCAAAATGAAGTTTTCATGGGTGATCTCAGCACGAGATGAATGATGGACAAGAGCTAGAGCAAGATCTCCGCTTTTATTTTTCAACTGTCAATTCAGTATCTGCTCTCTACCGGGAGCCTGCTGGAGTTTTTTTCCCTGTGTATGTACAGAATACTGTGTCTTCCCTCCATCATCCCGTGTAGTCCTTACTCCCAGTCAGAATTTGCATGAGTATCTTTAGCTTGTATGTCATCTTTTTATCTGTAAGAGGAAGAGTGTGGTCACAAGCTGCTTGGGATGGTGATGGAGAAGGCAAGTGTGTGGTTTCTTTAAGAGTAGATAGTTGTATTGTTATTATTTTATCTGGGTGGCTTTGTGGAGCACTGTCGGCACTAGGTGAGGGAGTGTAGAAGGTAGAAGTGTCTGAAGAGTTTTTCAGAGAGCTAGGAGCCTTATGCAGGATGAAACAGAGAGACTGTCATTCTTTCCCAGATGTTCAGCTATTGGGTCTCAACTCTCAAGGGGGAGAAATCATGGAGAGAGCTTCAGAAGGAAGGTGCCTGGAAGTGAAGAGCTAGGAGGGATAAGCAGTATAGAAGAGAAAGATTTTAATTATTTCCCAGATGTTCAGATATTGGGTCTCAAGGGGAAGAAGTGACGAGGAGACATCACCAATCACAGTCATCATCATTAACCACTGACTCAACATCGTCTCCTATGCCAACGACACCCAGCTGATTTGCTCCCTCACCAACGAACCAACAGTCCCCAAATAATTTTCACTACTGGATGAAGGCTGTCACTGCCTGGATGAAGAAGAGCTGCCTCAAGCTTAATTCAGAGAATATCGAAGTCCTCATCATGGGTTCCACCCCTCCCACCCCCACCTGGGATGGCTCCTGGTGGCCAGCAACACTTGCAACCTCCCTCACACCCACAGACCATGTGCAAACCCTCAGCATCATCCTGGACTCCACACTCACCATGAGATGCTAGATCATCCTGCTTCTTAACGCTACCCCTGCTTCAAAAGATCTTCAAATGGATTACCACCAAATCCAGGAAGATGGTCACCCATGCACTAGTCCTTTGACCCTACTCGCAGGCATGTCGCCCCCCACGCCACCACACAGCCGCCAGCTGCCTCGTTTCCTCCGGCTGCCTGCCGCCGTCTCCCTGCTACCTGTCGCCGTCTCCCGCTCCTTGCTTCCCGCCGCTGCATCCCTGCGGCCCGCCCCCTCCTCTCCATTGGCCACCCCGCTCCCGCCTCCCAGCTGCTCCTCCTTCCCTTTCCAAGGGGGCCGTGCAGTGGCATAGGAGCGACCTTTGACCCTGCACACAGGCAGGTCGCTCCCCACGCCACCTCACAGCCGCCAGCTGCCTTGTTTCCTCCTGCTATCTGCCGCCATCTCCCTGCTGCCTGCCACCGTCTCCCGCTCCTTCCATCCCGCCGCTGCGTCGCTGTGGCCCCACCCCCTTGATCCCCATTGGCCACCCCCTCCCGCCTCCCAGCTGCTCCTCCCTCACTTTCCACCTCTTATGGAGGCCACGCAGCGGGTGCACAGTGGCCGCGTCGCTGGCGCGCCTTCAGCCTGTCTCTGCCCGTCCGTGCCTGGACCGCGCCCAGCGACAGAACCCCTGGTCACCGCAAACGCCACAACAACAGACTCCACTACGACGCCAGCACAGTCTACACACTCAATGCCAGCCGAAACCACACCTGCTTCCAAGCCGCCCTGAAACGGACTCACAGACCTTTCTCCTGCCACACCTACAGCTTCGCCTGCGACAGAACCACCAAACCACCAAACCTCCAAGGAAGGACCCAACCACCTCCGCTGCATACTCCTCAACTCCCACTCCGCACGCAACCATGCCATCGAGCTCTGGAATTTGCTCGACACCTCTGCCCCAGACATGGCCTTCCTGACCGAGACCTGGTGGAACGACTCCTCGGTGCCCGACATCGCCATAGCCATCCCGGACAGCTACAAGATCACCCGCAGGGATCGCGCCAACGGAATCAGAGGAGGAATAGCCATCGTCCACAAGTCCACCCTCAAGGTAACCACCCACGCTGACGACACTCTCAACACCACCGAACCCCTGCACTTCCGGATCCACACCGACCCCAACACCACCCTCAGAGGAACACTCATCTACAGACCACCCGGACCCCGAGCTCAATTCAGCGACTCCATCGCCGACCTCGCCAGCACCCACGCACTCACCTCCACGGACTACATCCTCCTCGGGGACCTGAATTTCCACAATGCCAACTCCGCCACCCTGACTGACAACCTCGCCAACCTTGGCCCCACACAACTTGTCACCGCACCCTCCCACGGCCCTGGCCACACACTGGACCCCATCTTCTCCACAGGCACCCACGTCGCCTTTGACCACACCACCGAACTCCACTGGACCGACCACCTCTCCATCTATTTCACCTTCAACAAACCAACCACGCTCCACAGCACCCAACAGCTGCCTCGCCGCTGCTGGAGCAAAGTCACCGAAGACCAGCTGATCACCACCCTCGCTCAGAACCCACCCACCGACCCCACCAACCCAGACGCCGCAGCCCACAACCTCAGACAGTGTTTTGACGACAGCGCCAACACCCTCGCCCCACTCAAGAAACCCTCTAGCAACCACACCAGCAAGAGAGCCACCTGGTTCACCGACGAGCTGCAGACCTCCAAACATGCCTGCCAGAAACAGGAGAAGATATGGCTCAAAGAACGCACTCCGGACAACCACACAGCCCACAAGGACGCCACTCGCAGACAACACCACCTCATCAGAATAGCCAAGAGACCCTCCTTCAAATACCGCCTGGATAACAACGCACATGACAGCAAAGAGCTCTTCAGCATCGTAAAGGAACTCTCCAACCCCAGCACCTATGACAACGACAACGACATACCGCCCTCACAAGAACTGTGCAACTCACTAGCCATCTTCTTCCACCGCAAGATCGCTGACATCCATGACAGCTTCAACAACATGACCGCCGGACTACGCCAGACCCCACCTCCCCTGTTAACACCGCCAGCACCAACCACCTGACCTCCTGGGCCAACGTCAACGACGACGAGACACGCAAGGTCATGAACTCCATCCACTCAGGATCTCCGTCAGACTCGTGCACATACCACGTATTCAACAAAGCAGACGCTGCCATCGCACCCAACCACGGAAGGTCATCAACATCTCCTTCCAAACAGCGACATTCTCGGAAAGCTGGAAACATGCCAAAATCAACGCCCTCCTCAAGAAGCCCAAGGACCTCAAGATCTTCTGGCCCATCTCTCTGCTCCCGTTCCCGGCAAAGGTCATCGAGAAAATCGTCAACATGCAACCGGCCCGCTACCTGGAAGACAACAACATCTTGGACCTGTCCCAGTCCGGGTTCAGACGAAACCACAACACCGACACAGCCCTCATCGCCGCCACAGACGACATCAGGGGCCAACTACACAATGGCGAAACAACAGCCCTCATCCTCCTGGACCTGTCAGCCACCTTCGACACGGTCTGCCATCGCACTCTAAAGACACGCCTCCTAGAAGCCGGAATACAAGAGAAGGCCCTTGACTGGACCACGTCCTTCCTCTCCGGTAGAACCCAGAGCGTATGCCTCCCACCCTTCCGATTCGAGGCCACCGACATCATCTGTGGCGTCCCCAAGGCTCATCCCTCAGCCCGACGCTGTTCAATGTCTACATGGCCCCCCTCGCACAAGTGGCCCACCAACACGACCTCAACATCATCTCCTACGCCGACGACACCCAGCTCATACTCTCCCTCACCAAGGACCCGTACACCGCCAAAACCAACCTCCATGAGGGAATGAAGGCCGTCACCGACTGGATGAAGAACAGCCGTCTGAAGCTGAACTAAGACAAGATATAGGTACTCATCCTCGGACCAACCCCCTCCGCCTGGGACGACTCCTGGTGGCCGACCACACTGGGAACAGCACTGACACCCACCGACAATGCACGCAACCTAGGATTCATCCTCGACTCCTCCCTCTCCATGTTTAAACAGGCCAACGCCATCTCCTCCTCCTGCTACAATACCCTCCACATGCTCCGCAGGATCTACAAGTGGATCCCGACCGAAACAAGAATAACGGTGACACAGGCCCTCGTCAGCAGCAGACTGGACTACGGCAAGTCACTCTATGCAGGAATCCCAGCCAAACACCTACGACGACTACAACGCATCCAAAACGTCTCCGCCGGACTGATCGTCAATGTCCCCCACAGCAGCCACATCCCCCCCACCTGAGAGAGCTACACTGGCTCCCCGTCGACAAGAGGATCACCTTCAAGCTCCTAACCCACGCACACAAAGCACTCCACAATGCCGGACCAGCCTACCTGAACAGCAGACTCAGCTTCTACACCCCCACCCGCCAGCTCCGCTCTGCCGGCCTCGCCCTCGCCGCTGTCCCCCGCATCCAACGAACAACCTCCGGCAGCAGATCCTTCTCCTTCCTCGCCGTCAAAACCTGGAACACCCTCCCTACCCACCTACGGCAGACCCAAGACCTACTCGCCTTCAGAAGACTCCTCAAGACCTGGCTCTTCGAGCAGTAGCGACGCCCCCTCCCCTCAGCGCCTTGAGACCCTCACGGGTAAGTAGCGCTTTACAAATACTCTGATTGATTGATTGTCAGATATAGAATCAACTACGGCAACGCAGTCTATGCCGGCATCAGCCAGAATCTTCTCAAGAAACTGCAGAACATCCAGAACGCCTCTGCCAGACTAATCCCCAACATCCCCCGCCACAGCCACATCACTGGCTACCAGTGAGACATCCACTGGCTCCCAGTCAACAAAAGAATCACCTTCAAGCTCCTCATACACGACTACAAAGCCTTACTGGACACGGGACCTGCGCACCACAAGCACAGCCTCACATTCCACGTACCCACCAGGGACCTCAGCTCCACCCAACTGGCCCTTGCTACCATCCCACGTATTCGCAAGACCACAGTCAGAGAAAAATTAATCTTCTACCTTGCAGCAAAGAGGTACCCTGCATCTCCACCTCAGACAATCACTGTCACCGCCTCAATTCAGGAGGTACCTAAAACACTGGCTCTTCAGCTGAGCCACAGCGCCTCCATGGAGCTGCAACTCTCCTCCCCCCGAGCACCTTGAGACCCTTATGGGTGAGTAATAGTGCTCTGCAAGACACTGATTGAGGAGACCTTCAGAAGGAAGCCGCCTGGAAGTGAAGAGCTAGGAGCCTTAAGCAGGATAGGACAGAGATATTTTCAGTCTTTCCTAAATCTTCAGATATTGGGCCTCTAGGGGGAGAGGTGATGGGGAGACTTTAGGATAGGAAGGTGCCTGGAAGTGAAAAGCTAGGAGCATAAGCAGGATGGAACAGAGAGATTTTCATTATTTTTCAGATGTTCAGATATTGGGGCGGGGGCACTATGTTGAAGACATTAGTGAGCCAGATATAGAATGACTTGACAGACATCGAAGGATTTATTGGTCATGCTGCTGAGAATTCATCCTGGAATCTCTTAACGGCGAATCTCTTCTAGCTCTGTTCATGCAGATGTTGTTTGTTTTGGGTTGTAATAGCACTGGAAGACGACAGACTGGCATCCTGCACTTTGAAAGTGCCAGTCGGACATGATCCACTTTGAGAGTGCCAGTCTGACATCAGACTCTTAACGCTTCCGTGAATTCTCCAAAACAGTGGTCATCATTCATTCCCATCCAAGAAGCAGAGATAGTCAATCTAATCTCCAACGCCAAGCCCTCAACTCACGCCCTGGACCAGCTACCATCTCACCTCGCCAAAGACCTGAAGCTAGTCCTAGCGCCAATATGGTGCAAGATCATCAACAGCTCATTGAGCTCTGGAATCGTACCAGACTGCCTCAAGGTAGGGCAAGTCACACCACTATTAAAGAAACCAGGGCTAGACACTGAAGATCTGACCAATTTCAGACCTGTATCGAACCTTCCTTTTTTGTCCAAAATCATGGAAAGATGTGTACTCTCTCAGCTAACCCTACACCTAGAAAACATCAAACTTCTAGATCCCCACCAATCGGGCTTCAGAAAGGGATGCAGCACTGAAACAGCAATTCTCAATGTCATAAACGACCTACTCATGTCACTCGACTCGGATCAATGCTGCCTTCTCATCCTCCTAGACTTATCGGCTGTATTCGATACAGTAAACCACAACCTGCTCTTAGGAGTTCTTCAAGAAAGGGCTGGTCTACAAGAGACGGTCCTTCACTGGTTCTCTTCCTTTCTTCACAACCGTTCACATAGAATAAAAATCAAAAACTTTTAATCCGACCTCCACCCTGTCATCAAAGGTGTTCCACAAGGGTCTGTACTCTCCCCCAGCTCTTCAACATATACATTGAACCCCTCACTTCTCTACTCAGAAAATCCAACATCCCCTTTCATCTGTATGGCGATGACACTCAGCTATATCTGGAAACCACCTCAATTGATGACATCCAGAGACTAAACAACACGCTCAAAGAGGTACAACACTGGCTCACAACTAATCACTTGAAACTGTACCAAGAAAAAACAGAGATACTACTCATTTCCAACAAAAATGATAACCCACAAATCAAAGAATGGTTCGAAGCCATCGATGCCCTCAATGGTAACCTCTCCTTGGCAGACTCGGTGAAATCTCTAGGGATCACCCTAGACCCTATACTGGACATGAAGAAACACATCGCAAGATCCGCAAAAAGTGCATTTCTCAACCTAAAATTACTATACAAAATAAAACCCTTCCTCCCACCTAAGGACCTCCAACAAGCCACCCAAGCACTGGTCCTCTCTAGAATAGACCACGGGATCGCTCCCTCGACGGCGACATCAAAAACCCACCTTGCCCCCTTGAAGACTACACTCAATGAGGCAGCAAGAATGCTCACCGGAACTAAGAAGTTCGAGCACATTTCTCCAACCCTCAGAGAACTCAGATGGCTTCCAGTTGAGTTGCGAGCCAGGTTTAGAACAGCCTGCCTCACGCACAAAGCCCTGCATACAGGTAAACCAGAATATCTGTCTGCCAAGCTCAAAAGGGCAGGCCAGTCCAGAAACCTCAGGAGCTCCAGATCTCTACTGCTCATCCCGCCAAAAACTCGCAAGCACAGAACCACAGCCAAATAGTTTGCTGATAAACGCACCTAAAATCTGGAACTCCATCCCACCACACATCAGAACAATCCCCTCGTTTCCAAAATTCAAGAGCCAACTCAAAGCCCTCTTCCTCGACCGCCCTCGAGGGAACTGACAGGCCCTGATTAGTCAGCCAACCGGCACTCCATCTTTCCTAATACCCGAGACTGACAACATGGTCGCAGCTCAAGAAATCCTTCTGTGTATAATAATTTTGATTACCGATTACATATGGTTGACTATCAGATCCTTCCTTCTGATGCAGTTCAAGAAATCCTTTTGTGTACAAACTTTTTGACTATCAGGTTATCAGTTCCTACCTCTGACACAGTTCAAGAAATCCTTCTATGTATAAACTTTTCGATTACCGATTATGGATGGATGAACCTGTGGCCATAGGCCAGTCCCTCGCCTGCCCTAACCCCCATGTTCCCCCAATCTCCTGTATCACATGTCTGTTCATTACTGAATATGCTGTGAAGCGCCCTGATACCCTTTGGTCCAGCTAGCGCTATACAGAACTACTGAAATAATTTTTTATTTTTTTAAAATCCACTTTGAAAGTGCCCGACTGGCATCCTGCACTCTGAAAGTGCCTGACTGGCATCCTGCACTTTGATTGTGCCAGTCTTGCATCCTACTCATTGATAGTGTCAGACTGGCATCCTGCAGTCTGAAAGTGCCTGACTGGCATCATGCACTCTGAAAGTGCCCGATTGGCATACTGCACTTTGATAGTGCCAGTCTTGCATCTTGCACTTTGATAGTGCCAGTCTGACATCATCCACTTTGAAAGTGCCCGACTGGCATCCTGCACTTTGATAGTGCCAGTCTTGCATCTTGCACTTTGATAGTGCCAGTCTTGCATCCTGCACTTTGATAGTGCCAGTCTTGCATCCTGCACTTTGAAAGTGCCCAATTAGCATCCTGTACTTTGATAGTGTCAATCCAGACTGGCATCCTGCACTTTGATAGTGTCAGGCTGTCATCATTATTTTGATAGTGCCCGACTGGCATCCTGCGCTTTGATAGCGCCCGACTCGCATCCTGCACTTTGATAGTGCCAGTCTGACATCCTGCACTTTGATAGTGCCAGGCTGGCATCATTTCTTTGATAGTGCCAGTCTGACATCCTGCACTTTGAGAGCTGATGGTGTTGACAGCTGTTCTTGGTGTAGCAGCTGGAGTGGGATGAAGCCCTGAGGCTGGTTTCAGTGCCTTGGGGTCAGCTGGCCCCTCTGTGGTGTGGCCAAGCCTTCCTATGGCAGGGCTCGGTATTGCTCATGGTGTGCAGTGCACCCTGACAGTGTCTGCACACAGCTCTTGCCACAGCACAAACTTCCTCCTAAACTTTTCATTATTTAACTTATAAAGTATAGTGCACTGGTCATGAGCCAGAGAACATCTTTAGCTGGCTGTGTGCTTTAAAAACAGTCGGCATAATTATGGATTTCTGGTGTCCTTTTCCAAGCAGACCTTTTCTGAATAAATACATAAATAACTAAGTAAATGAATACATATAAAAATGGAAAAGCAGTTGCTGTATCATTCGGTAGCTCTGAGCAAGGGCTGTTTTGCTGCTCGGCTGGGCCCAGTCCTGCTGGCCAGGCAGAGCCATTCTCTCTGCTCCACGTGCTCGGATGGGAGGTAATTGCATGTGTCCCGGGGCTGTCATAACCTATTTTGCTTTCCATTTGCACACGCTGGGCTGTGATGCTGTCTGTGCAGCTCGTCGTGTCTGAGTAATGGGCCAGCTCTCCCCAGCCCGAGCCCCACACTCGGTGAGAGAGAAGCAACGTGTGTCAGAGCGGAGAGAAAACCACATTAATAACTCCAGGCGACGCTTCACGGTGGGGGGAAGCTGGGGGTCTGATCGGTGTCTTTGCTCACCCAGTGCAGGGATGTTTGCGCCCCTACACACAGTGCAAACACTTTGTAAATAATAAAGCATAAGACACACAAACTGACAGAGACCTTCCTACAACTGTGTGAGACATGGAGCTTACGGCAGTGTCTATGCTCTGAAAACCACAAGTAAGGTGCCTTGCAGGGACGGCTTTAGGGCGGTGCGACCTGTGCAGCCGCACCGGGTGCTGAATTCAAGGAGGGGGAGTGTGGGAGGAAGGGGAGGGGAAGGGGGTGGTGCTGTGGTTTAAAAATAACTTATGGTTTTAAAAGATGAACTTCCTTCTAAGTCCAGCAGTTTTCAGGCAACAATACAAATGTTAAGATAACTGGTGATTACTGCTCCTGCTGGTGAAAGAGTGGAATTGCGTATACTGGCACATTTGACTCTTCATAAAGTAGCGCAGAGGGTTAATGTGCCTGCTGCAAAGAACGAGTACCATGCAAATCACAGTAGCACCATACAAACATTAAATATATGCCAGAGAGAGGAGGGTGGTGGGGCAAAACAAACTGTTGCACCGGATACCACCAGCGCTAAAGCCAGCCTTGGTGCCTTGGGTCCAGGAGAGCTTCAGAGACACCTTTGGGTGAGGACAGCTGCAGAGAAGGCAATGGATGAAGGATAGTCACAGAGATGTGGCTAGGTCCTGGATAGCTCAGAGATGTGACACAATCCAGGATAGCCAAGAGATGTGAATGTATATAGGACAGCTCGAGAGATGTTACACAATCCAGGATAGCCAAGAGATGTGACTGTATCTAGGATAGCTGCAGAGATGTAGCTGTATCTAGGACAGCTCCAGAGATGTGACACATTCCAGGATAGCCCAGAGATGTGAATGTATATAGGACAGCTCCAGAGATGTTACACAATCCAGGATAGCCCCGAGATGTGACTGTATTTAGGATAGCTGCAGAGATGTAGCTGTATCTAGGACAGCTCCAGAGATGCGACACATTCCAGGATAGCCCAGAGATGCGACTGTATCTAGGACAGCTCCAGAGATGCGATACAATCCAGGATAGCCAAGAGATGTGAATGTATATAGGACAGCTCCAGAGATGTTACACAATCCAGGATCGCCAAGAGATGTGAATGTATATAGGACAGCTCCAGAGATGTTACACAATCCAGTATAGCCAAGAGATGTGAATGTATATAGGACAGCTCCAGAGATGTTACACAATCCAGGATAGCCCAGAGATGTGACTGTATCTAGGACAGCTCCAGAGATGTTACACAATCCACGATAGCCCAGAGATGTGACTGTATCTAGGACAGCTCCAGAGATGTGACACAATCCAGGATAGCCAAGAGATGTGACTGTATCTAGGATAGCTCCAGAGATGCGCCACAATCCAGGATAGCTTCACAGATGTGACTGTATCTAGGACAGCTCCAGAGATGCGCCACAATCCAGGATAGCTTCACAGATGTGGCTGTATCTAGAACAGCTCCAGAGATGCGCCACAATCCAGGATACCCAGAGATGTGACTGTATCTAGGATAGCTCCAGAGATGCGACAGAATACAGGATAGCCCAGAGATGTGACTGTTTCCAGGATAGCTGCAGAGATGCAACACAATCCAGGATATCCCAGAGATGTGACTGTTTCCAGGATAGCTCCAGAGATGCACAGAATCCAGGATAGCCCAGAGATGTGGCTGTATCCAGGATAGCTGCAGAGATGCGACAGAATCCAGGATAGCCCAGAGATGTGACTGTTTCCAGGATAGCTGCAGAGATGCAACAGAATCCAGGATAGCCCAGAGATGTGGCTGTATCCAGGATAGCTGCAGAGATGTGACTGTATCTAGGACAGCTCCAGAGTTACAACACAATCCAGGATATCCCAGAGATGTGACTGTATATAGGATAGCTCCAGAGATGTGACACAATCCAGGATAGCCCAGAGACATGGCTGTATCTAAGACAGCTCCAGAGATTCAACAGATTCCAGGATAGCCCAGAGATGTGGCGGTATCCAGGATAGCTCCAGAGATGCAACACAATTCAGGATAGCCCAGAGATGTGACTGTATCTAGGATAGTTCCAGAGATGCAACAGAATCCAGGATAGCCCAGAGATGTAGCTGTATACAGTATAGCTGCAGAGATGCAACACAATCCAGGATACCCAGAGATGTGGCTGTATCTAGGACAGCACCAGAGATGTGACAGAATCCAGGATAGATTCAGAGATGCGGCTGTATCTTGGACAGCTCCAGAGATGTGACAG
Source organism: Lissotriton helveticus (assembly GCF_964261635.1). Taxonomy (NCBI): domain Eukaryota; kingdom Metazoa; phylum Chordata; class Amphibia; order Caudata; family Salamandridae; genus Lissotriton; species Lissotriton helveticus. The sequence continues at coordinate 1,196,099,265 of NC_136072.1, read as the reverse complement.
AATCCAGGATAGCCCGGAGATGTGGCTGTATCCAGAATGCTACAGAGATGCAACACAATCCAGGATAGCTTTAGAGATGTGGCTGTATGTGGGATAGTTCCAGAGATGTGACACAATCCAGAATAGCTTCAGAGATGTAGCTGTATCTAGGACAGCTCCAGAGATGCAACACAATCCAGGATAGCTTCGGAGATGTGGCTGTATCTAGGACAGCTCCAGAGATGTGACACAATCCAGGATAGCTCAGAGATGTGGCTGAATCCAGGACAGCTCCAGAGATGAGACACAATCCAGGATAGCTTCAGAGATGTGGCTGTATCTAGGACAGCCCCAGAGATGTGACACAATCCAGGATAGCCCAGAGATGTGGCTGTATACAGGATAGCTGCAGAGTTGCGACACAATCCAGGATACCCAGAGATGTGGCTGTATCTAGGACAGCTCCAGAGATGTGAAAGAATCCAGGATAGCCCACAGATGTGGCTGTATCCCGGATAGCTGCAGAGATGCGACAGAATCCAGGATAGCCCAGAGATGTGACTGTTTCCAGGATATCTGCAGAGATGCGACAGAATTCATGATAGCCCAGAGATGTGGCTGTATCTAGGACAGCTCCAGAGGTGCGACACAATCCAGGATAGATTCAGAGATGTGGCTGTATATAGGACAGCTCCAGAGATGTTACACAATCCAGGATCGCCAAGAGATGTGAATGTATATAGGACAGCTCCAGAGATGTTACACAATCCAGTATAGCCAAGAGATGTGAATGTATATAGGACAGCTCCAGAGATGTTACACAATCCAGGATAGCCCAGAGATGTGACTGTATCTAGGACAGCTCCAGAGATGTTACACAATCCACGATAGCCCAGAGATGTGACTGTATCTAGGACAGCTCCAGAGATGTGACACAATCCAGGATAGCCAAGAGATGTGACTGTATCTAGGATAGCTCCAGAGATGCGCCACAATCCAGGATAGCTTCACAGATGTGACTGTATCTAGGACAGCTCCAGAGATGCGCCACAATCCAGGATAGCTTCACAGATGTGGCTGTATCTAGAACAGCTCCAGAGATGCGCCACAATCCAGGATACCCAGAGATGTGACTGTATCTAGGATAGCTCCAGAGATGCGACAGAATACAGGATAGCCCAGAGATGTGACTGTTTCCAGGATAGCTGCAGAGATGCAACACAATCCAGGATATCCCAGAGATGTGACTGTTTCCAGGATAGCTCCAGAGATGCACAGAATCCAGGATAGCCCAGAGATGTGGCTGTATCCAGGATAGCTGCAGAGATGCGACAGAATCCAGGATAGCCCAGAGATGTGACTGTTTCCAGGATAGCTGCAGAGATGCAACAGAATCCAGGATAGCCCAGAGATGTGGCTGTATCCAGGATAGCTGCAGAGATGTGACTGTATCTAGGACAGCTCCAGAGTTACAACACAATCCAGGATATCCCAGAGATGTGACTGTATATAGGATAGCTCCAGAGATGTGACACAATCCAGGATAGCCCAGAGACATGGCTGTATCTAAGACAGCTCCAGAGATTCAACAGATTCCAGGATAGCCCAGAGATGTGGCGGTATCCAGGATAGCTCCAGAGATGCAACACAATTCAGGATAGCCCAGAGATGTGACTGTATCTAGGATAGTTCCAGAGATGCAACAGAATCCAGGATAGCCCAGAGATGTAGCTGTATACAGTATAGCTGCAGAGATGCGACACAATCCAGGATACCCAGAGATGTGGCTGTATCTAGGACAGCACCAGAGATGTGACAGAATCCAGGATAGATTCAGAGATGCGGCTGTATCTTGGACAGCTCCAGAGATGTGACAGAATCCAGGATAGCCCGGAGATGTGGCTGTATCCAGAATGCTACAGAGATGCAACACAATCCAGGATAGCTTTAGAGATGTGGCTGTATCTGGGATAGTTCCAGAGATGTGACACAATCCAGAATAGCTTCAGAGATGTAGCTGTATCTAGGACAGCTCCAGAGATGCAACACAATCCAGGATAGCTTCGGAGATGTGGCTGTATCTAGGACAGCTCCAGAGATGTGACACAATCCAGGATAGCTCAGAGATGTGGCTGAATCCAGGACAGCTCCAGAGATGAGACACAATCCAGGATAGCTTCAGAGATGTGGCTGTATCTAGGACAGCCCCAGAGATGTGACACAATCCAGGATAGCCCAGAGATGTGGCTGTATACAGGATAGCTGCAGAGTTGCAACAAAATCCAGGATACCCAGAGATGTGGCTGTATCTAGGACAGCTCCAGAGATGTGAAAGAATCCAGGATAGCCCACAGATGTGGCTGTATCCCGGATAGCTGCAGAGATGCGACAGAATCCAGGATAGCCCAGAGATGTGACTGTTTCCAGGATATCTGCAGAGATGCGACAGAATTCATGATAGCCCAGAGATGTGGCTGTATCTAGGACAGCTCCAGAGGTGCGACACAATCCAGGATAGATTCAGAGATGTGGCTGTATCTAGGACAGCTCCAGAGTTACGACACAATCCAGGATATCCCAGAGATGTGACTGTATCTAGGATAGCTCCAGAGATGCGACACAGTCCAGGATATCCCAGAGATGTGACTGTATCTAGGATAGCTCCAGAGATGAGACACAATCCAGGATAGCCCAGAGATGCAACTGTATCCAGGATAGCTCCAGAGATGTGACACAATCCAGGATAGCCCAGAGACATGGCTATATCTAAGACAGCTCCAGAGATTCAACAGATTCCAGGATAACCCAGAGATGTGGCGGTATCCAGGATAGCTCCAGAGATGCAAAAGAATCCAGGATAGCCCAGAGATGTGGCTGTATACAGTATAGCTGCAGATATGCGACTCAATCCAGGATACCCAGAGATGTGGCTGTATCTAGGACAGGTCCAGAGATGTGACAGAATCCAGGATAGCCCAGAGATGTGGCTGTATCTTGGACAGCTACAGAGATGCGACACAATCCAGCATAGCCCAGAGATGTGACTATATCTAGGACAGCTCCAGAGATTCAACACAATCCAGGATAGCTTCAGAGATATGGCTGTATCTAGGACAGCTCCAGAGATGTGAGACAATCCAGGATAGCTTCAGAGATATGGCTGTATCTAGGACAGCTCCAGAGATGCGACACAATCCAGTATAGCCAAGAGATGTGAATGTATATAGGACATCTCCAGAGATGTGACACAATCCAGGAAAGCCCAGAGATGTGACTGTATCTAGGACAGCTCCAGAGATGTGACACAATCCAGGATAGCTTCACAGATGTGGCTGTATCTAGGACAGCTCCAGAGATGCGCCACAATCCAGGATACCCAGAGATGTGACTGTATCTAGGATAGCTCCAGAGATGCGACAGAATCCAGGATAGCCCAGAGATGTGACTGTATCTAGGATAGCTCCAGAGATGTGACAGAATACAGGATAGCCCAGAGATGTGACTGTTTCCAGGATAGCTGCAGAGATGCAACACAATCCAGGATATCCCAGAGATGTGACTGTTTCCAGGATAGCTCCAGAGATGCAACAGAATCCAGGATAGCCCAGAGATGTTGTGCCTGTATCCAGGATAGCTGCAGAGATGCGACAGAATCCAGGATAGCCCAGAGATGTGACTGTTTCCAGGATAGCTGCAGAGATGCGACTGTATCTAGGACAGCTCCAGAGTTACGACACAATCCACGATATCCCAGAGATGTTACTGTATCTAGGATAGCTCCAGAGATGTGACACAATCCAGGATAGCCCAGAGACATGGCTGTATCTAAGACAGCTCCAGAGATTCAACAGATTCCAGGATAGCCCAGATATGTGGCGGTATCCAGGATAGCTCCAGAGATGCAACACAATTCAGGATAGCCCAGAGATGTGACTGTATCTAGGATAGTTCCAGAGATGCAACAGAATCCAGGATAGCCCAGAGATGTAGCTGTATACAGTATAGCTGCAGGGATGCGACACAATCCTGGATACCCAGAGATGTGGCTGTATCTAGGACAGCACCAGAGATGTGACAGAATTCAGGATAGATTCAGAGATGTGGCTGTATCTTGGACAGCTCCAGAGATGTGACAGAATCCAGGATAGCCCGGAGATGTGGCTGTATCCAGAATGCTACAGAGATGCAACACAGTCCAGGATAGCTTTAGAGATGTGGCTGTATCTGGGATAGTTCCAGAGATGTGACACAAACCAGAATAGCTTCAGAGATGTAGCTGTATCTAGGACAGCTCCAGAGATGCAACACAATCCAGGATAGCTTCGGAGATGTGGCTGTATCTAGGACAGCTCCAGAGATGTGACACAATCCAGGATAGCTCAGAGATGTTGCTGAATCCAGGACAGCTCCAGAGATGAGACACAATCCAGGATAGCTTCAGAGATGTGGCTGTATCTAGGACAGCTCCAGAGATGTGACACAATCCAGGATAGCCCAGAGATGTGGCTGTATACAGGAAAGCTGCAGAGTTGTGACACAATCCAGGATACCCAGAGATGTGGCTGTATCTAGGACAGCTCCAGAGATGTGACAGAATCCAGGATAGCCCACAGATGTGGCTGTATCCCGGATAGCTGCAGAGATGCGACAGAATCCAGGATAGCCCAGAGATGTGACTGTTTCCAGGATAGCTGCAGAGATGCGACAGAATTCATGATAGCCCAGAGATGTGGCTGTATCTAGGACAGCTCCAGAGGTGCGACACAATCCAGGATAGATTCAGAGATGTGGCTGTATCTAGGACAGCTCCAGAGTTACGACACAATCCAGGATATCCCAGAGATGTGACTGTATCTAGGATAGCTCCAGAGATGCGACACAATCCAGGATATCCCAGAGATCTGACTGTATCTAGGATAGCTCCAGAGATGCGACACAATCCAGGATAGCCCAGAGATGCAACTGTATCCAGGATAGCTCCAGAGATGTGACACAATCCAGGATAGCCCAGAGACATGGCTATATCTATGACAGCTCCAGAGATTCAACAGATTCCAGGATAGCCCAGAGATGTGGCGGTATCCAGGATAGCTCCAGAGATGCAACACAATTCAGGATAGCCCAGAGATGTGACTGTATCTAGGATAGTTCCAGATATGCAACAGAATCCAGGATAGCCCAGAGATGTGGCTGTATACAGTATAGCTGCAGAGATGCGACAAAATCCAGGATACCCAGAGATGTGGCTGTATCTAGGACAGGTCCAGAGATGTGACAGAATCCAGGATAGCCCAGAGATGTGGCTGTATCTTGGACAGCTCCAGAGATGTGACAGAATCCAGGATAGCCCGGAGATGTGGCTGTATCCAGATAGCTGCAGAGATGCAACACAATCCAGGATAGCTTTAGAGATGTGGCTGTATCTAGGACAGCTCCAGAGTTACAACACAATCCAGGATATCCCAGAGATGTGACTGTATCTAGGATAGCTCCAGACATGCGACACAATCCAGGATATCCCAGAGATGTGACTGTATCTAGGATAGCTCCAGAGATGCGACACAATCCAGGATAGCCCAGAGACATGGCTATATCTAAGACAGCTCCAGAGATTCAACAGATTCAAGGATAGCCCAGAGATGTGGCGGTATCCAGGGTAGCTCCAGAGATGCAACACAATTCAGGATAGCCCAGAGATGTGACTGTATCTAGGATAGCTCCAGAGATGCGCCACAATCCAGGATAGCTTCACAGATGTGGCTGTATCTAGGACAGCTCCAGAGATGCGCCACAATCCAGGATACCCAGAGATGTGACTGTATCTAGGATAGCTCCAGAGATGCGACAGAATCCAGGATAGCCCAGAGATGTGACTGTATCTAGGATAGCTCCAGAGATGCGACAGAATACAGGATAGCCCAGAGATGTGACTGTTTCCAGGATAGCTGCAGAGATGCAACACAATCCAGGATATCCCAGAGATGTGACTGTTTCCAGGATAGCTCCAGAGATGCAACAGAATCCAGGATAGCCCAGAGATGTGGCTGTATCCAGGATAGCTGCAGAGATGCGACAGAATCCAGGATAGCCCAGAGATGTGACTGTTTCCAGGATAGCTGCAGAGATGCGACTGTATCTAGGACAGCTCCAGAGATGTGAGACAATCCAGGATAGCTTCAGAGATATGGCTGTATCTAAGACAGCTCCAGAGATGCGACACAATCCAGGATAGCCCAGAGATGTGACTGTATCTAGGACAGCTCCAGAGATGCGATACAATCCAGTATAGCCAAGAGATGTGAATGTATATAGGACAGCTCCAGAGATGTGACACAATCCAGGATAGCCCAGAGATGTGACTGTATCTAGGACAGCTCCAGAGATGTGACACAATCCAGGATAGCCCGAGGATGTGCCTGTATCTAGGATAGCTCCAGAGATGCGCCACAATCCAGGATACCCAGAGATGTGACTGTATCTAGGATAGCTCCAGAGATGCGACAGAATCCAGGATAGCCCAGAGATGCGACTGTATCTAGGATAGCTCCAGAGATGCGACAGAATACAGGATAGCCCAGAGATGTGACTGTTTCCAGGATAGCTGCAGAGATGCAACACAATCCAGGATATCCCAGAGATGTGACTGTTTCCAGGATAGCTCCAGAGATGCACAGAATCCAGGATAGCCCAGAAATGTGGCTGTATCCAGGATAGCTGCAGAGATGCGACAGAATCCAGGATAGCCCAGAGATGTGACTGTTTCCAGGATAGCTGCAGAGATGTGACTGTATCTAGGACAGCTCCAGAGTTACAACACAATCCAGGATATCCCAGAGATGTGACTGTATCTAGGATAGCTCCAGAGATGTGACACAATCCAGGATAGCCCAGAGACATGGCTGTATCTAAGACAGCTCCATAGATTCAACAGATTCCAGGATAGCCCAGAGATGTGGCGGTATCCAGGATAGCTCCAGAGATGCAACACAATTCAGGATAGCCCAGAGCTGTGACTGTATCTAGGATAGTTCCAGAGATGCAACAGAATCCAGGATAGCCCAGAGATGTAGCTGTATACAGTATAGCTGCAGAGATGCGACACAATCCAGGATACCCAGAGATGTGGCTGTATCTAGGACAGCACCAGAGATGTGACAGAATCCAGGATAGATTCAGAGATGCGGCTGTATCTTGGACAGCTCCAGAGATGTGACAGAATCCAGGATAGCCCGGAGATGTGGCTGTATCCAGAATGCTACAGAGATGCAACACAATCCAGGATAGCTTTAGAGATGTGGCTGTATCTGGGATAGTTCCAGAGATGTGACACAATCCAGAATAGCTTCAGAGATGTAGCTGTATCTAGGACAGCTCCAGAGATGCGACACAATCCAGGATAGCTTCGGAGATGTGGCTGTATCTAGGACAGCTCCAGAGATGTGACACAATCCAGGATAGCTCAGAGATGTGGCTGAATCCAGGACAGCTCCAGAGATGAGACAAAATCCAGGATAGCTTCAGAGATGTGGCTGTATCTAGGACAGCTCCAGAGATGTGACACAATCCAGGATAGCCCAGAGATGTGGCTGTATACAGGATAGCTGCAGAGTTGCGACACAATCCAGGATACCCAGAGATGTGGCTGTATCTAGGACAGCTCCAGAGATGTGACAGAATCCAGGATAGCCCACAGATGTGGCTGTATCCCGGATAGCTGCAGAGATGCGACAGAATCCAGGATAGCCCAGAGATGTGGCTGTATCTAGGACAGCTCCAGAGGTGCGACACAATCCAGGATAGATTCAGAGATGTGGCTGTATCTAGGACAGCTCCAGAGTTACGACACAATCCAGGATATCCCAGAGATGTGACTGTATCTAGGATAGCTCCAGAGATGCGACACAATCCAGGATATCCCAGAGATGTGACTGTTTCTAAGATAGCTCCAGAGATGCGACACAATCCAGGATAGCCCAGAGATGCAACTCTATCCAGGATAGCTCCAGAGATGTGACACAATCCAGGATATCCCAGAGATGTGACTATTTCTAAGACAGCTCCAGAGATTCAACAGATTCCAGGATAGCCCAGAGATGTGGCGGTATCCAGGATAGCTCCAGAGATGCAACACAATTCAGGATAGCCCAGAGATGTGACTGTATCTAGGATAGTTCTAGAGATGCAACAGAATCCAGTATAGCCCAGAGATGTGGCTGTATACAGTATAGCTGCAGAGATGCGACACAATCCAGGATACCCAGAGATGTGGCTGTATCTAGGACAGGTCCAGAGATGTGACAGAATCCAGGATAGCCCAGAGATGTGGCTGTATCTTGGACAGCTCCAGAGATGTGACACAATCCAGCATAGCCCAGAGATGTGACTGTATCTAGGACAGCTCCAGAGATTCAACACAATCCAGGATAGCTTCAGAGATATGGCTGTATCTAGGACAGCTCCAGAGATGTGAGACAATCCAGGATAGCTTCAGAGATATGGCTGTATCTAGGACAGCTCCAGAGATGCGACACAATCCAGGATAGCCCAGAGATGTGACTGTATCTAGGACAGCTCCAAAGATGCGACACAATCCAGTATAGCCAAGAGATGTGAATGTATATAGGACAGCTCCAGAGATGTGACACAATCCAGGAAAGCCCAGAGATGTGACTGTATCTAGGACAGCTCCAGAGATGTGACACAATCCAGGAAAGCCCAGAGATGTGACTGTATCTAGGATAGCTTCAGAGATGCGCCACAATCCAGGATAGCTTCACAGATGTGGCTGTATCTAGGACAGCTCCAGAGATGCGCCACAATCCAGGATACCCAGAGATGTGACTGTATCTAGGATAGCTCCAGAGATGCGACAGAATCCAGGATAGCCCAGAGATATGACTGTATCTAGGATAGGTCCAGAGATGCGACAGAATACAGGATAGCCCAGAGATGTGACTGTTTCCAGGATAGCTGCAGAGATGCAACACAATCCAGTATATCCCAGAGATGTGACTGTTTCCAGGATAGCTCCAGAGATGCAACAGAATCCAGGATAGCCCAGAGATGTGGCTGTATCCAGGATAGCTGCAGAGATGCGACAGAATCCAGGATAGCCCAGAGATGTGACTGTTTCCAGGACAGCTGCAGAGATGCGACTGTATCTAGGACAGCTCCAGAGTTACGACACAATCCAGGATATCCCAGAGATGTGACTGTATCTAGGATAGCTCCAGAGATGCGACACAATCCAGGATAGCCCAGAGTTGCAACTGTATCCAGGATAGCTCCAGAGATGTGACACAATCCACGATAGCCCAGAGACATGGCTATATCTAAGAAGCTCCAGAGATTCAACAGATTCAAGGATAGCCCAGAGATGTGGCGGTATCCAGGATAGCTCCAGAGATGCAACACAATTCAGGAAAGCCCAGAGATGTGACTGTATCTAGGATAGCTCCAGAGATGCGCCACAATCCAGGATAGCTTCACAGATGTGGCTGTATCTAGGACAGCTCCAGAGATGCGCCACAATCCAGGATACCCAGAGATGTGACTGTATCTAGGATAGCTCCAGAGATGCGACAGAATCCAGGATAGCCCAGAGATGTGACTGTATCTAGGATAGCTCCAGAGATGCGACAGAATACAGGATAGCCCAGAGATGTGACTGTTTCCAGGATAGCTGCAGAGATGCAACACAATCCAGGATATCCCAGAGATGTGACTGTTTCCAGGATAGCTCTAGAGATGCAACAGAATCCAGGATAGCCCAGAGATGTGGCTGTATCCAGGATAGCTGCAGAGATGCAACAGAATCCAGGATAGCCCAGAGATGTGACTGTTTCCAGGATAGCTGCAGAGATGCTACTGTATCTAGGACAGCTCCAGAGATGTGAGACAATCCAGGATAGCTTCAGAGATATGGCTGTATCTAGGACAGCTCCAGAGATGCGACACAATCCAGGATAGCCCAGAGATGTGACTGTATCTAGGACAGCTCCAGAGATGCGATACAATCCAGTATAGCCAAGAGATGTGAATGTATATAGGACAGCTCCAGAGATGTGACACAATCCAGGATAGCCCAGAGATGTGACTGTATCTAGGACAGCTCCAGAGTTGTGACACAATCCAGGATAGCCCAGAGATGTGACTGTATCTAGGATAGCGACAGAGATGCGCCACAATCCAGGATACCCAGAGATGTGACTGTATCTAGGATAGCTCCAGAGATGCGACAGAATCCAGGATAGCCCAGAGATGTGACTGTATCTAGGATAGCTCCAGAGATGCGACAGAATACAGGATAGCCCAGAGATGCGACTGTTTCCAGGATAGCTGCAGAGATGCAACACAATCCAGGATATCCCAGAGATGTGACTGTTTCCAGGATAGCTCCAGAGATGCACAGAATCCAGGATAGCCCAGAGATGTGGCTGTATCCAGGATAGCTGCAGAGATGCAACAGAATCCAGGATAGCCCAGAGATGTGACTGTTTCCAGGATAGCTGCAGAGATGTGACTGTATCTAGGACAGCTCCAGAGTTACAACACAATCCAGGATATCCCAGAGATGTGACTGTATCTAGGATAGCTCCAGAGATGTGACACAATCCAGGATAGCCCAGAGACATGGCTGTATCTAAGACAGCTCCATAGATTCAACAGATTCCAGGATAGCCCAGAGATGTGGCGGTATCCAGGATAGCTCCAGAGATGCAACACAATTCAGGATAGCCCAGAGCTGTGACTGTATCTAGGATAGTTCCAGAGATGCAACAGAATCCAGGATAGCCCAGAGATGTAGCTGTATACAGTATAGCTGCAGAGATGCGACACAATCCAGGATACCCAGAGATGTGGCTGTATCTAGGACAGCACCAGAGATGTGACAGAATCCAGGATAGATTCAGAGATGCGGCTGTATCTTGGACAGCTCCAGAGATGTGACAGAATCCAGGATAGCCCGGAGATGTGGCTGTATCCAGAATGCTACAGAGATGCAACACAATCCAGGATAGCTTTAGAGATGTGGCTGTATCTGGGATAGTTCCAGAGATGTGACACAATCCAGAATAGCTTCAGAGATGTAGCTGTATCTAGGACAGCTCCAGAGATGCGACACAATCCAGGATAGCTTCGGAGATGTGGCTGTATCTAGGACAGCTCCAGAGATGTGACACAATCCAGGATAGCTCAGAGATGTGGCTGAATCCAGGACAGCTCCAGAGATGAGACAAAATCCAGGATAGCTTCAGAGATGTGGCTGTATCTAGGACAGCTCCAGAGATGTGACACAATCCAGGATAGCCCAGAGATGTGGCTGTATACAGGATAGCTGCAGAGTTGCGACACAATCCAGGATACCCAGAGATGTGGCTGTATCTAGGACAGCTCCAGAGATGTGACAGAATCCAGGATAGCCCACAGATGTGGCTGTATCCCGGATAGCTGCAGAGATGCGACAGAATCCAGGATAGCCCAGAGATGTGGCTGTATCTAGGACAGCTCCAGAGGTGCGACACAATCCAGGATAGATTCAGAGATGTGGCTGTATCTAGGACAGCTCCAGAGTTACGACACAATCCAGGATATCCCAGAGATGTGACTGTATCTAGGATAGCTCCAGAGATGCGACACAATCCAGGATATCCCAGAGATGTGACTGTTTCTAAGATAGCTCCAGAGATGCGACACAATCCAGGATAGCCCAGAGATGCAACTCTATCCAGGATAGCTCCAGAGATGTGACACAATCCAGGATATCCCAGAGATGTGACTATTTCTAAGACAGCTCCAGAGATTCAACAGATTCCAGGATAGCCCAGAGATGTGGCGGTATCCAGGATAGCTCCAGAGATGCAACACAATTCAGGATAGCCCAGAGATGTGACTGTATCTAGGATAGTTCTAGAGATGCAACAGAATCCAGTATAGCCCAGAGATGTGGCTGTATACAGTATAGCTGCAGAGATGCGACACAATCCAGGATACCCAGAGATGTGGCTGTATCTAGGACAGGTCCAGAGATGTGACAGAATCCAGGATAGCCCAGAGATGTGGCTGTATCTTGGACAGCTCCAGAGATGTGACACAATCCAGCATAGCCCAGAGATGTGACTGTATCTAGGACAGCTCCAGAGATTCAACACAATCCAGGATAGCTTCAGAGATATGGCTGTATCTAGGACAGCTCCAGAGATGTGAGACAATCCAGGATAGCTTCAGAGATATGGCTGTATCTAGGACAGCTCCAGAGATGCGACACAATCCAGGATAGCCCAGAGATGTGACTGTATCTAGGACAGCTCCAAAGATGCGACACAATCCAGTATAGCCAAGAGATGTGAATGTATATAGGACAGCTCCAGAGATGTGACACAATCCAGGAAAGCCCAGAGATGTGACTGTATCTAGGACAGCTCCAGAGATGTGACACAATCCAGGAAAGCCCAGAGATGTGACTGTATCTAGGATAGCTTCAGAGATGCGCCACAATCCAGGATAGCTTCACAGATGTGGCTGTATCTAGGACAGCTCCAGAGATGCGCCACAATCCAGGATACCCAGAGATGTGACTGTATCTAGGATAGCTCCAGAGATGCGACAGAATCCAGGATAGCCCAGAGATATGACTGTATCTAGGATAGGTCCAGAGATGCGACAGAATACAGGATAGCCCAGAGATGTGACTGTTTCCAGGATAGCTGCAGAGATGCAACACAATCCAGTATATCCCAGAGATGTGACTGTTTCCAGGATAGCTCCAGAGATGCAACAGAATCCAGGATAGCCCAGAGATGTGGCTGTATCCAGGATAGCTGCAGAGATGCGACAGAATCCAGGATAGCCCAGAGATGTGACTGTTTCCAGGACAGCTGCAGAGATGCGACTGTATCTAGGACAGCTCCAGAGTTACGACACAATCCAGGATATCCCAGAGATGTGACTGTATCTAGGATAGCTCCAGAGATGCGACACAATCCAGGATAGCCCAGAGTTGCAACTGTATCCAGGATAGCTCCAGAGATGTGACACAATCCACGATAGCCCAGAGACATGGCTATATCTAAGAAGCTCCAGAGATTCAACAGATTCAAGGATAGCCCAGAGATGTGGCGGTATCCAGGATAGCTCCAGAGATGCAACACAATTCAGGAAAGCCCAGAGATGTGACTGTATCTAGGATAGCTCCAGAGATGCGCCACAATCCAGGATAGCTTCACAGATGTGGCTGTATCTAGGACAGCTCCAGAGATGCGCCACAATCCAGGATACCCAGAGATGTGACTGTATCTAGGATAGCTCCAGAGATGCGACAGAATCCAGGATAGCCCAGAGATGTGACTGTATCTAGGATAGCTCCAGAGATGCGACAGAATACAGGATAGCCCAGAGATGTGACTGTTTCCAGGATAGCTGCAGAGATGCAACACAATCCAGGATATCCCAGAGATGTGACTGTTTCCAGGATAGCTCTAGAGATGCAACAGAATCCAGGATAGCCCAGAGATGTGGCTGTATCCAGGATAGCTGCAGAGATGCAACAGAATCCAGGATAGCCCAGAGATGTGACTGTTTCCAGGATAGCTGCAGAGATGCTACGGTATCTAGGACAGCTCCAGAGATGTGAGACAATCCAGGATAGCTTCAGAGATATGGCTGTATCTAGGACAGCTCCAGAGATGCGACACAATCCAGGATAGCCCAGAGATGTGACTGTATCTAGGACAGCTCCAGAGATGCGATACAATCCAGTATAGCCAAGAGATGTGAATGTATATAGGACAGCTCCAGAGATGTGACACAATCCAGGATAGCCCAGAGATGTGACTGTATCTAGGACAGCTCCAGAGTTGTGACACAATCCAGGATAGCCCAGAGATGTGACTGTATCTAGGATAGCGACAGAGATGCGCCACAATCCAGGATACCCAGAGATGTGACTGTATCTAGGATAGCTCCAGAGATGCGACAGAATCCAGGATAGCCCAGAGATGTGACTGTATCTAGGATAGCTCCAGAGATGCGACAGAATACAGGATAGCCCAGAGATGCGACTGTTTCCAGGATAGCTGCAGAGATGCAACACAATCCAGGATATCCCAGAGATGTGACTGTTTCCAGGATAGCTCCAGAGATGCACAGAATCCAGGATAGCCCAGAGATGTGGCTGTATCCAGGATAGCTGCAGAGATGCAACAGAATCCAGGATAGCCCAGAGATGTGACTGTTTCCAGGATAGCTGCAGAGATGTGACTGTATCTAGGACAGCTCCAGAGTTACAACACAATCCAGGATATCCCAGAGATGTGACTGTATCTAGGATAGCTCCAGAGATGTGACACAATCCAGGATAGCCCAGAGACATGGCTGTATCTAAGACAGATCCAGAGATTCAACAGATTCCAGGATAGCCCAGAGATGTGGCGGTATCCAGGATAGCTCCAGAGATGCAACACAATTCAGGATAGCCCAGAGATGTGACTGTATCTAGGATAGTTCCAGAGATGCAACAGAATCCAGGATAGCCCAGAGATGTAGCTGTATACAGTATAGCTGCAGAGATGCGACACAATCCAGGATACCCAGAGATGTGGCTGTATCTAGGACAGCACCAGAGATGTGACAGAATCCAGGATAGATTCAGAGATGCGGCTGTATCTTGGACAGCTCCAGAGATGTGACAGAATCCAGGATAGCCCGGAGATGTGGCTGTATCCAGAATGCTACAGAGATGCAACACAATCCAGGATAGCTTTAGAGATGTGGCTGTATCTGGGATAGTTCCAGAGATGTGACACAATCCAGAATAGCTTCAGAGATGTAGCTGTATCTAGGACAGCTCCAGAGATGCAACACAATCCAGGATAGCTTTGGAGATGTGGCTGTATCAAGGACAGCTCCAGAGATGTGACACAATCCAGGATAGCCCAGAGATGTGGCTGTATACAGGATAGCTGCAGAGTTGCGACACAATCCAGGATACCCAGAGATGTGGCTGTATCTAGGACAGCTCCAGAGATGTGACAGAATCCAGGATAGCCCACAGATGTGGCTGTATCCCGGATAGCTGCAGAGATGCGACAGAATCCAGGATAGCCCAGAGATGTGACTGTTTCCAGGATAGCTGCAGAGATGCGACAGAATTCATGATAGCCCAGAGATGTGGCTGTATCTAGGACAGCTCCAGAGGTGCGACACAATCCAGGATAGATTCAGAGATGTGGCTGTATCTAGGACAGCTCAAGAGTTACGACACCATCCAGGATATCCCAGAGATGTGACTGTATCTAGGATAGCTCCAGAGATGCGACACAATCCAGGATATCCCAGAGATGTGACTGTATCTAGGATAGCTCCAGAGATGCGACACAATCCAGGATATCCCAGAGATGTGACTGTTTCTAAGATAGCTCCAGAGATGCGACACAATCCAGGATAGCCCAGAGATGCAACTGTATCCAGGATAGCTCCAGAGATGTGACACAATCCAGGATAGCCCAGAGACATGGCTATATCTAAGACAGCTCCAGAGATTCAACAGATTCCAGGATAGCCCAGAGATGTGGCGGTATCCAGGATAGCTCCAGAGATGCAACACAATTCAGGATAGCCCAGAGATGTGACTGTATCTAGGATAGTTCCAGAGATGCAACAGAATCCAGTATAGCCCAGAGATGTGGCTGTATACAGTATAGCTGCAGAGATGCGACACAATCCAGGATACCCAGAGATGTGGCTGTATCTAGGACAGGTCCAGAGATGTGACAGAATCCAGGATAGCCCAGAGATGTGGCTGTATCTTGGACAGCTCCAGAGATGTGACACAATCCAGCATAGCCCAGAGATGTGACTGTATCTAGGACAGCTCCAGAGATTCAACACAATCCAGGATAGCTTCAGAGATATGGCTGTATCTAGGACAGCTCCAGAGATGTGAGACAATCCAGGATAGCTTCTGAGATATGGCTGTATCTAGGACAGCTCCAGAGATGCGACACAATCCAGGATAGCCCAGAGATGTGACTGTATCTAGGACAGCTCCAGAGATGCGACACAATCCAGTATAGCCAAGAGATGTGAATGTATATAGGACAGCTCCAGAGATGTAACACAATCCAGGAAAGCCCAGAGATGTGACTGTATCTAGGACAGCTCCAGAGATGTGACACAATCCAGGAAAGCCCAGAGACGTGACTGTATCTAGGATAGCTTCAGAGATGCGCCACAATCCAGGATAGCTTCACAGATGTGGCTGTATCTAGGACAGCTCCAGAGATGCGCCACAATCCAGGATACCCAGAGATGTGACTGTATCTAGGATAGCTCCAGAGATGCGACAGAATCCAGGATAGCCCAGAGATGTGACTGTATCTAGGATAGGTCCAGAGATGCGACAGAATACAGGATAGCCCAGAGATGTGACTGTTTCCAGGATAGCTGCAGAGATGCAACACAATCCAGGATATCCCAGAGATGTGACTGTTTCCAGGATAGCTCCAGAGATGCAACAGAATCCAGGATAGCCCAGAGATGTGGCTGTATCCAGGATAGCTGCAGAGATGCGACAGAATCCAGAATAGCCAGAGATGTGACTGTTTCCAGGATAGCTGCACAGATGTGACTGTATCTAGGACAGCTCCAGAGTTACGACACAATCCAGGATATCCCAGAGATGTGACTGTATCTAGGATAGCTCCAGAGATGCGACACAATCCAGGATAGCCCAGAGTTGCAACTGTGTCCAGGATAGCTCCAGAGATGTGACACAATCCAGGATAGCCCAGAGATGTGACTGTATCTAGGATAGCTCCAGAGATGCAACACAATTCAGGAAAGCCCAGAGATGTGACTGTATCTAGGATAGCTCCAGAGATGCGCCACAATCCAGGATAGCTTCACAGATGTGGCTGTATCTAGGACAGCTCCAGAGATGCGCCACAATCCAGGATACCCAGAGATGTGACTGTATCTAGGATAGCTCCAGAGATGCGACAGAATCCAGGATAGCCCAGAGATGTGACTGTATCTAGGATAGCTCCAGAGATGCGACAGAATACAGTATAGCCCAGAGATGTGACTGTTTCCAGGATAGCTGCAGAGATGCAACACAATCCAGGATATCCCAGAGATGTGACTGTTTCCAGGATAGCTCTAGAGATGCAACAGAATCCAGGATAGCCCAGAGATGTGGCTGTATCCAGGATAGCTGCAGAGATGCGACAGAATCCAGGATAGCCCAGAGATGTGACTGTTTCCAGGATAGCTGCAGAGATGCGACTGTATCTAGGACAGCTCCAGAGATGTGAGACAATCCAGGATAGCTTCAGAGATATGGCTGTATCTAGGACAGCTCCAGAGATGCGACAGAATCCAGGATAGCCCAGAGATGTGACTGTATCTAGGACAGCTCCAGAGATGCGATACAATCCAGTATAGCCAGGAGATGTGAATGTATATAGGACAGCTCCAGAGAAGTGACACAATCCAGGATAGCCCAGAGATGTGACTGTATCTAGGACAGCTCCAGAGATGTGACATAATCCAGAATAGCCCAGAGATGTGACTGTATCTAGGATAGCTCCAGAGATGCGCCACAATCCAGGATACCCAGAGATGTGACTGTATCTAGGATAGCTCCAGAGATGCGACAGAATCCAGGATAGCCCAGAGATGTGACTGTATCTAGGATAGCTCCAGAGATGCGACAGAATACAGGATAGCCCAGAGATGTGACTGTTTCCAGGATAGCTGCAGAGATGCAACACAATCCAGGATATCCCAGAGATGTGACTGTTTCCAGGATAGCTCCAGAGATGCACAGAATCCAGGATAGCCCAGAGATGTGGCTGTATCCAGGATAGCTGCAGAGATGCGACAGAATCCAGGATAGCCCAGAGATGTGACTGTTTCCAGGATAGCTGCAGAGATGTGACTGTATCTAGGACAGCTCCAGAGTTACAACACAATCCAGGATATCCCAGAGATGTGACTGTATCTAGGATAGCTCCAGAGATGTGACACAATCCAGGATAGCCCAGAGACATGGCTGTATCTAAGACAGCTCCAGAGATTCAACAGATTCCAGGATAGCCCAGAGATGTGGCGGTATCCAGGATAGCTCCAGAGATGCAACACAATTCAGGATAGCCCAGAGATGTGACTGTATCTAGGATAGTTCCAGAGATGCAACAGAATCCAGGATAGCCCAGAGATGTAGCTGTATACAGTATAGCTGCAGAGATGCGACACAATCCAGGATACCCAGAGATGTGGCTGTATCTAGGACAGCACCAGAGATGTGACAGAATCCAGGATAGATTCAGAGATGCGGCTGTATCTTGGACAGCTCCAGAGATGTGACAGAATCCAGGATAGCCCGGAGATGTGGCTGTATCCAGAATGCTACAGAGATGCAACACAATCCAGGATAGCTTTAGAGATGTGGCTGTATCTGGGATAGTTCCAGAGATGTGACACAATCCAGAATAGCTTCAGAGATGTAGCTGTATCTAGGACAGCTCCAGAGATGCAACACCATCCAGGATAGCTTCGGAGATGTGGCTGTATCAAGGACAGCTCCAGAGATGTGACACAATCCAGGATAGCTCAGAGATGTGGCTGAATCCAGGACAGCTCCAGAGATGAGACAAAATCCAGGATAGCTTCAGAGATGTGGCTGTATCTAGGACAGCTCCAGAGATGTGACACAATCCAGGATAGCCCAGAGATGTGGCTGTATACAGGATAGCTGCAGAGTTGCGACACAATCCAGGATACCCAGAGATGTGGCTGTATCTAGGACAGCTCCAGAGATGTGACAGAATCCAGGATAGCCCACAGATGTGGCTGTATCCCGGATAGCTGCAGAGATGCGACAGAATCCAGGATAGCCCAGAGATGTGACTGTTTCCAGGATAGCTGCAGAGATGCGACAGAATTCATGATAGCCCAGAGATGTGGCTGTATCTAGGACAGCTCCAGAGGTGCGACACAATCCAGGATAGATTCAGAGATGTGGCTGTATCTAGGACAGCTCAAGAGTTACGACACCATCCAGGATATCCCAGAGATGTGACTGTATCTAGGATAGCTCCAGAGATGCGACACAATCCAGGATATCCCAGAGATGTGACTGTATCTAGGATAGCTCCAGAGATGCGACACAATCCAGGATATCCCAGAGATGTGACTGTTTCTAAGATAGCCCCAGAGATGCGACACAATCCAGGATAGCCCAGAGATGCAACTGTATCCAGGATAGCTCCAGAGATGTGACACAATCCAGGATAGCCCAGAGACATGGCTATATCTAAGACAGCTCCAGAGATTCAACAGATTCCAGGATAGCCCAGAGATGTGGCGGTATCCAGGATAGCTCCAGAGATGCAACACAATTCAGGATAGCCCAGAGATGTGACTGTATCTAGGATAGTTCCAGAGATGCAACAGAATCCAGGATAGCCCAGAGATGTGGCTGTATACAGTATAGCTGCAGAGATGCAACACAATCCAGGATACCCAGAGATGTGGCTGTATCTAGGACAGGTCCAGAGATGTGACAGAATCCAGGATAGCCCAGAGATGTGGCTGTATCTTGGACAGCTCCAGAGATGTGACACAATCCAGCATAGCCCAGAGATGTGACTGTATCTAGGACAGCTCCAGAGATTCAACACAATCCAGGATAGCTTCAGAGATATGGCTGTATCTAGGACAGCTCCAGAGATGTGAGACAATCCAGGATAGCTTCAGAGATATGGCTGTATCTAGGACAGCTCCAGAGATGCGACACAATCCAGGATAGCCAAGAGATGTGACTGTATCTAGGACAGCTCCAGAGATGTGACACAATCCAGGATAGCCCAGAGATGTGACTGTATCTAGGATAGCTCCAGAGATGCGCCACAATCCAGGATAGCTTCACAGATGTGGCTGTATCTAGGACAGCTCCAGAGATGCGCCACAATCCAGTATACCCAGAGATGTGACTGTATCTAGGATAGCTCCAGAGATGCGACAGAATCCAGGATAGCCCAGAGATGTGACTGTATCTAGGATAGGTCCAGAGATGCGACAGAATACAGGATAGCCCAGAGATGTGACTGTTTCCAGGATAGCTGCAGAGTTGCAACACAATCCTGGATATCCCAGAGATGTGACTGTTTCCAGGATAGCTCCAGAGATGCAACAGAATCCAGGATAGCCCAGAGATGTGGCTGTATTCAGGATAGCTGCAGAGATGCGACAGAATCCAGGATAGCCCAGAGATGTGACTGTTTCCAGGATAGCTGCAGAGATGTGACTGTATCTAGGACAGCTCCAGAGTTACGACACAATCCAGGATATCCCAGAGATGTGACTGTATCTAGGATAGCTCCAGAGATCTGACACAATCCAGGATAGCCCAGAGACATGGCTGTATGTAAGACAGCTCCAGAGATTCAACAGATTCCAGGATAGCCCAGAGATGTGGCGGTATCCAGGATAGCTCCAGAGATGCAACACAATTCAGGATAGCCCAGAGATCTGACTGTATCTAGGATAGTACCAGAGATGCAACAGAATCCAGGATAGCCCAGAGATGTAGCTGTATACAGTATAGCTGCAGAGATGCGACACAATCCAGGATACCCAATGATGTGGCTGTATCTAGGACAGCACCAGAGATGTGACAGAATCCAGGATAGATTCAGAGATGTGGCTGTATCTTGGACAGCTCCAGAGATGTGACAGAATCCAGGATAGCCCGGAGATGTGGCTGTATCCAGAATGCTACAGAGATGCAACACAGTCCAGGATAGCTTTAGAGATGTGTCTGTATCTGGGATAGTTCCACAGATGTGACACAATCCAGAATAGCTTCAGAGATGTAGCTGTATCTAGGACACCTCCAGAGATGCGACACAATCCAGGATAGCTTCGGAGATGTGGCTGTATCTAGGACAGCTCCAGAGATGTGACACAATCCAGGATAGCTCAGAGATGTGGCTGAATCCAGGACAGCTCCAGAGATGAGACACAATCCAGAATAGCTTCAGAGATGTGGCTGTATCTAGGACAGCTCCAGAGATGTGACACAATCCAGGATAGCCCAGAGATATTGCTGTATACAGGATAGCTGCAGAGTTGCGACACAATCCAGGATACCCAGAGATGTGGCTGTATCTAGGACAGCTCCAGAGATGTGACAGAATCCAGGATAGCCCACAGATGTGGCTGTATCCCGGATAGCTGCAGAGATGCGACAGAATCCAGGATAGCCCAGAGATGTGACTGTTTCCAGGATAGCTGCAGAGATGCGACAGAATTCATGATAGCCCAGAGATGTGGCTGTATCTAGGACAGCTCCAGAGATTTGACACAATCCAGGATATCCCAGAGATGTGACTGTATCTAGGATAGCTCCAGAGATGCAACACAATTCAGGATAGCCCAGAGTTGTGACTGTATCTAGGATAGTTCCAGAGATGCAACAGAATCCAGGATAGCCCAGAGATGTGGCTGTATACAGTATAGCTGCAGAGATGTGACACAATCCAGGATACCCAGAGATGTGGCTGTATCTAGGACAGGTCCAGAGATGTGACAGAATCCAGGATAGCCCAGAAATGTGGCTGTATCTTGGACAGCTCCAGAGATGTGACGGAATCCAGGATAGCCCGGAGATGTGGCTGTATCCAGATAGCTGCAGAGATGCAACACAATCCAGGATAGCTTTAGAGATGTGGCTGTATCTAGGACAGCTCCAGAGGTGCGACAGAATCCAGGATAGCCCAGAGATGTGGCTGTATCTAGGACAGCTCCAGAGGTGGGACAGAATCCAGGATAGCCCAGAGATGTGACTGTATCCAGGATAGCTGCAGAGATGCAACACAATCCAGGATAGCCCAGAGATGTGACTGTATCTGGGATAGTTCCAGAGATGTGACACAATCCAGAATATCTTCAGAGATGTAGCTGTATCTAGGACAGCTCCAGAGATTCGACACAATCCAGGATAGCTTCAGAGATATGGCTGTATCTAGGACAGCTCCAGACTTTCGACACAATCCAGGATAACCCAGAGATGTGAATGTATAGAGGACAGATCCAGAGATGTGACACAATCCAGGATAGTTTCAGAGATGTGGCTGTATCTAGGACAGCTCCAGAGATTCGACACAATCCAGGATAGCTTCAGAGATATGGCTGTATCTAGGACAGCTCCAGACTTTCGGCACAATCCAGGATAGCCCAGAGATGTGAATGTATATAGGACAGCTCCAGAGATGTGACACAATCCTGGATAGCTTCAGAGATGTGGCTGTATCTAGGACAGCTCCAGAGATGTGAGGCAATCCAGGATAACCCAAAGATGTGACTGTATCGAGGATAGCTGCAGAGATGTGGCTGTATCTAGGACAGCTCCAGAGATGTGAGGCAATCCAGGATAACCCAAAGATGTGACTGTATCCAGGATAGCTGCAGAGATGCGACAGAATTCATGATAGCCCAGAGATGTGGCTGTATCTAGGACAGCTCCAGAGATGCAACACAATCCAGGATAGATTCAGAGATGTGGCTGTATCTAGGACAGCTCCAGAGTTACAACACAATCCAGGATATCCCAGAGATGTGACTGTATCTAGGATAGCTCCAGAGATGCGACACAATCCAGAATATCCCAGAGATGTGACTGTATCTAGGATAGCTCCAGAGATGCGACACAATCCAGGATAGCCCAGAGATGCAACTGTATCCAGGATAGCTCCAGAGATGTGACAGAATCCAGGATAGCCCGGAGATGTGGCTGTATCCAGGATAGCTGCAGAGATGCGACACAATCCAGGATACCCAGAGATGTGGCTGTATCTAGGACAGCTCCAGAGGTGCGACAGAATCCAGGATAGCCCAGAGATGTGGCTGTATCTAGGACAGCTCCAGAGGTGCGACAGAATCCAGGATAGCCCAGAGATGTGACTGTATCCAGGATAGCTTCAGAGATGCAACACAATCCAGGATAGCCCAGAGATGTAACTGTATCTGGGATAGTTCCAGAGATGTGACACAATCCAGAATAGCTTCAGAGATGTAGCTGTATCTAGGACAGCTCCAGAGATTCGACACAATCCAGGATAGCCCAGAGATGCCACTCTATCTAGGGCAGCTCCAGAGATGTGACACAATCCAGAATAGCTTCAGAGATGTAGCTGTATCTAGGACAGCTCCAGAGATCCGCCACAATCCAGGATAGCTTCACAGATGTGGCTGTTTCTAGGAAAGCTCCAGAGATGCGACACAATCCAGGATAGCCCAGAGATGTGACTGTATCTAGGATAGCTCCAGAGACGTGACACAATCCAGGATAGCCCAGAGATGCCACTCTATCTAGGGCAGCTCCAGAGATGTGACACAATCCAGAATAGCTTCAGAGATGCCACTCTATCTAGGGCAGCTCCAGAGATGCGACACAATCCAGGATACCCAGATATTTGGCTTTATCTAGGACAGCTCTAGAGATGCGACAGAAACCACAACTGCCTAGAGATGTGACTGTATCTAGGATAGCTCTAGAGATGTGACACAATGCAGGATAGCTGCAGAGATTGGAATATATCTAAGATAGCTCCAGAGATGTGACAGAATCCAGGATAGCCCAGAGATGTGACTGCATTAAGGACAGCTCTAGAGATGCATCAGAAAGAATCCAGGATAGCTCAGAGATGTGACAGTATCTAAGATAGCTCCAAAGATGTGACACAAACCAGGATAGCTTCAGAGATGTGGCTGTATCAAGGACAGCTCCAGAGATGCAACAGAATCCGGGATAGCCCAGAGTTGCAATTGTATCCAGGACACATCAGGGCTCATCTAAGATGGATCCCTCTTGTCCAAGCAAATATACTCGCATTGCGGATTTCATGTGGGCCACACAGTCACAATGTGCCCATGCACTCATCATGCTCACGGAATGTCAGTGCATAGGTCTGGGTGGCAATTTGATGTGGACATTTTACCCTAGCCTCTTCTCTGACTCAGGAAAAAGTACTGTAAAAGTATGTTTGCACAATTTGGCACAGTATCACAAATGCTTCACAGCAACAGACCAATACTTGGAAAGTAGTTTCACGCTAACAAAAGAGTGAATGCTTGGTGCACCCCACCAGGTCAGGGACCCAGGGCTTGACCTCAGCATTAATTGCCATGGACAGGCCAAGACCTCAGCTTGCACGCTAGGTTTGCATGTTAGCTGGGAAGGTGAAAAGCAGTAGGGCCGCTCAGATCAGGGGTGCACGCCTGAACAACATGCAGAGGGCATTTCTGTCTGAACATGGGCCTTTGATTGGTACCTTAAAATACTAGAGGTTGCAGGTTCTCTGGGAGCATATGCATGGTGCATCGGTAATTCAGAAGTGACTTAGGTGAACTGGTACCTTTACAGTAATATGGATGCATTTGTCCTTTCCACAGGGAGAGGTGCTCTTGGCCCTTGTGAGTAACAGAGGTGCAGTGGTACTTTACAAGTGGTCCACTTTGCACTGGTATCTCAGAAGCATCAGAAGTGCATTGAACCTCTGACACTGGAGTTTCTGTTATAAAACTCTGACAAGGCACTCGGTATGATGCTGCACTGGAAATCACTTTGCACACCGCAAGGGCCTTCTTGGCTTGCAGAGGCTTGAGTTTGGGCTACGTGGAATGATCTTTGATGCCACTTGTAGTGATCAGAATGATGCTCTTATCCCTATGCTGCTTACTACACCAAAGTGTTTTGGGAAGCAAAAAGGAGTGTAGGAGAGAGCGTGTGAGCCTGAAGCAGTTTATTCAAGCGTATAGCTTGGAAGGGTTTGGGCTACAGATGTGACAGGTGTGAGAAGTTGGCCTGGTATATGATGTTCACTATTCTAGTGGGCACCTTGCACCAGTCCAAACAACCCAATGGTGATGGTTGTAAAGTCAACCTTATAGACTAGCTATCCTAGTGGTAGCATGGACAAAGCAG
This sequence comes from Lissotriton helveticus, assembly GCF_964261635.1. Lineage (NCBI taxonomy): Eukaryota > Metazoa > Chordata > Amphibia > Caudata > Salamandridae > Lissotriton > Lissotriton helveticus. Next base: position 1,196,074,298 of record NC_136072.1, on the reverse strand, counting down.
TCTTAGGCTAAAACGTCAGAGAGCATGTGAAGCCAGCTGTTTTACCATATATAATCCCTTGAATACGAAATGAAAGGACACCACACAAGGTATATATCAAATATATATGTATTTATTACTAACACAACCCCTCAGCAATCTTAATGAGGTCAGAGTTCGAGATACAGCACAAGTTACTCAATAAGCATACTATAAGTTGCACAAATACAATTCTGCCCTAGGGGCCTCACGAACCATATACTAAAGAAGTGGTATAAGAACCACTTCAGGAAAGATGAATAGGCCTAGGGCCTTGGAAATCGCTGGGGCTACACTGAACAACCAACGGATTGGAAATAGGAGGCCCACGGGAAGCATGTGCAGTGTCTAAACACACACGTGAGTTACCATTGAGTTTTAATAGGAATGTAAAAGTTAAAAAGTAGTAGATTTTGGACACCTCTGGAAGGACTATAGGAAACCCCTGTTAAACTAGGACACTTGGATAGTTGTTACCCACGGGAGCACCGGAGTACTCAAGTTACCTCACCCAGGGAAGGCGGGTGCATAGGTATTCTTTTGTGTCGGGTGTCGTCGCTGTTTCCTATGGAGAGCTGCAAGAAAGTGCTGCAGGAGACCAGGAGAAAAGTGTCCGGGTGGATCCAAGGGTGGATCGGAGTCGAGAAGAACCTGAAATCAGAGGGGTCAGAGTCTGGGTCACTAGCCATTGACCAGGAAGGAACCAGGCAATGTCGAGATGCAATCAGGTGAAGAGGTGAAGCTTATCTCTACAGCCATGAGGACCAGGAGGCGTTGACGATGACCAGGAGCTGGAGTCGAGCTGTACCATAAAGGATCTAGCTGTTGGCGGTGTCGGTGTCCAGATTGGACCCAACAAACCTTGGCAAATGCAATCCACGCAGGATGGGAAAATTGGCTTCAGTTCAGAACAGCAAGGTCTGGGGAGCTTCTCCTTCGCAGAGAAGCTGGAGCAAGCCTGGAGCAACCAGGCAAGCAGTGTAGTTTTACAAAGATGTCTTCAGAGGGCCAACTAGCCAACGGGTTAGCAACCGCGAAGACGCGTTGAGCTGAAATGCAGGCGCAGGCCCCACGCGGCACTCGTGGAGGGCTGAGCTTCGGTGCAAATGCTGCTCAGGTCTTGGGCTTCTCAAACCCATTGCACAACTTCGAGGGTACCTCATGAGCTGCACAGGTAGCAAAAAACAGGTAGTCCAGGATGTCCGGTCCCACGTCTCTCGTGTCCGCCACGGGTCTCAGCTTTGCTGTGGATGTGGGTCGGAGTCAGAAAAGTCTGGAAGTCCAGTTCCTGCGTCGCTAAGTCTTCGGGTTTCAACTGGAGCATCGACAAAGCAAACTGGCAAGTTACTGTTGGTGCCTGTTTGCACAGGGTGGTCACTCCTTGACCACAAGGGAGATGTCTTCAGTCTTCCAGTCGATGTGGAACGTCGAAGGTCCAAGAGTTCGTGTCAGAGTATCTTTCCAGGATAATCTAAAGTCTCTAGACTCAGCTCCTAACTTTATACTAAACTAAGGGGCTGGATTACCTGCTAGATCCCTCCTATGGGCGGAACCTGGGAAGGGGGTGGTTACACCCCTTTCCCTTCGTCCAGTTTCGCGCCAGAGCTGGGGCTGGAGTGCCCTAGCAACTGGTTTGAACGGGGCTATGCGTGGAGCACCTTGTGTGCCCCAGGCAGTGTCTCATTTCTCAGCCCTCCCTGCCCCAATACATTAAAAGCCTGTCTGGGGAGGTGCTAGCACCTCCAAAGGCTGGAAACCCAGGCCTCCCCTGTGGAGTTTCATCCAGCAGCAGGAGGTCAGACTCGTGTCTGTGGCAGCAGCATCCATTTTGTGATGCTGAGGCTCTGTTTAACTTTAACCGGGTAAAGCAGTAACTACATGTCTTCTCCCTCTATAAGGGTGGAATGCTACCCCGCTGCCAGCACTGGTGGGGGGGGGGGGGGGTAGTATTCCAAAGTGTTTGACACCTTACACGACATGTTTTGATGAAGCCAAACCAAAGTTAGCATTAACCGCGAGGATTATAATGCACTTAAGAGTATATGGTATGGCTATATCATAGAACAGCTATAAGGACATGGTTCCGAAAGCTGCAGACGGGCTCAGCTCATGCCAGAGCACCATCTCACATAAAACCAAGCACTCTGCCTGCAGGATTGTTAAGGCCTGCCATAGGAGTGACTTACAGGTACATATGTGTCTATATATAAGGTTAGATATAGGTATACTATATCTAAGCAAGGGGTGATTACACCACCTTGCCCAAGCTGACTGATCAGCATGGTGTGTCAGTTTGGATGGCCAGCCAGAGGTGGCATAATTCATGCTGCAGCCCGTGGTAGGCCTTGGATGCACATATGCCCTGGGTACCTATGGTACACTATGCAGGGGCTCACAAAGGTGTCCCAATAACCAATTAGGTATGTACCTAAAGTACATGGTATGAATTTAGAGAGAGAACAGCTGGACTGTGGGTATGATTAGCAGGCCCACAGCCGCACTAAAGTCGAAAAACCAGTGAATCACAGCAAAAAGTGGGGGTGACCATAGGAAGCAGACCCTACTCTCCTACACAAACCCCCCGCCCCCAAACGCAGGGACATTAAACTAACCTTGACCAGTTGAGTCTTCATGTCTAAGGGGAAAATCTGGAGAGTCCATCTGCATTGCCATGGACAGTTCCAGGTCCATGTTCCACTGTAAAGTCCATACCCTGTAGGGAAATGGACCACCTGAGCAGTTTGGGATTTTCACCCTTCATCTGATTTAGCCACAAGAGGGGCTTATGGTCTGTCTGAATCTTGAAATGAGTACCAAACAAGTATAGCCTCAGCTTCTTCAGGGTCCAAACCACAGCAAAGGCCTCCCTCTCAATAGCTGACCAACGTTTCTCTCTAGGGGTCAGCCTTCTGCTAATAAAAGCAATGGGCTGGTCTTGACCATCTGTATTCAATTGTGAAAGAACAGCTCCCACACCCAACTCAGAAGAATCTGTTTGAACAATGAATTCTTTGGAGTAATCTGGCCTTTTCAGAATAGGTGCAGAGCACATGGCCTGCTTCAGGTCATCAAATGCCTTTTATCAGCTTACTGTCCACTGAACCATCTTTGGCAATTTCTTTGAGGTTAAGTCATTAAGTGGGGTCACAATGGACCCATAATTCTTAACAAACTTTCTGTAATAGCCAGACAGGCCCAAGAAAGCTCTGACCTGTGTCTGGGTGGTTGTAGGAGTCCAGCCCTTTATGGTCTGGATCTTGCTCTCCAGTGGTTGAACCTGACCTCCACCTACAATATGGCCAAGGAACACAACCTTGCTCAGCCCTATCTGGCACTTAGTAGCCTTGATAGTTAGGCCTGCCTTTTGCAGGGCCTCCAAAACATTCTTCAGGTGGATCAGGTGATCCTCCCAAGTGGAGCTAAAGACAGCAATATCATCTAGATAAGGTGCACAATAGTCATCCAGACCTGAGAGGACTTGGTTCACCAACCTTTGGAAAGTGGCAGGTGCATTCTTCAAGACAAAGGGCATCACCACACATTGGTAATGACCTCCTGGGGTCGAAAATGCTGTTTTGGCTTTTGCATCATCAGCTAGTCTGATCTGCCTGTAGCCTGCTGTCAGGTCAGATGTGCTCAAAAACTTGGCAGAAGCCAATCTGTCAATGAGCTCGTCTGCCCTTGGTATTGGGTGGGCATCTGTCCCAGTGACAGCATTGAGACCTCTGTAGTCCACACAAAACCTCATCTCTCTTTTACCATCTTGGGTTTGAGGTTTAGGAACAAGGACTACTGGACTGGCCCAGGGGCTCTCTGAGGGCTCAATAACTCCAAACTCCAATATCATTTGGACCTCTGTCCTGATACAGTACCTGACATGGTCAAGTTGCCTGTAGATTTTAGTCTTCACAGGCAGACTGTCACCAGTGTCCACCTCATGGGTGCACCAGTTTGTCTGACTTGGAGTCAATGAAAACATATGTCTATAAGCCTGTAGAACTTGTCTGCAGTCCTGTTGCTGTTGGTCAGTGAGGCTGCCTGACAAGGCTACTCCATCAACTGAGCCATCATCAGAGTTCTGAGAAAGCAGGTCTGGGAGAGGGTCACTCTCCTCCTCCTGTCCCTCATATGTAGCCATGAGCAAGACCATGTCTGCCCTGTCAACATATGCCTTCAGTCCGTTGACATGAAGCAACCTGTGGGGGGCTCCTGAGAGTTCCTAGGTCAACCAGGTAGGTTACCTCTCCCTTTTGCTCAACAATAGTGTGGGGTCCAGACCATTTGTCTTCGAGTGCTGCTGGGGCCACTGGCTCTAGCACCCACACCTTCTGTCCTGGCTGATGCACAGTCAGCACAGCCTTTTGGTCATGCCGGGCTTTTTGAAGTTCCTGGCTAGCCTCAAGGTTTTTAGAAGCCTTTTTCATGTATTCGGCCATCCTGGAGCGGAGACCAAGTACATAATCCACTATGTCTTGTTTACGCGTTTTGTGAGGTAACTCCCATCCTTCCTTCACCAGACACAGCGGTCCTCTTACAGGGTGCCCACATAGAAGTTCGAAAGGAATGTAGCCAACCCCCTTCTGTGGGACCTCTCTGTAAGCGAATAAAAGGCAGGGCAGCAAGATATCCCATCTTCGCCTAAGCTTTTCAGGGAGTCCCTTGATCATGCCCTTTAAGGTCTTGTTGAATCTTTCAACTAGACCATTGCACTGTGGATGGTAGGGTGTGGTGAAATTGTAGTTCACTCCACACTCTTTCCACATAGCAGTCAAATATCCAGACATAATGTTTGCACCTCTGTCTGAGACAACCTCTTTCGGAACGCCCATTCTTGAGAAGACTCCCAGGAGGGCTCTTGCCACAACAGGGGCTGTTGTGGTCCTTAAGGGAATAGCTTCTGGGTATCTGGTGGCATGATCCACTACCACCATAATAAACCTGTGCCCAGAGGCTGTATGGGGATGCATTGGTCCAACAATGTCTATCCCAACTCTCTCAAAGGGAACCCCCACCACAGGTAGTGGTATTAGGGGGGCCTTTGTGGTGCCACCTGATTTGCCACTGGCTTGGCAGGTGACATAGGAGCGGCAAAACTCCTTGGTATCTTCTGACATGTGTGACCAGTGAAAGTGAGGGACAAGCCTGTACCAAGTCTTGTTCTGGCCAAGATGGCCTGCTTAGGGAATATCATGGGCTAAGGTAAGAAGGAAGCCCCTGAATGTCAAAGGTATGACCAACCTCCTGGAAGCACCAGGCTTGGGGTCTCTAGCCTCTGAATAAAGGAGCCCTTCATCCCAATGCACTCTATGGGTACCTGTAGCATTCCCAGCAGCCTCAGCAGCAGCTTGCTGTCTGAGGGGTTCAAGAGAGGGACAGTCCAGCTGCGCCTGCCTCAGATCTGCCCTTGAAGGTCCCCCTGTCCCAAGAAACTCAACCTGATCAGGCTCAAGCTCTTCTAGGACAGTTCCTTCTTGGGTCTCACTATCAGCTTCCTTAGAAGGCTGATCCTCATTCTGAGGCAGGGGGGGAGGCACTGCCTTCACTCTACTGCTCTTTCTCTTGGTAGGCAACTGGTCCATAGTTTCAGGATCCAGTGCCTGTTCAGTTTGGCACTTTTTGGCCTGTGACCAGGTCACAGTAAGGTCATGTGTTGATATGCCCAGCATCTCTGCACGAGTCCTATACTCCACTTCAGACCAGACTGAAGATTCCAGATCATTGCCAAGCAGTCATTCTACAGGGAGGTCTGAACTAACAACAATTCTTTTGAGGCCAGTTACCCCTCCCCAGGAAAAATTAACAATTGTCATACTATGGGTGGTAGTGACATTGCTAGCATTGGTCACTAGGTAATTATCCCCTAGTATGATCTGTCCAGGGTCCACAAAGTTAGGCGTCACCATGGTGACACCGGTAGGCCTGAGCCACTTTATTATCGATTAAAGGTGTCTGTCTGTACTTGCCCAGGTTACTGGGGCTCACAGTAGAGGACATAGCCATGCCCACATCACAGACAAGGACAGCTTGAGTTGGTACTCTGACTAGGCCAGAGTCCATCTCAGTTCCCAGGGTTAACCCTACTACACCCTTCTGTTGAGAAACACCACTTTTAGCTGTACTAGGGGGAACAGTTGCCTTAGGGGCAATGGTGGCTGGAGCTGTCTCCTTCTTGGTGCAATCACTGAACCAGTGAGTGTTACTTTTACAAAAATGGCACCAGGGTTTCTTTGGACCTTCTTTCTTCTTGGATTTCTTGGTACCCCCCTCATTAGAAGCTTTTTAGGGACTTGGTGAAGACTTCTGGTCTTTTGTTTTCTGGTCCCCACCCTTTTGGTCTTGCTTCTTCTGATCACCACCTTGGTTCTGGACCTTCTGCTTCATCCTGGTTCTGACCCATTTGTCCGCCTTCTTTCCCAATTCTTGGGGAAGGAGAGGTCAGATCGGAGTCAATCAGGTGTTGATGCAATAACTGGTTCTGACAATTATTATGTATTTGTTCTCTCATGATCAAATTATAAAATCCTGTATAGTCCTTAACTTTACTGCCCAGTAACCAGCCTTCCAGACCCTTGGTGGCACAATCCACAAAGTCAGTCCAGTACTGAGTCTGTCTCTTCTGGGTGTCTCTGAACAGAAACCTATTCTGCTCGGTGGTTAAGCCAAACCCATCAATCAGAGCACTCTTCAGGACAGTGTAGTTGTTAGCATCCTCATCACTAACTGTGAGGAGCTTGTCTCTTCCTTTTTCTGAAAAGGAGAGCCATCAGATTGCTGCCCACTGACTTTGGGGTACCTGCTGTACTTTGCAGGCCCTCTCCAAAGCAGTTGTCCACCTGTGGATGTCATCCCCACTCTTGTAGGGAGGGACAATCATATTTAGTTTTTTATGGTCATAAGACCTCTAACCCACTTAACTTTTGCTCTCTTGCCAGAGCTAGTCTCTCTTTGGCTAGGGCAACTTCTAGCCTCTCAATCCTCAGATTAACTTCCTTCATTCTGGCCTGGTGCTCTCTCCTCTGAGGGGAAGTCATCCTCCTCTGAGCAGAGGCATCAGAGCCTACTGAGCCATTAGAATGGTGAGAGTCCCTGGATAGAGATCTCCTCCCTCTGGGCCCAGAGTTAAGCCTGCTTGGAGTTCTGAATGGGGCTATGCCGTCTTCAGCTCCATGCAAGCTTAGGTTGATCTGATTAAGTTCAAAAACTTGGACCTGATCAGTGTCATCATCCTCATCATCATCATCATCCCCTTGATTCTCATCATGGAAATCTTCTGCTGATGGGTGACCCTCCCCTGTACTACTTGTTGAGACTGGGTTAGCTGCTTTAGCTACATCATACTCCTCTAGTATCTCTATAAGATGCTTAAGAGTAGGTTTTGAACCTTGCCTCTACTTCCTAGTTGTACATAAGTGTCTCAACTCATGGAAGGTAAATGCGTCATATTTAGAAGGTGCTTTGGTAAGGTCAACTTCTGCTGGGAGGGATCCACTAGGTTTTCTTCTCAATTACATCTTTCTAGTGAGGTGTGGTGTGTGCACCTACCTACACTAAGTGTTATCTACTAAACCTCTCTAGGAGTTGTAGTCAGGGTGTGCTAGGCCCTTTGCTCTTCAACAACTAAGTTCAGTAGAACTTAAGTATTTAAGACTTGATTTATATGTACCTCTGGGTGCCTTAATGTGATCTTTCAAATAATATCTTAAGATTATATGGTAAAACAATCAGCAAGCTCTTACCCAACCGCTGCACACCAATGTGAGAAGTTGGCCTGGTATATGATGTCCAGTATTCTAGTGGGCACCTTTAACCAGTCCAATAAACCCGTATGGTGATGGTTGTAAAGTCAACCTTATAGACTAGCTATCCTAGTGGTAGCATGGACAAAGCAGTCTTAGGCTAAAACTTCAGAGAGCATGTGAAGCCAGCTGTTTTACCATATATAATCCCTTGAATACCAAATGAAAGGACACCACACAAGGTATATATCAAATATATATGTATTTATTACTAACACAACCCCTCTGCACTCTTTATGAGGTCAGAGTTTGAGATACAGCACAAGTTACTCAATGAGAATAATATAAGTTGCACAAATTCAATTCTGCCCTAGGGGCCTCATGAACCATATACTAAAGAAGTGGTATAAGAACCACTTCAGGAAAGGTAAATAGGCCTAGGGCCTAAGTATGGGCAAAATTTTCGAAATCGAATTCGCAATCCGCAAAATCCGCGAATTCGTGCGAATTTGTGGATTTTTGGTTCTTTGCGTGTTCGGGGGGTTTTTTGCGTGTTCGCGGGGTTTTTGGCGTGTTCGTGGGGCTTTTTGCATGTTCGCAGGCTGCTTGCATGGCGAAGTTACCCATGCAGTCGTTTATGGGCACAGCACCCTCTGGTTCACCACTGCCATCCTCTGGTTCATCACTGCCACCCTCTGGTTCACCACTGCCACCCTCTGGTTCAGCACTGCCACTCTCTGGTTCACCCCTGCCACCCTCTGGGTCAGCACTGTCACCCTCTGGTTCACCACTGCCACCCTCTGGTTCACGACTGCCACCCTCTGGTTCATCACAGCACCTCTGGTTCACCACTGCCACTCTCTGGTTAACCACTGTCACCCTCTGGTTCAGCACTGCCACCCTCTGGTTCACCACTGCCACCCTCTGGTTCACCCCTGCCACCCTCTGGTTCACCACTCCCACCCTCTGGTTCATCACAGCACCCTCTGGTTCACCCCTGCCACCCTCTGGTTCAGCACTGTCACCCTCTGGTTCACCACTGCCACCCTCTGGTTCATGACTGCCACCCTCTGGTTCATCACAGCACCTCTGGTTCACCACTACCACCCTCTGGTTAACCACTGCCACCCTCTGGTTCACCACTGCCATTCTTTGGTTCACCACTGCCACCCTCTGGTTCACCCAGGCCACCCTCTGATTCCCCACTGCCACCGTCTGGTTCACCCCTGCCACCCTCTGGTTCACCCCTGCCACCCTCTGGTTCACCCCTGCCATCCTCTGGTTCACCCCTGCCACCCTCTGGTTCAGCACTGCCACCCTCCGGTTCACCACTGCCACCCTCTGGTTCCCCCTGCCTCCTTCTGGTTCACCACTGCCACCCTCTGGTTCAGCACTGCCACTCTCTGGTTCACCCCTGCCACCCTCTGGTTCAGCACTGTCACCCTCTGGTTCACCACTGCCACCCTCTGGTTCACGACTGCCACCCTCTGGTTCATCACAGCACCTCTGGTTCACCACTGCCACCCTCTGGTTAACCACTGTCAGCCTCTGGTTCAGCACTGCCACCCTCTGGTTCAGCACTGCCACCCTCTGGCTCACCCCTGCCACCCTCTGGTTCACCACTGCCACCCTCTGGTTCATTACAGCACCCTCTGGTTCACCCCTGCCACCCTCTGGTTCAGCACTGTCACCCTCTGGTTCACGACTGCCACCCTCTGGTTCAACACAGCACCTCTGGTTCACCACTGCCACCCTCGGGTTAACCACTGTCACCCTCTGGTTCAGCACTGCCACCCTCTGGTTCACCACTGCCACTCTCTGATTCACCACTGCCACCCTCTGGTTCACCCATGTCACCCTCTGGTTCCCCACTGCCACACTCTGGTTCACCCCTGTCACCATCTGGTTCATCACTGCCACCCTCTGGTTCACCCCTGCCACCCTCTGGTTCACCCCTGCCACCCTCTGGTTCAGCACTGCCACCCTCTGGTTCAGCACTGTCACCCTCTGGTTCACCCCTGCCACCCTCTGGTTCACCCCTGCCACCCTCTGGTTCACCCCTGCCACCCTCTGGTTCAGCACTGTCACCCTCTGGTTTACCCCTGCCACCCTCTGGTTTACCCCTGCCACCCTCTGGTTCATCACTGTCACCCTCTGGTTCATCACTGCCACCCCCTGGTTCACCACTGCCACCCTCTACTGAGACCTTTTGGGACGCAGTTGCAGCACAAAAGATGCACCATGGTGCTGGTTATTAACAACGTGACGCATCTCTCTGTGAGATGCGTCATGTTGTAAAGCCCTGCGCCATCAGGAGGCGATCCGACTCAGCCTCCTAAAAGTGGCTGAGTGAAATCTACAAGATTTCACTCAGTAACTTTTAGGCCAATGCTGCGTCAAAACCCTGCGCCTGCTTGAAGCAGGCGCAAGGCTTGATGCAGCATTGGGGAGATGGGGCCCCCCCAGAGCATTGCCGGAGCTGCGTCGCAAGCGCGACTCAGCTCCAGCAATGCGCTGCTTTTACGGCACAGATGCGTGACTCATCTGTGCCGTTTTTACCACATGGTGCGCCGCATTGTAAATGCGGCGCACCATGGGTGGCGGAGCTGCGGCGCACAATAACTGGCGCATCCCTGGGGATGCGCCAGTTATTGTAAATCTGCCCCTATACATTTAGCCAACGAGGGAGCACTTACTGATTAGACAGTAGAAAGTACTCCAGTTGAGTAGAGGTAGTGCACAAAAAGGTGGCATCTTCGTGGACAAACATGCAGGGCGGGATTCATTCTGCCCCCTGTTAGACTCGTTTTTTGTGCCCTTCTGCCCTCTGTTAGACTCGTTTTTCCCTTGTTTTTCTGCCCTTCTGCCCTCTGTTAGACTCGTTTATCCCTTGTTTTTCTGCCCCATGTTAGACTAGTTTTTGTGCCTTTCTGCCCTGTTAGACTCGTTTTTTGTGCCCTTCTGCCCTCTATTAGACTCGTTTTTCCCTCGTTTTTCTGCCCTTCTGTCCTCTGTTAGACTGGTTTTTTGTGCCCTTCTGCCCTCTGTTAGACTCGTTTTTCCCTTGTTTTTCTGCCCTTCTGCCCTTTGTTAGACTGCTTTTTGTGCCTTTCTGCCCTCTTCATCACCACATCATCACTCAGCGCTACCCCAGCATCACTCAGCTCCACCACAGCACCACTCAGCACCACCACAGCACCACTCAGCACCACCCCAGCATCACTCAGCACCATCCCAGTATCACTCAGCACCACCACAGAACCACTCAGTATCACCACAGCACCACTCAGCACCACCACAGCACCACTCAGCGCCACCCCTGCATCAATCTGCGCAACCATTCAACAACAACTGGTTCAAATATGTTCTCTCAATGTTTCAAACTTTATTACAAATGTCACAAAAAGATGTTAATATTTCACTTCTGTTCTTGGATTTTCGTCACAATAAAATACACTGAACATAATCTTCACAAAAGTTATTTACAAAAGTGTAAGCTATTGCCATCATAAAATAAAATCACTTTTATTTAAATATTAATTATTCAAAAAAATTAAAAGCCATTGTAATTCGTAATATCAATACAGCTAAGTCACGTAAATACAAAACATGCGAGACCTATTGCATTGCAAATGCTTGTTTGTACTTTGTCATCTACGAGATCTTTGCAATGTTTCAAAAGAGAGAAAGAGAGAGCGATAGAGAGAGAGAGAGGGAGGGAGAGAGAGAGTGAAAGAAAGAAAGACAGAACGAAAGAAAGAAAGTAAGAGAAAAGAAAGAAAGAAAGAAAGAAAGAGAGAGAGAAAGAAAGAGAGACAGACAGAGAAAGAGCAAAAAAGTGAAAGTGAGAGGGAGAGAAAGGGAAAGAGAGGGAGAGAAAGAGAAAGAGAGAGTAAGAGAGAGAGGGGAGAGAGAGAAAGAAAGAAAGAAAGAAAGAAAGAAAGAAAGAAAGAAAGAAAGAAAGAAAGAAAGAAAGAAAGAAAGAAAGAAAGAAAGAGGGAGAGAGAGAATGAGAAAGAAAGAAAGAGAGAGACAGCGAAAGAGCAAGAAAGTGAAAGAGAGAAAGAGAGGGAGAAAGGGAGAGCGAGAGAGAGGGAGAGAGAAGAGGAGAGAGGGATCGAGAGAGAGAAAGAGAGGGAGAGAAAGAGAGAACGAGAGAGAAAGAAAGAAAGAGACAGAGAAAGAGCAAGAAAGTAAAAGAGAGAGAGAAAGAGAGAGATACATGGAAAGAGAGAGAGAAAGAGAGAAAGACACACAGAGAGGGAGAGAGAGAGAGAGAGAGGATGAGAGAGAGAAAGAGAAAGAGAGAGAGAAAGAGGGAGAGTGAGAGAGAAAGAAAGAGAGAGAAAGTGAGAGCGGGAAAGAGAGGATGTGAGAGAGAGAAAGAAAGAGAGGGAGATAGAGAGAAAGAAAGAGAGAACAACGGAGAAAGAAAGAGATAAGCAGAGAAAGAGGAAGAACTTGAAAGAGAGAGAGAAAGAGATAAATAGAGCAAGAAAGGAGAGGGAGAGAGAGATAGATAGAGAGAAAGAGAGGGCCAAAATGGCCACCGGAGTAGGAGCCTGCTAAGAGCTCCTGGTGCTTGGGATCCCTCTTGCTGGATTTATCCCTGCCAGCGCCCATCGCTCCGGGGAACTGAACTCATGAGAGTAACAGGATTGCAACCAGCATCTTTTAGTTCTTCCCACCTTATCCGGTGGATGGTTGGAGCCACCCGTCTCAGCCCGGGTCACCTGGAGACATCTCCACTCTTCACGGACGTCTGCTGACCATTGGTTTCGGATGTCTCGAGTCTGCGGAGGGTCGGCGCTCTGAAGCTCACCCCCCCCCCAGCACCGGATTGTGGATCCCGTGAAGGACTCTTGCCCCCGACGAGTCTCGTGCCCACGGTGGGTTGTTGAGCGATCTGAAGCTCACCCCCCTCCCCCACCCCTGCAGCGGAGCTGTGGAGTTGTTGAAGAGCTCCTGCACCCGACGAGCCTCGAGCCTTCGGACGGTCGGCGATCTGAAGCTCACCCCCTCCCCCTGCACCGGACCGGACTGTGGATACCTGGGAGTGCGAGTGGATACCCGTAGTTGGTGACAAGCGCCAGGTAGTTGACCAACAAAGAAGAAAATCAGCAGCCACGGCGTGCGTTCCACCGAAACTCGTAAAATCAAAAAATGGCCGCCGCAGTGGAACGCAAACCTTCGGAGCGTGGAAACAACCTCGAATGACCCCGCGAGGAGTGCCTTTTACCGTGTAAACTCGGCGTTGTAAACCTTATGCGGTAAGCGGCTATCGGCGCACTGATGAAAACATAAAGGTTACTGAGTTACTGGGTTGCTGAGAATAACTGTAGCATCAGATAGTGCAGGTTCTACAGCGAGCGTCCTCTCCTAGTGGACTGGAGTTTTTCTGTGCCGTGTGTGACATCGTCTGCCAAGCGGGGGGTACAGCCACCAGCAAGCCTCATCCTATCGTTTTGGTTTTCAGCTTTGTACATTAAATGCACGGCAGGGAAAGGGCTCTTCTCCAAAAACGCAGGTCACGTGGTGGGGATCCCTTCAGCTACTTTATGTCCATGATTCAGCTCTGGAGTGCCTGATCTGCGGCGTGGGGGTGCCTGCCTGCTGCACAGAACTATAGTCTGGCTCGTCATTATAGGGCTGGTACATCGTGTTGGTTATCGACCTCAATGTTTCCTGAGATTACAAGGTACGCTCTTTCAAACAGTAACGGCTGACTCTCATTGCATTCTTGTCCTCTTAACTGCCCAAAATGGCCGGGCCATAAATCCTGAAGCAATTAATCACCTTCATGGCCCCCAGATTTCCACGAGGCTGCGCAACATCTCGGCCAGGGTTCTCCAATAACAGATAAGACTTTCTCCGCCCCTCTTAGCAGCTGGATTAACTCCACCTGCCTCAGATTCGAAAGGGAAACTAAACTGTAACTACAACAGACAGAGGACTTCCACTCTTGTCTCCCCTTCTCCTTCCTGGAGGCCATCTTAGACTAGCTAGTTTTCCCCTCTGCTGATACTATTATTACTAGTTTATCTTATCCCCACAGCACAGCACTACACCCACCCCCTACTTCCAACATGGAACCCATGGGAAAACACACTTATAAAATAAATTACCCCACCGGACTCACCAAAAAAAACGCAAAACAGTTTAAGCACAACTTCTTGAAGTCCCACCCTGAAACCCCCTTTGTAGACACCTACTTCTCCCTCAACAATGGAACGAAGAGCACAGATATCATCCTATACACTACACGCAGAGCACAATGGAGAAAAGCTCTCCTTACCCTACTCACCGTCTCGACCACTAGGAAAACTGCCTATGGTGTAACACTCTCAATCACACCATCACAACGCTATCCTGCTAGAGCAACCATCACCATCTACAACAACGGCACCATCTTAATTCAGTCCACAGACAGGAACCTAGACCTATTTGACATCCTGTTCCCCACCTTCAAAGAATACCTCTCTAAACCTCAGAGCCCACGACCTCCAGCCTTCACTCCCAACACCCTGGACTCATCAGCACCTCCTAACACTAACACTCACCCACTCCCTCCCCCCATTACTCTACTCTATCACCCTCCGCCTACAGACACCTCACACCCTTCAACCTTAGAAGCCGAACTCGCCTCCTCCTGCGTTCCACACACCGCAACAGCCTCGCCCCCTCCCCCTCATATCCCGCCAATCACACCTCCGACTAGCCTCTCAGAACACCCCCCTCCCCTAACTGCACCCAACGCAACATGACTCGCGCCCTCCCCATATCCCCCCCTACACTTTGCACTCCCGTCCCGCCCCGCACACCAATCTTCTCAGAACACTCCTCCTCCCCCAACTGCACCCCACACAACATGACGCTCTCTCCTCCTATCTCCCCCCCCACACTTGGACCTCCCGCCACGCCTAGCCTTCACCCCTCCCTCAACCTCTCACCCCCCATTCTCACTCCCCACTATCCCACCTCCACCCCCGCAACGCCCAGCCTCCACACCTCCCCCACTTTCCCTTCCCCTCTTAGCACTGTTGCCCTGCCCAATAACGTCAACACCCACCCTAACACCAACCTTCTCTCTAACTTTTCCAACCCCTTCCCCAGCACCGCCTCTCCACCCAGTATCCCCCTCCTCTCCAGTAACCTATACTCCTGTTCACCGCCAGTACCCCTCCCCAACCCCGTACCCAACACCAAGCTGGACATGATTATGTCCACCCTCCTCCAAATGAAAGAAGAACTACACACCGTCAAAGAGTTGCTCATCACACACCGCAGACACCCCCCTCCCACCACCACCAGGATCATACCTAAAAACACTCTCCCCTCACTTCCTACTCGCCCTACCACACAACAACTTACTAACAACTCTCTCCCCTCACTTCCTACTCGCCTTACCACACAACACGCCCCACTCCGGACCTCTATCCCCTCCCGCAATACCACCAATCGCCCCAGATGCACTACCAATACGCTCTCTGACCATGACTTACACACCCTTCTCCACTCTTACGTCTCGGCTCCCCAAGATCACTTAGCCACTAACCACCTGTCCATCCCAACGATTCTCTCTAACCCCCTCAGGCACCACACGCATAACACCAGAGGCTCCGTCCCCAACAACCTCACAAATGTACCCCTCACTATAAAACCTTCCTCCACCCTCTGCGCCCCCAGACTCAAATGCATACTTCTCAATTGCAGATCGGCCCAAAGGCATTCCGCGGGGGTCGCCGATCTCATCTTGTCTCTGGAACCGGATCTAGCCATTCTGACTGAAACTTGGTTGTCTGATTCTTCTAAACCTATCATGGATATCCTAGTCCCTCCCAACTACAGTATCAGTAGACTTGACAGGTCCAAAAAGACAGGCGGTGGAATTGCATGTATTTATAGAAGCAACCTCTCAGTTATTAAAGCGTCCGTACCCTCTCTTACCTCTTGTGAATACCTCTGCCTTGATGTCATCAGCGAAAGCAAACCGGTATGCTCACTACACATCATATACCAGCCACCTGGGGACAAGCTCTCCTTCTCCCAACAACTCATGGACTTAATCTCAACCAACTCAGGACGGCAAAACACCCAAATTTTCCTGGGGGACTACAATCTCCATTGGAATGATCGCTGTGACATAGTGGTGAATAGCCTCAAAAATTTCCTCGACGCCCTTGATCTCACCCAAATATGCAACAGCCTGACCCATGAGAAAGGCTCTATCCTTGACCTCATCATTTCCAAAGAGGACTCTATTCAACTTGAGTCAATCCAACCTTGTGACTGGTCAGATCATCATATTGTCTCCTTCGTCATCAACGAAAAAGTTAGATTTAACCCAGCTCAACCCTCAAAGCCCAAAGTGTGGAAAAGAGACATGAAGAAACTCAACCCAAACTCCTTACCGCCTAACAGCTGTAATCTCTTACTTCCTCCGTCCGGTGTTACGGACGTTCAACTGCTGACTGACCATTATTTCAATGCTATGACCACAATAATCGATGAGGCTGCACCCATGCAACTGAAAAGAGTCGCTTCCAAGATCTCCAACCCATGGTATGACGGGAGCCTCAATGAAGATAGACGGGCCATGCGAATGGCAGAGCGCACCTGGAGATCAGCCCCCTCTGCACTGCACCTAAAAACTCTGAAAAAACAGAGAAACGCCTACTTCAGGAAAATAAAACGCTCAAAGAGAGATTTCTTCAGCCTCCAGCTCGCCCAAGCAAAAAAACGCCCAAGAAAACTGTTTGAACTAATCAGAACACAATCCAAAGAACAACCCCAGACACTCAGCACCAGGGGCGCTACACCTTCCTGTGAAGACTTCTCTGCTTTCTTTAACCAAAAAACAGACAACATAAGAAGCGATCTCCTCAATGACGCTATCCTTTACTCCAACCCCCAACACACAGCACCGTCTGAACCAAAGAACAATGCCACATGGTCATCCTTTGGCACCTACTCCGAAGAAGAAATTGGCAGACTGCTCAGCACCCTGAAACCATCAAATCACCTCTCTGACCCCCTTCCTGCTAACGCTTTAAAAGTCTTTACCCCGTCGCTCCTCCCACTTTGGACTAAGATCATCAATAGCTCTCTTCAACAAGGATCCATCCCTAACGCCCTCAAAGTCGGACAAGTCACACCATTACTAAAAAAAACAACGGCAGATCCCACTGATCTAAACAATTACCGTCCTATTACAAATATTCCCACGCTCGCTAAACTGTTGGAAAAATGCGTACAGCTACAACTGGCTAAACACATAAATAATTTTGATCTCCTCAACCCTCATCAATCAGGCTTCCGAGCAGGGCACAGTACCGAAACTGCTATGACTCACATAGTTGACGACGCCCTCCAAATCCTAGACCAAAATGATACCTGCCTCCTCATCCTTCTTGACCTCTCTTCAGCATTCGACACAGTTAAACACGAGAACCTACTCGAACTATTAAACACAAGAATGGGTATATCTGGGACTGTTCTCAAGTGGTTCACTTCCTTTCTACACAACCGGTCTCAATGATTCAAAAGGAACAACCTGATGTCCTCCTCGGTACCTGTATCGTTAGGTGTCCCTCAAGGTTCCTCCCTCTCCCCTACACTGTTCAACTTAGTCATGGAACCTCTCACTACTCTGTTACAAGCATCCAAGGTTCACTTTCACATGTATGCCGACGACACCCAACTTTATCTCAGAATACAATCCCCCAAGGACATCTTGCTTCTGAACTCCACGATCAGAAACACCCAATCCTGGCTGGCAGAGAATCACCTCAAACTCAATGCCATGAAGACTGAGTTCCTCCTGATCTCACCGCCGGCAAAAATCTCTACCGCTCAAACTTGGCTCAAGCACCTAACGGCTCTCAATGTACAACCTACCATCGTTGACTCAGCAAAATCTTTAGGCATAACACTTGACGCCAATCTCAACATGCAGCAGCACATCAGCAAGGCAACCAAAGGAGCGAACTTCCAGATCAATACCTTGAGAAAACTCAAACCCTTCCTTCCAGCCAAAGACTTTCAAACTGCAGTACAATCTATAGTCATCCCGCACATAGAATACGGCAGCATCGCCCTCTGTGGGCTCCCCCTAACCACAACGGCACCCCTGAGACCGTCCCTTAACGCTGCAGCAAGACTCATCACTGGCTCAAAAAAACACTCGCATATCTCCCCTGACTTTAAATCCCTGAACTGGCTGCCTTTTGAAGCCAGAATACATCTGAAAATCGCCTGCATGACACACAAGGCTATACACACGAACTCACCCGTCTACCTCTCTCAAAAGCTGACAATCTCGGGCGGCTCTAGAACCACTAGAAGCACAAACAATCTTCTGCTGAAGCCTCGAAGATTTCGGAAGGTAAAAACCTATAAACGCTCCTTCTCAGGAATGGCGCCCAGGATCTGGAACTCACTCCCTCCTGAAACCAGGCTCATCTCCTCCAACAAACTTTTTAAGAAAGAAGTAAAAGCGATCTTCATGGCGAAATACACATGAGCTATTATTCTGTACCTCCAGGAGTCCGCGTTGTACTACCTGCCTGACCCCTTGGTCTATTTGTATTACTTGTATTATCGATTCACTTGACTGTATACGTTTCATCTCTGCATATCTTATTTTATATTACTGACGTGCCTATCTGACTGTGCATCCTTTACCTACACCACTTCAAATATTACCTACTGTTATACTACTGATTCTCCGGCGTGACTATGTACCATGTACTCTCCTACCTCAACTATGCCTACCTCTATGCTATTTACAAAAGTAGTTTAAGCACGCTTAAACAAGTATATGCTCCCTCTTTATGTATTTTCATATTTATTGGCGCACCTGTTTGACTATGCACCGTGTACCTCTATGCTATTTACAAAAGTAGGTTAAGCACGCTTAAACAAGTATATGCTCCCTCTTTATGTACTTTCTTATTATTGGCTTACCTGTTTGACTATGCACCGTGTATCTACACTACCTCAACTTTGACCTACCTCTTTTTTGACCTACCGATGTAACTATGCATAGCGTACCTAACTACCTCAACTATTACCTACTATTATGCTATCACCCCATGTACTTGTAAAGCGCTCTGATATCTGCAAAGATCTTGTTCGCGCTATATAAAACTTTGAAAATAAATAAAATAAATAAAGGGAGAGAGAGAACGAGAGAAAAAAAGAGAGGCCGGATCTCTGAAGGGCCAGATTCCTGAGTTGCCCCTACAGAACATACAGCTTTTTATTTTTAGCAAAATGCATATGAAAATTGTGCTGTAAAGGTCTCTTTTAGTTTAACCCCTTCTGACAACTCAAAATGGGTGTATTTACCATCCTCTCCCTTCTTCCTGTTTTTTATATCTGTAGGTGCTTCCTGATGAGGTTTAATTCCTGGGACAGGTGCCTCATTGCCTACTTGTAACTATTCTCTGACCCTGCTTCAAGGGTCAGAGCAGGGTCAGAGAATAGTTGCAAGTAGGCAACAAGGCGCCAGGAAGCACTTAGCAGCAGGTGCCCAAGTTAAAGTTAATTTCTTTGTAACCCTTTTGTAAAAGGTTACAAAGAAATTAGGTTCAACTTTTGCACCTGCTGCTATAACCCTTGCTTGGCTGAAAATATGTCCCCGCTGATTCGCGGATTTTACCGCGATTTCGCGAGATTCGCGGATCGCGAAATCGCGGAAAATCCGCAAATTCGCCCGCGAAACAGATTTTACGCCCACCCTTACTAAGGCCTCGGAAATTGCTGGAGCTACACTGAACAACCAAGGGATTGGAAGTAGGAGGCCCACGGGAAGCGTGTGCAGTGTCTAAACACACACGTGAGTTACCATGGAGTTTCAATGGGAATGTAAAAGTTCAAGAGTAGTAGATTTTGGACACTTCCGGATGGACTACGGGAAACCCCTGTTAAACTAGGACACTTGGATAGTTGTTACCCACGGGAGCACTGGAGTGCTCGAGTTACCTCACCCAGGGAAGCCGGGTGCATAGGTGTTCTTTCGTGTTGGGTTTCGTCGCTGTTTCCTATGGAGAGCTGCAAGAAAGTGCTGCAGGTGACCAGGAGAAAAGTGTCCGGGTGGATCCAAGGGTGGATCAGAGTCGAGAAGAACCTGAAAGCAGAGGGGTCAGAGTCTGGGTCACTAGCCAGTGACCAGGAAGGAACCAGGCGATGTCGAGATGCAATCAGGTAAAGAGGTGAAGCTTCTGTCTGCAGCCACGAGGACCAGGAGGTGTCGACGACAACCAGGAGCTGGAGTCAAGCTGTCTCACAACGGATCTAGCAGTTGGCGGTGTCGGTATCCGGATTGGACCCAACAAACCTTGGCAAATGAAAACTACGCAGGATGGGAAGATTGGCTTCAGTTCAGACCAGCAAGGTCTGGGGAGCTTCTGCTTAGCAAAGAAGATGGAGCAAGCCAGGAGCAACAAGTCAAGTGGTGTAGTTTCACAAAGATGTCTTCAGAGGGCCAACTAGCCAATGGGCTAGCAACTGTGAAGACGCATTGAGCTGAAATGCAGGCGCAGGCCCCACATGGCACTCGTGGAGTGTGGAGGGCTGAGCTTCAGGGCAAATACTGCTCGGGTCTGGGGATTCTAAAACCCCAATGCACAACTTCGAGGGTACCTCAGGAGCTGCACAGGTAGCAAAAAGCAGGTAGTCCAGGATGTCCGGTCCCACGTCTCTCGTGTCCGCCACCGGTCTCAGCTTTGCTGTGGAAGTGGGTTGGAGTCAGAGAAATCTGGAAGTCCAGTTCCTGCATCACAAATCTTCGGGTTCCAACAGGAGCGTCGACAAAGCAAACTGGCAAGTTACTGTTGGTGCCTGTTTGCACAGGGTGGTCACTCCTTGACCACAAGGGAGATGTCTTCAGTCTTCCAGTCGATGTGGAACATCGAAGGACCAAGAGTTCGTGTCAGAGTTTCTTTCCAGGTTAATCTAAAGTCTCTAGACTCAGCTCCTAACTTTATCCTAAACTAAGGGGCTGGATTAACTGCTAGGTCCCTTCTATGGGGGAACCTGGGAAGGGGATGGTTACACCCCTTTCCCTTTGTCCAGTTTCGCGCCAGAGCTGGGGCTGGAGTGCTCCAGCAACTGGTTTGAACCGAGCTATGCGTGGAGCACCTTGTGTGCCCCAGGCAGTGTCTCATTTCTCAGCCCTCCCTGCCCCAATACACTAAAAGCCTGTCTAGGGAGGTGCTAGCACCTCCCAAGACATGAAACCTATTGTCCAGGCCTCCCCTGCCGGAGTTTCGTCCAGCAGCAGGAGGTCAGACTCGTGTCTGTGGCAGCAGCATCCATTTTGTGATGCTGAGGCTCTGTTAAACTTTAACAGGGAAAAGCAGTAACTACATGTCTTCTCCCTCTAGAAGGGTGGAATGCTACCCTGCCGCCAGAACTGGCGGGGGGTAGTATTCCAAAGTGTTTGACACCTTACACGACATGTTTTGATAAACAAACTTAGCATTAACCGCGAGGATTATAATGCACTTAAGAGTATATGGTATGGCTATATCATAGAACCGCTATAAGGACATGGTTCCGAAAGCTGCAGATGGGCTCAGCTCATGCTAGGGCACCCTGTCACATAAAACCAAGCATTCTGCCTCCAGGATTGTTAAGGCCTGCCATAGGAGTGACTTACAGGTACATATGTGTCTATATATAAGGTAAATATAGATATACTATATCTTAGTAGGGGTGATTACACCACCTTGCCCAAGCTGAGTGATCAGCCTGTGGTGTCAGTTTGGATGGCCAGCCAGAGGTGGCATAATACATGCTTCAGCCCCTGGTAGGCCTTGGATGCACCTATGCCCTGGGTACCTATGGTACACTATACAGGGGCTGACAAAGGTGACCCAATACCCAATTAGGTATGTACCTAAAGTACATGGTATGAATTTAGAGAGAGAACAGCTGGGCTGTGCGTCTGATTAGCAAGGCCCCAGCCAGACTAAAGTGGAAAAACCAGTGAATCACAGCAAAAAGTGGGGTTAACCATAGGAAGCAGACCCTACTCTCCTACAACAGGTTCTACAGAGCGTACCCCCAACCAACTGAGCAACAAACCACAGGTATGCACTGGTCACTGACTGCTGGGTGACAGGTTCTACAGAGCACACCCAGAAGCAACAGAGCAACTAACCACAGGTGTGCACTGGTCACTGACTGCTGGGTGACAGGTTCTACAGAGTGCACCCGGAAACAACTGAGTAACAAACCACAGGTATGCACTGGTCACTGACTGCTGGGTAACAGGTTCTACAGAGCACACCCAGAAGCAACAGAGCAACAAACCACAGGTATGCACTGGTCACTGACTGCTGGGAAAATGTAAATGTAAATGTAGTAGTACTTGTATGGCGCCCGAATCGACCCCTGAAGGGGTATCTCAGGCGCTTATACGCATACCGCTGTGGAACCCTTCCTGGCTTTCTAGGTGAAGTGCCCACTCCTGGGCACCCCCAAGGTGAAGCCAGGCATCCTAGCGTTGTTGGGGCCCTTGTGGAGATTAAGCAAGCTATTGCCCAGAGTTGCAGAGTGGGACCCATGATTAGAATAGGCACCGAGGCAAGAAATATCAGGTCCGAGGAAATTGAGCCCAAATTGAACCCTGGTCCCGGGCTAGACCTCTGCATCAGGGTCTGCCGCTCTAACCATTGAGCCACACTTCCCCACACAGGTTCTACAGAGACAACTCTGAAGCAACTGAGTAACAAACCACAGGTATGCACTGGTCACTGACTGCTGGGTGACAGGTTCTACAGAGACAACTCTAAAGCAACTGAGCAACAAACCATAGGTGGGCACTGGTTACTGACTGCTGGATGACAGGTTCTACAGAGACAACTCTGAAGCAACTGAGCAACAAACCACAGGTGGGCACTGGTCACTGACTGCTGGATGACAGGTTCTACAGAGACAACTCTGAATCAACTGAGCAACAAACCACAGGTGGGCACTGGTCACTGACTGCTGGATGACAGGTTCTACAGAGACAACTCTGAAGCAACGGAGTAACAAACCACAGGTGGGCACTGGTCACTGACTGCCGGGGGACAGGTTCTACAGAGCACACCCGGAAACAACTGAGCAACAAACCACAGGTATGCACTAGTCACTGACTGCTGGGTGACAGGTTCTACAGAGCACACTCAGAAGCAACTGAGTAACAAACCCCAGGTGTGCACTGGTCACAGACTGCTGGGTGACAGGTTCTACAGAGCACACCCAGAAGCAACTGAGCAACAAACCACAGGTGTGCACTGGTCACTGACTGCCGGGGGACATGCTCTACAGAACACACCCCGAAACAACTGAGCAACAAACCACAGGTGTGCACTGGTCACTGACTGCAGGGGGACAGGTTCTACAGAGCACACCCAGAAGCAACTGAGTAACAAACCACAGGTGTGCACTGGTCACTGACTGCTGGGTGACAGGTTCTACAGAGAACACCCACAACCAACTGAATAACAAAGCACAGGTGGGCACTGGCAACAGACTGCCGGGTGACAGGTTCTAGAGAGCACAACCAGAAGCAACTGAGAAAAATTCCACAAGCATGCATTAGTAGAAGACTACCAGTTGATAAGTTCTACAGAGTACACCCAGAAGCAACTTAGCACAAACCCATAGGTGTGCACTGGTCACTGACTGAAGGATGACAGGTTATATAGAGTGCAACCAGAAACAACTGAGCAACAAACCACGAGTGTGCACTGGCAACAGAATAGCAGGTGATAAGAGTTCTACAGAGCACACCCAGAAACAACTGCGCAACAGATCACTGGTGTGCACTGGTAACAGACTGCCAGGTGATGTGTTCTACGGAGCACACCCAGTACCAACTGAACAACAAACCACAGGTGTGCCCTGGCAACAGAGCGCACCCAGAGAGTAACCAAGCAGCAAACCACAGGTGTGCACTGGTGTCTGACTGCCAGGGTACAGGTTCTACAGAGGGACACCCAGAAGCAACTGAGCAACAAACCACAGGTGAGCACTGGTGATAGACTGCCAGGTGACAGGTTCTTCACAGCGCACCCAGAGGCAACTGAGCAAAAAACCACAGATGTGTACTGGTCACAGACTGCCGGATTATATGTTCCACAAAGCACACCCGGAAGCAACTGAGCAACAAACCACAAGCATGCACTGGTAACAGACTGCCAGATGGCAGGTTCTACAGAGTACAACAAGAAACAACTAATCAATAAACAACAAGTGTGCAATCACACCTAGAAACAACTGAGCAACAAACCACAGGTGTGCACTGGTAACAGACTGCCGGGGGACAGGTTCTAAGAAGCGTACCCAGAAGCAACTGACTGAGCAGCAGACCATAGCTCTGAGTCATAGTCCTGACTCGTTCAGAAGCGGTCGCTCCCCACACGCTCCATGGTCACTTGGTATCGTAGCGCTACTGTGCTCATTGCTGCCATTAACCAATTTGCGCATTGCCCTCATTGCCTGTATTATTATTTGTGGCTGACTGGTATCGTAGCGCTATATTGCATTGCCCTCATTGCTTGTATTATTGTTTGTGGCTGACTGATATCGTAGCGCTATATTGCATTGCTCGCACTGCTTTTGTAATCATTTGTGCCTGATTGTGCCGGTGCCTCTGCCCATATCTTAGCGACATCCCAGACTGTGCCCCAATCTCGTCCTGTTTCACTTTTGTTTTTGCTGCCATCTTGTTGTTGTGCCTCCTAGCCCGTCTCTCCACCCCGCTCCCGCCTCCCAGCTGCTCCTCCCTCCCACAGATAGCTAAGGATCATCCCGTTTGTCTCAGCGCTGTGACCGTCCTGACTCGTTCAGAAGCGGTCGCTCCCCACACGCTCCCTGGTCACTTGGTATCGTAGCGCTATTGTGCTCATTGCTGCCATTAACCAATTTGCGCATTGCCCTCATTGCCTGTATTATCATTTGTGGCTGACTGGTATCGTAGCGCTATATTGCATTGCCCTCATTGCTTGTATTATTGTTTGTGGCTGACTGATATCGTAGCGCTATATTGCATTGCTCGCACTGCTTTTGTAATAATTTGTGCCTGATTGTGCCGGTGCCTCTGCCCATATCTTAGCGACATCCCAGACTGTGCCCCAATCTCGTCCTGTTTCACTTTTGTTTTTGCTGCCATCTTGTTGTTTTGCCTCCTAGCCCGTCTCTCCACCCCGCTCCCGCCTCCCAGCTGCTCCTCCCTCGCTCCGCCACCCTCCACTCTCCACTTATGACAGATGCATTTGCGCGCAGCGTCCATGCGCGCCGAAGGTGCGCCAAAGGTAAGCCCGTCTACGCCCGTCCGCGCCCGGACCGCACCCAGCGCCAGACCCCCTGATCCCCGCACAATCCACTCCACCCGCATAACGTACAACGCCGCAACCCTCTCTGCACTCAACACAGGACGTCTCCCAGACTGCTACCGAACCGCCCCAGGACAGACCCATGGACCATTCACCTGCCACTCCTGCAAGCTAGACTGCATCAGGACCCACACCAAATCCACAAACGCTAAACAGAACTCCGACACTAACCACCTGAAGTGCATCCTGCTCAACACCCGCTCGGTCCACAAACACTCCACTGAACTATGGAATTTACTAGACACCACATCGCCGGACGTCGCCTTTCTCACAGAAACCTGGATGAACGCCTCATCAGCGCCCGACATCGCCATAGCCATCCCGGACGGCTACAAGATCATCCGAAAGGACCGCACCAACCAAACAGGAGGAGGCATCGCCATCGTCCATAAAAACACCATCCGCATCACGACCAGTTCCGACGACAACCTCGCAACCACCGAACACCTTCACTTCCAGATTCACACCGACCCTAAGACCACACTCAGAGGCACCCTCATCTACAGACCCCCAGGACCCCGTACACATTTCAGCGAAGACATCGCAGACTTCATCAGCCCACACGCCATCCCCTCCGAGGACTACATTCTACTAGGAGACCTCAACTTCCACCTGGAAAATAACAACAACAGCAACACCACCACCCTTCTGGACAACCTCGCCAATCTCGGACTCAAACAACTGGTAAACACCCCCACCCACTACGCCGGACACACGCTCGACCCAATCTTCTCCTCCAACAAGTACATCTCCTTCAATCACGCCACAGGACTCCATTGGACGGACCACAGCTGCGTTCACATCAACTACAAAAAAAACACGACCCACCACCACCCACAACCAATCCCCCGCAGAAACTGGAACAAAATTACCACCGACCAGCTCTTCCCATCGCTTTACCAAAACCCTCCCGCCAAATCATTGGACCCAAATCAAGTAGCCATCAACCTCACACAATGGATCACTCACTGCGCAGACAAATTAGCACCCTTGAAAAACCATCTAACCAAGCAAGGTAGCAAAAAAGCCCCCCGGTTCAATGACGACCTTAAGAAATCCAAAAAGATCTGCCACACCCTCGAGAAAGCCTGGCGAAAAAACCCAACCACTGACAACATGACCACCTTCAAGAACGCCACCCGCAAACACCACCAGCTGATGCGATCCACCAAGAAATCAGCATTTAAGGATCGACTCGACAACAACGCCCACAACAGCAAGGAACTATTCAACATCGTCAAAGAATTTACCAACCCCACCGCCGACACCAACGACATCACTCCATCTCAAGACCTCTGCGACTCTCTAGCCTCATTCTTCCACCACAAAATCGCTAACATACATAACAGCTTTGGCGACCAGTCCACCCCCCTCCCCTCCAAACCAAAGCCCCCCTCCGACATCCTTTGCGCCTGGAACCCAATCAGCACTGAAGACACCATCCGCTTGATGAACTCCATCCAATCCGGATCGCCAACCGACCCATGTCCCCACCACATCTTCAACAAAGCAGACTCCATCATCGCACCCCATCTCCGAGATGTCATCAACTGCTCCCTCAACACTGCTACTTTCCCGGAAAGCTGGAAACATGCCGAACTCAGTGCTCTCCTGAAGAAACCCACAGCAGACCCCACCGAACTTAAGAACTACTGCCCCATTTCACTCCTCCCATTCCCTGCCAAAGTCATTGAGAAAACCGTCAACAATCAGCTCGCCGCCTTCCTCGAATCTAACGGATCCCTCGACCCATCACAGTCGGCTTCCGAGCCAAACACAGCACCGAGACCGCCCTCATCGCAGCCACAGACGACATTCGCGAACACTACTTGACAACGGTGAAACAGCTGCCCTCATCCTACTGGACCTCTCCGCAGCCTTCGACACAGTCTGCCATAGCACCCTGATACAACGCCTCAGCAACGTTGGGATACAAGGAAAAGCACTGGACTGGATCATCTCATTCCTCGCCGAAAGAACCCAGAAAGTCCGCCTCCCCCTTTCAGATCAGAGGCCACTGAAGTCATCTGCGGCGTACCACAAGGATCTTCACTCAGTCCCACCCTCTTCAACGTATACATGAGTCCCCTCGCATCCATCGCGCGCCAACACAACCTCAACATCATCTCCTATGCAGACGACACCTAGCTGATCCTCTCCCTCACCAAAGACCCAAACACCGCCAAAACCAACCTACACGAAGGGATGCAAGAAGTAGCCGAGTGGATGAAGAACAGCCGTTTAAAACTGAATTCAGACAAAACGGAAGTCCTCATCTTAGGATCATCCCCCTCCGCTTGGGACGTCTCATGGTGGCCACCGGCCCTGGGCATCGCACCCAAACCAACGGACCATGCACCTAACCTGGGCTTCATCCTGGACTCCTCCCTCTCGATGACCAGAAAAGTCAACGCCATCTCATCATCATCTCATCATCATGCTTTAACATCCTACGTATGCTCAAAAAAATCTTCCGCTGGATCCCCACCGAAACAAGAAAAACGGTCACCCAAGCACTTGTCACAAGCCGACTGGACTACGGAAACACCCTTTACGCCGGAACAACAGCCAAATTACTGAAAAAAATCCAACGCATTCAGAACGCCTCAGCCAGACTTATCCTAGACATCCCCGCCAAGCTCACATATCCGGTCACCTGAGAGACCTCCACTGGCTCCCCGTCAACAAGAGAATAACGTTCTGTCTACTCACCCACGCACACAAAGCCCTCTACGACCTAGGACCCAAATACCTCAACACGCGCCTGACCTTCTACACCCCCACCCGCCAACTATGATCGTCCAATCAAGCCCTCGCCGCGATTCCACGCATCCAAAAATCCACCATGGGAGGGAGATCCTTCTCCTACTTAGCGGCCAAGACCTGGAACTCTCTCCCCACCCACCTCCGCCTTACACAGAACCACCTCTCCTTCAGAAAACACTCAAAACTTGGATATTCGATAAGTAACGCTTCCCCCCCCCCTTCCCTCAAGCGCCTTGAGACCCTCTGGGTGAGTAGTGCGCTATACAAATTCTAACTTGACTTGACTTGACTAGCCTTGCACTGGTAACAGACTGTCAGGGGATAGCTTCTATAGCGTACACACTGAAACAACTAGCAAAAAACCACAGGGGTGCACTGGTAACAGACTGTCAGGGGATAGCTTCTATAGCGTACACCCTGAAACAACTAGCAAAAAACCACAGGGGTGCACTGGTAACAGACTACCAGGAGAGACAGGTTCTACAGAGAACACATAGAAAGCAACTGAGCAAAAAAACACAGGTGTGCACTGATACCAGACTGCCTGGAGACAGGTTCTACAGAGAGCATCCAGAATGCAACTGAGCAATGAGCCACAGGTGTAAACTGGTGACAGAGTGCCATTAGGCACAGCCACAGTGGCCACTGAAAGCTGTCAGTGATGAGAGCCAGGCCTCATTCCTTTCAGGCTCCTCTGAACCTCTGTGGCATCAGAAAGTGGGGGGCGGAGCACCAGGTAATTGACACCTTTTCTTCACTTTCCTTCCTGCCTATTCAAGGATGGCGTCCTGACACTGGCCCACCATCCCAGGGTCTGCACCCTGTGGCTGTCCAAGAGACTGGGGTGGGCTCTCCCACACCCTGTATTTCGCCCTGGGGCTCTGCACCCTCACACCTGGAGCGCAACTTGGGAGGGGCACCGTCAGAAGTCGCCCCTTCTGCCAGATCAGGGGGTCACCCTAAACCTGGTCCTCCAACCCAGGGTCTGTACCCTTAGGCTGGACCTGTGCCTGGCAACCGAGGACTTCCAGGGGAATTCACCAACCCCTCCCAAGGGAAACACACTCCTCATAAGTTGTACGAGAGTCTGCCTGGCGCAGGTCTCCAGTCTCCTGTCCACTTGACAGAGCATGCAGACCCCCCAGGCCAGAAGTGGCCTCACCAGGGTAAGTCCTGGGGTGCTCTGACCTCAGAGCTGGCAACCCCTGACCCACTGATCCCCCTCACCCTTTTCTCTGGACTCATGCACCCTCCCCACTGGAGCGGTGCTGCCAGCCACCTGAACTGGTGGGATGCTTGTTACAGCAGCCCCCCCTAGTCCACCTGACACTTTGGGACCCCCCTCAGGAAATGGCCTGCCGGTACAGACTATCCCCCCTCCCACCCCCGTAATTACTTACGTAACCACCAGGCCCTGGGACTTGGTTTCGGGCACCTTGGGACATAGCCCACTCCCACACCTTCTCCTCTGAGACTGGACGTGGGACCCTACACCCCCCCCACTACAGTGGGACCTATCTGGGCTACCATAAACCTCCCCTACCTCACTTGGTTGGGGAAAACCTGAGCCACCTCCTTCAGAATCTCTCCCAAAAGCTTCTTCAGACCCTCTGGAATCCACCAAAAGATCTGCCTCCAGTGCAAGCTCCTTGGAATCAGAGAACGCACACTACACCTGGTGTTGGCATAGCTCTGGAAAACAGGGACTTAAAATATACTCCCCAACAATTGAATAACATAGCCCCCCACAGTTGTTAACCAAGCTGCCCTTTGCCCCACCACCCAGTGCCTCACACAAGCACCCTACACCACACTCCTGAGACTTGCAAGACAGATCTGACTGTCTCTGTCACTCAACCCACACTCTTCTGGGCTGTCTCCACACATACATACCAGGACTTCTACCATAGGGGAACCCCTCTCCCTGCACCATTCATCTAGGGTCAGTAGAGTGTCCCTCCCACCACTAGGAATATGATCCCCGGTGTCAGTTTCTCAATCCACTTCAGGCACACTGCACACCACTGGAGCTACCTCATAAAACTGAACCCCCTGGCGTATGTTAATCCCCTCCCTCAAGTCAGTCTCTGGGTTTGTGTACTTTTCCCTCAGCACTGGATAACACAATTTTCTGCCACCATCTGCGCTGGACTCCACCTCCAACCCAGCCAAGCTCACTTCATGAGCTGCACACATTTCCTTTTCAGCTAAGACACTCATGGTCTCAAGCCTCTCGAGATTCACATCAAGCTCCCTCATTCTTGATTCATGTGCCAATGTCAATTACATTTCTTCCAAGGCTCAAATCTTCTTGCTCTCCTCTGCCATCTTTTCTCTCTCTATGGCAGCTTTTTGGTTCTCCATTTCCAATATTTTCATCTCGAGCCTCGTGACCTCTAACTCATGATCGCTAACCCTTTGGTTTTCCTCCAACTCCTCTGGGGAAAAATATCTAGTGGAATGGTTGCTGCAAGCCCTGGAGGCTGCTCTTCCCACAGGCAGATCCTGTGACCTGAAACCCTCTCCTTGTGTATCCTCATTCACCTCTGTACCGTCTGTCTCCCCAGCCTCTTTGGCCTCCCATCAGGCCCTTAAGGCTTTCAGTAGCTCCTCCTTCCTGGAGCTGCTCTTCATGGGACATCCAAAGCTCCTGCAGAACTGCTTGAGTTGACCTACTTTGTAACCACAACATTCCAATATCAAACCCCAGTTCTGCAACATCACTTGCTGATTTACTCTTCTGGGACATGATGCGTGGCTACTTTAAGGGTCTCTCCAAAAAGAGAACCAACAACAAAACACAATATGTGGTTGCGTAGTGGTCTGCACTAAACTAGTGATGTACACCAATCACTGTGGGTCCAGTACAAATACAAGTTCAAATCCTCACCGCTGACCACCAATGTTAGAAATGGGGGTCTCTAGTTGACAGAGGTAGGTACCTTCGTCCAAATAGGGACCCTTGCTTCTAGTCAGGGTAAGGGTGATACACACTTTAGACAACCCCTGCTCACCCCCTCGGTAGCTGGCACGAGCAGACAGGCTTGTCCCAAAGGCAATGAGTAAAGTATGTGTACAAACACTCAAAGTAACAGAGTGAAAACACCACAAATTGACTCCATACCAGTTTAGAAAAAAAAATACCTTAATCTAAACTAAACAAGACCAAAATGAGAAACATCCAACATACACAGTTAAAAATATGACTTTCAAAAAGTTTCAAGAACTTGTACCATAGAAAACTATGGATGCATGACTTTTCAACAAAGAAGTACCTGTAGATGCATCAAAGTTCACAAGTAAAACAGCTGTAGCATTGGAAAACAAAGAGATGCAACACTCCTGAGATCTTGGGGAGGCGATACAACAGTCCCGCTGAACGCAGAGGAAGGGTTGCATCAAATCTGGTCTGTACAGGGAGAGATGCATCTATTCTTTATGACGGTTCCGGTCTGCTGGTGATTCGTAGGAAGAACTTGCTGCACAGGTATGATGTGTGGATTTCCGGGATGAATCACTGATCGATGCGGCGCATCAGTCCTCCTCAGCCACGATCCCTCAACGCGTCGATTCTTGCAGCAGCGGCAGGCACTGCAGCGGTTTCCACAGCGCGCGGTGATGCGTGGAAATTCTTCTCGGGCTGTGAAGATGTATCAGGAAAACAACAGCAAGAAGAGCAATGTGTCTATTTCTGTGCTTCTATGAGTGTTTTCTTGCTTCCAGCTCCCAAACAGCAGCAACAAACTCCAGAGGCCCCAAAACGGGCACAGGACCCTCTTGGCAGGCTAGAACTCACAGCAGCAGAGTTCAGGGGAGCTGAGGGTGAACTATTAGTGTCCCTGAAACTTCAGAACAGGAGGACAGCTCACTAAGCATGGGCGTAAAATCCGCTCCGCTCGCGGATTTTTCGGATTTTCGGCAAATTCGCAATCCGCGAACGCTCGCGAATTTGTCGAAAATCCGTGAATCCGCTCGCGGCGGATTTTTTGCTTGGTTGCGGCGCGCGGCGTGGTGCACGGCGTTCACTTTCCGTCATTTTAGCGTTTGCCGAGTTGTTTTTCTTTGCGAGTGACGCGCCATTTTAGATCTTGCTGCGTGTTCCCGCGGGAGTTTGTCGCCCGCGAATACGTACTCGCGGCTTGCCACCTTGCACAGCACACCTCGCGAGAGTTCGCAATTGCGAACACGTAGTTGCGGCGGAAAGGAACAATCTCGCACTTGCGAAATAGAGATTTTGCAATTTCGCACAAGAAAATCACCAGCAAACAGGATAAACCTTCAGAAAATTATGATTTTTATCAGAATCACTCCTCAGGTTGACATTTGCATGGCCTTTTTTTTTGCAAGGAGTCCATTTTGGGGGGGGGGAGGAAGGAAGTGCCCCACAGTCTCCAACTTCCTGTTCCTGTCCAGCAGGCTCCTCCCAGTGCTTTGTCCATCTCCTGGTCACTTTCATTTGGATCTGGAGCTGGAAGGATTACTTTTTGTGGGTGCTGCTGGATATTTGGATTTGAGGCCTTTTTGACTGTCTTTGGATCACTTTTGGATTAGAAATCAACTTTCACAAGTAAGTTTGTTTGGGGCATTACAGTTGCTGCAAGTACAATTTTGGAACTTTTTCAGAAAATTAAATAAATTATATTGTGGGTAGCCACAGTATCCAGTAGGACCAGGGTTGGTTATGGGTGCATGATACAACTGTTTTGTTGAATTTAAACACCATTGAGGCCATGGATGGGCTGGGATTGTGCAGATTTTATTGTTTTTTGTCGTTTTTTTGGGCCTGCTGGTGTGGCCCTTTGCCCAGGGGTGGTGAGTGTTGCATGGGCCTAGTCTTTCTGTGGGGTGTCTTCTTGAATTTAAACATAATTGAGGCCATGGATGGGCTGGGATTGTGCTTATTTTATTGTTTTTTGTCGTTTTTGGGGGGCTGCTGGTGTGGCCTTTTGCTTGCCCAGGGGTGGTGGTGGTGCATGGACTGAGTGTGCCTGTGGTGTGGTCTCACTCTCTTTGATGTAAACATCATGGATGGCATTGGATTGTGGTGATTTCTGGCTGTTTTTCTGTTTTTTGGGGGTGTACTGTTGATGTGGACTGGCCATGTGGGTGGTGGTGGTGGCCATCTTGAGTGCTGGCTGGTACAGGCAACATGTGCTTGGGTTTTAAGGGGGCCATTTTGAGGAGAGGCAGTGTCTGAGGCCTGCACTTATTTTGCCTACTTTTCATCCCTTATGCCCAGGGGTAGTGAGTGTTGCATGGGCCTAGTGTTTCTGAGGGGTGTCTTCTTTAATTTAAACACCATTGAGGCCATGGATGGGCTGGGATTGTGCAGATTTTATTGTTTTTTGTCGTTTTTTTGGGCCTGCTGGTGTGGCCCTTTGCCCAGGGGTGGTGAGTGTTGCATGGGCCTAGTCTTTCTGTGGGGTGTCTTCTTGAATTTAAACATAATTGAGGTCATGGATGGGCTGGGATTGTGCTTATTTTATTGTTTTTTGTCGTTTTTGGGGGGCTGCTGGTGTGGCCTTTTGCTTGCCCAGGGGTGGTGGTGGTGCATGGACTGAGTGTGCCTGTGGTGTGGTCTCACTCTCTTTGATGTAAACATCATGGATGGCATTGGATTGTGGTGATTTCTGGCTGTTTTTCTGTTTTTTGGGGGTGTACTGTTGATGTGGACTGGCCATGTGGGTGGTGGTGGTGGCCATCTTGAGTGCTGGCTGGTACAGGCAACATGTGCTTGGGGTGTAAGGGGGCCATTTTGAGGAGAGGCAGTGTCTGAGGCCTGCACTTATTTTGCCTACTTTTCATCCCTTATGCCCAGGGGTAGTGAGTGTTGCATGGGCCTAGTGTTTCTGAGGGGTGTCTTCTTTAATTTAAACACCATTGAGGCCATGGATGGGCTGGGATTGTGCAGATTTTATTGTTATTTGTCGTTTTTTTGGGCCTGCTGGTGTGGCCCTTTGCCCAGGGGTGGTGAGTGTTGCATGGGCCTAGTCTTTCTGTGGGGTGTCTTCTTGAATTTAAACATAATTGAGGCCATGGATGGGCTGGGATTGTGCTTATTTTATTGTTTTTTGTCGTTTTTGGGGGGCTGCTGGTGTGGCCTTTTGCTTGCCCAGGGGTGGTGGTGGTGCATGGACTGAGTGTGCCTGTGGTGTGGTCTCACTCTCTTTGATGTAAAGATCATGGATGGCATTGGATTGTGGTGATTTCTGGCTGTTTTTCTGTTTTTTGGGGGTGTACTGTTGATGTGGACTGGCCATGTGGGTGGTGGTGGTGGCCATCTTGAGTGCTGGCTGGTACAGGCAACATGTGCTTGGGGTTTTAAGGGGGCCATTTTGAGGAGAGGCAGTGTCTGAGGCCTGCACTTATTTTGCCTACTTTTCATCCCTTATGCCCAGGGGTAGTGAGTGTTGCATGGGCCTAGTGTTTCTGAGGGGTGTCTTCTTTAATTTAAACACCATTGAGGCCATGGATGGGCTGGGATTGTGCAGATTTTATTGTTTTTTGTCGTTTTTTTGGGCCTGCTGGTGTGGCCCTTTGCCCAGGGGTGGTGAGTGTTGCATGGGCCTAGTCTTTCTGTGGGGTGTCTTCTTGAATTTAAACATAATTGAGGCCATGGATGGGCTGGGATTGTGCTTATTTTATTGTTTTTTGTCGTTTTTGGGGGGCTGCTGGTGTGGCCTTTTGCTTGCCCAGGGGTGGTGGTGGTGCATGGACTGAGTGTGCCTGTGGTGTGGTCTCACTCTCTTTGATGTAAACATCATGGATGGCATTGGATTGTGGTGATTTCTGGCTGTTTTTCTGTTTTTTGGGGGTGTACTGTTGATGTGGACTGGCCATGTGGGTGGTGGTGGTGGCCATCTTGAGTGCTGGCTGGTACAGGCAACATGTTCTTGGGGTTTTAAGGGGGCCATTTTGAGGAGAGGCAGTGTCTGAGGCCTGCACTTATTTTGCCTACTTTTCATCCCTTATGCCCAGGGGTAGTGAGTGTTGCATGGGCCTAGTGTTTCTGAGGGGTGTCTTCTTTAATTTAAACACCATTGAGGCCATGGATGGGCTGGGATTGTGCAGATTTTATTGTTTTTTGTCGTTTTTTTGGGCCTGCTGGTGTGGCCCTTTGCCCAGGGGTGGTGAGTGTTGCATGGGCCTAGTCTTTCTGTGGGGTGTCTTCTTGAATTTAAACATAATTGAGGCCATGGATGGGCTGGGATTGTGCTTATTTTATTGTTTTTTGTCGTTTTTGGGGGGCTGCTGGTGTGGCCTTTTGCTTGCCCAGGGGTGGTGGTGGTGCATGGACTGAGTGTGCCTGTGGTGTGGTCTCACTCTCTTTGATGTAAACATTATGGATGGCATTGGATTGTGGTGATTGCTGGCTGTTTTTCTGTTTTTTGGGGGTGTACTGTTGATGTGGACTGGCCATGTGGGTGGTGGTGGTGGCCATCTTGAGTGCTGGCTGGTACAGGCAACATGTGCTTGGGGTGTAAGGGGGCCATTTTGAGGAGAGGCAGTGTCTGAGGCCTGCACTTATTTTGCCTACTTTTCATCCCTTATGCCCAGGGGTAGTGAGTGTTGCATGGGCCTAGTGTTTCTGAGGGGTGTCTTCTTTAATTTAAACACCATTGAGGCCATGGATGGGCTGGGATTGTGCAGATTTTATTGTTTTTTGTCGTTTTTTTGGGCCTGCTGGTGTGGCCCTTTGCCCAGGGGTGGTGAGTGTTGCATGGGCCTAGTCTTTCTGTGGGGTGTCTTCAATGTAAACATCATGGATGGCATGGGATTGTGCTCATTTTTCTGTGTTTTGTCGATTTTTTGGGGTGTATAACTGAACTGATGTTCCTCTGTCTTCCATTGCTTTTAGGTGCACAAGAAGACTCAATAGAACCACCAGTGCCAGGAAGAAGTCCTGCAGCGGTGTGTGCAGCATAACGTCACGCGACGTCACGTCTGGACACAGAACCCTCTGCAACTCGTGCAACTGCTGCCTGCTGACCTGCTCTGAAGAAGATGGCCCCAAAAAAAGTAACCCGTAGCTCCTCTAGCAAGAAAGGTGCCAGTAAGGAGCAGAAGAAGCAAGTTACCAAGGACACTGGTGTGCCGCCCGCCCCTTTTTTTGGGAGTAAAAAAAAAAGTATGCCTGCAGCAGCTGCAGCGGGATCTGCTGGGGACCAAGCTGGCAGCAGCACCCCCGCTCCATTGGGCTCAGTGCCACCACCACCACCACGCCAACTTAAGTCCAAGCCCTTGAGTGCTGCAGAGGCAGCCAGTATACTTCTTCAATCACCATCGACCAGTGATGTTGGCTCATCGCAAGAAAGCATCAGCAATGTCCCTCAATCAACACAGGTTGTTGTAGCTCATCTGACGAGTG
Source organism: Lissotriton helveticus (assembly GCF_964261635.1). Classification (NCBI taxonomy): domain Eukaryota; kingdom Metazoa; phylum Chordata; class Amphibia; order Caudata; family Salamandridae; genus Lissotriton; species Lissotriton helveticus. Next base: position 1,196,038,020 of record NC_136072.1, on the reverse strand, counting down.
TTGAACAACCACAGCCGCAACAACAATCACATGTGCAAGTACAAGCCCAAGTACATGTGGAAGGAGAGGCAGCGCAAGGAGATGCGCAAGCAGAGGTGCATGGAGGGTCACAACAAGTGCCCACAATAGTTGTTCCTCCCGAAGTAGGGGCACATCAGGAAATCGACAATCAAGGCGAGGTATCATTTGAGGAAGCCACTCCTCCTGATGATCCTTCATTGTCTTCCACACCCCTAGCAAGGAAGAGATCAAGGGTGGTGTCTACATCCTCTTCAAGCACACCTCCTTCTGATGATACGGATCAAACTTGGGAACAAACAAAGGTAGTTAAGCGTAAAAGGAAGCTCGTCCAAAGTCTCACAGTTATGGAGTGTGATGAGTCTCAACAAGAAGTGGCGGATACTGCTGCTGATGAAGACTCTGCCAACGACGACCCAGTCATCATAAAGGTCACTGCAGCCCCAGCGGGCATGCAGCAAACAGACATTTTGACCCTAGCCCGAAGAGCTGCTGAGCGTGATGATGATGTTGTCGATGAGGAGGCAGTGGAAACACCACAATCATTGGAGTTAAGTAGTACACCAACTCGTCCCGCTTCCATATTTCTTTCTGGCAAGAAGAGACCTCCGTCAACCTCGACCTTAATTAGTGGCGGTGAAAGTGCAAAACGTACAAAAGTTGGGCAATCCACATCCTCCACTTCATCTGGCATTAGCTTCATGACCACCACCACCAGTATCGCCGCCTCCTCCATGTCCCACAGACACTTCAAGTCCCCAGTTTGGGACTTCTTTACTGTTTGTCCAAAAAATCCAAAGTTTGCCATTTGTACCATTTGTAAGCAAGCTGTTAGTCGTGGTAAGGCAGGTACCAACTATGGTACCGGAGGCCAGAGAGGTAATCTTAGGAGACAGCACACTGTCAAATGGTTTGCGCACCTAGATGCGATCAAGAAAGGCCAAATTCAAGGAAACGTTGATGTTTCATCTGATGATGACGAGCAGGAAGAAGACGTGTCAAACACTTCCCTTACACCCAGTACCCCTGTCAGCAGCACACCCAATGTGAGGCACACTAAGAGTGTTGGAGCGAGTGAGACACCAACGCACAAAAGTTCACCAGCGAGCAAAATTGGGTCAACGAAGTCATTATCAGCCCGTAAATGCTTGGTCCAGGGCAACATTAGAACAATGCTTACTTCAGACGTGCCATATGAACGCAACCACCCACTGACGCGTCTGTATAACACTAAGCTGGCTAAAATGCTAGCTGTGGACCTTCTACCTTTTTCTTTTGTAGAAGCGGTAGGTTTTCTTGAATTAGTGGCAACGCTCTGCCCTAAATGGAAGGTTCCGAGCCGGTTCTATTTTGCCAGAGTTGCGGTTCCAGCACTACATGAAGATGTGCTGCAGGCGATTGGGGCAGCTTTGCAGAAGAGTGCTGTTCACACAATACATCTGACAACAGACATGTGGACCAGTGGCCCAGGCGATGATTACATGTGCATCACTGCACACTGGGTCTCTTTTTCAGGTGTTAAAGCAAAGCTAAACGCAGGTGTTGACCCGGACCAAGTTTTCAAAGCTGCTCGGAAACATGCAACACTAGCCATGTTTGGCTTGGAGAAAAGTCACACAGCAGAAAACCTTTTGGAAGAGTTTAACAAAAAGGTCTTGACAATGCTATCCCCCTAAAACGCAAGATTGGTTATGTTTCTACGGATAATGGCGCCAATGTAGTTAAGGCCATGTTCATTGGTGACCATGTTAGAGTGCCGTGTTTGGCGCACTGTATCAACCTGGTAGTTCAAAAATTCTTGAGTGATAAACAGAGTCCAGCGTTCGAGGTAATGGCCACCTGCCGCAAAATGTGCAACCATTTCAGCCATTCTTTTAAGGCCCGGAAGCATCTGCGGAGACTGCTACTTCAACGTAGAATGCCAGTGAAAGCACTCATCCAGGAGGTGGCAACACGTTGGAACTCAACCTTCTACATGCTTGAGCGTCTGTATGAGCAGTATACGGTACTCGATCACTATTTTTTCACAGAGGCTACATCTCAGAAGGAGGACCTGCGGATGAGTGCGGCGCAATGGGACATAGTTAAAAGCCTGACAGACATGCTTCGTCCTTTTGAGTTCTTCACGCGTGCAGTCAGCCAGGAGGACTGTAATTTGGGAAAAGCTATCCCATTGTTGTGCATGCTGGAGCACCAACTGATGGCGGTGTCTTCTGAGTTTGAAAAAGATGAAAAAAAAAAAAACCATTTCATTTTGTCTGAGAAATTATTACATCGCCTACGTGGTGATGAACGTCTTCAAAACATCAACTCAGATCAGCATTACATTTGTGCTACTATTCTGGATCCACGCTACAAAAAGGCGCTGGCAGACGAAGCATTCTTTCCTTTCGCTGATGCAGATGTTCAAAAGTACAAACATTGGTTAGCCTGGTCAGCCAAGAGGTTTGAAAAAGAACGGCAGGTTATTGAAGGAGAAGCCAGTACATCAGCATCAGCATCAGCAGGCCATCCGCAGTCACAAGAATCCACTTCTGCACCTGTGGCTGGGGCACAAGTGACCTCTCAGCCGTTAAAGACACCGGCAACTGGATCATCTGCACCACACACAATGACAACACTAACAGTGGCTGCGGAGGAGGATTGGCTAAGTTTGATGGGGTATGGTTCTCGAAAAAATGTCACAGGCACAGCAAAAAGTAAGCAAAGTGGAGGAACAGTTGATGACCTTGAGTCGATGGTGCAGGACTATCTGAATGACTCAACAGAGGTCTTCCTTAATGATGAGCCATTGCAGTATTGGCATGGCAAAAAACAATTGTGGCCACAGCTCTTCAACCTGGCTATAAACTATTTGTCTTGCCCACTCGCAAGTGTGTCTTCTGAACGTGTTTTCAGTGCTGCTGGTGGCATTGTAACTCCCAAACGGAGCCGCCTCTCGCCCAAAAATGTGGAGCGGCTGACAATGATCAAGATGAATCAGCACCTCATACCACCAGATTACAAAGTACGAGAAAGCACGCCGCATGAAGACGAGGAGGACAGCAACGTAGATGAGGGGATTTTTTCTCTGTTCGGTGCCACTGACCTCATCCAGCCTGAATTCGCAGAGTATGATGACGAAATCTTGTTCTTATTCCCTGACACCGAGCCCTGAAAATGAGACAATCAATCAAGAACTTTCTTTTTCGTCCTTATTCACTTTTATTCCTGTGTGCTTTGTGTCTCTCTTTCTTTGTTTTGCACAGTTAATTTAATTCAAACTTTAATCACCTAATCCCAAAAACAAGACCATCATCAGAACTGTCTTCACTTGTTTGCTTATTGATTTGAAGGTGCCGCAGTCTACATTCCTCAGGTTCACAAGTTCTGAAGAACATGCTCCTCTATCCTCCTCCTCCAGACTGCGATTTCCCTCCAAGCAGAGTGCTGGATTACGCCCAATGAAGAAAGACTCAGCACTTGTGGGGGTGTTGTACTTCTTTGCGGGTGAGTTGACGGATTTGGGCCCATTGCTGTGAAGCTCTAATAATGGACAAAAGTGTTTTGGACCAAATATGAGGTGGAAATTTCTTGCCGTTTTTGCTGACTTGCTTGCCTTTGAGGTGCTCTTTGGCGGGGTTCCGGGGGTTTGTGTGTAATTTTTGGTGTCTGTCGAAGCACTGCTGCGACAGTCTAATCTTGATTGCATTTGCTTTTCAGGAAATCCGTGGTGGAAAACAGGAGTTATGATGATTGATGATGATGACCTAGCTGAACAGCGCCGCATTTGGAACGAAGGCCGAGAGATATTGTAAGTATGAGATTTAGCTTTTTCGCTGTTTGGGGGTGTTGTCGGGTGGTTTTTTGCGGGTGGGTTGGCGGGTCTTGCCTGCGGCATTCCTGGGAAGGTCTAATACCGGATAGAAGTGTTTTGGACAAAATCCATAAGGAACAGCCTTTTTTTTGCTATTTCTTCTGACATCTTGCTCAATGTAGCGTTTTGGGGGGCTTCCTGCTGTTCGTGGGTGGGTTGCGTCCGGGGTCTCTGTCGAAGCACTGCTGCGACAGTCTAATCTTGATTGCATTTGCTTTTCAGGAAATCCGTGGTGGAAAACAGGAGTTATGATGATTGATGATGATGACCTAGCTGAACAGCGCCGCATTTGGAACGAAGGCAGAGAGATATTGTAAGTATGAGATGTAGCTTTTTCGCTGTTTGGGGGTGTTGTCGGGTGGTTTTTTGCGGGTGGGTTGGCGGGTCTTGCCTGGGGCATTCCTGGGAAGGTCTAATACCGGATAGAAGTGTTTTGGACAAAATCCATAAGGAACAGCCTTTTTTTTGCTATTTCTTCTGACATCTTGCTCAATGTAGCGTTTTGGGGGGCTTCCTGCTGTTCGTGGGTGGGTTGCGGCCGGGGTCTCTGTCGAAGCACTGCTGCGACAGTCTAATCTTGATTGCATTTGCTTTTCAGGAAATCCGTGGTGGAAAACAGGAGTTATGATGATTGATGATGATGATGACCTAGCTGCACAGCGCCGCGTTTGGACCGAAGGCCGAGAGACATTGTAAGTATGAGATTTAGCTTTTTCGCTGTTTGGGGGTGTTGTGTCGGGTGTTTTTTTGCGGGTGGGTTGGCGGGTCTTGCCTGGGGCATTCCTGGGAAGGTCTAATACCGGCTAGAAGTTTGTTGGACAAAATCCATAAGGAAACACCAGTTTTGGCACTTTTTGTAAGTTAGGGTTCGTTAGGGTTAGCCCTAGCAGCAGGATTGCATGTGTTTCGGGGGGTTCTATTGCAACGCGGTTCTGTTGTTGTAGAGCACTGTTGGAGCGATGCTGGCTATGGATACTTTTGCTTGCTTGCAAGTGGTTTGAATACAATCCACTGTCTGTATTTGGGCCTACTGTTACTTTCAAAGTACGTTTTGTAACCATTTTTCTGCTAGGCATCGTTTTTGGAGATATGATTGGGGTTCTTCTACATTTTTGCGACTGGCTTTAGTAAGGGTCTTGGTGGGAGCATTGCTGGGAAGGTCAAATTTTGTTCTAAAACACAGTAGTACACCTACCTTGAGGGGAAAGATCCGCTATAATATTTTGGCCATACTTATTGATCCTTAAAAAGGTGACTCAGACAGAGCACGCAATTTCAAAAATATTGTACTGTCTATTAGGGAAATCAAAGTGTCACTTTTTGAACCACACAGCGTACATACCTTTTATTTATTTATCAGTGGTATTGTAATAGCACTTCCTGTTTTCCGTTCAATAATTACAGGCCGGGTTTCAGTCAACATCCGCCAGGCAGGCAGTGGACAGGGTGTCTTCTGTCAGTGGTCACCACATTGATGGACGAAGCGTCAGCTGGAATGGAGGAGTGCCGCCAATAAGAGGAATTGTTTGCTGCATGCTTATTACTTACCAAATTCAACAGGACAACTCCAACAACATACGCAATACAGATACAGTATCCATTGTTGTCTTTTATTCTATGAGTGTGACTGCATGTGCTTACCTTTAGTTTGTAACCAAAGATTGTCTGTATCTTCAATTATTGTTTGTCCATGCTCTGCTTTTTTTTTCTTCTCTCAACAAAACCTACCCAAAAAGAAACCCCCATTCCCATCCATTTTACAAACCCTAACCCTCTTCCCCCGGGCTGTGTTGTTTTGCTTGATGTCTGACTAAAATGACATCAATAATTCCACACACTTGCTGGGGAGGATAAGGTCATAGCAGCAACAGGCTGGTGAAGGAATACGAGGATATCTTCTAGACTTACTCAGCTTCAGTACTATATCTTCTAGTAGTAGTAGCCAATGTCAAATAAATTCAACGCAAGTACTAGTTATACTTGCAAGCAAATACTTTACCATTTGTTAGGCTACATTATGGCACTGTTCTAGTGTACTGTCACCTGCTATTTTCTCGATCGTACCGTAACCGTTGTAATGCTACAGTAAGGAGGACAAACAAGGTTTCGTTTTCTTTTTTTCCATAGGCATGCAACTGCCACTGTGTCACACCACTAGTACCACCGCAATGAGGAAATGTCACCCGCCCAGGATTGACAACGTTAATCCCCATTTCACCTGGAGCCAGCCCTGGGCCTAGCCCTAATTTCTAACACAAATTACAGGTAAGATAAGCGTTTGGTGGGAGGTAGTATAATGGAGTATTATTTCGGAGTAGACAAGAGATTGACGGTTGTACTACTAAAGTCCTACGACTGTTCAGGAAAACAAAGTTACTGTTACACCCCCGCCCCCCACCCACCAGACTGAAAAGCAGTAAAAAACAGGTATGGTCAGATAAAGTTGAAAAATATATTTATTTAGCCCTAACAAAATAATCTCCCTCACCCACCCTAACCCCAACGATTGTCTCTGAAACGTCCCAAAACGATCCCAACTCCCAAATCCCACCCCCCAAAAGTCTATAAAAAAAGGGCAAGAGACACTCCACTACTGGAGGGTGCTGGTGCTGGTGCATGATGCGGCATGGGCATCATACTCCTTGCGGAGGGTGGCAAGCTCGGAGCGGAGGCCCTTAACCAAGTTCTTATACCTCAGGACCTCCTGCTCCAGGTTGGACATGCGGACTCGTAGGCGGCGTTGGCGTTCCTTGCAGCTCCTGTGGGGGGCAGCTGGTATTTCGGTTGCTTGGCGGTGGCGGTCGTCTTTCTTAGCCCGGCTCGGTCCCGCTGGCTTAGTCACGGAGGAGGATGCAGTTATCACAGTCGAGGATGTTGCCCCGCTCGACTGCGTGTCCTCCTCCTCCTCCAGGGCCACCAGCCGCCGATATTCGGCGACTGTGGCCTCCAGCCTCCGTTGCCGGGCCAATCTAGCCTGCTCCCTCCTTGTTGTTGATTTGGAAGGAGCAACTATATGAAGAAAGAAAGACATAGTCTGTAACCAATGCTCCTTATTAATAACACAAAGTGATTGAGCCGAAAGTTGGGTCACAGAGTACAAGTAGCAAATTGAAAGCACAGTACATAACTATTGAGGACAGTATCTATGTAACCTCCCACTTCTGCATCCTTGCTCTAACAGTAGTGGTAGTTTAATGAACTAATTCTACGACCACTATGGACTTCCATTACAGTCGACTATGACAGTACACCAGTCTTATTCTTCTTCTTCTCTCTTGTTTAGGGAAATGGGTACGTTATCTTATGCAAGCCGGCAGAATGACATGGACACAGCACAGTGAACTTGCACCCGAGAAAAAAAGTTGCACACCATGATGAGTGAGACAGACTTGCGTTACTGTACCGGTCCAGTACATGCAGGTGGTGAAGCTATTACTTTTCTATTACGGGTGGCACTGAGAATACTCTGTTACAAGGGCTACTGCTTAATTAATTTACCTTTCACCCTACAGTGCAAATGAGTACTAGAAAAGGAAACTGAAGAAGCTAACTAATTTGATTATCTATCACTTCACATGGGACGTATTTAATGACAGATGAGATGACTTTAGGTGCTTTGCTTAATATTGAGTGAACAGTGATACACCCACACATGAATGACGTACTACAAGTAAACTAAAGTTATTAAGAGAGGTACGGAGTGTCCACCGTAATAACCAGATATATGCTGTGAATGCAAACGCAATACAAAGTACTGCTACTATTCATGGTAGTATTGGACACATTTACAATTTCTTTTCCTTGCCTTCCCTGCACTGGAACGGACGTGCGGGTGCGGTGGTACATGCTCTTCAAGGTAACACTTACTTCACCTGGCGACCATCTACTCTCTCTAGATACACATGTGCTATCTAAGAGTCAGAGAATACCATGCTCCAGGCATCCATTCAGTCAAAGTATACGCACACATACAGTTTCTGTTTCACCCACCCAGGCTGCTGTCCTTCCACCCATCCTTGCTTCATCATTGACCCAGCCATGCACCATACCATATTCTTTCCTTCCCAGCCACCTCGGGGGCCAAGCAAACACATATCGTTCTTCTTTGCCAGCCATCATACAAGTTCGCGTCCCACTTACTTACACCCTTCTTTCGCTTTTCGTTCATCCCATCCATCACGTTCGTCTAAGAACTTATTGGGATTCTTCTCACCAAAAACTTCACAGCTAAGTCGAAGTACATTTTGAGGAGGCTACTACCTGGTTGATTTGTAATTGTAATACACCCGTGCAGAAAGCACACTATGCAGTCTTCAATCTCAATAAGTAAGGAATATATAGCTTACCTGTTTCCGCCACCACCGTTTGATCCCCCACAGGAACGTCCGCCAGCTCTTCTACCGCCGCCTCCTCCCCAGAGGCCTCCGAGTCCTGGTCCAACACAGCCACCTCCGCGCTGGCCCCGTCACCAGATGTTACACCTACAAAGTACATTTAAGAATGTTAGAATACACCACTCACTACTATATAATATTTGGTCTAGGAGAAATGTTAAAAAAACAGAATACAATGTAATAATTTGTGACTGTCTACTCCATAGTAAAAATGTCCCATTTTCCAGGGAAGGCTGTTGTCTTGCTGCACTTTTATGCACAACTGATGAATGCTTGCTTTTGATTTTTAACACGCACCACTTTTTCTCCTAACAGACAGAAGCTTGACTCCTGAGTCCTAAGAACACGACCAGGATCAAGTTCAAACCAGGTGAGAGTTCGGCTCGACCACAAGAAATGTGTCCAATTAATCGTCAGCACTAACCACTTTTCCGTTTACAGTTAAATAGTTTTATGACAAAGTAGATTTTAATAAATGTGTTTACTTTTAATAAAGCTTTTAAACTTAAATAGACTCTGTGGTTTTTGTTCCTCTAGACTAGAGTGGATGAGCTAAAGGTTTTGGAATTTTTGCAAGCATGAGTGCCTCTGACACTTCTTGACTGTGCTGTGACTCCGTACTACTCTCTTGTCCTGCGTACGATAATCTAGAGATCATTGGGGATCTATAATCGGTGACTTCGGGAGCTGAATGACTCTGCCACACTATCTAGTCAGTAAGGAGACAGTGCATAGAGGTATTGCTGAATATAATGGGAGTCCAATGGAATTGCCAAATGTCCAATCTTAGTTAGCTACACAGACAGACTAATAAGAATAGTCTAGTAATACCACAGGGAGTCATATTCGAGGCAGGATAAGAATTTATATCCAGTCTACAAGAAGATCAAAGACGATTTAGAAAAAATCGAATGAGGAACGCTAGGAAAAAATAGGTACTGTTTATTAAAATGTAAACTTACTGGGGCCAGCAAAGGAGCCCTCGCCTGCCCGATCCTGGCCTGCATCCTCAGCACCCTCCTCCTGTGTCCTCTTGCCCTTGGGGGGAGCTGATGTACAACATGAAAGAAAGAAAAACCAGAAAACATGGATGAGATTTTTCAACCAAATCAAACATTTCAAAAGAACAATAACAACATATTTTGGAAAAATAGCAAATAGATAGACAACTATTCCACGGGATCTATCTCATGTGGTATACTACGTTATTCGTATTGCCTGATTTGCGGAACGTTGACTTAGAAAGTTCCTATGTAACTCAATAAACAGACTACTAAAGAGGTTTGCCTAGGCCTGGCACTGCAGGCAGCAGTGCTCAACACGTGACAGACAAAGTCCATCCTGCTTGCAGATCAGTGAATACTCAAACTATCAATCCACCCGCCACCACCGCCACTATTTCTTCTTATAGCCATGTGTCTAAAGGAAGGACTGGACTTCAGTCTGTTGGGGCTGATTTAGAAGTCCCTTGCGGAAGTTGCGGCTCATTTTCCTCCATTGTTGCGTGCCTTTTCTGACGCAGCGGCAGAACAAAAGACTCGCCATGGTGTTGGTGCGGCGTATATATTAAAAAAAAACCACATATGGGCATATGGGCGATGCATCACGTTGTAAAGCCCTGCGCCATCAGGGGGCGTTCCGGCGCAAGGGAGGGCGTACCTGCGCAGGAACGAATCCTAAAAGTGGCTGAGGGAAATCTACAAGATGTCAATCAGTCACTTTTAGGACAATGATGCATGACTCAAACCCTGCGCGCTTGAAGCCGACGTACGGCTTGATGCAGCATTGGGGAGATAGGGTACCCCAGAGCATTGCTGGAGCTGCGCCATCGTTGGCACGCAACTCCAGCAATGCGCTGCCTTTACGGCACAGATGCGTAAGGCTTCTGTGACGTTTTGGGCCAATGGGTGGTGGTGGCATGGCACACAATTACTGCCGCATCCCTGCTACTTTGCAGGGATGCGCCGGTAATTGAAAATATGACCCTTACTGTCTAGCATTACGCAGTTCTTTTCTTTACAGTACACTCATACATAATTTCTCAGGCCAATGAAATGCTTCTGAACACAACATACAAAACAAAGAAGCATAGTAGCAAGCAAGGCTACTGAGAAGGAGAGCAGTGCACCTGAAATGCATAGAAGATTTTGAAATATAATTTACCTCAATGTAATCGGCAGCATTATTGCTCTTGGTAAAGAACAAAGATTTGCAAATAACAGAGCAGGATAAAACAGAGTAGTAAATGTACTACTACTACTACTCACCAAGCCCGGGGACCTCTACGCCGAGCGCGTCCAGCAAGTCCCGCTCCCGGTCCATGACATCGGTCCAGCGGTGGGTGGCCTGGTTATATGTGCGCCGGACCCCAGAGATCTTGTACATGGCCCGGCACACCTTCTCCCACCGCTTGCGACGCTCCCGGATGCCATAGCCGGTCGCGATCTTGCCGCCTCCCAGGATCGTCTTGGGGAGGCGGCGCTGGACGTGGAAGATCAGTGCCGCCACTTCCTCCGCGCTGAAGATCTCCGTCGGGACCACTTGCTCCCCCCTTAAACGCCCGCACGGGAGCCGGGCACGGGGTGCGGGACCCTTCCCCTTCTCAGGGTGCTTCCCGGCTCCCTTTACCATGGTCTGGGCAGAAATAAACTTAAATGATAAAGAAGAAATAGAATAGTGAAGAAGAAAAGAAAAGAGTTTAAAAAAGTAGTTTAAAAGTAACTAAAAGCTGCAGAAAACACAAAAATATAGAGGTAGAAAAATAGAGGGATAGATAATAAGTAAAATTAGATCAAAAAAACTTCAAACAAGCAAAGGATGGCAGAGATTGAGAGAGGATAGAGAAAGCATGCCCAGAACCATAGCAATGAATGAGAAACAAGATGGCCGCGCCCGTTCACGACCGCGTGGGTAAGTTCGCGCGAGATTTTCCTTGCGAGTACGCGCGAAATTGTACTAGCGAGCAGCACACTTTGCGAGATTACACATAGCGGGCGGAAACGGAATTACGTCACGCCAACAAGATGGCCGCGCCCGTGTACGACCGATAGGGTAACTTGGCAAACGTATAGCTAGAAGCGCCTCGCGAACACGCGCAAGATCACGCGAACATACACGTCGCAACAAAAACAATTTTGTATTCGCACGTATTCGCGGCTTCCGAAATCGATCTCGCACGGATTCGCGCCCCAAAAAACGCGCGAAATTGCATAAAAAACGATTTTAGCTAAACTGAAAGCAATGAGCAGGTGCAAAAGTTCAAACTTAACATTAGTAACATTCAAGGTAGTGCTTCCTGATGGGCCCCTCCAGAGTTTGCAACTATTCTATGACCCTGCTATGACCCAAACAGCAGGCTCATAGAATAGCTACAAGTAGACCATAAAGGTCCTGTGAAAAAAAAATTTCACTGCAACAAAAAGCAAATTACAGATAAGGAAGGAAGCAGGTGCCAGCCAGACTGGAACTTTCAAAATTACTGACACATTAATGAAACACAAATTAATTGATGGCAGTTGAAGAAGGGCAGGTGTGCTTGCTTTTTTCAACCACCATAATCTACAGTGATAAATAAACCTAATAGGTGCCAGTGAGGATGTACCAGAGGGTGGCATGGGTGTCCCAGAGGGTGGCAGTGGTGAAACAGAGGTTGCTGTGAACCTGTGATGATAAACCAGACGTAGAAACAACATAGTCGCGGCCGTTGCGAGCCGAAAAGTAAGTTCGCAATTGCGAATTTGTCCCAAAATCGGCGCGAACACGCGCCAACACAAAAAACGGAAAAATCCGCAAATCCGCTAGAGTTCGCGGATCTTCGCGGATTGCGAATCCGTAAATCCGCAAGTTCGCGTACGCGAGATCCGCTAGATCCGCCCATGCTTACAGCTCACTTCAGATCCTTGGAAATCTGCTCAAGTAGGAGACACAGCACACAGCACAGTCCTTCTCCTTTCTTTGGAAGAAACAGTAACTGCAGGCCAGCCCCAGACACACAGCAAGGGCAGTACTTGTCCTCAGCCTCTCCAGCTCTTCACCTTGCAATGGTTCCTCTTGAACTCCAGGAATGATATAAAGTTCAGGAGTTTTAGGTCTAATACTTATACCCCAACATGCCTTTGTTCTCTTTGTGCAAGGGGCTCTGAGTTCAAACCAGTTCTAGGGGGCACTCTGCAAGTTCACAACAACATCCATTGTCGGTGTGAGCCTTGGCTCCAGACACACCACAGGGAGGCAGAGCCAGCATTGTAGAAGGCAGGCACAACCCTGTTCAGATACTGGTGCTACTCCTCCCACCACTCCAAATGCAGATCAGGCCCATTCAGCCTAGTGCTGACTCATCCAGACTCCTGGAGCCACTGCACCTCCCCAGCCCCTGTTACTCCAAAGCCAGACAGTCAATCCACACACAGGCAGAGGCACACAGTATGGTCTAACAAGAAAATAGCCACTTTCTAAAAGTGGTATTTTCAAACACACAATTTAAAAATCATCTTCACTAAAACATGTGTTATTAAATCCTGAGGTCAGGGATACCAAACTCCATGTTGCCATATTATCCCAATGGGAAGATGTGCTTGAAAAAAATTACAAAGAATTCCCCATTCTATCCTATGTGACAGGATAGCTTTTCAATAGTGAAAAATTGAATTGGCAGTATTTCACTATCAGGACATGTTACATACACCAGTACATGTCCTACCTTTTGCACACACTGCACCCTGCCCAGGGGGGTATCTTAGGCCTACAAGAGGGGTGCGCTATATGTAAGAAAAGAGAAGGTTAGGGCCTGGCAAGTGGGTGCACTTGCCAAGTCGACATGGCAGTTAACAAACTGCGCACTGGAACCGCGGTGGCAGGCCTGAGACATCTTTTCAGGGCTACTGATGTCGGAGGCACAATCAGTGCTGCAGGCCCACCAGTAGTTTTTGATTTACCAGCCCTGGCACACTCCGTGCACTTTACTAGGAACCAATCACAATAGCAATTTACACAGAGAGCATATGCACTTTAGCACTAATCAGCAGTGGTAAAGTGCCCAGAGTCCGATAGCCAACAAACACAGGTGTGGAAAAAGTGGGAGGAAGAAGCAAAAAGTTTGGGGATAACCCTGCCAAAAGGGCATTTCCAACAGGCAGGTTCTACAGAGCACGCCCAAAAGCAACTGAGAAACAAACCACAGGTGTGCACTGGTAACATACAGTCAGGGAAGGGTTCTACAGTGAACACCCAGAAGCAACTGATCAACAAACCACAGGTGTGTACTGGTAACAGACTGCCGGATGACAGGTTCTACAGAGCACACCCAAAAGCAACTGAGCAACAATCCACAGGTATGCACTGGTGGCAGACTTACAGATGACAGGTTCTACAGAGAGCACCCAAAAGCAACTGAGCATCAAACCACAAGTGTGCACTTGCAGCATAGTGCCGAAGGACAAGTTCTACAGAGGGCACCCAGAAGCAACTGAGCAACAATCCACATGTGTGCACTGGTTACAGACTGCCGGATGACAGGTTCTACAGAGCACACCCAAAAGCAACTGAGCAACAGAAACAAGTATTCACTGGTACCAGACTGCCGGATGACAGGTTCTTCTGAATGCACACATGAACAACTGACAAACAGACCACAGGTATGTACAGTAACAATCTGGCATCAAACAGCAGTGCACTGGTAACAGGTTGCCAGCATAAAGGCTCCACAGAACACTCCCAGGAACAACTGAGCCACAAAACACAAAACACACATATGCACCGTTAAGAGTCTCTCAGGGTATATGCTCCACAGAATACATGCAGGAACAACTGGGACACAAACAAAAGATATGCTATGTTATATTGTGGTATATATAAAGTGCACTATCACCCATGAGTATATTGTGGTGCTGAGCAGGTGTGTGTGCCTAGCCCTGCCTATGGTAGGTTGGTTAATTGAAAAGCCAGGTCTTCAGCTTCTTGCAGAATTGAAGAGAAGAGGAGGCTCTGACGTAGGTCAGGAGGCATTTCCATGCTTTGGGAGTGATGTAACAGAACACCAACCCTCTGTGTTTCTGTGTATGTGTGGGATGTGTGCTAGTAGGAGTCCTGTAGAGTGGAAATGTTTGGGTGGTTGATGGGAGCAGATAGGACCATTCAGTTAGTTGGGGTCTAAGTGATGTAATGCCTTGAATGTGTTTGCAAGGAGTTTGAAAGGTGCGCATTTATGTATTGTGAGACAGTGGAGCAATGTGAGTTGTGTTGTGATGGGAGTTCAGTGAGAGGCGGAGGATGAGTCGGGCTGTGGAGTTCTGGGTGCTTTGTAGTCTTCTAGTAAGTTGCATGGTGATCCCGGCCTAGAGAGTGTTCCTGTAGTTCAACACGCTGGCTTGGAAGCCATTTGAAGTTCTTCTTCGGCACCTTCAGGGCGTGGAAGCAGGATGCAATGATGGTGTTGACTTATCCAGTTTGCTTTTGATGATTATTCTGAGATTCCTAACGTGGGTTCTGGGTGTAGGTTTGAGTTCGGCAGCCAACAGTTGGAGTTCCACGGTGAGGTGTTCTTGCAGGAGATCACCTCTTTTGTCTTGGCGGTGTTGAGCTTGGGACAGTTGGCTTTCATCTAGTTAGTGACTTTGGTCATTAAAGTAGTGAACCTGTTTCTTGTGTTGGCAGTCATATCCAAGAGGGAGAGTGTGAATTTGATGTTGTCGGCGAAGGAAAGGATGTTTATGTAGTTGGCACAGATGCTGTTAGCTAGAGGGATTGAATAGGGTGGGGCTAAGGGATGAACCTTCAGGCACTCTGCAGATGAGTTGGCAGGCTACCGAAGAGTAAGGTGCCAGGCTGGTAGCTGGTGTTCTATTTATTAAGGAGCAGATCCAGTGGAGAATGGGTCCTTGGAGGCCCATCTTGTGCAGGCGCCTGATGAGGATGGGGTGTGAGACTGTGTCGAATGCTGCAGAGAGATCCAGTAGAATGAGGGCTGCTGTGTCACCTTTATCAAGGATCATGTTGATGTTATTGGTGGCAGTCGATGACTTTTGTTTCTGTACTGTGGTTGGGCGTGAATTCAGAGCGCGTGGCGCGGAGGAGCTGTTGGTGGCTGATGTGATCAGTGAAGTGTTGACTGATTAGTTATGTACTATAAACAGTCTTCCAAGGTCTAGGCTCCACAGAATGCACCCAGGAGCAACTGAGAAGCAACCTACAAGTATGCACCTCTGACACACTCCCAGGGTATCCATGATCAAAGAATGTCACAAGTAGGCAACAGGAATGCACTGGTTTTAGGCAACCAAAGGATTGCTATGGAGGAGCAATTTACAGAACCACACTAATTACAGGCAGCCAGGTCACATAACGTCAACACAATGGCATGACGCAAAGTGATGGGGGCCCCTGCAGAATGTGATGGGAGGCCTCTAAGCCTCCTATTTCTCACAGATATTCATTGGGCTTGACCTGGATGGGAGCCATTGAAGGGTTTAAGGCCCCTTGAAGGGTGGGTGGCCACCTCTCACTGCTGGAGCTGCAGGGGCCGGTGTTGCACCCTTCCATCCATGTAGAAGCAATACGCGGAACCAATGGAACAGTCAATACTGAGCCCTGAAGAATGATAGTGACCATTCTGGCCACATAAAGACATTATGGGGCACGGGCCTTCCAAACTGTGGAATCTGTCTTTGCAGAATTTCATGAGAATTTCATAATTTTATGAGGAATCTTCTTTTTTAGAGTGAAGAGCAGCTTCCAAGTATTTCATTGGATCTTTTTATGCAAGGAAGCACAGACCTTGTGGTGCCAGTAGGAGACTGGATCCAGAAGAAGTTTCTTGGCATGACTTTTTTTGCTCAAACCAGACTTCTCACTGTAAAAAGTGCCTAAAATTGTATAATGTGAAATTGAAAGACATTTTGTGACATTTGAATTGCACAAAATGCAGGAATTTTTGCAAATTTGTCTTTCACAATGTAAAGGTCCCCCAATAAGTATGACACCAAAGACTGCGGGAGAATTTAAACAACATTTGGGGTTCTGGTTGCTTTTACAGGGCTAAGGCTTGGAGACACTCTCCCCATAAAAGAACAGGTAAAAAAATGCTGCTCTTTAGAAATAAGATTCGTCTCCCACTAAACCTCAGTCTCCAAAGACCCTGGTTGGAGACACCCCCTGGGTGTCAGCACAGGACGCTCTTTCTCACACCTGGTGGACAACGCTTGGAACAACCTTCCCCTGCACCTCAGGACCGACTCATCACTCCGGCAGGAAAGGACTCAAGACCTGTTCATCCCCTGCACCTAAGGCCGCACCGTCACTCCACCAATTCAGGAAAGGACTCAAGACCTTTTCATCCCCTGCACCTAAAGCCGCACCGTCACTTCAACAATTCAGGAAAGGACTCAAGACCTGTCCACTCAAAGGAACAGATCACTAAGCAGCAGCTACCAACTCCAGTGCCTTGAGACCCTCATGAGTGAAGTCCTCCTGAGGCTCAGCCGGGAGAGACCAACTCTGCTCCGCATATTTTTAAAGTTGTTTTAACCCCTTGTATGCTGATGACGGCGCCTGTCCGTCATGCACTGCGGTGCTCGTGTGCGGATGAAGGCTGGGGGCCGTCATAAACCCGCCCACTTGTGATTTTGCCGCACAGGCGCAGAATCGCGGCCACATGGAAGGGGTTAAAAAATGTTTTACTATCTGTTTATCACCAGCATTTGTGGCTTTTTAAACTTCGATTTGGGATTTTTAATTTGCGCATTTGCACATTGTGGCACTCACCAACTAAAAAATCCATAAACTCCAGCCCCCCGCAGCTCCGACACGGGAATCACCGCCATCTAGGGGATTATTGCGGACAGCGGGCTAGTCTTTTGATGCCCCTGAACTTATTTAAACAGATGCCGGCGTGAGCGCGCACAATGGATGCACTGCTGGTGATGCAGCGCTACTCCAAAAATAATTTCTGAAACCATATCACTCGTCCCTAAAACACCAGAACATACATTCACTCACCAGTGGGGCCGATATCACTGTGAGCTACGTACACTCAATCTTCTACCACACTCTAGGGATCAGTGAATTTCAATGGAGCGCTGCTGTATCATAGCGAAATGTCTAAAGTAAAGCTAAACGTTTATACTATTTACATCTGCAGTTTTAGAAAGTTTGCCATGGTTTTATCATCAGTAAATATACATTTAGACATATCGCCATAAGGGTCAATAGGTCTGCTAGTAAAAAATTAGGCGTAGGAAAAATTCTTCATTTATCTAATTTTTATTAAAGCAAATTTAACATGTCTAAACGTTTCTTCTCTTTATTTATTTATTTAATCTTCAAATGACATTTAAATGAAAGCTTAGTCCAAAACAGTTAATTTCATTTATTTTAGAACATTTCAGAAATAACGTTAACATTTTAGGTTCAGAACGCAAGTATTAGCAAAAGACAGATAGGGGCATATTATCAAGGGGGTTTATCTCCGCTTTTTTGGCTTTAAAAGCCAAGAAAGCGGAGATAAAATTATCTCCCTATTACCTAGCTGTCGCTAACACCAGTTAGCGACAGCTAGTAGGAGATAGCGACCATCTTGGGCCCCACTTTGCATGTCAGTGATATTTATCACTAATGACATGCAAAGTGGGCGTGCCAAGATGTTAGCGACTGGAAACAGTCGCTAACATCGCTATCTCCAATTACCAACTTTTGGAGATATTCGCGCTAAGCGCGAATATCTCCAAAAGCTAACACCTGCCCTGAGCAGTTCTTCACCATGTTATCCAATGGGAGGTGGATAACATGGCTAAGAGCATTAGCTCGGTAATGCATGAATATCGCTGACTTTTCAGCGTTATTCATGCATTGCGGCCGTTTTTTATCGCATTTGCGATAAACCTTGGTAATACCAAGGTTTATCTGCGATAAAAATCGCCGCAGCTCTGCGGTAAATTTTGTCTCTAACCAAGCTTATCGCTATTGCTTGGTAATATGCCCCATAGTTCCCAAAATCCATTCTCCTAACTCCCTAACTAATATCCCTCACTAAAGTACCATTCCTGCAAAGAAAAATTATAAGTCAGAAAGAATCTTACATCACAGGAACATCAGCAATCCGACAGCATCTCTGGTAGAAATCAAGAAGAAGTTTTTTACTCAGTAAAATCAGCACTTTTTATACCTTTTTCACTAGCTCTATCTACCTAAAAGAGTAACTTTTAGAGAAAAGTAGGGTCCTCATTGGTCAGTTCGGGGGTGGATGAGCATAACCTCATCGTCACATTATAAATTTTCTTCCTGTCAGGGGTTTTTTAATGCCCCCATTGTCTTTCATAGTCCGGCCTAGTCGAGTTTCCTTAATTTGCAACTTCAAGTAAAGTTCCCACGTTGAGAACCATTGCTCTCATCATTTGGCAGCCATCTAAACTTCCAGGCCACAGTGGCCTTGAACCGCCTTCCGTACAGGCCCAAGCAGCTCGCATTCATTCTCATCTCTTCTGCTGCGCACGCTCTTTGCCTTTTGCTGTCACAGTAAACCAGTGACTCCATTTTGTCACATGCCTCTCGAGTCAGAATGGGAACTATTATAGAAACAAACACAAATAAACGTTAATTTAAGAAAAGAAGCCCTTCTGTTTACCTCCCGCTTACTAAGATTTTCCCTATTAGTAATTACCTAGAAAATAAGTGACATTTATGCGCGGCATACTCACTTAGGTCCAATTTTCTGGCCACAACTACATAGACAAAAGCACATTTATGCTTCATTCCATAATATCAATGCAGCATATTAGTACAGGACACGACAAAATTACATAGTTAGTTAGTTATAATTGCAACATAAGCAGAGATTAATTCCCACGTGTATGTGTATGTCCAACTTTTTATTCTAGGTTGATTAGTCTCATGCACCACTCCATTAGTTCAGATTACATGTTATCAAAGTGTGATTTCACAAGGGGTACACAAAATTTTGTTTCTCCACTTTGCTCCATCAACTCCCCCTTTTGGTGATTTATTACCAAATATTTCCCAAAATTTGCAAATTTTTATCAAAACATGTTCCAGGTTCTTTAGATTGTTAACCCTTTATACTTTAGTATCCTTTTTTTTAGTTTCTTTAAAAATCTTTTCTCGGAATTCCTTCATTTCTATATCACCCTTTTCTCTCTCCCTTTCTCGTTTTTCTTGGATTATCTTCTTTAATGACTTTCTAACATTCCTTCTTTTTCTGTATATGCAACATAATCTTATCACTAAAATAACTAATACTATGACTGTTACTGGAATTAGTATTTTGCCTATAATTGAACTACCTATTTCTTGAAACCAATGTTTAACTGCTGTAAAACTTCTACCAAGACGATCAAGAATACCATCATCCTCCAGTGGTTCAATTTCTCCATGCAACTTTGTAATGTTTGTTATGAATTTTTCAATATTCTGGCTTTTATCTGGAATATAGGTACAGCAGTGCTGCACCTTCAATATCCCACAGACTCCTCCTTCTTTTGCCAATATAATATCAAGAGCAAGACGGTTTTGCATTACCATAGTTCTCTTAGCAATCATTTCGGTGTTTACCATTAGGCATCCACCTGCTGTGTCTGTTGACAAACGATCTACTATCGTTGACAATCTTCGAATCCGATTTGCATTGAAAGATATTCCCACTGCTGGTAACAGTGTTCCAAAAACATCACCTATTATTTCTATAACACTCTCTCTTTGTCTACGACTTAACGGTTTACCTATCTCATGTATGCCATTTATTCCCCTATCTACATTAAAGATTTTTGGAAAGACCAAACCCACATAGCATGTCCCATACCAGTGGTCAGGCAACCTGTAATAAGCTTTATTCCCACAAATGAAATAGACATCAGGAAAAACTGGATCATCTCCTCCTTTAAATCCCCAACCCCCTATTATTCTATAGGTATCTTTACATTGACTTGCTCCCACAAATAATTATCATACACAGTATTATCTCTCCTAATACAGAATTTTCCCATCAGTGGAGTGTCAATATTTATAGCTACATTCACATTTCTTTCATCAATATTTTCATCATTGAATGTCCAATATTTCGATTTCTCACGTTTCACCCTTTCTTTGCGCTTATAAGCTATTCTTCTCTCTTTGACCATGTCTAAAAATACCTTTTCTTGCACTCTCATTTTACATGTCAGATTATTTTTAAAAGCATAGTCATGCCTTAACCCCTTTGGTGCTCATGACAGAATGGTTCCGTCATGAGCGTCGGTTGGCCTGTGCTCATGACGGAACCGTTCCGTCATGAGTCCATAGGTTCTTTAGAACCTTCAGCACCGCAGCGGAATTCGTGCAGCACTGACGGGGTTAATTCATCCATTTCTAGAAAGTATTCTCCCATAACTATAGCAGACTTTCTTTTATTCAGCGTCTTATCAATCTTTAGCTTTGCAAATACTTCATCTGAGTTAGAATAATGATATTCTAATTTACCTGTCTGGTAAAACAGGCTTGCAATCACACTACATGTAACCCCATATGTAAGTGGAAGGTGATAATATGTCACCCCATCAGAAACAGATGGAGGCAATTTCACACACACATAGCAATCACTTGCATCCATTGTCCTGACATACTCTGATAACAATTTTTAAAAAGTATTTTTCGAAAAATCACTTATCGAGCTATCCTGATGTATTTCCGGCCTATATACATGTTGTTTGTTAGACTTTGACTCTGTCTACTGTTCATTTGAACTCACATTCTTTTTCAATTTTACTAAGCTATCCTGAAAAGGCATTACAATAGCCAAAATTATCCATATCATTGTTAATAATCCAGTTCAAACCATGCATAACCTACACCATTTTCTAAATATAGAACATTTCGTCTTGTGCTCATTATTTACCTTTTTTTTTACACAGCAATTTTTCTAACAATTTTTCTTTGACCTTGTGTCACCTACAGAGTTAGTTTTTTTACCTCTAACAATTTTTCTTCGACCTTATGTCAATTACACAATTATTTTTGTTCTTCTCTAACAAGTTTTCTTCGACCTTTTGTCACTTACAAGTTTCCACTTCCCTCTATAATACCTTCTTCTTTGTCAGGATTTTCAGGATTTATACCTTTTATCTTATACTTTGAGCAACCATTGTCCTTTTCAATAATTCATCTCTTTACTCACTTTTCCCACTTGTCTTTGGGCAACTCAAATCTTCTTGGCTACTGTTTACTTCTTCAATTGACTGTAAAACAATATATGTCCAATCAGGTGATTTATACTTCTGATTTGGTCTTCTCACTCTTTTTGGTCGGTGTACCACTTCAATTTTCCTTCCCAAGGACTCTCTTTGACTGGTTATTTCATGCACTTGTTCTTCCTGCTTTCTTTCTCTGTTAACCAGTTTAATTTTCAGCTCGTAATTTTTCTTAGGCCAATTATCTCCTTTACAGAATTTTTTTGTCTTAGGCTCTGTAGTGTTATGTTCCACTCTTCAGGCCCTTTTTCTTGGACTCTTTCTCACAGGAGTCTCATCTTCACTGTCGTCAATTTCGCTTTCAGTGTCTTCAACAGTTTCATTTATAATAAACTTCACAACGTCTGTGTCCTTTCCAGAGTCAATTTTCTCTTTTGTCAGTTCTTTCACTCCGTAAGGAACATCTCCATAACTGGTACTTGGAATCTCATCCTTGTCGTGAGTTATTTCCGCTTTTCCAGTATCATGATTTTCGTTCCTGTCTTCTGAGTTTGCAGAATGTTCTTCAGAGTTTCTACGATCTTTAGTTTTCTCTCTCTTCTGCTCAATATCCTCACTGGTGTTTTCCTCTACCAATTCTCGACCTTCAGATTGATCTTCAGAATTTGGTACTTCAACAGTTTCCTCTTCTCCTTCAGACGCAGAAATAGCCTCTGAAACCTCCAGATGTCGACGTTCTTGTTGAGCTTCAGGATCTGGACCTTCCTCTAGTTCACTTTCAGAGTCTGAATCAGTGGTACTTTCACCTTCGTCTGGATTTTCAGGTTCAGGCACACGGATTGTATGGCTCGCATAAACCCACCTCTTCACTCCGGCACATTTAACTGCGGTTGTGCTAACCAGGATAACCTGTCATGGTTTCTGCCAACGAGGCACCAAGCAGTTTCTCATGCGGTGCACCTTGATTCGGACCCAGTCTCCAGGCACTAGGTCATGAGCTGGGTTTTTCTCTTTCGTGTCTGAATCAGTTCCCACCTGATGGAACACAGAAGTCATTACATCAGACAGGTTTTTGCAGTAATCCAGTATGATGTCATCATTAATAGTTAACAACTTATCAACTGGTACATATGCCTTTCTCATTACTCTACCCATCAGAATCTCATTTGGACTCAGTCCAGTCTTTCTGTCATGAATGCTTCTCAAAGTCATCAGAACAAGTGGCAAGGTGTCTGGCCACTTCAATCCTGTCGCCAAGCACATTTTTGCAATCCTGTTTTTAATTGTCCCATTTACCTGCTCAACCACTCCTGAAGCCTCGGGCGTGTAAGCACAGTGTAGTCTTTGGCGTATATCCAGTGCTTCACATACCATTTGTATGAGGTCATTTTGGAAATGGGGACCAGGGTCCATTTCAATGGTCACCGGAAAGTCAAATCTAGGTATAATCTCTCGTAGAAGTACCTTTGCAACAGTTATTCCATCATTCCTTCTTGTGGGGACAGCCTCCACCCACCTTGAGAACAAACAGATGACCACCAGAACATATCTGAGTCAATTACACGGTGGTAATTCAATGAAGTCCAACTGCATTAGTATAAATGGACCTCCCTCCCGTCCTATGGTTCCCAGACTCACAATTATTTTCCTGTTTGGATTGAACTGCTGACACACCAACCACCTCTGGCACAGACTCTCTGCAATCATCCTAAATTTGGGATTGTACCACGTCTGTCTAAACAGACGCAACATGGCTTCTCTTGCAATGTGAGCTTGACCATGGTATGCTCAGGCCATATTTGAGATCATGCTATCAGGCATTACTGGTCTTTCATCTTTATAAACCCAGATTTCATCTTCCTCTCTTTGTCTGCACCCTGCTTTTTACCAGGTATTTTTCTCTTCCTCATCTGCCTCTTCCTGCATCAGCCTCACCTCCTGCCACGTTTCAACTACTGTGGTTAGCATTAAAGGACTTGGAACATGTTCTTTCTCTCTGTCCTTAATAATTGAAGCCAAAATCTTTGCACAGTATTTTGCAATAGAGTCAACATAACGATTACCTCGGTGATGTAGTCATGCCCCCTTTTGTGTGCTGCACACTTGACCAAAGCAATTTTGTCTGATAACTGAATTGCATCAATTAGCATTCTCACAAACTCAGCATTTCGTATGGGTGATCCTGCAGAGGTCAAATAACCTCTTTGGGACCACAGTTGCCCGTAGTCATGAGCAACTCCAAAGCCATACTGACTGTCAGTCACTATGGTGACCTTGATCTCTTTTCCCAATTCACGTGCTCGAATCAAAGCAATCAATTCCGCTATTTGAGCAGAACGGATCCCTTTCAGACAGGATGCTTCCAACACTTTCGCTACAGTGCACACGGCATAAGCTGCTCCCAAAGCACCTTCATCCGTACTCAGACATGATCCATCCACAAACATCACATAATCAGACTCAGATAATGGCTCATCTCTGATATCTGGTCTTGGTTTTGTACAGTATTCAAGAACATCCGAAAATTTGTGATCAATCTCACCTCTTACCTCAACTTCCTGAACATCAGGTAATAATGTAGAAGGATTTATATTTACACATCTAGAAATTGTCACATTTTCTGCTCCTAGAATTGTCTTTTCGTACTTGGTGATCCTGCTGTTGGGCAGGTATTGGGTCTTTGTCCTAGTGAGGAGAATCTCCACTGAGTGAGGTACATACACCCTCACAGTAAATCCCAACACTATCCCTTCGCTTTGCTCTATACTGACACTTGTAGCTGCCACTGCTTTCAGACAACCTTTGCAACAGGGTCTAAGACAGCTGAGAAATATGCAATTGGCTTTCTCAGTTTTCCATGTCTCTAAATCAGTACTGACAATGCACATCCCTCTCGTTCACTGCAATACAGTTCAAACTCTTTTTTGTAATTTGGCATCCCTAAAGCTAGTGCTTCGCAGCGACTTGTTTTTAACTGTTCAAATGCTTCCATTTCAGTTTTAGTCAGAACAATAGGGTCTCGGATATCTGCTCTGGTCAACCTCTGCAATGGTTTTGCAATCAGTGAGAATCCACTAATCCACTGTCTACAGTAACCTACCATTCCCAGAAACATTCTCACTTGCCTTTGAGTTTTTGGTATTGTAAACAACAAGGGACCCCAATTTAGTCAACAGGGGACCTCGGGGAGCAATTCTTTTCAAACAAAAGTGGTCCCATGCACATTCTAGTACAACATCAATAAATATAGACGGAATCAGTTCTATATTTTAGAATGACATGTCCAGCCGGACAGAGGTCCTTCACATTTACTTAATAAACAAAATTCCAGAATTAAACAAGGATACCTTCCACAAAACCCTGTGTGGTACACAAGCCTGTGCCCAACACTTGCGGGGTGTTGACAGTTGGTGATAGATAGGAAAGGTTTTAAGGCAAACAAGCGTTTTTCTGTTTACATGTTCATTTCACAGAAATTATCAGGTCGCACCATTACAACAATTTAGCAATCAAATATTCGTATAAGGTGCTTAAGCAAGTCGACGGCGTTTCGGTCCCCCTAAAGGGTCATGGGGACCATCATCAGGACAAACAAATAATTGCCTTAATCGCTAAACCTCAAATTGCCTAAAAGGAAAGAATAAGGAGAAAAAAAATATATATACATTTTAAGAACAGAGCACCAAATAATTATAAAACAAGTGACTCTTTGTGCAATGCGTTTACAGACGTTACCGAGGTGAAGACGTTACACGGTTGCCATGAGTGACGAGGTGGCGGCAGCGCGGAGAGACAGGCCAGTAGGTGTTTTGGGCTTGTGTCAAGATTGTTGACGGTGCCTACTATATATCGGCAATTGCATGGTTCCCACGAGTGAGGAAGAGGTGGCAGCGCGGAGGGACAAGCTAGCTGGCATATTCATGCGTGTGTCAAGAAGGTTAAATGGTGCCTATTGCGATAGTGCCTAATTACCCTCGGTATTCGAACAGGGTGTAAGTGCAAGTCCTAGATCAATTTTCATTGAAGTGGTGGTGCCAGTCGGAAACGGCAATAATTCGAGAAGTGGGATTGTGCATGCCTCTAACGCGGCTAAAGAATTCAATCCGCTTACCAAGGCAACGTTTAGTTAATATCTAAACGAGTTAATACTCAGAATGGCCCGGACCAGCAGCCCTATATAAGAGAACAATTTCAGAATTAGAATATCAATAACATCCCCGTGACACTGCACAATTCGTGCCATGCAAGGAAGCTTACCCAGTTAGGACGTGGGTTGCCGTGTTACTGAATCGTAACCGGGCGACGCCAGGGTAAGCCTGTTAAAACAGGAGGTAAATATTAGGACCTTGATCGCATCGGTACTACAAGGCATGTACCCATGTACTGCTGGCTTACTCACCGGTATAGACGGTCATGAAAATGTTCCCTGGCGTGCTCGTGCAATCGAACCAGGAAGTGAAGAGGGGGCGGGTGCTCGATGATTGGACAGTGCACGCGTGGTTTTTGGGCATGGACATAAACGAGGGGTGCAGGGTGTGGTGGCCATCTTGGGTGATACGTGTCTATGGTGATATCACATGCAAGGTGACAATTATGAAACCATCGAATAAAACATTTATGGAGTTGTTTTCTTTTTCCGAACAATTAGTTGCTGGGCGCTTTGCTTAGAGTCTCTACAGCATTACTGTGGAAAATCAGATTAAGGCAGTCCACTCCTCCTGCAGGTTCAAGCCTGAATTCAAGCTGTCAGTCTTCAGAATCCATTTTAATTCTTCTCTGTTTAGCATACGGGTTAGGTCGCCTCCTCTTGGTGGTATGATGATTTGTGTGATAGCAGTCCAACGGATCTCATTTTCAGTGTGCCCTTTACTTAAAAAATGTTCAACCAGGGGTGCGTTCGGTGTTTTGCACCTAATGCGACTGCGATGTAGGGATATTCGCAGCTTAATTTTCTGCTTTGTCTGGCCAACATATATAAGGTTGCACGGACAGAAGATTGCATAAATGGGATTACAGCTGTTACAATTTGTAAACGTATGCAGTTAATTCTTCACATTTTTAAATACAAATTCTTTACTGTCAATCGAAAACTCACACACCACACAAGAGCCACATTTGGAATGACCACGTAAAGGTGGTAATGACCAATGATCATGTAGTGTGGTATTTCTACCAATTACTGGTGGTAATGCTGCCCTGACCAGTTGATCCTTAAGATTTTTGCTTTTCTTGAAAGCAAAGAGGGGAGTTTCCCAGTTGAGTGGACCAGAATTCAGAATGTGCCAGTTCTTTTTAATACATTGTTTTACACGATTAGATATGGTGGAGAAGCTGGTTACACATACTGTTTTTTCACTGGTTTCTTTAGGTTTGGGTTCAAGGAGAGTGTCACGAGGACAATACCAGGCTCTCTTCATAGAGTTTTTTATCAGGCGTCTGGGATAGCCTTAAACCTAAGTTTCTCAGATAAGGTATTCGCCTCAATAAAGTAATCCTCTTTCTTAAAGCAATTTCTTCTTAGCCTGAGGAATTGTGAATAAGGGAGACTGTCCCTTAGTGCCCTAGGATGACAGCTGTTATAACTGAGAAGGGTATTCCTTTCTGTAGGTTTGCGAAACAAGGATGTGTATAAAATCCCATCATGATGCTGGATGGTCAAATCTAAGAAGGGAATACTATCCTTGTTATGGGATAAGGTGAACGTAAGACCATTGCAATTGTTATTCAGCCAATGTGTTAGCCCTGGGAAATCCTCACTGGAGCCACCCAAATTAAAAAGATGTCGTCTATGTAGCGCTTCCACGTATGTATGCCCTGATGGAATGGGTTACTGCTAGACAGAATGATATTAGTTTCCAGCCAGTCCATATATAAAATGGCCAGGGTAGGGGCAAAAATAGCCCCCATGGAGCAGCCACGAACCTGCTGGTAATACTGCGAGTCATAGAGAAAGAAGTTCTGGGTGAGGCAGATCTCTAAGAGTTGTATTATGAATAGGGTAGGCACCCTATGGGGACGTATCCTTGTGTTTAGTATACTTTCCATTACAAGTAGCAAGTCTCTCTGGGGAATATTCGTGTATAAGGACTCTACGTCTAATGTGCATAGAGTCTCATGTTCAGGGTCAAAAGAGTAGTTCTCAATAAAATTGATCATGTGCATGCTATCTCTGATATAGCAAGCAGTTATTGGCACAAAGTCCTTCAAAAAGAAGTTAACATAGTGGCCCAGAGGTTCCAACACTGAACCGCAACCAGATAGTATTGGTCTGCCCGGGCAATACGAAGACCAATACTATCGGGTTGCGGTTCAGTGTTGGAACCTCTGGGCCACTATGTTAACTTCTTTTTGAAGGACTTTGTGCCAATAACTGCTTGCTATATCAGAGATAGCATGCACATGATCAATTTTATTGAGAACTACTCTTTTGACCCTGAACATGAGACTCTATGCACATTAGACGTAGAGTCCTTATACACGAATATTCCCCAGAGAGACTCGCTACTTGTAATGGAAAGTATACTAAACACAAGGATACGTCCCCATAGGGTGCCTACCCTATTCATAATACAACTCTTAGAGATCTGCCTCACCCAGAACTTCTTTCTCTATGACTCGCAGTATTACCAGCAGGTTCGTGGCTGCTCCATGGGGGCTATTTTTGCCCCTACCCTGGCCATTTTATATATGGACTGGCTGGAAACTAATATAATTCTGTCTAGCAGTAACCCATTCCATCAGGGCATACATACGTGGAAGCGCTACATAGACGACATCTTTTTAATTTGGGGTGGCTCCAGTGAGGATTTCACAGGGCTAACACATTGGCTGAATAACAATTGCAATGGTCTTACGTTCACCTTATCCCATAACAAGGATAGTATTCCCTTCTTAGATTTGACCATCCAGCATCATGATGGGATTTTATACACATCCTTGTTTCGCAAACCTACAGAAAGGAATACCCTTCTCAGTTATAACAGCTGTCATCCTAGGGCACTAAGGGACAGTCTCCCTTATTCACAATTCCTCAGGCTAAGAAGAAATTGCTTTAAGAAAGAGGATTACTTTATTGAGGCGAATACCTTATCTGAGAAACTTAGGTTTAGAGGCTATCCCAGACGCCTGATAAAAAACTCTATGAAGAGAGCCTGGTATTGTCCTAGTGACACTCTCCTTGAACCCAAACCTAAAGAAACCAGTGAAAAAACAGTATGTGTAACCAGCTTCTCCACCATATCTAATCGTGTAAAACAATGTATTAAAAAGAACTGGCACATTCTGAATTCTGGTCCACTCAACTGGGAAACTCCCCTCTTTGCTTTCAGGAAAAGCAAAAATCTTAAGGATCAACTGGTCAGGGCAGCATTACCACCAGTAATTGGTAGAAATACCACACTACATGATCATTGGTCATTACCACCTTTACGTGGTCATTCCAAATGTGGCTCTTGTGTGGTGTGTGAGTTTTCGATTGACAGTAAAGAATTTGTATTTAAAAATGTGAAGAATGAACTGCATACGTTTACAAATTGTAACAGCTGTAATCTCATTTATGCAATCTTCTGTCCGTGCAACCTTATATATGTTGGCCAGACAAAGCAGAAAATTAAGCTGCGAATATCCCAACATCGCAGTCGCATTAGGTGCAAAACACCGAACGCACCCCTGGTTGAACATTTTTTAAGTAAAGGGCACACTGAAAATGAGATCCGTTGGACTGCTATCACACAAATCATCATACCACCAAGAGGAGGCGACCTAACCCGTATGCTAAACAGAGAAGAATTAAAATGGATTCTGAAGACTGACAGCTTGAATTCAGGCTTGAACCTGCAGGAGGAGTGGACTGCCTTAATCTGATTTTCCACAGTAATGCTGTAGAGACTCTAAGCAAAGCGCCCAGCAACTAATTGTTCGGAAAAAGAAAACAATTCCATAAATGTTTTATTCGATGGTTTCATAATTGTCACCTTGCTTGTGATATTACCATAGACACGTATCACCCAAGATGGCCACCACACCCTGCACCCCTCGTTTATGTCCATGCCCAAAAACCACGCGCGCACTGTCCAATCATCGAGCACCCGCCCCCTCTTCACTTCCTGGTTCGATTGCACGAGCACGCCAGGGAACATTTTCATGACCGTCTATACCGATGAGTAAGCCAGCAGTACATGGGTACATGCCTTGTAGTACCGATGCGATCAAGGTCCTAATATTTACCTCCTGTTTTAACAGGCTTACCCTGGCGTCGCCCGGTTACGATTCAGTAACACAGCAACCCACGTCCTAACTGGGTAAGCTTCCTTGCATGGCACGAATCGTGCAGTGTCACGGGGATGTTATTGATATTCTAATTCTGAAATTGTTCTCTTATATAGGGCTGCTGGTCTGGGCCATTCTGAGTATTAACTCGTTTAGATATTAACTAAACGCTGCCTTGGTAAGCGGATTGAATTCTTTAGCCGCGTTAGAGGCATGCACAATCCCACTTCTCGAATTATTGCCGTTTCCGACTGGCACCACCACTTCAATGAAAATTGATCTAGGACTTGCACTTACACCCTGTTCGAATACCGAGGGTAATTAGGCACTATCGCAATAGGCACCATTTAACCTTCTTGACACACGCATGAATATGCCAGCTAGCTTGTTCCTCCGCGCTGCCACCTCTTCCTCACTCGTGGGAACCATGCAATTGCCGATATATAGTAGGCACCGTCAACAATCTTGACACAAGCCCAAAACACCTACTGGCCTGTCTCTCCGCGCTGCCGCCACCTCGTCACTCATGGCAACCGTGTAACGTCTTCACCTCGGTAACTTCTGTAAACACATTGCACAAAGAGTCACTTGTTTTATAATTATTTGGTGCTCTGTTCTTAAAATGTATATATATATTTTTTCTCCTTATTCTTTCCTTTTAGGCAATTTGAGGTTTAGCGATTAAGGCAATTATTTGTTTGTCCTGATGATGGTCCCCATGACCCTTTAAGGGGACCGAAACGCCGTCGACTTGCTTAAGCACCTTATACGAATATTTGATTGCTAAATTGTTGTAATGGTGCGAACTGATAATTTCTGTGAAATGAACATGTAAACAGAAGAACGCTTGCTTGCCTTAAAACCTTTCCTATCCATCACCAACTGTCAACACCCCGCAAGTGTTGGGCACAGGCTTGTGTACCATACAGGGTTTTGTGGAAGGTATCCTTGTTTAATTCTGGAATTTTGTTTATTAAGTAAATGTGAAGGACCTCTGTCCGGCTGGACATGTCATTCTAAAATATAGAACTGAGTCCGTCTATATTTATTGATGTTGTACTAGAATGTGCATGGGACCACTGTTGTTTGAGTTTTTGGTGGCTTCATTCCCTGTATCATTTTAATTCTTTCTGCAGTAACTTGTCTGACTCCCTTGGCAATCTTATGACCTAAGTATTGCACTTCTCTCTGACAAAATTTTAATTTTCATGGAGACACTTTATGTCCCTCTTCAGCTAAATGATTCAGCAATGCAACAGTATCAGTTATGCATGCATCTTTTGTCTTTGTTGCCACCAGTAGGTCATCAATGTATTGAACCAATACGGACTCTCCAGGCATACTCAAACTCTCTAATGATTTCTTCAGCAATTGATTAAAGATTGATGGACTTTCAGAATACCCTTGAGGAATTCGGCACCATGCCAAAAAACGATCTCTGAACCAAATATTGTCTGGCTTTCTGGATGCAATGTAACTGTGAAGAACGCATTACATAGATCTATGACTGTGTACCATTCTGCATCATAGGGAATTTGATATAAAATCACTGCTGCATTTGGTACAATCGGACAACATGGGACAACTATCGTATTAACCTTTCTCAAGTCCTGTACAATTCTAAAGGTTCCATTTGGCTTTTTCAATCCCATTATTAGTGAATTACAAGGACTACTCTCTATTTATCCTTACTTCGCGTAATATGGAACCAGAAGGGTATTAGAACTTGCAGACAGGCAGTTAAACTATGTTTTAACCCGCAGGAGACCCAATTGAACTGCCGATTTACAAAATTCTTTGACGTCGTGGCGGAGAGAATTAAGCAGACACAAAAGGAGGAAACTGAGTAACAGACAGACAGTGCCTCTGAGTATAAAACCTTGGGTCCACAGCTCCAACGAACAGTATTAAAAATGTAAATTGTAACATGATCCTTACATAATTTTAATTTCCGCCAATTAATTTTTTATTCTTGATACATACTTCTTTTAAAGCTGTGCATCTTATATTGTGAGTTTTTATTAACTGTGCAATAAAATTATCTTGTTATCTTGTTATCTATTTATCTCATTATTCCCTGCTCAATCATCGTGTCAATCACTGGGGTTATTCCTTCGATTATTTCTGCAGTCATTTTGTACTGGGGAATATTCGGGTCATTTGCACCTTCCTTTACTGAGACTTTTACAGCGTCTACATCTTTCATTAACCCAATATCTTCTCCTGTGAACTCCCACACTTTCTCTTTCACTGTCTCTTTCAATGCATCGGGTATCTTTTCTCGGTCAAACACAGGGAACAATTTATTCTGCTCAGCCTCAACCATGATCATAGTCATTTTATACAGGCTATCTTCATCTAGGGTTTGCAATTCTGTGCCATCTGGTGAACAATTTATGGCACAGTTCATCTTGCACAAAATATCTCGTCCTAACAGATTCACGGGACTACTATCACACACCACAAATCGATGCATGTCTTTGAAATTCCCAATCTCTATTTCAACTGGTTGAGTCAAAGATGTTTTTATTTGTCTGTTAGCTACACCTACAACTTGGATGCTATCTCCTGAGAGAGGAAGATTTTGGACTTCCACTGATCTAACAGTAGAACGGGTAGCACCAGTGTCCACTAGGAAAGTTATTTCTACATCATTCACCTTTCCATTCACAAATGGACCAGACTGATCTACCTCAAGAGTGGCTCCAAGCACACATTCTTCTCCCTCTCTCAGGCACCGTCAGAAACTTTCATCCGACTCACTTCCACCTTCCTCCTGTAACAAATACTGGGAACACGCATTCACTCTGTGCGGTCTTGTTACCTGCTCACCTCCGCTGAATCCTGTATCTGCACTGTATCTCTGTTGGTTTACACAGTGTGGAAGTGGCGTTTGTGGCACCTGACTTTGCTGATTTACTATCTGCTGTTGCTGCGGTTGCTGCTGGTTTACCTGATACTGCACCTGTGGTTTTAATAATGTGTTTTCTGGATTAACTCTTGGTGGGTACTTACACTCTTTTCTCCAATGCCCTATTCTGCCGCAATTATGACAGGGATATTTTTTCTTCAGTTCTTCTATATTTCCTACTAATTTTGGTTTTCCAAAATTACCTTTCGGTTTTCCGTGATTTGCATCAGTGCCTTTATTATCCAATTGCGCTACCTGCTCTGCCACTTTCACCTTTGCCCACATACCCTTTTCTTTTAATTTCTTTTGCTTTGCATCAATTTCTTCACTGCAATATTTGGCCTTTCTCAACACCTCATCTACTGTGCTCGACTGCCACCCTATTAGGGTGTGTCAAATCATGTCTCCAATTTCCGGCCTCAATCCATACACAAATCGATATACAAAATGACTCATGTCTTTCTCACTCAATTCTTCATATCCACTGTACTGTTGAACACCAACAACAGTCTCTCATAGAATGCATGTACAGATTATTTAGGCTCTTGGGTTGTCCTATCTATTTTAACCCTGTCTGTCTCTTTTGGTGGAATTGTGGGGTATATTATCAAGGGGTTTATCTCCGCTTTTTTGGCTTTAAAAGCCAAGAAAGCGGAGATAAAATTATCTCCCTATTACCAAGCTGTCGCTAACACCAGTTAGTGACAGCTAATAGGAGATAGCGACCATCTTGGGCCCCGCTTTGCATGTCAGTGATATTTATCACTAATGACATGCAAAGTGGGCGTGCCAAGATGTTAGCGACTGGAAACAGTCGCTAACATCGCTATCTCCTATTACCAACTTTTGGAGATATTCGCGCTAAGCGCGAATATCTCCAAAAGCTAACACCTGCCCTGAGCAGTTCTTCACCATGTTATCCAATGGGAGGTGGATAACATGGCTAAGAGCATTTGCTCGATAATGCATGAATATCGCGGACTTTTCAGCGATATTCATGCATTGCGGCCGTTTTTTATCGCATTTGCGATAAACCTTGCTAATAGCAAGGTTTATCTGCGATAAAAAATCGCCGATGTGCGGCGATAATTTTTGTCTCTAAACAAGTTAGAGACAAAAATTATCGCTAGTTGTTGGTAATATACCCCTGTATTCTTCAAAAACACAATCACTTGTTCGTATTTTCGCATTACATCTGGTGATGGGGCACCTGTCTCGGGGGTACTCTTCTCTTGGCCAATCTACAGATATTTTACATTCAGTCCATAGGTCTGCTGGCACAACTATGTCGAATAATCCATCCAAATCAACCCATAATACTTTTGAAACTTCCACAAATCGATCCACCTGTCGATACCATTCCGCTGGCTTTTCTCTCAATCTAGGGAAATCATTTGTAAACGATGATATATCCTGTCTGCTCCAAGGAACATGTACATATCCTCCTCCAGGTATTTCTCTCATGGGGAATTTATTAGCAACTGCCTCTTTTTCCCTGACTGGAAATGCTAGGGTAGATTTATCACTAATCTTCTCTTTCTTCTTTGCCCATTTACCTCTCCATTTACTCACATCTCCCCATTTTCACAACATCACAATTAACTCTTTTATTTGTGTTAGTCTTCCAGCAGTATTCATGTTTTCAATGTCCTTTTCTGAAAAATCTACTCTATAGGATTTCTGCAATGTTTTATTCTTGGAAAACTCCACTCCAAATTCATTTGCCAATCCCTCCAATTGATCATGCACCGTCTTTGCTTTCCACGTTATGCTTTTACACATGAGCATAAGTTCATCATCCTGGTACGTTTTCAATCTATCTGTTCCGAATTTTTCAATAATTAATTCTTCCATGTCTACTTTTAACCTGGCTACATCCAGTACTTTTGGATCAAGCTCTTTTAATTTTAAAGTTTTAATCCAATCACTTAGTTCCTGGTCTGATGGTCCTACAGGGGTTTGCGTTAAATCCATTTTCTCTACGCTCCTTTCTGGTGTAGCAGAGTCAGATTCTGCACCAGTTGCATATTTATAGGGTAAACTCCGATTAAAAGTTAAGTCAGGCGTATTTACATTGGTTACTCGTTTAACTGCTGACAAGTCTGGATAAATGTTTCTGTTCAGCTTTTGTAAGTCCTGCTGTAACAGGATTGTTAAACTTGGTTCTTTTACTCTCTGGTTTTCAAACACTGGGATTACAGGTCCTATCGTTACTGGGACTGTTACTGCTTCTATATTTTTCGTAAGTTCTTGCATCTTTTCAGTTAATTCATTTGTAGTTCGTATATATTCAGCAGTACTGGCTTGTTCCTCAACTCGTTTTTCTGCTCTTTTTACACTCTCTTGTTCATGACTCTGTTTAGGGGTACTGAAAAGTCTTGATTCTACTATTGAGGTATTTGGGTTGTATCTCACTTCTACTCCTTCTGGTACATCTTTAAAATTCAAAAATTGCTTTGGGGTTTCATTATTTCTCTCTTCTGCCGATGGAGCATTGGGTGTAATCCATAAAGAACCTGGTTGACATGGTGGCCGTCTCCTATTTAATATTTCCTCTAATACAGCATCTTCTGATTCACTGTCCCCATAACCTTGTTTCCCTGACTCTATATTTTTACTCTTTTCTGTGCATTTTCGCCCTTCATAATCATCCACTAATCTAACAGGATACATTCCATCACACATGTTCGCATTTCTTCATCTGCGCATTCGGGTCTCATGTGTCTCTCCCCATGAATCACAAAATTTACCTCTTGGTTTAATATGTCTACTTAATCGTTCGCTTTCCAATTCATGCATCTCATCTTCCCACTCAACTAATGCTTCAAACTGAGTTGGTCTTGGTCTCGGCTCAAGCTGCATAATTTTTTCTCTCAAATTTCTCAAAATTGCCACATCAAAAGATCCTCCTTCTGTAAAAGCTAACACACCATCATTTCTGATATAGCTTGTCCAATTCTCCAACCAAACGCATGTATGGTAACCATATTTTGACAACATGTAAGAAGCAGGCGTTTTTGGCGAAGGAAGTATTTTTCCCTCCCTTGTGACTATCTCTTTGTCCTTTACAAACATATTTTTCAATTTCTTAAACCATTAAGGTTTTCTCTTGTCTTCGTCAAAATAATAATAAGCCATTTTTCTATAGAATTCCTGTCTTTCAAAAGACCGCGTACTATTCTGTTGCTGTTCCGTAACACCAACCTATCACAGCGCAGTTCACACTAACGCACCAATTAGAACCAGATATGTCTATGTAGTGCTTAACCAATAGCTTTCGCTGCTTTCTGTGATGCACCAATCAGCCTTTTCCGTGTCTCGGTCACGCGGACCAATCCCAGCGTGACACTTTTGACGTCACCAGCGCTCTGGCTTCGGTAGCGCCGACTGACCCCTCCTTTCCAATTTTTTTTTCAAGAAGCCGTATTTACAAGATATTTTGACGGAATCAGTTAGTAACTCACAAAAAACAACTCCATTCGTCTGTTTCGCTAAATAAAGTGATAGAATTTTCTCAATCGCACAAGTATTCTGTATTTCCAGTAGACAGCGCTTACCTCTTCTCTACCACAGAATTTTTACACTCGCCAATAAAGTAGCACCACTTCCTCTACTTTACCCTTCTCTCAAGCTCTTATGCTCTATTACTTTCCTAGCAGTAAGTTTTAAACCAGGATACGCAATGATCCCTATACTTGAAGGCTAAGATTTTTTGAACTGTCCTCGCTATACATTTATCCTTTCACACGTAGTGTACCTAATAAGTGATATACGAGGATACCACCGCAGTATACGACGATACTACTTTTTTGAAACAGACTATGCCTATTTGTGACTTCATTGCCACACTTCCTCTGCCTGCAGACAGAGTGACCCGCTTCACGCAATACTCAGAAGCCTTTCAGGACTACATATAACGTAATACAAACTCAACAGGTGTTAGTCATAATTCTGTACACCAAAACCCTTATTTAGCACTTTATACATAATCCTAGCTAATTTCTATAGCAACCACTACTCTGCTACCAAGTTTATTACTGATGCAGCGCTACTCCAAAAATAATTTCTGAAACCTTATCACTTGTCCCTAAAACACCAGAACATACATTCACTCACCAGTGGGGCCCATTTCACTGTGAGCTACGTACACACAATCTTCTACCACACTCTAGGGATCAGTGAATTTCAATGGAGAGCTGCTGTATCATAGCGAAATGAATTAAAGCTAAACGTTTATACTATTTACATCTGCAGTTTTAGAAAGTTTACCATGGTTTTATCATCAGTAAATATACATTTAGACATATCGCCATAAGGGTCGATGGGTCTGCTAGTAAAAAATTAGGCGTAGGAAAAATCAAGACCAGCTTAATTCTTCATTTATTTAATTTTATTAAAGCAAATGTAGCATGTCTAAAAGTTTCTTCTCTTTATTTATTTATTTAATCTTCAAATGACATTTAAATGAAAGCTTAGTCCAAAACAGTTAATTTCATTTATGTTAGACAATTTCAGAAATAACGTTAACATTTTAGGTTCAGAACGCAAGTATTAGCAAAAGACAGATAGTTCCCAAAATCCATCCATTCTCCTAACTCTCTAACTAAAATCCCTCACTAAAGTACCATTCCTTCAAAGAAAAATTATAAGTCAGAAAGAATCTTACATCACAGGAACATCAGCAATCCGACAGCATCTCTGGTAGAAATCAAGAAGAAGTTTTTTACTCTGTAAAATCAGCACTTTTTATACCTTTTTCACCAGGTCTATCTACCTAAAAGAGTAACTTTTAGAGAAAAGTCAGGTCCTTATTGGTCAGTTCGGGGTGGATGAGCATAACCTCATCGTCACATTGTACATTTTCTTCCTGTCAGGGTTTTTTAATGCCCCCATTGTCTTTCATAGTCCGGCCTAGTCGAGTTTCCTTAATTTGCAACTTCAAGTAAAGTTCCCACGTTTAGAACCATTGCTCTCATCACTTGGCAGCCATCTCAACTTCCAGGCCACAGTGGCCTTGAACCGCCTTCCGTACAGGCCCAAGCAGCTCGCATTCATTCTCATCTCTTCTGCTGCGCACGCTCTTTGCCTTTTGCTGTCACAGTAAACCAGTGACTCCATTTTGTCACAGGCCTCTCGAGTCAGAATGGGAACTATCATAGAAACAAACACAAATAAACGTTAAATTAAGAAAAGAAGCCCTTCTGTTTACCACCCCCCTTACTAAGATTTTCCCTATTAGTAATTGCCTAGCAAATAAGTGACATTTATGCGCGGCATACTCACTTAGGTCCGATTTTCTGGCCACAAAAGCACATTTATTCTTCATTCCATTATATCAATGCAGCATCTTAGTACAGGACATGACAAAATTACATAGTTAGTTAGTTATAATTATAACATGAGCAGAGATTAATTCCCACGTGTATGTGTATGTCCAACTTTTTTTTCTAGGTTGATTAGTCTCATGCACCACTCCATTAGTTCAGATTACATGTTATCGAAGTGTGATTTCACAAGGGGTATACGAAATTTTATTTCTTCCCCTTGCTCCATCACTGGCGCGCCAAAGGCAAGCCCATCTGTGCCCATGGGAAACAACCTTTACAACGCAACTTTTACAACGCACTACCATTACTTTTTTTTTTTTTATTTCAAGTCATTTTTATTGAAGTAATAAACAAAGAAAAAAGACATTACAATAAGTCTTCCGTTACAGACATTATCAAGTCAGTTGTTGATAGACGATCACAGAAAGGAAAATAAAATGACAATAACATAGAGTAAATCGACTCAGCTTGCATCTTCGCGGTACAGGTACATACATAACACTCAGTAGGTAAAGGTGGCTGCATGGGCTCTAATAGATTACAGAAGATATGCTCTTCAGTACCACAGGACAATTAACAGAATTACATACTACTCTTCAGGGTGGCTCATAGTGAAATGAGGATGCATCTAGCGCTCTCCAAAGCTTCCTGTTGGACGGTTTCCAAGTAGCTGCCTGTAGCGCCGGATTATTGGCTCCTCTCAAGAATGACAGCCACTCCTGCCAAATTTTGAAGTGTACCTCCTTCGCACTTTTCCACTTGCATAGTACTACTTTGCATGCCAATGTTAACATTAAGTCCAAAAGCAGGCGGTCTTGGTCATTTGGCAGTTGCGGATCCAGTGCCCCCAGAATAACATAGGCAAAGTCCTGTACAGGTCTTATTTTGAATACGTAGTGAATGCATTCAAATATATTCCCCCAGTATATACTTAAAGAAGGACAGTTGAATAGCATGTGTGCAAGGTCCCCCAACCCTGAGTGGCAGTTCCAGCATATAGGTGAGTCCCGTAACTTGCACTTGAAGAGCCTATCCGGGGTCCAAAATGCCCTATTTATTAGCATGTACTTTGTTTGGAATAGAATGGGTGAGACTTTGTGGGTAAGAGCCGTCTTATGAATCAATTCCCAGTCAAACTCTATGCCTGTAAGGTTCGGTTCAGCTTCCCACTTCAGCTCCACCATTCTGTGAGTTTTCTTTGGTAGGGGCAATAATAGTTTATACACCCTAGACACGAAATGGCCCGCAGATATGAGACGCGGGATATGAGTCATTAACCATGGAGTATAGGGAGAAAAATTACGTGCAGTTAGTATCGCTTTAATTTTCAGGAAATCATAAAAGTCCATCGGAGTAAGATCATGCTTCTGCTGTAAGATCGAGAACGGGAGTGGTGTCCCCCCCTCGTATAGATCTCCCACCAAGTTAATGCCCTTCTCGGACCATGAGTCCCAGGAGAGTGTACTGCCCTTGTGTTTGAGATATGGATTTCTCCAAAGGGACATAAAGGATGACTTAGCGAAGACCAACTTAGTTTTATGTGACTGATCAAGCCTAAGCAGAGCCCTCCTAGTATTTAATAGTATATATTTGGAATGTGGTAAGTGCGATAGGTCCATAGTGAGTAGGGTTTCAAGAGGGGCATGGTTCCGTAGCGATTCCTCTATGTTAATCCAAATTGGTGTGTAGAGTGGTGATTTTGTCAACCATTGAGCTCCTTGTTTGCAAAGAAAGGCTGTCTGGTAGTTCCGGAATGAAGGCAGACCCAGGCCTCCTCTATCTTTGGCT
Source organism: Lissotriton helveticus (assembly GCF_964261635.1). Taxonomy (NCBI): domain Eukaryota; kingdom Metazoa; phylum Chordata; class Amphibia; order Caudata; family Salamandridae; genus Lissotriton; species Lissotriton helveticus. Next base: position 1,195,998,289 of record NC_136072.1, on the reverse strand, counting down.
AATTGCAGCTTTTTTAACGAAATTCTAGCTTTTTTACCTCGCCATAGGAAAGTACCAAACAGTTGATCTACCTTAGTAACAAAGTTGTTCGAGAATGTCATTGGGAGCATACTGGCCAGATAGTTAACCAACGGGGTAGACATCATTTTGAGCGTCTCCGCTCTGCCCCACCAGGAGAGGAATTTTGGTGACCAACCTTCGAGTAGCGTGGAAATCTTTTTAAGAATCAGGTCCTCATTTATTTTCAGGGTGGTTACCAAATCTTTAGTGAAGTCTAAGCCCAGATATTTAAAGCACTTAGGCTGCCATGTAAGACCCGAGTCCCCAACAATTCCTTTACCACCAATATTGTTCAGGAGCTTGACCTCTGTTTTGTCCTTGTTAAGTTTGTACCCAGACACTCTGGAAAACTCCTCAATGTCAGCCATAAGCGCAGGTATAGCCTCCTCAGCTCTCTCAGACATAACTAGTACATCATCTGCATACGCAGTTAATTTAACGGTACAGTCCCCAAATGTAATGCCCGCAATTTTTGGATCCTCCCTTATATGATGTAAAAATGGTTCGATTGCCAATAAGAAAAGTGAGGGAGACAGGGGACATCCTTGTCTTGTTCCCTGCTTCAGACAGAAGGCAGAAGAGAAAGAGCCACCAGCTCTAACTCTCGCTGAGGGACAGCAATATAGGGACATTACTAGTTTTGAGAAAGTTTCCCCTAAGTTAAACTTGTGAAGGACTGCTTTAAGGAAGGACCAATCAACCTTGTCAAAGGCTTTCTCAGCATCAAGTGTTATCGCTGCTGTGGGTGTGCCTAGTAGTTTTGCCTTTTCTAGTACGTGTGCCAGAATCCTCGTGTTGTCACTGGACAACCTATTTTTAAGGAAGCCTGCTTGAGAGGGATGGATTAGCTGGGGGAGGACCTTCTGGAGGCGGGCGGACAGTATCATAGCCAGGATTTTACAGTCTATATTAATCAGTGAAATTGGCCTATAATTTTTTGGGAGGGACGGGTCTTTCCCATCTTTGGGGAGTACAGCAATAATCGCTTCTGCCAGTGTGCCTCTGACCTCACCTGATCTACTTATTTCATGGAATAGATGTAGAAGGGGCTCTACCAGTAGGGAGGGGAAGGTTTTATAAAATTTAGCCGTGAAGCCATCCGGGCCTGGTGCCTTCCCCACTTTCAGATTTTTAATTGCATTGCCTATTTCTAGAGCACTAACCGGGCCATTAAGACTTACTTGGTCTTCAGTAGAGAGACGTGGAAGTTCACAGTTATCTAAGTAACTCTTAATCTTGTCCTCCTCTACCATTTTGTTCTTTGCATAAAGATCTTCATAGAAATCTTTAAACACCTCCGTTATTTTGTCAGGGTCCGAGTGTAAGGAACCTAAGGTGTCTTTAATGACATTGATCGAATTCTTCTGGACTTTAAACTTCAAGTACGAGGCTAGACTCTTGCCAGCTTTGTTAGATTCACAAATCTTAAATCTCTTTGTTCTATCCAGCCAAACTCCCGCCCTCTCGCTGACCAGCTTATTGTATTCGTATTTTTTATTTGCCAAGGCATGAAAAGACATCTCGTCCCTATCCTTCAGATGTTTACTCTCTAGGTTTGCAATTTCACTCTCTAAGGACTCCAGTTCCTCATTATAATTTTTGTTCATCGCTGACCTGATCTTAATACACACCCCCCTTATAGTACTTTTCAGTGCCTCCCATCTAGTGAGGTCAGATGTGTCCCCCATCCTGTTGTCCTGCAGATAAGAGGAGATCGCAGCTTGTATTGTGGCCCTATGTTGGTCATTGTTTAAAACTTCATCATTTAGGCGCCAACAAGACGTTTGGCGAGAGGAGGTTTTAGCATTAGCTATGGATAAGGAGATGCACGAATGGTCAGATATCACTCGCGGCTCTATGGTAGTGGATTCAATTCTGGGAACTCCGTTTTGCGTAATGAGGATGTAATCTATTCTAGAGTATGAATCATGTGGTGCAGAGTGAAAAGTGTAATCTCTCCCTGTGGGATTTTGAAGCCTCCACGCATCTACTAAGTGAAAGCGTTGACACAAATTAAGGAAAGCTTTGTGTGATTTGTTTGTTTTGAAGGGACAGTGTGAATCTCTGTCCAATATTACATCCATTGGGAGGTTGAAGTCCCCGGCCAGTACGTGGACAGCATCATCCGGGATATTTTCAATATGTTTATTCAGGGTCTCCCAAAATTTAAGGTCGCTAGTATTAGGTGCATATACGTTCGTGACATAGAATTCTGTATTATCCTTACTCAGTTTGGCTGTGACCCATCTCCCATCTTCACTTGCTTCGAAGGACAGAATCTCCACCTTAGCTTTCCTAGCCACAAGTATCAAGACTCCACTCTTTTTGTTTACAGCCTCTGCCCCCACAACCTCGTTAAAGAACTTATTTCTCAGGTGGTGGAATTGTTTAGATTCCAGTTTGGTCTCCTGAAGTAAAACAATGTCACCTTTCAACCTCCGTACATAATCTAAAACCTTTTGTCTCTTAACAGGTTGATTCAGCCCTTTAACATTAAAGGATAAAATCTTCATTTTGTCTACATTACATACCCCCAACGGAGTATTAATTGTGCTAAGTGACATCAAAAGGTCCCCTCCTCATGGTACTAATACACATCTCACATGGTATCGATATTTCAAAAAGAGCGAAAAGCCCCGTGTGTACGGAGACATGACAGTAGAGCCTCCAACCTTCCTCACCACCAAGCAGCAAAGCAATGATGAACATGCAAGCACAAAGAAGAAAAAGCAAAAAATACAGAACACACATCCCAACCCCTAACCCCTTCAACCCACCACCCACCCCACCCCACCTGTATGTAGTAGGCATGGTGACTGAAGAGAGACTACTGCGTAACCTCCCCGTGCGTATACATTTCAGGTAAGTTTGGAACAAGTAAATTCTTACACTAGATCAGTTGTCTACTGATAACTAAGGCAACCTTGGGAAAGCACATTAGCGGAACCGACATATAGAAGCCCCCTGAGCAAGGAGTGAACAAGAAGCAAGAGTAGCAGGGTATCTGCTGAGCACAGGGCAGATTTATGAAGACACCAATAACAACATTAACTATCGTAGCCCTTCCAAGTAGAACTGGTAAGCATACTAACTTGTAGTCAGGTGTACACTACCTAACATTCGTGACGCTAGTAGGCAATAATAAAGACATATACATTATCTATAACATATTAACGATTGCAGACATTGAAGCAGAACCACTCAGATGCATGAGGGCTTGAAGCAGAGATCAATGCTATCAAAACCCCTCCAACCCAGGGAAGGGGACACATGTAAAAGCTGCTGAGAAAGCGCCAGCATGGATCGGTCACTTATAGCCTGAGGCCGAAGCCTGTTCTCCTGAATCTTCAGGTTTGCTCGTTTCCATCTCCAGGTCTTCAGGGCCATCTAGCATTCGCTTCAATTTCAGGGGATCCGAAAAGATGTGTGGAGAGCCTTGGATAATCACACGGTACTTGGCAGGGCCCATAAAACCATACTGAAAGCCCCTTTTCTTCAACAGTGGACGAAGTGCCAAGAACGCTTTTCTTACATCTACCGTCTCTTTACTAAAATCCTGCGAGATGTAAATTTTAGCAGACTTCCACAGGATGTGGTTATTTTTTCGCATGAAATCTAGAATTTGTTCAACGTGTTGGTAGCGTAACGGCTTGCACACGATAGCTCTAGGGCCTTTTTGATTCTTATTGATCCTGCCCGGCACTCTGTGCGCCCTGTCGAATTCCAACGGATGGTGGAAGGTCAAGTTAGTAGCTTGGGTGAACCAGGACTCTAAGAAGGCCACGCAGTTCCCATGATGATCTTCCGAACCTTCCGGAACCCCAAAAATACGTAGGTTCCCCCTTCTGTTCCTGTCTTCCAATTCCGCGAGTTTACGAGTCGTTTGATCCGCAGCTATGCACAGACGCTTGATGGCATCACACGACTTGACCTCCATATCCTCGAGTTTGCTGATTCTTGACTCCGCCTCCAGCAGTTTTGCATTGGTGTCGCGGTTATCCTGTCTGATTGCGGCCACTTCTTCTTTGGTAGCCTTCGCCAGATCCCTTACTTCATCCAGTCTACTAAGTATCAGGTCGATCGGGTCAGGGTTGCTCTTCCCCCCTTTGTTGGGCGAATTCGGATTCGATTGGTCATATTTGAGCCTCTTCAAGCTTTTCATTAGCTCTTTATTCTCTGCCATGGCTGGTTATGGCGCAGACTTCTTAAGCGGTGTGGAAGTCCTTATGAAGTTCGCTTAGGTGCTGGTGTTTCAGTACCTTTTCCTAGCCTGGCACCAGTAGCCGCACAGCAGCCAGCCGGGGCCACCTAGGTTCCGATAAGACAGTTGTTCTATCCGTTTGCTTCCTGCCCTTGTTCAGACACCATGTGGTGGTACGTGCATTTCAGATGAGTCTGGAAAGCTGCGACGCCATTTCAGAAGTCACCACGTGCATATAACTTTTGTATTGGTAGAGATAATTGGGAGATCAGATGCTGCTTAAACCTTCAAAGGAGGCCTAGGAGGGTTAACTGCGTGACAGGTGTTAGCCCCAGAACTTAGGTTCAGGCATACACAGACTTCCCCTTTGCAGACACATAAAACAGTACAGGGCACCTTCGCAGACCAAAAACTTCAATACTTCATCTCCAAGACATTCATCCAGCACATGGGTCCTGTATTGTCCTGTATTGTACAGGCTCCTGCGGTCACAATTATTTCAACAGTGTCCTATCGGTATTTGAGGGCATATTCCTGTCTCACCTTCAGACCCATCATGATTTTAAATTCCAGAATCCGCCAAAATTTGCCAAAAAACCCACAGTCCTTAGTCCCTGCCAGTCCAATGGGTCGGTTGTCTGCTTATCTTCCTTCCCTAATGCGCGCTGGTGACGACAGCGCCTGAGCCGGTCTCCTTACGGTAAAGAGCGATGCGCCGTCACACAAATGAATGAGGCCGCCATCTTGTGTAAGCGCTAGCAGCGCTTACTTCACTTCACAAGTTCTATCCCCAAAGCGGGTGCAGTACTCACGCTTCCCTTCGCGGAGCCATTCCAGACCCGGTCCTCCACCGGAGCCCTCAGTGATCTGTCCGGGTGCCGAGTTCGGGATTTACATAGCGTCCGCCGACGACCTGTGTGACCATGCGGTCCTCCGTCTGCCCCGATTCGCTTCAGCTGCCGGGCGGAATCTTTAAACAGCCAAAACTCCACTTCCCTTTCTCAGATTTCCTCGGGCATGCTCTCTTTCTATTCCTCTGTCACTCCGGTTGCCGAATCTTCGTTTTGCGGCGGTATTGGGGTGAAAACACTTGCTCCTAGACCGTTGTAAAAGCTAAGCACGGGCAGAGAGCATTACGGAGCCGCCATCTCTCCTCGGCGTCCAAACCACGCCCAACGCACTACCATTACAACGAAACTTTTACAACGCAAAAACTTTTACAACGCATACCATTACAACCCATGTTTTTACAACGCAAGTACTTTTACAACGCATGCCATTACAACGTAAGTATTGGTAAGTATATAATTATATTTAATATTTTATATGTTTTTTTTTTTAAGTTTTCAGTTTTTGGGTAAAGGGGTATTTTTAGGGTACAGGGTCAGTTTTCAGTTTTTGGGTAAAGGGGTATTTTTAGGGTTCAGGGTCAGTTTTCAGTTTTTGGGTAAAGGGGTATTTTTAGGGTTCAGGGTCAGTTTTCAGTTTTTGGGTAAAGGGGTATTTTTAAGGTTCAGGGTCAGTTTTCAGTTTTTGGGTAAAGGGGTATTTTTAGGGTTCAGGGTCAGTTTTCAGTTTTTGGGTAAAGGGGTATTTTTAGGGTTCAGGGTCAGTTTTCAGTTTTTGGGTAAAGGGTTATTTTTAGGGTTCAGGGTCAGTTTTCAGTTTTTGGGTAAAGGGGTATTTTTAGGGTTCAGGGTCAGTTTTGGGTTTTTGGGGTACAGGGGTATTTTTAGGGTTCAGGGACAGTTTTGGGTTTTTGGGGTACAGGGGTATTTTTAGGGTTCAGGGACAGTTTTGGGTTTTTGGGGTACAGGGGTATTTTTAGGGTTCTGGGTTAATTTGGGTTTTTTTGGGGTACAGGGGTACAGGGTAAAAAAAAATTCAATTAATTAAATTAAATTAAATTACATTAATTACAATTAATTTAATATAAAAAAAATATTATATACTTACCAATACTTACGTTGTAATGGTATGCGTTGTAAAGGTATTTGCGTTGTAAAAACATGCGTTGTAATGGTGTGCGTTGTAAAAGTTTTTGCGTTGTAAAAAATTCGTTGTAACGGTATGCATTGTAAAAGTATGCGTTGTAACGCCATACATCCGTGCCCATCCACGCTTGTTCCGCGCTCAGCCCCAGCCCCCCTGTCCTAAAGACCTCAGGGAGAACCATACCTCTTTCATATTCTAGTAATGCCCTGAGGGCTCTTAACCCAAAGAATTCGGACCAGACTTGCTGTGGTTATCAACCTGAACGCAGGCTCTCCCAAATCTCAAAATTTTGCACAGGCTGTAACATTAAAATTCCTGAATTAACATCTCTTCCTATAGCAGGGCTGAATAGAAAACAGATAATTTCAAGTAAAGTGCCTTAGGCACTGCTTGGAACTGCGTCTTGATTAATGCAAGGTCTCTGGTCAAGCACAGTACTGAATGTGCCTCCTTCTTGGAAAATAAGGGTTTAATGATTGCCTTTGTTACTGAGACCTGGACGGAAGACTCCTCGGGTCCAGACCTGGTGAAAGCCATGCCACCTGACTATATCTGTTACTCACTCAGCAGAGCTCAGAAAAAAGGGGGTGGACTAGCAGTTATCCATCACAATACCATCTCATCATCCTTTAATCCACTAATGAATGAGGAATGTGAAGCTCTTGAGTTCTGTCTTTATATTTCACATCAGGATTCCTTCAGAGGCTCCCTAATCTAGAGTCCCCCAGGCCAGAGAAAACATTTTATAAGCCAAGTTGGCAACATTTTAGAAATTGGGCTAAACACCTACTCATATACAATTTTAGGCAACTTTAATTTCCGTCTTGAGGCAGACTTGGACCCAGATACAGCCAACCTTCTGGATCTCATGTTAGGTGGAAATCTAGAACAATTGGTTTCCGGAGCCACTCATCAGGCAGGTCATACTCTTGATGGGATTTTTTCCAATAACCCCCTAATTTCTTTCACAAATATACTCCCCCTAACATGGTCCGATCACTCTGCAGTACTATTCAAGCTTACCACACCCAATCACTCTGGCACTAAACCCTCAAATAAGTACGTTGAAACCAGAGCCTGGAAACGCATAGCAGCGGAGGATCTACAAAGCCTCCTAACTATAACTGACACCCGCTCTCCCACGAACTTGGATCACGCTACCAAAGATTACTCGAAGTGGCTAGAAGAGGCAGAGGCACGGTTCGCCTCCATAGAATACGACCTTCCACAACTTGGTACTCACAGGACCTCAAGGACCAAAAACTTATTTGTAAACACCTAGAAAGAAGCTGGAGAAAGGGATACAATGACGAAGACAAAAAGGAATACAAAGCAAGTCTGGCTCAATATAAACAGCTGCTACAAAGCACCAAACAAAAGTATTATACAGATAAAATCCACGAGGCTAAAAACTCGCCCAAAGTACTTTTCAAGACAGTGAATTAGCTTGCCCACCCCAAAGCCCCAGCTATCCTGGCAAGTCAAGACTTATGTAATAAGATAGCCAAATGCTTCTTTGACAAAGTTAACGTCATCTTCTCAACATTTTCAGATTCATCCAATGGAATGACATCTGATCCCGCCACTTGCCCTAGGACAGACTCAAAAAATAAATTCTAAAGTCGAACTGACCAGTTTCAGTCCTCTTTTGGAAGGGGATACCTATGATGGAGCAAGTTTGCGCTCGTAAAGCGACTTGCTCATACTCAGCCCTCTCTAATAATTCGGAATGAACTAACCAACATGTATTGTCTTATTATTATCGCATTACACAACTTTTACACATCTAAGAGAAGCTTGCTTATGTGCTTTTACTAACGATAATCACTTGCAACTAAAATGGCTGCCGCTACGCGGGGTTTCTTACTGCGCATGCGTCACTCACACTCACGTGACATGACGTACTATCGGCTTTGGAGGGAATCTTTCGCTTCTGCCCACTAATACTAAAATGGCTGCTATATGTTGTCACATGCAAGAAGCTTGCACTGCTGCTTTTGCTAAGCTGTTCGTCCTGCATAATCCTAAACGCAATAGTTTAAAATAAAATAATGGGAATAGAGTAGAGATAAGTGGTATACAGAGTATTCATTTATTTCTCTGTTCTAAAATTGTTTCTTTTCTATTCTCGCATGTAGCGTAATTTGGGCCTGGGATGTGCTGTGACTCAATTTTTTAAACTCACACTGCGCAAGTGCTGAAATTCACCCGAGTCTACAAGCTATGGCATTGAACCACTGCCGACATCAGAATGAACTGTGAAAATCATGGGAAGCTGGCCCTTTACCTCTATCAGAGGAAGCTCAAATACACAATGTCAATACAATGTATTTGCTAATAGAACATTCATTGTTGGGTGGAATAAAGATGTCATGAGAAATTAAACTGATGGGCGGGAACGTACATTTAAATATGATATGCAGAAAGTTTCATTTTGATATGATGTGATGCCCTCTCCTCATCCTTTTGCCCAATCAAAGTTGGGAATTCTTACACTTGCAACATTGGGGGGTGGTACACTGACCTGGAAAATAGTATAACTAGGGTAGGTTTAGTTAGAGAAATTGTCCGACTTGTCCGAATAGCTGACCTGTCACTGACCCAACGCACTCAATAGGTGATCCAGAACAGAGGTGTGGGCGAAGCACTCTGTCGCTGACTCAATCGGGGTCAGGGAAACTGAGGTGCTGGCGAAGCCCTTTGTCGGTGAATTCAATAACCCAATCGCGGTTCTGGCTGTTAGCTGCAGAGAGGGAGTAGCGCAGACGTTGCAACTGAACTGCGGGTGCCGGTCTTAACCTTCGGTGGTCCTGTCCTGATCCAAATTGGCTTTATCTGTCCTGATTCTGATCTGCACCTGTTGGCCTACTGGCGATTGCAACTTTTGGGGTTTCTGTCCTTTGTCCAGCCCATGGCCAGGGTTGGTCTTCACACCATTCTAGGTAAATATTGAATGTGGGTACGTCATTGTATTGTTTCTTTCTCTCTACCCTCCCTCATGTCAAATGCGTAAAGACTGTCTTATTAAATCTTGGCATATTCTCACTTTAATCATTATTTTCCAAATTGAGCAATGTCTAATATTTAACGCTTGGATCATGACATATAAGAAATTTAGATAAAGAGTTTAAACCTTTCCCGAGTCTGTGGTTATTATATGAGTGCAAATGTTATTTTTTTCCTCTACCTATCTTCAATCTAACTCCCTGATCCAATAGGTTTACAGGTACCAGTGACAAGGATTGGTAAGTCATGGGTAAAATAACTGGTAGTAGAGCGAAGGTTACCTGATTAAGTTATGTGGTTTTGATTATGGGCCCAGGTGAGTATATGTCCCGGGGGTGCCGGGTTCTTAGGGGGGTCGACCTTCGGACGAGGGGCTGGTGGCTCAAAGAGAAACACAGGTGCCTTAAGTAACAATTTCAAGGAGGGCTTTATTGGTATATAGGTTTTTTTCATGGATCCCAAATATCTATAGTCTCTGTACACGGAGCTCGGTCGCGGTGTCTTGTGGTCGGGGTGGTCTTCCAGGACACGTCTCTGCAGTCGATGCTCCCGATGTACCCAAAGGAAAAATAGAAAAGACGAGTTACGTCCTGTACTCTGTGGGGATCGATAAAGGGGCCAGGAGTGAGGATATACGCCCACGGTGTAGTGCTCAATTAACCAAACGTGCTGGTTCAGGAGTGCTCGTGCTCAGGGGAAGGATGTCGTGCGGGGTTTACACAGGTGGCGGCTTAAACCTCCCGACCCAACCCGTGACCCGGCCCCGTACCTCTCGTAGCCACGCTCCTCCCGTGGGCGCGTGGCAGGGCGAAGCGTCCAACCGGTGGCCTCCTGGCTTGTCGTTCCTGTTCTCCACGCTTTCCCGTCCTCGTTCTGCTTTCACCTCCGCCGGGGAATCGCCGTCCGTCTGCTGGCTGGAACTTCCTGCTTTTGTCGTCATCAGGGGAGGAGCCGCGTACTCACACTCCTCGGCCTTAAAGGGACCACACATGTTTATCCCGTCCGACCATTCCGTCTCGATGTCTCCGGGACCCTCGTACCAGGTACTGGTTTGCGGCTGTGGGGAGAAGGCGCAGGGTGAAAAGGGGGTGGCGGACCACCAGTCTTTGTGTTCAACCGACTCTTGCTCGTCGGACCCGTGACATACCTCCCCCCCTGGCATCTCCCGTTTGGGGAGTGGGAACACACGGGAAAGGAAGTCCGCATTAGCATTGTCCTTTCCTTTGCGGTGTTTGATGGTAAACGAATACTGCTGCAAGGACAAGAACCACCTCGAAACCCGGGAGTTGAGGCTGCTATTCTGATGTATCCACTTCAGGGGGGCATGGTCTGTATGTAGGATGAATGGTTTGCCCTCCAGGTAGTACCTTAACGTATCCACGGCCCACTTAATAGCTAAGGCCTCCCTCTCAATGGTGGAGTATTTGCTCTCCCTGGGAAACAGCTTCCTACTGACATACAGTATGGGATGTTCTACCCCCTCTTTGATTTGTGACAGGACTGCCCCTATACCCTGATTGGAAGCGTCAGTGGCAAGCACAAAGGGCTGGCTATGATCCGGTGACACCAGAACGGGAGCAGTAGTCATGGTTTTTTTCAGGAGTTGGAACGCCTGCAAGGTGTCAGCAGAAGGGTGACGGAATTCCTGATTCTTTGTGTCTTTTCGGAGCATATCGGTCAAGGGGGCAGCCAGCTCAGCAAATCCGGGAATGAATCTTCGGTAGTATCCTACCAACCCAAGAAAAGCTTGTAGGTCTCTTTAGGAACTTGGGAACGGTACTGCAGCTATTGCTCTCACTTTTTCGATCTGTGGGGCAATGGTGCCCTCTCTCAGTACGTACCCCAGGTAGTTCACACTCCGAAAAGACGCTCGTGATTTCTTCGCGTTGATATGGAGTCCTGCTTTCCGAAGAGCTGTCAGGATTGTTTGTAAATGCCTGAGATGTTCGTCCCATTCCATACTATAGATGACAATATCGTCCAAGTAAGCCGAACTGAACCCGTGGAAGGGTTGTAGGATCTTGTTCATCAAACGTTGAAATGTAGCTGGAGCCCCGTGTAGTCCGAACGGAAGAACGGTGAATTCGAAGGCTCCCTCGTCCGTCACAAAGGCTGTCTTCTTCCTATCCTCCTCACGAAGGGGGACCTGCCAATACCCCTTCGTGAGGTCGATGGTTGTGATATATTTCGCATCACCGATTTTCTCGATCAAATCATCGACCCTAGGAATAGGGTACGTGTCAAAATAGGAGACTGCATTCAGGGCCCGGAAGTCCATACAGAACCTTTTGGTACCGTCCGGTTTGGGTATCATGACGATCGGTGAAGACCAGTGGCTCTGTGAGGGTCGGATGACTCCCAATTGGAGCATGTCCTGGACTTCCTGTCGTACCGCTTCTTTTCGTGCTGCTGGAATCCGGTAGGGTCTCTGTTTTACGATTTTTCCTGGAAGGGTTTCTATGCGGTGTTCTGCCAGATCTGTTTTTCCAGGCAAGTTAGAAAACACGTCTTCATATGGTTTCAAGGCGTCGGTTAACTCCCTCTTTTCTTGTGGACTTAACTTCGGGTTCACTACCAGTTGTTCCAAAGTAGAAGTGTTGTGGTTGACACCATCCCCCTGTCCGATGTAATGGCTTGCCCGGGGAGCAGGTCCCAACCACTCCTTCAACATGTTGATATGGTACGTTTGGGTTTTGGTAGGGGACAGACGTAGACGATAGGTGGTGTTTCCAATGGTCTCAACCACCTTATAGGGTCCTTGCCATTCGTTTTTAGTCTTGTTGCCGATGGACGGTAATAACACGAGAGCCCACTTTCCCACGTCCAGGGTTCTCAACCTCTTTCCCTTATCGTAGGTTTTTTTGTACCTCTCCTGGTGCTGTTCCATAGAGGCATAGGCGAGTTCTCTGAGTTTACCTAGTCGGGTTCGTAGCTGAGTGGTGTACTCCAGCATACTCTTCTGATCCTGTGACGTTTCGGTTTCCCACATCTCTTTGGTGATATCCAGGAGACTCCGGGGTAGTCTGCCATAGAGAAGTTCGAAAGACGAGCATCCTAAACTGCTCTGCTTTTGTGCCCGTATGACATATAGGGCGATGGGTAGTAGCCGGTCCCAGGTGGGTCCCTCTGCAGTCAGCATTTTCTTTAGGGTGTGTTTCAGCGTTTGATTGTACCTCTCCACTAAGCCGTCGGTTTGTGGATGATAAACCGACGTTTTCAGGTGTTTGATATCCAAAGAGGCACATACTTCTCTCATTAGTTTGGATGTAAACGGTGTCCCCTGATCCGTCAGTACTTCTTTGGGGAAGCCAACGCGTGAAAATAGGTCAATGAATTTCTCGGCAATGGACGAGGTGGTCGTATTTTTCAAGGGAAAGGCTTCCACGAATCTTGTAGCGTAATCTACTATCACTAAAGCATACAAAAACCCACGCCCTGTTTTGGGCAGGGGTCCGATTAGGTCCATGCCCACCCTCTCAAAGGGTACTCCTACTATGGGCATCCTTTGTAATGGGGCGGCCGGGGGTCGTTGGGTGTTTCGTCTTTGGCAAACATCGCAACGAGCACAAAACTCTTGTACGTCTTTGTATATCCCGGGCCAATAGAAATTCCTCAGGATACTGTCTGTGGTTTTCTCCCGGCCCGCATGTCCGGCTGTTAGGTGGGCATGCGCAAAAAAAAGCACCTGTTCCCGAAAGGACTGGGGAACCAACAGTTGCAACTCTCCCTCGGATCTCGCTTGGCGGTACAATAACTCATTTCTTATCAAGAACCGGGGGTATAACAGGGTATCCTGCCCTGCAGAATGATGGGCAGTTTCCCAGGCATGGAACAAGGGCCTGTCCTCCCCCTGAGCAAAACGAAAGCTCCTGTCTATTACCCATGGTTCGGGTGACAAGTAAGAGGGCATATACTCCTTATTCTTGGGTCTAGACAAGTGCTCCCTGAAAAGAGATAGGAACTCAGGATTGTCTGTTCCCAGTATCATATCTTCAGGTAGGGAATCCACCACCCCTACCCGTACAGTACAGGGATCACGGTCTGGTAGGGAGATAGTGATCAAAGCAACGGGGTATGGTTTTACGTCCCCGTGGACACATCTAATGTATACGGGATTCTGTGGGCTCAGCTGTTCAGACGATACAAACCGTGTCTGTACAACGGATTGTCTACAACCTGAGTCTAACAGTGCTTTTAATCTATAACCATTCATCCACATACTCACGTAGAACGTGCTGCCCATTTCCGCTGAATACATCACGGTCCGGGGAAGATACCCGACTTCCATAGGTTCCTCAGTACTCTTTCTTTTGGGACACATTCTGGCTATGTGGCCCCATTCGCCACACTCGAAGCACTGGGGACCTTTCGTCGCAGGGATCATTATTCCTGGAGTTTTGTACATTCTGGGCGCCTCGGAGGGGATTTTCGGTCTTTTCTCCATTTTTGAGGCAGTTATGGTCTTGGAGGATTTCTCCGGCTCCCACGAGGCGACTTTAGGCTGGGCCCTTGCGTACTGCGAAGCCATTTCTATTGCTTGCTCTACGGTCAGTCCTACGTGTTGTCTAAGCCACCGTTGTGTGGCATATGGCAGCGCCTCCATAAATTGCTCCAGGTAGATTTTGTTTAAGATGTCCTCTTTCGTGCATACGTCAGGGCGTAGCCATTTATCCGCTGCCATTTTTAACCTAAAGAACAAGGTTTTTGGGTTTTCCCCTAGAACCCCTTTTTCTTTTCTGAAGCGTACTCTGTAGGCCTCCTGATCCAGGCCTAGGTGATCAAGTATAACCATTTTAATGGTTACATAGGGGGTTATCCCTAGAGGGTTAGCCGCTTGATACGCTGATTGAGCGTCAGCCGTAAGGAGGGGAGCCAGAAAGAACGGCCATTTGTCTTCGGGCCAGCTCATTGCCCGAGCCGCCCTCTCAAAATTCAAAAGAAAGGCGTCAGGGTCCTCACCTGGCACATACTTCTGAAGTGCCATTCCTGGGGCGTGGGGTTGGTGTACACGCACCTCGCCTGTAGTGGCCTGTGATACTGTGGGGAGAGCTTTGAAGCCTTCGACGTGAGCTGTTATAGTTTTCGTGAACATGTCTCTGTCAGCCTGGGCTATTGTTAACTGATTTTCCACCGCCCATTCCAGTTTTTCTTGCCCCTTAATGAGACGGTCGATTAGGGTCTCCATCGTAACCGTGCAGATGGATGGTGGAGGGGATCCCACTTCTGACACCACTTGTCCCGGGGGTGCCGGGTTCTTAGGGGGGTCGACCTTCGGAGGAGGGGCTGGTGGCTCAAAGAGAAACACAGGTGCCTTTAGTAACGATTTCAAGGAGGGCTTTATTGGTATATAGGTTTTTTTCATGGATCCCAAATGTCTATAGTCTCTGTACACGGAGCTCGGTCGCGGGGTCTTGTGGTCGGGGTGGTCTTCCAGGACACGTCTCTGCAGTCGATGCTCCCGATGTACCCAAAGGAAAAATAGAAAAGACGAGTTACGTCCTGTACTCTGTGGGGATCGATAAAGGGGCCAGGAGTGAGGATATACGCCCACGGTGTAGTGCTCAATTAACCAAACGTGCTGGTTCAGGAGTGCTCGTGCTCAGGGGAAGGATGTCGTGCGGGGTTTACACAGGTGGCGGCTTAAACCTCCCGACCCAACCCGTGACCCGGCCCCGTACCTCTCGTAGCCACGCTCCTCCCGTGGGCGCGTGGCAGGGCGAAGCGTCCAACCGGTGGCCTCCTGGCTTGTCGTTCCTGTTCTCCACGCTTTCCCGTCCTTGTTCTGCTTTCACCTCCGCCGGGGAATCGCCGTCCGTCTGCTGGCTGGAACTTCCTGCTTTTGTCGTCATCAGGGGAGGAGCCGCGTACTCACACTACTCGGCCTTAAAGGGACCACACATGTTTATCCCGTCCGACCATTCCGTCTCGATGTCTCCGGGACCCTCGTACCAGGTACTGGTTTGCGGCTGTGGGGAGAAGGCGCAGGGTGAAAGGGGGGTGGCGGACCACCAGTCTTTGTGTTCAACCGACTCTTGCTCGTCGGACCCGTGACAGTATAGTAAAATGATAGTCGGGTGACCTGCACTCTCTATCACCTACAATCTCCTTGTTAAAGCAAAATCAGGATCCCCTTATGATCCATGCCTGATAGAGTCATTAAATTTAGAAGGAAAAATAGTGGCATGTAAACTCACTTCCATCGTCAACCTTATGTACAAAGAAGGATACTTCCCAAGGGACTAGAAACAGGCTTCCATTCTGCCACTAATAAAGAAACTTAACTTAGACTCCAAATAACTTTAGGCCCATTTCTAGACTACCCCTCCCAGCAAAATTAATAGAGAAATATATGAATAGCCAACTTAGCCAGTTTATTAAATTCTCTCAAGCACTGGACCCTCCCCCATATGGATTTAGAGAAGGCCACAGCACGGAAACGGCTCATATCAAGTCAACGGAAGAGATCAGAGCCATTCTTGATCAAGGAGGCACGGCCGCCCTGATCATGCTGGACCTTTCGGCAGCATTTGATACAGTCCACCACGCTTTGCTGGTGGACCGTTTAGAAGAGATAGGAGTTAAAGGCAAGGCCCAAAAACTTCTGCAATCCTTTCTTTCAGAAAGAACTCAAATGGTCAAATTGGACAAATTTGAGGCGGATGCCCTCTCCCTACCATGTGGAATCCCGCAGGGGTCTTCATTGAGCCCGACGCTCTTTAATATTTACGTGTCCTCTCTTGCTCCCCTTATTGAATCCTATGGTTTTAACTTGACATCTTACGCTGACGACACCCAAATTGTAGTGGCTATACGACCAGAACTACCACAAGACACTGCGGCCAAACTACAGGACTGCATGTATGCGTTAGGAAACTGAATGGCACTAAACTGTTTAAAGTTAAACACCAGTAAGACCGAAGTTGTGCTCCTGGCAACAACCACTCTTTCTGGATGCCTAACTGCTGGCCGAACTCACTAGGACCACTGCCAGACCCGACCAGGAAGGTGAAGAACCTGGGACTCTGGATTGATGACGCTCTTAGTTTCAAGGACCATATGAACTCAGTGGCATCCTCTAACTTGTTCACCCTTAGATCTTGTAATAAAATCATGCCTCTACTTCCTAAAGATGCACAACAAACGGTGGTCACCCCGTTAGTAATGTCTAAACTGGATTACTGTAACAGTCTCTATCTCAAGTTGCAAGAAGGCTCAATGAACAAACTCCAAATTCTCCAGAACGCAACTGCCAGACTCTTAACTGGAACTCCAAAATATGCATCTATCACAGGATCGATCAAACAGCTTCACTGGCTGCCTGCCAGGAAGCGCACCCAGTTCAAGGCCCTGTGTCTGGTCTTCAAGGCGCTGCAGGGAACAGGACCAGAATTTTTAAAACAACACTCCTGATGGTACTCGCCTAAAAGAGCACTCCGATCATCTGATGCCAAATTAGTAATAATGCCCCAGACGAAAAAAGCCACCCGGGGCGGCAGAAGTTTTATTGCCAATTCAGCCAAAGCCTGAAACTCCCTCCCTTTGCATCTAAGGCACATGACCAACTTGATGGCCTTCAGGAATGCCTTAAAAACATGGCTTTTCACTAACTAGGTTGCATAAATATTCAATCTTGGCCCCTCCGGTAGGTTCTTCACTTTAGCGCCAGGACACCATCGGGTAGCAGCAGCGCTTTACAAATGCAATTAACATTAACATTAACATTAACATGGGTGATTTGCCACACTCTATAGATGAGTGATTTAGTGATTGATCGAGCATCCGTTTTTCTTCAATGTCACTCCATCGATGCAACTCATGGCCTGCACAACTTTGCACTCTACATCTGAACATTAGAAAATCATGGCGTGATTTGTGTTGGGCTAGAGAATGGAGAGTATGTGTGTTTGAAATGTGCATAGTTTGTTTTTATGTAATTACACCCACCTTCGGGAATACAATGCAAAATCATGCATAATTATTTAAATCTCATGCACAGCACTATATTTTAGCATGAAATGCAGTGCTGTGTCCACTGTGGATATGAGGACATAAACTTACAAAGAGCATCAAAAGCACAAGTGCCGCAAACAGCAGCCGCTCACATTCTGGACCTTCTTGTTATACTTGTGCTCCAGTCCTATAATTTATGTAATGTGACCCCCTTGGTAGCTTGGCACGAGCAGACAGGCTTATCTCAGAGGCACTGTGTAAAGCATTTGTGACCACATACAGTAACCCAGTGACAACACTACAGATGGACACCACACAGTTGTATATTAAAAATAAGTATTCTTTATATAGATTCAACACAAGATCATATACGACAAAAATCCCAAATACTGTACTTAAGATGGTAGTTTTAGCTTAGTTTAGTTCAGTTCTTAAGATGCGACACTTTGCGTCAATGTACCTTACGATGCGTCGCGCTCCCACAACAAGCAATGTTGCAGTGATGGAAATGCGGCAAAGTTCCGGTGCAAAGAAATAAAGACGTGAAGATCTTCCAGATGTGGCACGCTTCTCCGATGATGCGAGAACTCTTGATTCGATGTGTCAGCTGCAGCGGCGACACCCTTGCTCAGCGATGCGACGGCAATAGCTTCAGCTGCGACACTCTTCTCCGACGTTGAGAGAAGCTTCCGCTGGATGTGACAACTACAGCGGTGACATCCAAGATGCGACGGCAGCAGCTCTGACGGCGGTGCGCTTCTCCGCGGATGTGAGGCGCTTTCCTCGATGCGGTGCAATATGACAGCTCCAGCGGCGACACCCTTTTTCAGAGATGCGACGGCAGCAGCAGCGACGGCGACACGCTTCTTCTTCGTTGCGAGACACTTCTCTCGATGTGGTGCAATACGACAGCGCCAGAGGCGACACCCTTGTTCAGAAATGCGACAGCAGCAGCAATGAAGTGGACACGCTTCCTCTTCATTGCAAGATGGTTCTCTCGAAAAGGTGCAAAACGACAGCTCCAGTGGCGACACTCTTGTTCAGAGATACGGCGGCAGCAGCAGCGACGGCGACACGCTTCTTCCTCGTTGAGTCGCGCTTCCAGTTCCTTGCGATACCCAGTCCCTCAGAAGGCCCAAAACAGCAGCAGGCACTTTCAAAGAACTCTGGGGAACTGGGGGTTGAAGTCTGTTGTCCCTGAGATTTCAACAGGAGGGAAGCTCTTTTCCAAGGCGTGGAGATCCTTCACAAGTTGAAAGTAAAGCACACAAAGTTCTTTCTCCTCTCTTTGGCAGTCAGGCAACCACTGCAGGCCAATCCCCTAAGCAGCACTTCAGCTTAGGAATAGTCTCTCCTCAGTTTCCTCTCCTCAGCAGAGGCTTCTTCTTGTAGTCCAAAAGTGATCTAATTTCTTGTTATCAGGGTCCCAATACTTATACCCCAAAATCCTTTGTCCTCTAAATGCAGAGGGGCCTTTGCCCAGTCCAAACCAGTTCTGGAGCACTCTGTTTACATGACTTCTTCTTTCCTTTCACAGTGCAGGGCAGAAACATCAGATGCCCCACAGGAGGTGGAGCCAGCATTGTGGAGGGAAAGCACAGCCTTGGAGCACTTTGTTGACAGGATTCCTTCTCTTCATTCACTGTGCAGGGCAGAGACGTCAGCCGCACCCCAGGAGGTGGAGCCGGCATGGTGGAAGGCAGGCACAGCCCTATTCAGGTCCTAGGTACAACTCCTCCCGCCCATCTAGATGCAGATCTCTCTATTCACCACTGGGTTGACACATTCTGTCTTTTGGAATCCCCCAGCCCTGTCACTCAAAAACACCAGACAAGGAATACACAACCTAGCAGAGGCAGGCTTTGGATAGTTAGGCAAGAAAATACCTACTTTGTAAACGTGGTATTTTCAAACACAGAATGTTAAAATCAAATTTGCTAAAAGATGCATTTTATCATTCTGAGCTAGGCATACTAAACTCGAATTTCCACCATATTCTCTGAGTCAGTTAGGATTATAACATGTAATAATCTGACTGCCCATTCTGGAGTAT
The DNA here is from genome assembly GCF_964261635.1 of Lissotriton helveticus. Taxonomy (NCBI): domain Eukaryota; kingdom Metazoa; phylum Chordata; class Amphibia; order Caudata; family Salamandridae; genus Lissotriton; species Lissotriton helveticus. Next base: position 1,195,979,024 of record NC_136072.1, on the reverse strand, counting down.
GGAGAACAGTTAGCCTTGCAATAGTGAAAAACGAAAATGACTGTAATTCACTATTAGGACATGCCACACACATCAGGGCTTGTCCTACCTTATACTTACAATGCACCCTGTCCTTGGGCCTACCATAGGGGTGTCTGATATTAAGAAAAGGGAAGGTTTAGAGACTGGCAAGTGGGTGCACTTGCCCAGTCAGCATGACAGTACCAGACTGCACTCAGGCTCTGCAATGGCAGACCTTAGACACATTTTACCAGGCTGCTTCTGTGGGTGGCACAACCAGTGCTGCAAGCCCACTGGCAGCATTTGGATTTACACACCCTGGGCACACTCAGTGCACTGTACTAGGGTCTGACAAGTAAACCAAATTAGTCAATTATGGAATCACCAATTCATACATCAATTTTGCAGTAGGGAGCACTCGCACTCTGGCACTGGACAGCAGTGGCACAGTGCCCAAAGCATCTAACACCAGAAAAAAAAAAAACATGAGGCAACAGCAAAAATGGAAGGGAGACCCACGCCACTGGTGCCAGATCTAACACTAGTGTATCAGAAAAATTCGAAAATTGCGCAAAGTATGCTGTTGTAATTCAATTTTAAATTTCCTTTGTGCATAATGAGAATAATACTGGTAAAAAAGGAGCAGGACAGAAAACCCCTTGTCGAACAGGAGCAGACGGAACTTCAACAGCTATTCCATGACTACGGGTGGGCAGAATGTTGGATTCCATCCGCGGAATTTGGGTCACTCAATGGTATTCTTCATTGAGGAGTTCTGGCAAAATCCCGCCAATCGTCGCATGGCAGAATTTTTCCACTGTGAGGCTCCAGAAAATGCAAGATGGCAAGCGAGATTTGGCGTCCCCTAGCATGACTTTCTAACTCAGGCGGCCGTAAACAGTCAGGAGCGGTCGCAGTCTGTTTCTGCTAGAGTAGATTTGCTGCTGCTCGAGTAGATTTTCTACTCGAGTGGCAGCAAAATCATCTCAAACGGCTGTGGTCTTGAGCAACTCATGGAGTCGCCGTGCAGATTGTTCATCGCTGCTCACAAGCGATACCGACGCTAAATTGCAGCACAAGCCGTGCCATCGGTATGTTTTCTGCATGTTGATGGAACTCTGTGGAATCGTGTGGAGTTTTTATGTAACTCAGTGGAATTTCGCTGAATCTCCAGGAGTTCTGCCCCCCTCACTCTCCCCCCCAGCCATGACTTTTGTCCATGAAAATGTGTATTTCATTAATTACATTTTCTTTTAAGAACTATAGCTTTGGCCGTGTTTTAAACACTGCATCTTGGAGTTGCAAAGGTAACTCCAGTTAATCTTTGAGTGAAATGTTATGTTGAAATACTCGTGCAGTAATGTTTTTCTTTGCACCTCTAATTCAGAATCCAGGGGGAAGGCCTGCATGAAACAGGCACACATGGCGGTCCAAGGGCAGCCGGGATTCTTAGTGAATAGAGTGACCTCTTGAAGTACCAGGATAGTTCTTTCGGGGAACATCTGTCAGATTTGCACTCCGCAGGATCCGCATGCAACAACAATGCTCCACCTCCGGACCTTCCGTACACCCTGAAGTATAAACGCAGGGTGTTCGGACGATACGGTGAGGAAAAAACCCCAAAAGGGGAAAAAACCCAAAAGAATAAAGGGAAGAAGGAAGGGGGCAGCAGGGAAAAAGAAGCTGTAGAAAACGTGTGCATACACCATACTGCTGTTTCTTCAGACGTCCTTCTATCCCCATAGCCAACCATATGAAACCTCTGAAGAATTAGTTCCATCCAAATCAAATAAAGCACAAAGGAAAATGCTGCACGTCAGTGCCTAAAGAGGAAAGGAGTTCGAGCTGAAGTTTTAACAAAAATCCTCCTTCGCTATGATAGCGCAAAATGTTTCCATTACACTGAGAAACACATAAGGGTAAACCAAACACGGCATGGCGTAGTTCCCTCACTACAGCCATCCGCTTTGGTATTTATATTCCGAATCCAGGCTGTGCAAGACAACGTCATTTATTCATGACGGTAGTGCGGAGGTCCTCATCCCCCCCTGCACTCCGCCACTTGCTATGCCACAATTGAAATCCCCTTTTATCACACCGCTGCGTAACTTGTCCCAGAGCGAGTGCAACTAATCTGAGAACAATGCACAAAATGATTTCTCGCAGCTGCGAGGCAAAACAAATGCTCCGAACTTGCTCCGAGCCGAAGCTTGAAGAATGAAAAACAAACGCACTAGCCAGCGCGTTACCAAAATACCGGTCTCAGTCTCTTCCTCAGAACGATAGGAACCGCCAATATCACAACAGGAATACCAGGACACTGGGGAGCAGCCGCTCCCGCCGCCAAACAGAATCACGAGCCCCGATCGCCCGGCTCCGCCCAGTGATATTCTGCAAACCACCGGGAATCATGGGAACTGTAGTTTTTACCCCTAGGTTGCTGGGAACTGTAGTTTGGCAGGCGCGGGCTGTCCTACAACCTGACAGTACGCCCTCCTCCCAAGCGCCTCCTAGGCCCGGGCTTTGCAGGAAACCTAGCGTGGAAGGAACGAACTGCCCTAGGAGCATTGATGTGCTGTACTGGCTCCCACGAGTCCTCCTCAGACCCGTACCCCTTCCATGAAACCAGATACCAAAGCACCCCCTGCGGATTTTGGAGTCACGGATAGACCTCACCGCGTACTCCCGATTCCCATCACATGCAATGGCAGGGGGCGCTATTCTGCGCGAAGTGAGGGCTCTCTTCAACAACTGCACACGAAACACCGGATGGATTCTCAACGTGATAGGAAACTTCAATTTGTACGCTACAGGGTTGATTTGTTTCACTATGGGGTAGGGCCCAATGAAACGCGGATGGAAAACGCTCCTCAACTTGAAACGAATGTACTTGGTTGAGAGCCACACCTTGTCCCCTACCTTGAACTGGGGACCAGGATCACGGTGTCTGTCCTCCCATCGTTTGTACACCTCTTTAGCCTTTAACAAATGTTTTTGTACCGCTTTATGCACCTTCCTTAAGGTCTGAACCCGTTCTCTCACGGAGGGCTGATTAATCAAATAAGCGGGGATATTGATCGGCAAAGTGTTAGCATCGTAACCGAAATTGGCCTTAAATGGTGACATGCCTATCGAACTGTGCCAGGCATTGTTGTACGCCAACTCCGCCATCCACAACAACTCCACCCAAGATTTGTGTGCTTCCTTGGAGTAGCAGCGCAAATACTTCTTTAAGGTCTGATTCAGCCGTTCTGTTTGTCCATCAGTTTGAGGATGGAGGCTGGTAGAGAGCGCTGACTCGATACTCAACGCCTTGCACCACATACGCCAAAAACGAGCAATGAATTGCGGCCCCCTGTCAGACACAATCACTCTTGGTATGCCGTGCAATCGTATGACTTGGGAGGCCAATAACTGTGCTGTTTGACTAGCAGTGGGAAGATTGACACAAGGTATAAAATGTCCCATCTTCGTTAAATTGTCCACTACCACCAATACAGCGGTTTTTCCCTGGTCAGAAGGTAGTCCTGTGATGAAGTCTAGACTTATGTTCTGCCATGGCCGATCCGGTGTGGGCATAGGCATCAACAGACCCTTCTTTTTGGTGGTTTCCCCTTTTGCTCTGGCACATGTATCACACCTTTCTACCCATAGGGTAACGTCTCTGACCAAAGACTCCCACCAAAAATTTCTTCTAAGCAGACTCACAGTCTTGGTAACCCCAGGATGTCCAGCCGCCAGAGCTTCGTGACACCAACAAAAGGCTTTCTTTCGTATCTCCTCAGTAGGTAGAAACAAACACTCCCCCTGAAAAGGCAAACCCTGTCTCACCTTCCGGCCTGATTTGGCAGCATCCCAACGGACCCAAGATCCCAAAGACATAGAGCCCTTGATGTCGTCCAAAAACTTTTCGGCCCTAATTACACACACCACCTTAGCCGAAGGGATGATGGATCGCACCTCCTCATGCTGTTTTACGGGGATCTCCTGTCTGGACAGAGCATCTGCCTTCCTGTTCTCCGTGCCAGGGCGAAAGGTTACCACAAAGTTGTACTCGGAGAAAAAAAGCATCCACCGCATTTGCCTTTGCGTCAGATGTCTCGCGGAGGACATGTATTGGAGGTTCCGGTGGTCGGTATACACTGTCACTGCTTGACAAGCCCCCCAAAGGTAATGCCTCCACTCTTGAAAAGCCCTTTTTATTGCCAAGAGTTCTTTCTCAGCTATTGAATAGTTGACCTCAGCCGAGCTCAACTTCTTTGATAGGTAAGCAACGGGATGGAGCTGACCCGTGTGTGCATCCCTCTGGGACAGAACTGCCCCTATGGCTTCATCCGAGGCATCTGCCTCGACTATGAATGGATGTTCCAAAACAGGATGTGCCAACACCGATGCTGTGGTGAAAGCTCTTTTCAGAGCTTAAAACGCCTCCTCAGCCTCCCCTGTCCACACAAAAGACTTTCCTTTTCTTAACAACCGGGTAATGGGGACAGCAGTCTGGGAGAAATGCAGAATGAACCGGCGATAATAATTGGCTAACCCCAAAAAGCTCTGCACCTCCCTCACATTCTTTGGGGCTGGCCAATCCCGTACCGCCTGTACCTTCCTTCCAGACATCTGCAATCCGCTTGGGCTGAGGTTCACACCCAAGAATTCCACCTCCTGTACCCCAAACTCACATTTACTCAGTTTCACATATAATCGATGTTCCCTTAGTTTGTCCAAAACCTTACATACATGGTTTGTATGACATGCGACATCCTGTGAGTAAATCAAGATGTCGTCTATATATATCACCACAAATTGGTCCTCATATTCTTTCAAGACGTCGTTTATGAAAAACTGAAACGCTGCAGGAGCATTACAAAGCCCAAAAGGCATCACCAGATATTCATACAGACCATATCGCGTCTTGAACGCCGTTTTCCACTCGTCCCCCTCTCTCACCCTGACCAGGTGATACGCCACACGTAGGTCCAAACGGGTATAGATCTTGGCCTCCCTCACCTGGTCGAGCAAGACTGAGATGAGGGGAAGAGGGTAACGGTTACGGATGGTATTCTTGTTCAAGACGCGATAGTCCACACACGCTCTCAATTCCCCGTTGGCCTTCGCTATAAAAAACAAAGGGGATGCAGCTGGAGAGCGGGAGGGCCGGATGAACCCCAAACGAGAATAATGCTCTATGTATTCTTTCAAATGAGTGGTCTCAGGTACAGACAAGGCGTATACTCTGCAAGATGGTATCGAGGCCCCCTCCACCAAATCTATGCGGCAGTCATATTCCCTGTGAGGGGGTAGAGTTTCTGCCTTTGCCTCACTGAACACATCCCTATAAGCCACGTATTCAACAGGCAGTTGAACATCCTTTACCACAGCAGTTGCTGCCAAAAAAGGGGTGGCTAACACAGTGACGTTTGCGGAAACACATGGCACTAAATGATCCTGACAATTCTCAGGTACGAAACGGAACGTCTTCGTCTGCCAATCCACCACAGGGTTGTGTTTACGTAACCAAGGCATACCCAAAATGATTTCGTATTGAGGTGCAGCTATTATGTTCAGAGATAAAACCTCAGAATACACATATCCATGTAACACCAAAGACAACCCCAACTCGCTGGTTCTTTCAGTAATCTGGCCTGATGTTAAAGGTTGCCCATCAACCGCTAAAACGTCTTCAGGATTCTCCCTAGGAACACGAGGTAAAGCTAACCGTGTCACCAGGCCTTCATCCACCAAATTGCCGGTTGCTCCGGAATCTAACATCACCATAACCTGATATCTTTCTAGTTCGCATTCCAGCGTCATGACAACCACTAAATGCGGCTCTGTTTCGTCTGTTCCCAGAGAGGACAAAGAGGTGAGTTTCCATGCTTGCCCACCTTCTACACTAGACATGTTGTCCTCCTTCTGGTCTATCTCCTGTACTGTCTTAGATACAGCAACCTTCTTAAACCTACTGACATTTCCCGAAGCCTTGGGTTTAGAAGGACATTCCCGGACGTAATGCCCCTTCTTCCCACAGTACATGCATAAGCCCTGTACTCTTCTTGCTTCTCTCTCTTCTCTCGACAAAGGTGCTCTGAGTGCTCCTATCTCCATGGGTTCAGGAGTGTTTTCTGTTCCCCCAGTTGCCTTACGAGGGTTTCTTTCACCACTGTAAACCCCTTTTTCCCATCTTCTCCTATTACTCCCTCTGTCAGACAAACGGCTATCCAGTCTTAACACCAAATTCACCATATCAACGAAAGAAGTAGGCTGAGGATCGACCTGGGCCACTACATCTTTTAAATCGTCATGTAACCCCTGATAAAAAAGGGACATTCTTTTCTCCTCCGGCCATTCTGCTGGGCCACTAGTCGGTTGAAAGCAGTCAAATACGTAACTAGTTCTCCCCTACCTTGTCTTAATGCTAACAGCTCACGATCAGCACTGAATGACGTAGCTCTCCGGTCAAAGACCCTCTCAAATTCGGCCTTAAATGCTGTCCAATCCGACAGGATAGCATCGTCGCGTTTTACTAAAGATACCGCCCAATCCGCCGCATCTCCCACCAGATATGATATAAAAAAAAGCCACCCTCAAATGGTTTGTGGGAAACGATGAAGGCTTACAGGAAAAATGCACGAGTACTTGAGTCATAAACACGTGTACCTTGCGGGGGTCGCCTGAGAACCTTTCAGGAGTAGCCAGTGGAATTGGTGGAGGCACAGTAACCTGTACATTAGAGGACGGGGCAGAAGCATTGAAAGGATTACCACTCAACCGTTCCACCTTTTCCCGTAAAGCAGCAGTCTCTACTTTAGAGGAGGCCAACTCCTGCTGTACCAAAACCAAAGCATGTAACACATCCTCCATAGACGCCATTGTTTCTACACACGGACCGGGCAGAGTGAAATTCTTAGGCTCGTGATTCTGTCAGATTTGCACTCCGCAGGATCCGCATGCAACAACAATGCTCCACCTCCGGACCTTCCGAACACCCTGAATTATAAACACAGGGTGTTCGGACGATACGGTGAGGGAAAAACCCCAAAAGGGGAAAAAACCCAAAAGAATAAAGGGAAGAAGGAAGGGGGCAGCAGGGAAAAAGAAGCTGTAGAAAACGTGTGCATACACCATACTGCTGTTTCCTTCTATCCCCATAGCCAACCATATGAAAGCTCTGAAGAATTAGTTCCATCCAAATCAAATAAAGCACAAAGGAAAATGCTGCACGTCAGTGCCTAAAGAGGAAAGGAGTTCCAGCTGAAGTTTTAACAAAAATCCTCCTTCGCTATGATAGCGCAAAATGTTTCCATTACACTGAGAAACACATAAGGGTAAACCAAACACGGCATGGCGTAGTTCCCTCACTACAGCCATCCGCTTTGGTATTTATATTCCGAATCCAGGCTGTGCAAGACAACGTCATTTATTCATGACGGTAGTGCGGAGGTCCTCATCCCCCCTGCACGCCGCCACTTGCTATGCCACAATTGAAATCCCATTTTATCACACCGCTGCGTAACTTGTCCCAGAGCGAGTGCAACTAATCTGAGAACAATGCACAAAATGATTACTCGCAGCCGCGAGGCAAAACAAATGCTCCGAACTTGCTCCGAGCCGAAGCTTGAAGAATGAAAAACAAACGCGCTAGCCAGCGCGTTACCAAAATACCGGTCTCAGTCTCTTCCTCAGAACGATAGGAACCCCCAATATCACAACAGGAATACCAGGACATTGGGGAGCAGCCGCTCCCGCCGCCAAACAGAATCACGAGCCCCGATTGCCCGGCTCCGCCCAGTGATATTCTGCAAACCACCGGGAATCATGGGAACTATAGTTTTTAGCCCTAGGTTGCTGGGAACTGTAGTTTGGCAGGCGCGGGCTGTCCTACAACCTGACAACATCCTTTACAACGCAGGTATTACCACGCGCTACCATTACAACGCTGCTATTACAACGCAAGTCGTTACAAAGACTTGCGCTGGAGGGCGCTGTTGGATAGGAAATAGTTACAATTTCTATTCCAACACCTTCCCTACTGTAACGTGGGCTGGAGTTGGAATAGAAAATTAAACTATTCCACTATCCATTGCTTTCAGCGCATATCGTTGTAACGACTTGCGTTGTAAAAACAGCATTGTAATGGCATCCGTGGTAAAAGCCCGCGTTGTAATGCCATACAACCGTTTTTTCTGTCTCCTAATGTCCCTTGAAAACTACTGAAGTTTACACAAACCGTATATCTGACCAGGTCCAGACTTCAACTGTTCACAGAAGTGAATGCAGCGCCCCCTCTGCTCACCACAAAAATGCCCCCCACCCCTCCAGTATCGATCCGCTGTTCTCGGCAGCAATCTATCAATCGAGAATTGAGTTAAATCTTTGGCGCTGAAAAAAAGGTTGACCAATTAGCTGACATCTCCAAATAGCTCTTGGACTGAATTAATTCTTGCACTTAGATTTCATGTTTTATTAATGCGGGGCCCCGATCTGCAATAAAAGCTCCATCTAATGGGGGCTTAAGCATTTAATATCGATCGGAGCAGCGGCGGCTGCGGACAGGTGTCCTGGGAATGTCAGAAACTCACAAGTGACGAGGGAGTGGGAGTTTTACACAGAAAGTGACTAAAAGTTTGTGTCATGTGTCATTAGGTGAAAGAAGTCTTTTCATGTTTAATGGTCTGGGGGCTAAATTAGTGAATCAGATACCTGGTCCAAGTCTGAAATCAGGGCAGGTCTGAACTTGCAGAGAAAAGCGAATAGGTGATTTGCAACCTATGAAAGGCTTCATGCCTCTCTCCTTGCTGCAGGCAATGTTTGTTTAAATATGAGGGAAAACAATTATACGAAGCATTGGCAAAGCCAATAGGTCTCACCTATGAGCAAGCTATTGGCTTTGGCAATCGAGTGGCGGTGGAGAATGGATCGATTAAAAATAGTACTATGAAGTGGTTCGTGCTGGCCTTTTTATAGCGCTGCTTGCAGCTTCACAGCACTTTTTTTCGTTTTATCTGTTGAGAGGAGGAAGAAGAAACAGAAACTTGGGGAGGAAGGTTGAGGTAGAAGACACATGTACATGTTGAGAGGAAACAATGGGAGGGGGTAAGAAGAACGGGGCATTTGGGTGAAGAAGAAACAGGGGCACAGCAGAGGGGCAGGGTAAGAAGTAACATCACAAAAAAGAAGAGAAAGAAAGCAGTATGGTCTCGTCCGCCTCAAAGTGTTTTTTTTATATTCAATTTCTACAACAGCAGCAGAATGGGTAGGGCTGGGTGGGGCAACAACAATGAAAGGACGGAGGGCGGGGAAGAGAAGGAAAAAAAGCTATGACGTGGCCAGTGGTGTCCGCAGCATAGCGCTTTTTAAGTTTCTCCTGCACAGTGCTTGCGATGTGCTTATGAAATCTATTGTTTTTAATATATCTTAAATGGGACTTTAAATCCACCTTAACTTTTTATTGGTCATATACTTGCTAGTTTACTTTTCTCTGTTTCTATTGATTGTAGCCTGTTCTCCCTTCTGTGCCTCTCTTATCAGTTTCCCATGGCCTAACTACTCCTTCCCATCCGCGTTGGTGGTTTGAATGTTTTTTCTTTTGATTAACGCTGCATACCGTTTCCTGTTTACCTTTTGTTATCTTTCCTTCTAAACACCTAATGTTGCTATAATTTTTCGACTAAAGAGGCAGTCACAATTGCAGTTACCTTACAGTTTAAAGGGGCAAGGTTTGAACGGTGCAGCAGGAGCACTTGCGGCAGGATGTATGACGTTACAACGCATACTTTTACAACGCATACCGTTACAACGAATTTTTTACAACGCAAAAACTTTACCACGCATACCATTACAACGCATGTTTTTACAACGCAAGTACCTTTACAACGCATACCATTACAACGTAAGTATTGGTAAGTATATAATATTTTTTTATTTTAAATTAATTGTAATTAATATAATTTAATTTAATTTAATTTAATTAAATTAATTTAATTTTTTTTTACCCTGTACCCCTGTACCCCAAAAACCCCAAAATAACCCTGAACCCTAAAAATACCCCTGTACCCCAAAAACCCAAAACTGACCCTGAACCCTAAAAATACCCCTGTACCCCAAAAACCTAAAACTGACCCTGAACCCTAAAAATACCCCTGTACCCCAAAAACTGAAAACTGACCCTGAACCCTAAAAATACCCCTTTACCCAAAAACTGAAAACTGACCCTGAACCCTAAAAATACCCCTTTACCCAAAAACTGAAAACTGACCCTGAACCCTAAAAATACCCCTTTACCCAAAAACTGAAAACTGACCCTAAACCCTAAAAATACCCCTTTACCCAAAAACTGAAAACTGACACTAAACCCTAAAAATACCCCTTTACCCAAAAACTGAAAACTGACCCTGAACCCTAAAAATACCCCTTTACCCAAAAACTGAAAACTGACCCTGAACCCTAAAAATACCCCATAAAAAAACCCAAACAAAATATAATTTTCAATATAATTATATACGTACCAATACTTACGTTATAATGGTATGCGTTGTAAAAGTACTTGCGTTGTAAAAACATGCGTTGTAATGGTATGCGTTGTAAACGTTTTTGCGTTGTAAAAGTTTCGTTGTAATGGTAGTGCGTTGTAAAAGTTGCGTTGTAAAGGTTGTTTCCCCTTGCGACATGTCAAAAGCTCTAGGGACCCAACTAAACACAGATTATTGCTAACTTTCATTACTAAACAGGCAGTCACGAGTGCAGTTATCCAGCAGGCACAAGGGTCATGAGTCAATGGTGCAGCAGGTGCACTGGCACCGGGACCAAAAGCTTTAGGCACCCCACTAAACACTGATTATTGCTCTATTTTACAACCAAACAGGCTGTTACAAGAACAGTTACCTTGCAGTGAAAGGGGCTTGATTTAAATGGTGCAGCAGGGACAGTGACACGATGACCAAAAGCGCTAGGCTCCGCACTAAAACCTAATATTTCTATATTTTTTTACTAAACAGGCTGTCACAAGTGCAGGTATCTTGCGGGCACTAGGGTCATGGTTTGAATGGTGCAGAAGGTGCAGTGGCACCGAGCCCATAATGTGTCAAAACACCTCTAAACACCCAGGGCCTCCTTTATGAGGCACCTTGCACCGCAGGAATGTCACTTTTTGTGATGTTCCGTGTCTCAGGAGCCTGCTCTATATCTACGAGGCAGCACTAAGCCACTTTTTTTTAAATTAATGTTGCCTCATAATTATCGTTCCCTTTAACACAGTTTTCTGCATGAAGGGGGCGTGCAATGGGTGTTGCTGGTGCGTTCCCCACTACATCCTTGGGACCTCATTTATGAGAAATTACGCATCGATGCGTGAAAGCAGCGATGCGTCACTTCTCAGTGCACGCTCCTTGCGACATACCTGATGCATCATATTTAAAGTATGGCGCATCATGTCGCAAGGAGTTACAGATCCGTCAGTATTTCTGACGTATCTGTTAGCGCAAAAGTGACGCATTGCTGGAATGTGTCTCAAAAGTGACGCAACTCCAGCAATGCTTCCTTTCACATGGGGCAAGCCCCATGTCAAAGGGCCTACGTCAGTCTTACGCCTGCTGTGAGGCAGGCACAAAATTTTGACGCAACGACGTCCTAGAAGTGACGCACTGAAATCTGGTAGATTTCACTGTGTCACTTCTACGAGGCTTTTTGCGGGGGAACGCCCCCCCTGCATACATTATACCTGACGCAGGTATAATGTAGCGCAGGGGTTTACAAAGTGACGCATCTGCTTAGATGCGTCACTTTGTAAATAGTGCGCAACAGAAGGCGTGTTTTACGCCCCCGATGCGTCACAAAAAGTGACATATCAGAAGCGCAAAACCGACGCAAGGCCTCATAAATGAGGCCCACAGTGTTTTGACACTGCCACAGATTTACGAGACATCATAACTCTGAGGCAGCACCAAAAATGTACGCCTCCCCAGGGGAGGTATAAGGGAGGTACAACGAGGAGAAATATCTTTATTTCTGCATGTTTTTCCTTTTTCTAAGTGTGCTGCATTCTGCCGCACACATAAAAAGAGGAAAACACCTCTTTTGATTGATTTTAATCATCCCCGCACCATGGTGCCAAGGTGTCTGCATTGGTGCACGGCAGCCCATTGTGCGCCAGTTCAGGGGAAAAGGACAGAAATGCGCTGTATCTGATGGATACACCGCATTGCTGCCCTTTTTGTTTGCCGTAAGGAAGTGCAGCAGGAATGCCTGCAGCGCTGCCCTGCCTGTGGCAAAACCTTATACATGAGGCCCCTAATATTGCTATATTTTACTACTCAAAAGGCAGCCAAAAGTGCAGTTATCTTGCAGGTTCAAGGAACTTGATTTGAATGGTGCAGCAGGTGCAGTGGGACCAGGGCCAAAAGTTTTCAGAACCCCTCTAAACACCAAATATTGCTATATTTAACTACTAAACAGGAAGTCACAAGTGCAGTTATCTTGCAGGGACTAGGGTCATGATTTGAATAGTGCACCAGGTGCAGTAGCGACGGGCCCATAAGTTGTGGAACTTGTTTTCTTACGTTAAGACTGTCCCTCCGGGCAGGTCACCCCCCGAGCACACTCCCCGTGAGTGAGCCCGTCCCCTGGTGCCGCCTCTGCCCTGAGCTGTGCCCTGTGCCCTGCGCATCTCTGCCAGATCCGCTTCCACGGATCTCCAGTGCCTCCTGCCACCAGCTGTGCCCTTGGCTGGGCCTAACCGCCGGATCCGCTTGGTCCGCGGAGCTCCTGTGCCCCCTGCCACCTGCTTGCCTCGCCGCCGTTTTGCTTTTCTTTCGCCGCCGTTTCTCCCTAGCCCCCAGTGCTCCCCCCTCCTTGACCAGCCCCGGCCGCGTTTCCCGCCACCTCCTCGCCGCTGCCCCCCTGCGGCCCCGCCCCCTTCCCTCGCTCACCATCCCCATTCGCCACCCCGCTCCCCCTCCCAGCGGCCCCTCCCTCCCACGAGACTACTTAGAGGCCTCTGTGGTCAGTGAGGTGCAGTGACCACTGTCCCTCGGGGCAGGTCACCCCCCGAGCACACTCCCCGTGAGTGAGCCGGTCCCCTGGTGCCGCCTCTGCCCTGAGCTGTGCCCTGTGCCCTGCGCATTTCTGCCAGATCCGCTTCCACGGATCTCCAGTGCCTCCTGCCACCAGCTGTGCCCTTGGCTGGGCCTGACCGCCGGATCCGCTTGGTCCGCTGAGCTCCTGTGCCCCCTGCCACCTGCTTGCCTCGCCGCCGTTTTGCTTTTCTTTCCCCGCCGTTTCTCCCTAGCCCCCAGTGCTCCCCCCTCCTCGACCAGCCCCGGCCGCGTTTCCCGCCACCTCCTCGCCGCTGCCCCCCTGCGGCCCCGCCTCTTCCCTCGCTCGCCATCCCCATTCGCCACCCCGCTCCCCCTCCCAGCGGCCCCTCCCTCGCTCCGCCCCCCCACTCTCCTCATATGGCAGAGTGGCCAACGCGCAGCAGGCGCGCCAAAGGTAAGCCCGTCTGCGCCCGTCCGCGCCTGGACCGCGCCCAGCGCTCGAACCCCTGGCCCCCGAGGACCCCAGCCCACCCGCCGGACGTACACCGCCGCCACCCTCAACGCACTCAACACCGGCCGAGTCCCGGGATGCTACCGAGCCACCCCGAGACGCACCCACGGACCCTTCAGCTGCCACGCCTGCAAGTTCACCTGCATCCGGACCTGCCCCGCACCAGCACCCGCCAAGCCGAACACCAGCAGCAACCACCTCAAGTGCATCCTGCTCAACACCCGCTCCGTCCACAGACACGCCATCGAACTCTGGAACCTCCTCGACACCACAGCCCCTGACGTCGCCTTCCTCACGGAAACCTGGATGAACGACTCCTCAGCGCCCGACATCGCCATCGCCATCCCAGAGGGATACAAGATCACCCGGAGATCGCGTCAACCAGACTGGAGGAGGCATCGCCATCATCCACAGGGACACCATCCACATCACGACCAACACCGACGACACCCTGACTACCGCCGAACACCTACACTTCCAGATCCACACCGACCCGAAGACCACCCTCAGAGGCACCCTGATCTACCGACCCCCGGGACCACGCACACAATTCAGCGAGGACCTCGCCGACTTCGTCAGCCCGCATGCCCTCCCCTCCGCTGACTACATCCTCCTGGGGGCATCAACTTCCACCTGGAGAACAACAACGACCGCAACACCACCACCCTGCTCGACAACCTCGCCAACCTCGGACTCAAGCAGCTGGTGTCCACCCCCACCCACCTCGCCGGACACACACTCGACGCCGTCTTCTCATCCAGCAAAGACATCGCCTTCAGCCACGCCACTGGACTCCACTGGACGGACCACAGCTGCGTCCACTTCACCTTCAGAAGAACGACGATCCACCACCACCAGCAACAGGTTGCTCGAAGAAGCTGGAACAAGATCACAGCCGACCAGCTCGCCGCTTCCCTGAGCCAGCACCCTCCCACCAGCTCAGCAAACCCCAGCCGGGCCGCCGACAACCTCACGAAGTGGATCAGCAACTGCGCGGACGAACTCGCCCCACTGAGGACCCCGCCCAGCAGAACTGGCAGCAAGAAGGCCCCATGGTTCACCGACGAACTCACGAGCTCCAAGAAGAACTGCCGAGCCCTCGAGAAAGCCTGGAGAAGGGAGCCAACACCGGACAACATGACCACCCTCAAGCTCGCCACCCGGAAACACCACCAACTGATCCGCGCCACCAAGAAAACTGCATTCAAGGACCGGCTGGACAACAACGCACACAACTGCAAGGAACTCTTCAACATCGTGAAAGAGCTCTCCAACCCCAACGCCGGAAGCAACAACATCACCCCATCGCAAGACCTCTGCAACTCCCTCGCCTCCTACTTCCACAACAAGATCGCGGACATACACAACAGCTTCAGCACTCAACCGACGCACGCCACGACCGAACCACCGCCCCCCACCACCACCCTCCGCGCCTGGACTCCGATCAGCACCGAAGACACCGTCCGCACGATGAACTCCATCCACTCCGGATCTCCGACGACCCCTGCCCTCACCACGTCTTCAACAAGGCCGACGCTGTCATCGCACCCCACCTGCGGGACATCATCAACACCTCCTTCGACACCGCCACCTTCCCGGAGAGCTGGAAGCACGCCGAACTCAGCGCTCTACTAAAGAAACCAACAGCGGACCCCACCGAACTCAAGAATTACCGCCCCATCTCGCTCCTCCCGTTTCCAGCCAAAGTCATCGAGAAGACCGTCAACAAACAGCTGGCCGCCTTCCTCGAGACGAATGGATCCCTCGACCCCTCACAGTCTGGCTTCCGAGCCAACCACAGCACCGAGACCGCCCTCATCGCTGCCACCGATGACATCCGAGCCCTGATGGACAACGGAGAAACAGCGGCCCTCATCCTCCTAGACCTCTCCGCGGCATTCGACACTGTCTGCCACCGCACCCTTGTGCAGCGCCTCAGCAACGTCGGAATCCAGGAGAAGGCACTGGAATGGATCATCTCCTTCCTCGACGGAAGAACACAGAGAGTCCGCCTACCACCGTACAAGTCAGAGGCCACCGAAGTCATCTGCGGCGTCCCTCAAGGATCCTCGCTGAGCCCCACCCTCTTCAACGTCTACATGAGCCCCCTCGCGGCCATCGCACACCAACACAACATCAACATCATCTCCTACGCTGACGACACCCAGCTGATCCTCTCCCTGACCAACGACCCCGCCGCCGCCAGAGCCAACCTTCACGAAGGGATGAAAGACGTAGCCGAGTGGATGACGACCAGCCGCCTGAAACTGAACTCGGACAAGACGGAAGTCCTCATCCTGGGCTCCCCGCCTGGGACGACTCCTGGTGGCCCCCCGCCCTGGGCACCGCTCCCAAACCAACAGACCACGCACGCAACCTGGGCTTCATCCTGGACTCCTCCCTCTCCATGACCAGACAAGTCAACGCCGTCTCCTCGTCGTGCTTCAACATCCTGCGCATGCTACGGAAGATCTTCTGGTGGATCCCCACCGAGACCAGGAAGACGGTCACCCAGGCCCTCATCACCAGCCGACTGGACTACGGCAACGCCCTCTACGCCGGAACCACCGCCAAGCTCCAGAAGAGACTCCAGCGGATCCAGAACACCTCAGCCAGACTCATCCCCAACATCCCACGACACAGCCACATCTCCGGACATCTGAGAGACCTGCATTGGCTCCCCGTCAACAAAAGAATCACCTTCCGTCTCCTCACCCATGCACACAAAGCCCTACACGATCAAGGCCCGAGCTACCTCAACAACCGCATCAACTTCTACGCTCCCAAACGCCATCTCCGATCAACCAGTCACGCCCTCGCCGCCGTCCCCCGCATCCGAAGAACGACAACAGGAGGAAGGTCCTTCTCCTACTTGGCCGCCAAGACCTGGAACTCCCTCCCGACCGACCTGCGCCTGACCCAAGACCACCTCTCCTTCAGGAAGAAGCTCAAGACCTGGCTGTTCGAGCAGTAGCAGCAGTAGTGAGTAGAACCTTTAACTAATGTTCACATTCTTTATGATATTGTTCTGCTAATAAATTCAAATGTTTTTGTCTGTCATGTGTTTCTCGCTAATAAAATGTTTTTTTTTTCTGTGACATGTATTTTGTTTTTGGCGCATAATGTAACGTAAACCCGAACAAAGTGATTTCAGCGCTGTACATGGGCATGCTCTGTGGTGCTCTGAATGGATGTTTTAACCTCCTTTATCTGTTGGGACAGTTTCTGTGCACCATTACAGCGCCAGACAACTGCCACAGAGCCTAGGATTGTAAACACAGTCATGTCCCTCTTATATACGTATTCCTCGAGTTTCGTGATTGCAGCCTGTTCCTTCCACTGGCCGGGGAGGGTGGCTGTATAGTTTCATTATGATTCTATCTCCTCTGGTTGATATTCTTCAGAAAATGATGATCCATCAGAGTTTTGGAAAAAAGGCCATCTTGGCGCTCCTGATCCAGACCGCTCATGTGCAGTTTAAACAGGAATGGGGTAACTGTGCATCCGGACTAGCCAAGACCTTGTATTTCTTCATGTGTCTACGTGTGGTATATTTATGGGGCCGTGTGTCATCTGGTCGGAATATCCTCTCATCTCCTTGTTATATTATGTTATATTGATTTGTATAGCGCACTAATCACCGAGAAGGTATCCAGGCACTTTAGCCTTGGCAGGCCCCTTAGGCAGTGGCGGCCCCTCTGCTATGGCGGGGGAGCATCGCCCCACTGCTGCTACTCAGCAGAGGCAACAGTGAAAAACAAAATGATAATAAAATAAGTTTATTATGATTTTCTATGTCCCCGTTGCCTATGCTGGCTTGCCAAGTTGCGGGTGGGGTGGTCCTCCTGAGCTTCAGGAGGCGCTGTTGTGGGCACTACTAAATGCGCATGACGTTTTGGTCGGCCATCTTCGGCTGGCCAAACCGTCATGTGCACTTTGCATTTCTCCACCTGGCTGTGTTGTTCAACTTGGTGGAGAAAAGCCATAGGATCCCAGGCACCGTCTGAGCGGCAAAGCAGGCCGCACACACCAATCCAAGCGCTGCTCTCATGCTGAGAATGTCATTCCCAGCGTGATAGCAGTGCTGCGATTGGCACCTGCCAGCCTACCCATTGTGCACCAGTCAAGCATTGGGAGAGGAGGAAGATGGAGCAGACGCAGTGTCAGGTAAGTCATAAGTTTTTTTTAAATACTTATATATTTTTTTTTGCGTATTTATGCCCCCCCTCATTGCTGCCCAACTCAGTCACATTGGGAGCAGCCACCGTTGTCCTTAGGCAACCGTGCATAGACTCAGACAGAGGCATACTTTAGTTGCTGGCCCACCCCTGACCTTATGATCAAAGGAAATCACTGAAACCACGACAAGCTACTTTTATTCTATTGGTCTGCGCATCGTGCCTCATGGCGGTACCAAAAATGCAACAATACACACTGTCAACCACTGGCTAGGTGTCAATGACAATCGAGACCCCCGTTATCTAGTGATCCGGAACCTGCCGACTGCACTGGACGGAGGAAACCTCCACACCACAAGAGTGACCCTCTTCTTCCAGGTGGTCTCTCCCACTGTTGTCTGGGCTGGTTTGTGTCTTTCATTCTGAAGAGCTTTGATGCGTCAAAAGCCACCTGTCCAGACCCCCAATCTCCTTTCCCCTCTTCTTTCCTCTGCAGTGTTCTCCAGAACTCCATATTACCGGCTGTCCCTCCATATATGAACCCCTTCGAAGTCCTGCTCTTCCGGTGAGACTTTTGTCTACACCAGTACTCTATTAAAACACAAAAACGCGCTGCGGTCTAAGCATCAGAGCCCAGAGGGACGCCACAAAAACATGTATGTCTGCTATTGGCCTGAAGCTCAACCCAACTAAAACAGAGTCGTCTCTCATCTAGACCTGGCCCTTTATAATAAACCTGGACGGTCTCTTCTCGCCTCACCCTTGCATCAGATCCTAGGGCAGCTATATCATCACTCGCCTTGTCAACAGCCGCGGCCGGTAGTGGGAGTACCTGCGGGCGGTGACGTGGGGAGGGGTAGGGGCAGGGTGGGGGGTAGTAATGTATGGATTATGGAGCTTTAAAGGTAAGTCAACATATAAATAAATCAAACAAATGTTGTTGTGCGCACTGCATCGCATTTGGTGATGTAGTGCACACAACGAAATTCGTTTGATTTATTTATATGTTTACTTCCCTGTAAAGCTCCATAATCCATACATTACTACCCCCCACCCTGCCCCTCCCCCTCCCCACGTCAACGCCCGGTAGGTACTCCCACTACTGGCCGGGGCTGCTTGTCAATGAGCATCAGGTTAAAAGGAAATCCTCGGCACTGCAGGACGAACTCAGGGCCATATTTATGACCCGGTTTGCATCTCTGTTGCACCACGCATAGGGGAGCAAGAACAACACGAACCTTAAGTCGTATATTTGTAGCCACGCAAAGCCACTTTGTTTGGCTTTGAATTGGTTAAAAATTCTGGAGTGATGCAGAATAAATCACTGCGTTGCCTTGCTCAGTGCCAGGGAGGCATTCCATGGGCGTTGCAGTGGGTGATCCCATTGAACTTCCATGGTTTCTGATGCATTTCCAGATTTACAAGATCATGTAAACCTAGGAGCGCGCCACAAAGATACACTTCCCGAGGAGAGGTGTGACGAGGAAAAATATCTTTATTTCTCCTTGTTTTTTCCTCTTTCCATGTGTGTTGCATCCTGCATTACACATAGAGGAACACATCTCTCAGGGTTGTTTTTGTGCAGGTATGTGTTCCTTCCTGCACATAACAATCCTGCCTGTAATGGGGCCATGAAAGGAAGGAATGCAAACATTGCTGAGATGTGAGAACTAGGAAACGGGGTCGGGGTGTCGCTTGTATCCGGGTCTCTGATACACAATACATCTTAAAGAAGAAAGATAAGATGGAGAGACAGGAAACGAATGAATGATATGTGGAGACAGGTAATTAAGTAAAGATCAGGGAAGGAGACGGTACTGGGGAGATGTACTGGGAGAGAAAACAGCCAAGTATGAGACGGCGTGAGGCGACAGATAAGAACATGAAGAAACGGAAAGGCTTAAGGAGACAGAAGAAAGAGGGGCAGATGTTACAGGCAGAGGGAAAGCTTGTACAGAGGAAATAAAGATGGAAGATAAAGGGCGCAGAGAGATAGGCAGGGCTTTAAGTGGGCCGGGTCCTGCCGGTGTTCAGCACCAGCGGTTCTAAAAAGCAGCTATTGAGACGCGTCCCTATCGGGCTCTCTATTTTTGCTCTCAACCTTGGGGGTGACATCTTCGGAAGTCCCACCTTTCACTGCTTTTTATGTACCTCCAAAGAGATTCGTTCTTTCACTTTTATATAGAGCAACCTTTAGGAGGGCAGGAGGGCAGGATAGTGACAGACGGCTTGGAGAGGTTACACAGAAGGGGTTGCCGGTGAAGATATGGGGGCGGGAGGGTGTTCTTGGAGTGCACGCTGATAGGGAGCTGGGCTTGTAGTGCAAGGAAGAGTAGCAGAAGAAAAAAAGTTCTTCCGAATGACCAATAAGCCCATAAAGTAAAAGGATATTGTACTTGGCCGGTGCTCTTCAGCCTGCTATGGAACTGACCTATCGCCTGCCCGATCCAGTTAGGAAGCAGCAAAGCTCAGGGACACTGCAGTCTGCCTTTGAGAAGTAGCAGGTGGGAAAAATGTTGTGGCATATTACCACCAAGTAGCGATGATTATCGCTAAATAGGCTTAGCGCCGTTTTTTTTTATCGCTGCCTAACGCTGGATATGTTAGCGGAGAAAACATGCTGTTAGCAACGTTTTTCTCCATTGTGCTAAAATATCCAGCGATAGCGGCGAAATGCCTGAATATCGCTGAGAATACAGCGATATTCATGCATTAGCGACGAAATGCTCTTAGCCATGTTATCCACCTCCCATTGGATAACATGGCTAAGAACTGGTCTGGGCAGGCGTTGGTTTTTGGCGATAGCGGGAATATTTCCATCGCTACGCCTGCCTTGCTAATAGGCGATAGCGACGTTAGTGACTGCTTTCAGTCGCTAACAGGTTGGGTACGCCCACTTTGCATGTCATTAGCGATAAATATCGCTGACATGCAAAGCGGGCCCCAAACCGCTCGCTATCGCCTAAAACCTGTCGCTAACATCAGTTAACAACAGCTTGCTAATAGAGCGATAGAATTATCGCCCCTTAGCTGACGAAAACGGCCGCTAAACCGGCGATAATTGCCTATCACCACCCTTGGTAATATGCCCCGTTGTTTTTCTGATTACAGCAGGTCCTGCAGACAGCGCGTGCGCACTGAAGTTCAACCTAAAGATGTCACACAAACAAAATGTCACATGGCGTTACCAGTAGTGTATTAACATATGTTTGGGACCCCCTCTATGTCTACTTTATCGGTCAGGGAAAGAGAGGAACAGCAAAAGCAAAATATAAACAAAATTCCCTCACAACCTCTATACTAGAAGTGATAGCTACTTCTATATTTTTACAATTGTTATTTCACACAGTATGGCAACAACTTATTTTCATTTGTGTTTTTTATTTTTTATTTTTTAAGTACAAAATCGCATTCGTCATTTTTTCATTTATAACATATACATTTTCAGTAATTCATTTGGTAAGACACATAGTGATTTATTTAAGACAATAAAAAATATTTTGTCACTCCGTGCAGAAAAACATATAAGAATAAACAATTTAATCAGTTTCACAACACCCAAGCTCTCTCATTCATACTCCATTCGCTCCTTATTCTGCGTCTGAGGGATCGCAGATTGAGACGCGATATAACTACGCGAGGTCGACGCGTTTCGGTGGTATGAAACCACCTTCCTCAGGACCTTCTGGCAGAATAGACAGGTATTCATAAACCAACAATAACCACTGCACGGTATGATATCCACAAAAAACTTTCTTGGGGAGAAACCTGGTTCGGTCACCCAATCATGACATAAGGATGTAAAGTTCTTTAAACGATCCACGCACTAAAACCAACTATTTCTCAATGAGTTATCGACATCAAAGTATGTCTTGAGTTTTTTCTTTTTCCTTCGGCAAAGCAAGGTTTTCTTTTTAACGCACTTGTATCTTCAAGGGGAAGGGCCTTTTCTTGCGCCTATTTTGTTTACGTGTCTCCCTTCTGTATTTTGTCCGCATCTATATTGAGTTTTTCGGTAATAGCTCTTACTCGGACTTGGTCGTTATCTCGGTTCCGCCGGCATCTCTTCGTTGTGTAGCGTGGGCCAGCAGTGTGCCTGGAAAACCTGAGACTGGCGCTACATTCTAAGCATACTACTGCTAAACGTTTGTGAATTCTGAAAAATAGTGAATCAACACCCTTACAGAGCAGTGCTTCAAGGAGTGCAGAATTACTACTCTCTTTGAAAGTCAATAACTTTAAATCGCTTACTTCCGAATCCAAAAAACAAACAGGTTAAAACAACCACCTGTTTGAGAAAGGAGGTCGACAAAATCAACAGACACAGCAAACTCAACTCAGGTTCTCCAGACCAAACTAGCAAGCCAAAAAGGCATTTATTTGGAGAGCATCAAACTCCAAGTAATCCCCTTGAAGCAATACACACTAGCTATAGGTGGTGTAGCCTGTTGATTGGCACTGGGGTCCAGATGTGAGAAAGGCCACAGAATGTTCGTCAATTACTGCCATTTTGTTTATACAAGGGACTTTGGGGCATATATACAGCAAAATGTCTGAGTGCAGAGCTGCACCGAATTTGACAACGCTGCGCTCCGACATTTCCACAACACAGGGATGTGCCTTATTTACAACAATACAGTGTACCCCTGTGTTTAACCGAGTACTGACACAAAAATAGCTGCCTAGTACCAACAGAGGCAATGTTGCACCATTGTGCAA
Source organism: Lissotriton helveticus (assembly GCF_964261635.1). Taxonomy (NCBI): domain Eukaryota; kingdom Metazoa; phylum Chordata; class Amphibia; order Caudata; family Salamandridae; genus Lissotriton; species Lissotriton helveticus. The sequence goes on along the minus strand of NC_136072.1, from coordinate 1,195,956,585 downwards.
TGGTGCCTGCATCGAGGGAATGCTTGTTTATGTGCAGGAAGGTGCCCCTTCCTGCACATAAACATTCTCTAATGGTGATTTGTTACTTCTATGTGTATTGGTTTATTCAGCAAAAATAGAAGTTGAATATCATCATTTTTTTAATGATTGTTTACGTGCAGGAAGGGACACCTTCCTGCACATAATCAATCATTAATGGCGTTTTGCTCTATGCGGCACACATAGAAAAAGCAAAAACGTGAAGAAATACAAATATTTCTCCTTGTTTCGCCATTCTAATGCCTTCTTTTGCGTCGTGTTAGTTTTTGGTGCCGCCTAAAATTTACAGGTCCTCGTAAATGTGGGGCAGCGTAAAAAAGAAAGGGGTGTTGTGGCAGAACACTCACAGCAACACCTATTGGACACCCCTTTCACACTAAGTCGTCGCTTTGTAAATATGGGGAAGGGCATGGCGCCACCAGAACGTCACTAAAAGTGATGTCCTGGTGGCGCTATGCACTTGTAAATATACCTCTCTTTGCTGACCTTCCTCGGGTGGAATGGATTTATTGTCACTGACAGTCAGCATGAACCCAGGCTGACACTAGCTGATCTGGGGCCCCTCATGAGGAAGATGAGTGTAGACAGAGAAATGAAGAGGAAGAAAACAGAAGGAGAGTGAGTAGGGTGAGTAAAGACAGAAAGGGTAAGAATAAATTAAAATGTAGAAAAGGGCATTGAGAGGAGAGACATGTTAGGCGGGCTAAAGGAAGGTGCTCAGGTGGCAAGAAAAAGATGGCAGCTGGGGTAGTGAAAGAGAAGAGAGGCTTGATCAAAAGTACAGAGGAAAGACTGAAGGAGGCGGTAAGGAAGGTGGGACAAAGGGCAAAGGAAATATGAAGAAGAGGACATTAAGGAAGGGCACAGACTGGCAGAGAAAAACTAACAAAGGAAATGGGAAATATAGGATGAATTAATAAGAAGGAGTGCAAAGAACAAAGAACATCAGGACCCAAAATGGAAAGACAGAGAAAGGAATTGAGAAAAGTAATCACTGAAATAATGGACAGAGATGGGAAGGTAGAGGTTTGAACGATATAGGTAGGAGAGCGGGGAGACAGTGAGGAGAGAACCAGAGGGCAGAAATACAGAGGAAGACAGAAAGAGAATAAGTTACGAAAGTGAAGGGGGAGAAAACATGGGGGCATATTAACAAGGCTGGCGATTTGAAATTATCGCTGTTTTTGCGGCCGTCTTCGGTGAAAAGTGGCGATAATTTCTTCGCTCTATCAGCAAAGACACACTTTCGCGTGTTTTGCTGATTTTGCGCCCTTGTCAATAATGCCCAGCTTTGCATCTCTAATGAGATGCAAAGTGGGCGTTCCAGGGCAAAATAATAGGAGAAATGTCGCTAAGCGACATTTCTCCTATTAACAAGCTGCATGCTCACAAGCAGAGGGTTAGGAAAAGTAGCGCTAACCACAGTTAACGCTCCTTTCCTAACGCCTGCTTGTGACCTGTTCTTAGCCATGTAATCCAATGGAAGGTGGATTACATGGCTAAGATTGTCCTGCCCTATCAGCAAGGTTCTCGCCATTTTCAATGGAATATCGCTGGAAAACCAGCGATATTCCATTGAAAATGGCGATAATCCCCGCTATCGCTGGGATTTTTATCTCCATGGCGTTAAGCGTTGTTAATACAACGCCACCATGGAGATTATCGCCCGCGATACGATAGATTTCCTCACCCTAGCAGCGGTCAGCGATAATTATCGCTGCCGCTTGCTAATATGCCCCCTGGAGTGGGAAAATAAGGGAGAAATGGAGAAGATGTGAAACGGAGAAAACGAGAGGGTGAAAGATAAGAAGAGGAGGAAAAAGTGAGATACAAGGGGAAAAGAGATGAGGATGGGAGTCAGGTGATAATAACAAACAAAAAGGGACAAGGAGAAGATCAATTGAGGGTGGAAAAATAATTTAGCGAGAAAAAGTGAGGAGGGAGATGTGGCAGAGAAGTGAAGACAAGATGGGGATGTGAAAGAGAAAGGGAAGAATGGGATGGAGAGGACAGAAATGAAGTGTACGTTAAGGGGTAGATATGACATCTAACTAAGCGAAAGGAGAGAGGATTTGAGAGAAGTGAGGAGAGAAAAGAAGAAAAGAGGGGAGAAGGAAAGGTAAGAAAGGGAAGAAAGAAATGAGAAAAGAAATGTGTGGAGATGAGGAACAGAGGGGTGACAAGTGAGAGGAGGACTTCCTAGACCAATCAGCCGGGGAACAGCTTCGGTTAGTGCAGCAGGTGCAGTGGTACCAGACCCCGGTGATGTGGGGGAGCCCATTTTCCTTGTTTGTACTCTTGTTGCTCCATTGTCTCTACTTACACGAAGTGAAAATCAACTCAAATTCTACATTTGCACATTGTTCCTGCCCCATCTCCCAGGTAGGGGAATGCAATATTTGCCGCCTACTTTCCTTTCACTTAACCACGTGAAATGTTTGCATGATTTTGAAAAATGCACATCTTTCATTTTGCACTATATTTCAGCGTGGAACGCGTCCTTGGGTTAATTTGTTATGGAACAATGCATTTAAATAAAGCACAACAAACAGCAGCCACTTGCTGTCTGCTGTTTTCGTGGGTTCGAGGTACATTTTTACTGTGAATGTCACATTTCTCTGTCAATCATGACTGCGAATGGAGCATAATTACGTGAAGTGGCATTATTTCAGAAATTTCACATACCAAGCAAAATGCAAATTTCACTAAATTGCATAGATTAATCAGGTGTCATTTTAATTTCGTGCAGGCCAACTCACAGGTGTTTTCAGGGAATCCATATTCTATACCCTCTAAACAATGGAATAAGAGAACTCTCCAACCAACCTGCGACCATGAACCACCTGCAAGATATTGCTGTGTTCTTTGGAATATGTCCATTCCGGTACATTCAATAAAACCCATTAAAAACACATCAGTACTTTCATCTGCATACCATGCAATCACATCCCTTCTTATAATCCACCCTGGACTTTTCACCCAATTGCGAGACAGGTTCCTTTCTTCCTGCCAGCAGCGGTTTTCCTGCTGTGGTTTGGGACATCAACAGTAGTTCCACTTGGATCACTACTCCTTCTGCCTGATGCCTACAGCACACTCTTCCTCCACACCTGTACTAAACATCTGCAATGCTAGACTTAACCCTTCAACACCTGCACTAAACATCTGCAACACTAGACCTAACCCTTCAGCACCTGCACTAAACATCTGCAACGCTAGACCTAACTCTTCAGCACCTGCACTAAACATCTGCAACACTAGACCTAACCCTTCAGCACCTGCACTAAACATCTGCAATGCTAGACCTAACCCTTCAGCACCTGCACTAAACATCTGTAATGCTAGACTTACCCCTTCAGCACCTGCACTAAACATCTGCAACACTAGACTGTTGAACAAAGCAGATTTTCCCCATATATCCTCAAGCACTGCTTTGGCGTTAGTCGCTTCTAATTCAATCGTAATTATCAAATAAAGAGGCGGGCGCTGGGAAATTGGAAAGCAGGAAACTGATTTATTCTTCGAAGGAGAGCGCGTCAGATCAGACAAGCAGGGTGTCGTCTCGAGGTGCTCCAACTGCATCTCTGTGGCCTGGACTTTTATACATGGGTTTATTTCTTTATTACAGTGTAACACATTCCTGACGTTTATTTGATGCATTATAAACCATCTTTGGAATCCCCGCTTCAGGCCCGTTCCCACACATATCAACAGTACTGTACCCCCACCCCCGGTCTCAGTAGGTGATTGCTATCGCGCAGCTGGGCATTCCGGCAGGAGCTGAAATACGCGCAATCGGTCGGATCTCATGGGGTTGTGGCATTGATTAATTCCGGCTCCTTTGATGAGAGGCGGAATCCTACTGTATGGGGCAATAAACTGTATCCGCAGGGGTTGGTTATGGCCTGGGATCAGATCGAGCAGCCAGGTGCAGGGGAGGAGATTGTCGAAGGGCCTGTTCGTGCGCAAGGGATGGATGGGTATGTGGGCTTGGCACGGGAAGTGGCTCCGGGGCAGGGTCGCGCTGAGGATGCTTTATGACTCTAGCATGTGTGCTTGGGGGCTGCCAGCGCGTGGGGGATGATTGCGAGGTCGGGGAGACGTGCAGGCGATCGGCAATGTTACGCACTGGCCATAGTGTCTAAAATGGCTGCCGCTTACGAGCTCGCAAAGGCCTAAGCGGGACAAGATGGCGCCGGTAATGTTCACATCGTAATCTAATATCTAACAGTCCTTCCTTTGAACATGCCTAGTCATCTTGTCAATCTATGTCAATGTTCATCATATTCTGTATCTCTTTGTCATACAATGCTTTCATGTTTTCAAATTTTGTGTCCAAAGTCTTAGGGCATATCGAGTTCATAAAAAGAGAGCATAAGGGCGGTATGCATTGTATTCCTAAGCAGCAACCACATATTACAAAAACTGGCACCAATATTATTATCAACAGTTTCCAGCCCCAGTCTTTCAAAATGCTCCAAAACCAGCTTCCAAGTGTTCAATCTTCTTGTTCCCGATGGATCTCTGATGCCAGTCTATGAAGGTGTTCGATTGCCTTGTAGACGGAAGGTGAGTAGTCTGGGACGAAGGTGCAACAGCTGGCACCGATGATGCGGCATGCTCCTCCACGATCTGCCAGTACCACATCAAGCACAAGGCGGTTCTGCAAAGCCAGAAGGCGGACCGCCTGCAGTTCAGCTGTGTTGTTGGTGAGGATGCCAGCCGTGATGTTCAGAGCTGTTTCGACTGCTTGGGTCAGATGTCGGATGTCTCGACTGTTTGCCATCGGACCCCACAGAGGGATGAGTCCTTTTGCTGCATCGAGGAACTGCGATGCGGTGGAGTCTGCTTGCTCTATGTCTTTCGAGCGTTTCTGTCTGTGATAGGCTGATGGTGCCACGTACGTTGGAGGAAGGACACAAGCGATGTAGCATGTGCCCCCCCAGCTTTTTGGGAGCCAGGTGTAAGCCTTTGTACCGCAGACAAAGTACATATTTGGTGATGCCACAAATGAAGGAGGGTCGATAGTGTTCACAGTCCTTTTTATGGGGCAGGAGCTGTGGCCTACGATTTTTGTCCTATGGCCCTCAATGCAAACAAGGCCTGAGACGTTCACCACAGATAGGGCCACAGTCAGAGTTGCTGCAGTCCGCTTTCGTAGATATGAGAAGGTGGGTCGGGCTGGGTTGTTGAACACTTGCATTTCGATTCGTTCTTTTTCCGGAATGTTCATTTGAAAGGTAGCGTTTGAGCTCAGAGGGCAAAAGGGAGCAGGGGTTTTTCCAGTTTTGTTCAGCCAGAACTCGTTGTAGAACTGTGTCATTGTTCTGTCGGATGTGGCATTGTCTTTGTAGCTCTCTTGCAGGAGCAATAGCCAGGCAAGGCAGAACCCATGAACAGAGAAGGGTGAAGGGATAAAGGGAATGGAGTGTTCGGTTGCATGTGGTAGCAGCCCACAGATCCAACAGTTTGTGGTATTAGCAGCAAGGTTGTGTTGATGCAGCAGTTGTACAAAGGAGTTGTTCCAAAATTCTTTGTGTCGTTCTCGGAGATGGGGCGATAGTGAGACAAGATAATGTTCTTTCTTGGTGGTGGGCTGCATAGTAGGTGAAATTGTCTGGTGAGCAGGAGTGCTCTCTTCTATGATCCAGACTGTGGCCATCAGCAAGAGGCAAAGGAGGGATACGATGAAAAGTACAATTGTCTTTGTGCTATGCAGTTTGGCAGTCTTGGGGTCTTTACGGTGGGTCTTCGGTCGTCCGGGATCTTCCATCACCTTCAAGAGGCTCGGTGACTGGCAGGACCACATACTTTGTCTGGTGTCTCTCCTGGTAGCCTTTGTAGTGTTAGCTACCGCTCTGAGATTTTTGACTTAGTTAGTGGTCTGCTTTGTCGAGGCACTCTCCTTTCGTCGCAAGTTGTACCCTTTCCTGGATGGCACAGTGGGATCGGGAAATTCTGCCAATTCGAGTGTCTCCGATTCTGGGTAACAACTCAGGGATGGTCTGTCTTTGTTCAGGAGTTCTTCTTGGGTGTCCACGTCTTCATTCGTTGCCTGTGTTGGGGGTATTATCTTGCAGTGATGTGCATGCAGCCAATTCTTCTTCCCTTCCACTTGAAGTGCAGTTCGGGTGGTGATCAAGACTTGCCAGGGGCCCGTCCACCTGGGTTCCAAACTCTTCGATCTCCGAAAGTTCTTGATCAGGATGAACTCGCCAGGTTTGATGTCGTGTCCGGGGCCCCTGGATGCGTCTGGTATGGCTTGCTGCACCTGTTGGTGGATAACAGTTAGTTCTTTGGTAAGGTTATGCAAATTATCAGACATTAGGATGTCTGGAACATCGTGGATGGAAGTCGGCTTTGGCGCGGCCCAAATGTTCATTGGCCGGCCAAAGACAACCTCGTACGGAGTCAAGTGGTGTCTGGTTGGGGTGGAGCGCATTGATAGCAATGCCAGTGGGAGGGCGTCAGGCCATTTCAGTCCTGTGGTGGCAACTATCTTTGCTAGTTTTAGCTTTAGTGTGGCGTTGTGCCTTTCTACCAGGCCTGCAGATTGGGGGTGGAAAACTGCGTGGAACCTTTGTTTTACTCCCAACCCTTTCAATATGAGTTGGATATCCTCGGCTACGAAGTGGTGGCCATTGTCGCTCCATAAAATTCGGCAAAGGCCGTAGCGTGGGAAAAACTCTTTTAACAACACCTTTGCAGTAGTGGTGGCGGTGTTGTCGCGGGTGGGGTAAGCTTCTACCCATTTGCTGAATGCATATACAATAACTAGGGCGTATTTCAGACCATGGCACCTTTCTAACTGTATGTAATCCATTTGGAGGACTTCAAACGGATGGTCGGGGACTCCAAATCCTCCCCGTGGTACTACTGTCCCTTTCCCTGGATTGTGTTGTAGGCATACCATGCATTGCTGAACTAGGCTTTTCGCTGAATCTGCTATCCTGTCATTATGCCATACTCTAGTGATTAGTTCGGTCATGGGGGCAGAACCTATGTGGGCCAGTAAGTGTGCCATGGTCAATATGGGGATCAAATATGCATTGGGTAACAGCCATTTGTCTTTGTCCTTCATCCTCCAACACCCTTCATCGTCTTTTAGTCCCACCCGAGCCCATTCAGTCAGTTCGTGTGGTGTACTCGTCAGTTGGATATCCCTAATAGTGGTCCTAGCATCTGTCCATTTCTCTGCTTGTGACCTGGTTACATACATTCGTGTCGTCGTTCTGTTTTCAGCTGTGGCTCGGGCAGTAACGTCAGCTAGTGCGTTTCCCTGTCCTATAATGTCCGTTCCTTTCTTATGTGCTTGGCATTTGATTACTGCTAGCTGCTTGGGGAGGAGGACTGCTTCGGTCAAGGCGGAGACTAGATCTCCATGTAAGATCGGTGTGCCGTGTGAGGTCAGGAATCCTCTTTCCTTCCAAAGAAGTCCGAAGTGATGAACTACCCCAAAGGGATACTGGCTGTCCGTGTAAATGTTTACTGTTGTCCCTGCTGCTAAGATACATGCTCGTGTGAGGGCAATCAGTTCTGCTGCCTGTGCGGATCGCTGGGCAATTCGGGCTGTTTCAATAATGGTTCGGGCTGTGGTGACGGCATTTGCGGCGGAGGTGGTGCCATCGGGGAGTTTGATGCATGAACCATCTACCCATAATTCTCCGTCAGGTTCTGGGAAAGCAGTGTCTCAGAGGTCTACTCTACTCTTTGTCTGTTCGTCGGTGAGGGTCACACAGTCATGTAGGGGAGTTACATTAGGGTTGTTTTCAGGCAGTGGTAACAATGTAGCTGGGTTCAGAGTGGTGCATCGTTTCAGAGTAATGTGTGGTGCTAATAGGGGCAACTTGTATCCAGTCAATCGTGCACTAGTCAGGTGCTGGGTCTTGGTTTGGTTCAGGAGGGTGTCAACAGCATGGGGTACTAACACTGTAAGGGGGTTGGAAAGCACAATTCCTTCACTCTGTCGTATCGAGACTGCTGCGGCTGCAACAGCTCGTAGGCAAGCTGGTAATGCTCTGGCTACGGGGTCAAGAGTGGCTGAGAAATAGGCGCAAGGGCGCTGTTTGGGGCCAATCGATTGGGTCATGACAGATAATGCACATCCCTCTCTTTCGTGTGTGAAAAGGGAGAATGGTTTGGAGTAGTCTGGGGTTCCTAGAACGGGTGCCGAACAAAGGGCGTTCCATAATTCTTTGAACGCGGTCTGGCATTCGGGGGTCCAAGGGAGGGGAAAGGGAACATCTTTCGCTAGAAGGGAAAGTAGGGGCTTAACAACGAGACTGAAGTTCGGCAACCACTGTCGGCAGAATGAGGTGAGGCCTACCAGGGAGCGGACTTGCTTCTGGCTCTTAGGGACGGGAGTATCTAGGATAGTCTGGATTCTGTCAGGTGTGAGTTTCCTTCCTTCCTTTGATAAGAGGTGTCCTAGGTATGTTACTTGGGATTTACAAAACTGCAACTTCTTTCGGGAAACTTTGTGACCATTCTCTGCAAGGAAGTGCAGGAGCTGGATGGTGGCTGTGACTGCAAGTGGAGTGGTGTCGGCTGCTAAAAGGATATCATCGACATACTGTATTCACACCACTCCGTCCGGTAACTGAACTGCGTCTAACTGTCTCTTGAGTGCCTGGCTATAGATACTCGGGCTTTCGGTGTACCCCTGGGGTGCTTGACAGAATCTATACGAGCTGGATCTGAGGGTAAATCCGAAGAGGTAGCGGCTGTCTGGGTGAATGGGTATGGAGAAGAAGGCATTTTTGAGGTCGGTGACAGTGAAGGTGGTGGCAGTGGACTGGATCAGGGTCAGGATGGTGGTGATGTCAGAGACTAGAGGGTACTGTGGCACACTATCTTGTTGACCTCTCGTAGGTCGATAATGAAGCTGTACGCTTTCTCATCTCCCTCTCCTTGTCTTTTGATGATTGGTAGAATTGGGCTGTTGCAGATGTTGCTTACTACTTCTTCTACTACTCCTGCGTCTACTAGTGACTGTATTATTTCAATTAGTGCTTTCTCGCCTTCTAATGATATCTTGTACAGGGGTACTTTCGGTAGGGTTGCGTCCTGTCGTACAGTCACATGCATTGGGTCTATCATCATTCGTCCTACGTCTGAGTCAGCTTTCGCCCATAAGTGTGATGGCAAGGTATCGAGTAGGGATACGTCTGTGTCAGCAATGGGGTACATGTGTCGTGGAGGGCAAGATCTGAGTGGGCCAGGGTTGTCATATAGGAAGACTCGGACTCCGTCGGGCGAGCATCTAATAGTTGCTCGAAAATACTTCAGCAAGTCAAGACCCATAATGGCGTCTGGGGTATTGGAGGAGAGGAGAAATGTCGTGTCAATGATATTGTCTTCAAGATCAAAAGGGATCGGTTTGGACAAGGGGTTGGTGGAGGGCGTACCATCAAATCCTATTGATGTCACGTGTGAGCCAGACAAGGGTGCCCTTGGAATCAGTCATTTGGATAATGCACTACGTGTTGCTCCCGTGTCTACCAGAAATGGAGACTATGTAACTAGGACCTTTGCTGTAACATAAGGGCCTTGCTGGTCAATATAGAGCTCGACTGGATCCCTCCCTTGCCCTTGGCAGTCCTATGCATAGTCGTATGCGTTGTCGTAGTCAGACTGCTGGTACTGGTTTTGTCGGGGACGGTCAAATGTATTCATTCTACCTGGTCTTTCGTCACTAGTGTCGTTTGTGTACCCTCGTCCACGTCCTCTATTTCTCAATCCATTCGCTAGCTCTCTTTTCTCTTTGTTCCTATTCATTTCTAACAGGACCGGACATTGAGACTTCCAATGCCTGTACTCTTTACAAAAAGCACATTGGTTCTCGCCTAAGTCTCTACGTCCAGCATAGGGTGCGAGTGCATTGCTTCGGGGCGGTGGAGTTCTAGGGGTATTCTGTTGATAACCTCCCTTATACTGTTCTTTCCCTATACTCACACCTTGTAATTGGGCTATCATAACCCGTTCTTTTAAATCTTTCTTTTTCCTTTCGGAAGCCCTATCGCTTTCGTTCTTCTGCTGCTCGTAATACTGAGTCATCTGGAGGATGGCCGCAGGCTTTGAGGCAGCCCAACTGCTTTCACTAGTTTGCAATTTCTGCGAAACGTCCGGTAACAAACCTTTAACATAATTCGGCCTGAGCAAGTGATGTCCGGTTGCAGTGGTCATGTCCTGTCCACTGTTATCTGAAAACACCGTTTGGAACCGGGAGAAGTATTCGGAAACATCTTCATGGGGTTTTTGGCGGCAAGCTGTCACTATAGACCAGTCTACCTTCTTCTCGGGGATTGGAGTCTTTACCTGTTGAACGATTTTATCTGGAAGGTCTAATATTGCTTTTAGGGGTTTCTGTCCAGGGTTTCGTTGTTTATCTAGACTGTCAAGTTGTTCCCAGGTATGCCCGAACAGATCGGTGTGGTTGACTTTCCGGATTTGCTTCCACACGTCAGCTGGCAGACATAGCCCAAAGAACAAGTCAATGTCGGCAAGGGTCATGATCGTTGATCCCAAGGCGGTACCTAATTCTGTATAGAACGTGGTGGGATTCTTTCGCAAATCCGGCAAGGATTTGCGGAACGTCAGGATGTCTTGTCTATCCCAAGACTGATATACCCAGTTGTATACTACTCTTCCTTTTGCGTCCTGGTGATTTATGTCATCATGAGTACCTTGTCCTCTAGGGGGAACCCAATAGGGGCAGCTTCTTTTATGGGCATCATGTTGTCGAATCTTTCTATCGGGGGTTAAGTTATCACAGGCGTGACGTTCTTAACTATTCGTCCCTGTTCTATGAGGTGGCGGAAGACTTCTAAAGTGTAGGAGAAGAGTTTGGTTACATTACATTCACTCTCGTCCCCTGTGTCCACCTTCCTACATAGAGCCATGAGTCGGTCAGGCCCTGTTTCCTTATATTTCTCTTCATACGCTGTGAGGGTGTGATAACAAAAACGCACGACGAAATGTCGTTTGTAATTGCCAGCGTATGAGCTACACGTGTCTGTGATATGCTCTTCGGTTTCCTTCCTATCGACTAAGGTCTTAACTACTCTGTCGATGCCGGCCCGCTCAGTTGTGCTCAAACGGGGAATTCTCGCCGGTTCCTTTTCTTGTGTTTCAATCCTTTCTGAGGTGTCTTTTGTCGGGGTGTGTAGTACGAGAGGCTCGGTCGGCGCGGAGGCCGTGAGCACCGAGGCTCTGGCACTACCTTCAGTTAAGTTCTGGGGTCCTTGGGGCTGTACCATCACATCGGTCAGGGAGTCCCTCAGGGCTCTGCACTCAGCCCGTCCCTTTTTATTCTCTATGTACAACCGCTTGCGGCAGTAGCAAAGGAGTGGGGCCTTATGCTGGTATCATACGCAGATGATACCCAGCTGGTTATCACCCTTACTGAAGGACCATCTGCTTTGACCACGAGATTTAGGGACGGGATGGCTGCAGTTGCCCAACGGATGACTGACAACTGCCTGCAGCTTAATGCAGGCAAAACGGAGGTGCTGCTTGCAGGGAAGAACACCACCCATTGGAATCAGTATTGGTGGCCATCCTCTCTGGGTACCATGCCAGCACCCAAGTCATTAGGTAAAAACTTGGGAATCTGGATGGATTCCTAGCTCAGTTTTCAGACCCACACCAAGAGAGTGGCAGCCACCTGTGTGGGACTGCTAAGGAGCCTTAACCCGATACTGAATTTCTTCGACTCGAAAGTACGGCAGCTTATTGTCCAGGCTACCATTCTCTCACGTCTGGACTACGCCAGTGTGCTGCTCTTGGGTGCAAACAAAGCTGAGATAGCACGTCTGCAGAGAGCTCAAAATCTGGCAGCAAGGACCTTGGTAGGTCTTCCCCGTAGATGTTCTGCCAGAGCCACTATCAGAAAGCTGCACTGGCTTCCAATTAAATCCCGAATCCAGTTCAAAGCTCTCTGCCTGGCGTTCAAGATCCTTAAATCCAGGTGCCCAGACCTCTTGTGTCCGCTTTTAACTCCATATGTGCCCCAGCGGAATCTGCGCTCACTGGGACAACACCAAGTGACTGTACCGCGTACTAAACTATGCCGTATGGGTGGGCGCTCCTTCCGGGTTCTAGGAGCCAAGCTTTGTAACTCCTTGCCGCTGGGCATCCGGGGCATGGAGAACCTATCTACCTTCCGGAAAGCTGTCAAAACCCTTCTGTTTCCTCCCCCTTAGGGTTGCTCTACCGGCTTGCCTGCCTCTTTGGTACTGCACTTGATCTACCAGCGCCGGGACGCCCCTTTGCTGGGGCAGCTGTCGCGCTTACACAAACTTTTAACATAAAATAACATAACATAGTAAGGGATGGGGAGGGGCATAAGGAGAGGCATGTAGATGATTGGGGGACCTAAGAGTAAATCATCGTCCGACCTTTGCTTTGATGGTAGCTCAGGGTAAAGCGTTGAGGGTGTTCTAAGAGGGCATTGGCCTGAGGTTTCTGATTCTCGTTCCTTTCTAGTGTTTTCATTTTCTTTCACTTCCTCTTTCAACTTTTTACCAGCTAAGTGAGCTGCCTTTCGTAGTTCTTTATCACTCTTTGCTTCGTCTCTCTTTTTACGTTGCGTTGCTTCTTTGTGCCACATGCCGAGACTGTCAAGCATGGTTGGCGGGGTTCTATTTTTGCGAAGGGCTATTTCTAGCGCTTCTATTTTGTCGAGGTCAAAAGATACTATCAGTGGCCACTGACTTTCTCGATCTTTCTTGGTATTGTTATGCCATAGTTTACTGTAAGCTACGGCGACTAGTCCATATCTAACCTACATATCCTTATTAGGGGTGCCTTCCAGTGGAGCTGGATTATCTACCTCTAATAAACGGTCCGGGTTGAACCAATTTCCAATCAGTGGGGAGAATATAGGCATGACGTATATCGGACAAGTGAAGATCTCAAATAATGTTGGACAAAAGTCCGCACTACCTATCCTTCACTACCTGCAAAGACTAGACAGAATATTTCTATTCTTCATTGTTTGCAAACAGAGAATATCTCAAAGAGAACCAATATGTCGAGTAGCAACGAGGGCTAAACGAATCAATAAATATTCAAATGCGCCGAGTAGCAACGAAGGCTAAACGAACCAATAAATATAAGTAATACTAGTATTTTCCAAACAATCAATCAATCAATCAATCAAAACAGTAGTGCTGCACGACCTTACCCGGACCGTATGGACTGTTTCTCGTCTTCCACTTCCAGAGCCCGATCGTCCTCTATTCTCCGTTGTTGCCATGGCACTACTGTGGGATCCCAGTCAGGACCGTAGATCACTCGAGAGAGGTCCGTTCAGAACCAGTGAAGGTTGAATGATTGGCTGCCAGACGAGGGTCTATCGGGCAAGAGCTCTTTCCCGATCGTTGCAGGTGTTCACTCCGTCGTTAGGACCTCTCTCACTGGACCCACGTGTCGCTGATGGGCCCCGCGTTGGGACGCTAATTGTTGAACAAACCAGATTTTCCCCAGATATCCTCAAGCACTGCTTTGGCATTAGTCGCCTCTAATTCAATCGTAATTATCAAATAAAGAGGCGGGCGCTGGTAATTGGAAAGCAGGAAACGGATTTATTCTTCGAAGGAAAGCGCGTCAGATCAGACAAGCAGGGTGTCGGCTCGAGGTACTCCAACTGCATCTCTGTGGCCTGGCCTTTTATACATGGGTTTATTTCTTTATTACAGTGTAACACATTCCTGACGTTTCTTTGATGCATTATAAACCATCTTTGGTATCCCCGCTTCAGGCCCGTTCCCACACATATCAACAGTACTGTACCCCCACCCCCGGTCTCAGTAGGTGATTGCTATCGCGCAGCTGGGCATTCCGGCAGGAGCTGAAATACGTGCAATCGGTCGGATCTCATGGGTTGTGGCATTGATTAATTCTGGCTCCTTTGATGAGAGGCGGAATCCTACTGTATGGGGCAATAACCTGTATCCGCAGGGGTTGGTTATGGCCTGGGATCGGATCGAGCAGCCAGGTGCAGGGGAGGAGATTGTCCAAGGGCCTGTTCGTGCGCAAGGGATGAAAGGGTATGTGGGCTCGGCACGGGAAGTGGCTCCGGGGCAGGGTCGCGCTGAGGATGCTTTATGACTCTAGCATGTGTGCTTGGGGGCTGCCAGCGCGTGGGGGATGATTGCGAGGTCGGGGAGACGTGCAGGTGATCGGCAACGTTACGAACTGGCCATAGTGTCTAAAATGGCTGCAGCTTAGGCGCTCGCAAAGTCCTAAGCGGGACAAGATGGCGCCGGTAATGTTCACATCATAATCTAATATCTAACAAGACCTAACCCTTAAGCACCTGCACTAAACATCTGCAACACTAGCCCTAACCCTTCAGACCTGCACTAAACATCTGCAATGCTAGACCTAACCCTTCAGCACTTGCACTAAACATATGCAATGCTAGACTTAACCTTTCAGCACCTGCACTAAACATCTGCAATGCTAGACCGAACCCTTCAGCACCTGCACTAAACATCTGCAACACTAGACCTAACCCTTCAGCACCTGCACTAAACATCTGCAATGTTAGACCTTACCCTTCAGCACCTGCACTAAACATCTGCAATGCTAGACTTAACCCTTCCGCACCTGCACTAAACATCTGCAGTCCTTGCCTTACTACTTTAACATCTGCAGCCTTGGACTCAACACTTGAGCACTTGCGCTAAACATCTGCAACGCTAAACTTAACACTTAAACATCTGCACTAAACATCTGTAGCTCTAGTTACACTCACACTAATCAGCTGCAGTCCGAACCCTAACAGATAAACACCTGCACTAAACATGTGCAGTTCTAGGTTTACTACTTTAACATCTGCAGCCTTGGACTCAACTCTTGAGCACCTGCTCTAAAATTCTGCAACGATAAACTTAACACTGTAGCCCTAGCTACACCCACACGAATCCTCTGCAGCCTGAACATGAACACTTGAACACCTGCACTAAACATCTGAAACGCTAAACGTAACCCTTCAGAACCTGCACTAAACATCTGTAACGCTAGACTTAACCCTTCAGAACCTGCACTAAACATCTGTAGCCTTAGCTACACCCATACTAATGCTCTGCAGCCCAAACCCTGACACTCAAACACCTGCACAAAATATCTGCAGCCCTAACCTGAACACTTGGATGCCTGCTATAAACATTTGTAACCCTAGACTTAACACTTGGGCACCTGCACTAAACATCTTTAGCCTTAACTACACCCACACTAATCCTCGGCAGCCCAAACCCTGACACTCAAACACCTGCACGAAATATCTTCAGCCCTAACCTGAACATTTGGATGCCTGCTCTAAACATTTGTAACGCTAGACTTAACACTTGGGCACCTGCACTAAACATCTGCAGACCTTCTCTAAATATTCTCTCCTGCAGCCCTAACCTTAACTCTTGAGCACCGGCACCATGCCTCTGTAGCCCTTGCTGTAACGTGCGCACAACTCACAAACCTGCTCTAAGTGTCTGCGGATCTAGGTTTAACACTCCGGTGACTCGTACACCTGTGCTAAGGTCTATGCACCCCTAGCGCCTGATGGAGCACTGGGTCACTCTAGATGGGCAGCCCCTGCCCCATCACACACACTTACATTCCATTTTGAGCTTTTGTTTTCTATTGTGCTTTGTGTTTACTAGGCACGCGGGTACCAAGGAATAGCAAGTCCAGGCTCTATGTAGATGGAGTAGAAAGATATTCATTCGATAGCTCTTAAAACAGCTGGTCAGTGAGCAGGTTCCTGGAATGTGGTGAGGCCCTCCATGGTGCAGAGAGGATCATGCTGCTGTTCCAAGCTTTAACAGTGCAAACAGGGGATCTTCCTCCTCCATTTCCGGGTTACTTGAATCCTGTGGCTTGTATCAGATTGGCTGTGTTAGATCTTACAGTCCTGGATGGGTGCATCTGATGAAGTGGGAGGTCATATATGTAGGAGGCCATGTATAATTTGCTTCACGACATAAGCAGAATGCCTTGGACATGAATCTTTCATTGCCTGGCAGCCAGTGTAATGTCCAAAGATGATGTGAGATGCTCCCTCTGTGGTGAAGGCTTGGATGAGTCTGGCTGCCTTGTTCTGGATAGGTTGAAGCTCTGCAGGAGGAGAGGCCAGCAGTGCAAGGACAAGTGAGTTGCAGTTACCTAGTCAAGAGATAATGAAGGATTGGACAAAGGTCTTAGGGTAAAGGTTAGGAGCTTATGAATAGTTGTTAAAAGGAAGAAGCAAATGCCAGAATGTTTGTTGATGTGAAATGAAAAAGATAATTAGGAGTTGGAAGGATGAGTCCGATGTTATGGAGGGGTCCTAGCGAGTCTGGCCACCATACAGGTGACCAAGCAGAAGTGTTACTGAGGACTAGCAAGGTGGTTTTGTCAGTGTCGAGACAGAGGGTGTTGAGCTTCATCCAGTGGACCAATGCTTTTGGAAAGCCTTTGAGCTCTGTTTGGAAAAACTGCTAAGGTCTTTCAAGATGCAGGATGAGCTGTGTATTACCAGGTTTGGCATAAAAAGGTACTTAGATGGAATCAGTGAAAGGCGCCAAGAGTGTTGCATAGATGTTGAAGGATGTGGGGACCATGGCTGAGCCCTGAAGGACACCACAACCTCTGGCCTTGAATGCAGAAGGAAGTATACTGGCTGCCTGAGATCTAGCTGTGAGAAGGAAGATAGCTAGGAGAGGGCAGAGTATTTGATTCAGAGAGGAGGACGTAGGAGAGAAGGTCTAGGAGAATGGAGTGGCACACCGTGTCGATGGCTGTAGAGGGATCTAAGAGAACTAGGGCCATATGTAGGTAATCTCTATTTGCCTATTCTTAAATACCGAATTTTACCGATTCAGTAAATAGTATGCAGGTAAAAATTCAATAAATGTTACCGATTCGGTAATATTCGGTATTACTGAGTTGGTATTTACCGATTCAGTAATTCCCATTCATTCCTATGGGCCTGGAGGCCCATAGGAATCAATTGGAAGCCATTCACTATTACTGATTCGGTCAATTCCGAATTGGTAATAGGGGAAACATATTCAAGGGTGGCAGGGTGGCACATTGACACCCTGGTGCACCCCTGAATCGTGCATGTGTGCACATGTGGCACACATTTTCTGCCACATGGCACTTTTAAAAAAACACAAAATTGTTTTTTTAAAGGTTTTCGAAATTTACCACCAACTTGAAGTTGGTGGTAAATAAAAAATCCTTAAATCAAAAATGCACTCACTTGAGTGCTCTACATAGGATTTAGGAATTCGGTAATTTACCGATTCGGTATTTTAAGGATTCGGTAATTTACTGATTCCTTAAATTACTGAGGGCCAGATGTAGGTATCCAAATACCGGTCGGTAACGGCCGAAAATACCGATTTTCGGCGGTTACCGACCAGTATTTGGACACTGAGATGTAGGGCATCTCAAAATACAGATTCGGTAATTTTACCGAAACGGTAAATTTATAGAGTCTGTAAAATTACCAAATCTGTATTTTGAGATGTAGGTGGCACTGTAAACAGTGCCACAGGGCTTTAAGGATTCATTATTTACCACCAACTATTAGTTGGTGGTAAATAACAAATACCTGTGTATATGCAAACCTGTGCATGTACACCTGTGCCATGTGACAGACATACATGCCCTTAGGGCATGCATGTGTGCCACATGGCACACAAGCACTAAGCAGGGGTGCAACAGGGTGTCAAAGTGCCACCCTGCCACCCTTGACCATTTCACAATTTTACCGAATCCGTATTTACCGATTCGGTAATTGACATTCATTCCTATGGGCCTCCAGGCCCATAGGAATGAATGGCAAATACCGAATCGGTAAATACCGATTCGTTAATTACCAAATCTTACCGATTCGGTAAAAAATACCGAATTATTACCTACATCTAATTTACCGATTCTAAAATACCGAATCGGTAAAATTTGGTATTTTAGAATTGGTAAAAAAAAGATTTACCTACATCTAGCCCTGAATCGGTAAATTACCGAATTCTTAAATCCAGCCACCTACATTGGAAAAATCTAAATACTGGTCGGTAGTGGCAAATTTTCAGATTTTCGGCCGTTACCGACCGGTATTAAGCTACCTACATGTGACCCTTAGTGCTTTCTATGAGGACAACACTCTACTGTTTTCAATCATGAAATGCCTTTGGGACACTGTCTTGATGCACCTCCTGTTGTCAATGCCTCCCTCAAGCAAGGAACCTTCTGACATCACCTCAAAACAGGACAGATTGTCCTCATTTTGAAAAATCTTATGTTGAACGCAAGCAAACTTGCTGTTATTGCCCTTTTTCAACTCCAACCAGAACAGGAAGCAATAACCTCCTCCAGGACTACTATTCCTGCTTTAGATGACACTGCAACAGAGAGATCACTAGCCTTCGAGCAACTAACAATGATCTCCTGATCACTGACTAGAAGGACCTATGGGTTCATGTCCAACTCGATCTCTCCACAGCCCTTGACAGAGTCAACCACCAAACACTGATCCATGTAGTGAAGGTCACGTGTAACGGTCCTGTCGTGGCTAACCTCCTGTCTCACCAACCACCACGAGTTCATCCAGAAGAAAAACCATAAGAACAAAGAAACTGTCCATCTCCTCTGGAGTCCTCTAGGGCTTCACTCTGTCCTAGACCACCATGCATCCCTGAATGGAAGTCTGCGGTTCACAACACTCAACAAAAGCATCAGGATCCCTCATCACAAGGACGACACTCAACCTTACCTGACAATCTCCACTACCCACTGCATGCAGCAACGTCAAAGTCATCTCAGCGTCACTCTATGTTGGATGTCCACCACAAACTTAAAACACAATCTGACCAAATCAACATTTACCTGTTTAAAAACACCAATACCACAAACTTGCTCCTGCCTCTCAGAAATTAACCGAGACGTCTTTCCCTCCAACTGACGCCCCACGCCTGATCACTTGGATTCCTCCCTTCAGAGAACCCATTGTCAACAACCCAAGATAGCCTGCTGTCAGCTCCCCCACTTCAAGAAAATGAAACCTTTCTTCCTGGAAACTGACTTCAGAAGAGCAGTTAAACCTTAGTCTTTTTGTGCACAGATGGAGGAGACCCTCTGCTCAATGACCTCCCTCACACCACACTGGCCCGCTGATAGGCAAGCTGTGTGCTGCAGCTTGCCCTTGTGAGGGGCTGATGAAATTCAGTCACATCACCCTGATACAGAGATAACCTCGCCCCCACCACCATGCCACATCATCTTCAAAGCCGTCAAGAAGGGCACACAGATTCACCTAGTCGAGAAATTAATCATCTCAACTGGACACTGCCACACAAGAAGGCAGGACATCTCCAGACTCGAAACAGAAAAATGCAAAAGAAGAGAAACAAGATGACCCGTCTTCTTGTCTGCACACCCAAGACCTTGTGCAACTTGGAAGGATATATCAGAACTGTCCCAACTCTCCTGCAACTCAGAGAGGAACTGCAGACTCATTTATTCAGAGAACATTGAGGGGCATATTACCAACAACTAGCAATATTTATCGCTAAATGGGCTTAGCGAGTATTTTTTTAACGCCAAGCATTGCCGGATATTATTGCAGAGATAACTTGCTATTAACAACGTTTATCACTAAAGCTATAAAATATCCGGCGTTAGCGGCGAAATGCGTGAATATCGCTGGTAATCCAGAGATATTCACGCATTATCGCTAATGAGGACTTAGCCATAATATCCAACTCCCATTGGATATAATGGCTAAGAACTGGTCTGAGCAGGCGTTAGTTTTTGGGGATATTTGTGCTTAGCGCGAATATTTCCAGCGCTACGCCTGCCTTGCCAATAGGCGATAGCGACGTTAGCGTCTGCTTTCAGTTGCTAACAGGTTGGGTACGCCCACTTTGCATGTCATTAGCGATTAATATCGCTGACAAGCAAAGCGGGCCTCAAACCGCTCGCTATCGCCTACAAGCTGTGGCTAACTGCTGTTAGCGACAGCTTGCTAATAGGGCGATAGAATTATCGACGCTTAGCGGACGAAAACGGCCGCTAAAGCGGAATAATCACATATAGCGCGCCTTGGTAATATGCCCCTATATGTGTAGATGAGCCACGAAAAGTCTTCTCCTGTGAATTGGTAAATTAGTGCCCTTGCTCTTGTGAGGAAACTGCCCATTAGTTGTGAGCCACGCACAAGGAATGGGTCCAAATTCACCCTCAACCAGGAACCAAACTCCCCATTGTAGATCTTGACTCTCTCGGGATAGCAAAGCATAGCAGCCCAAGTCCTACTCAAGGGTGGTGGTGTGGGCTAGTAATTACTGTTTGCTGGTACGCAATAATACCACTCAATTAATAATTGTGCACTCTGTAGCATCCTTTAGAATAGTGAAAGTACATTTATTACACACACACTACTCAATACTACACAGTAATTTACAAATATACATAAGACTTTTGGAAATACATTTGGCAACATTACATTTGACCCCTAAGGGGTCATGACCCCAGAATTCAGAGTAGAACCCCTTCATGCACAATACAGCTCATAAACCTATATGGGGGTGTTAGGTACATTAGGTCAATGTTTTCCAATTTCAAAATTTGAATCGTAATACTTCATTGGATCACTGACTTCAGCAACTATAATCACCTGCATTTATTAAGAATAGTCTGCATTGAAATCATTGTCGGTAATAAAGCATGAGATCCCGGCATTATCAATCAAAAAGCATTGACATCCCTTCGACACTTCTTATGAGTGATCAGGCATTGCAATAAGGTGCTGACATCATCATTCATAAAACATTTCAGCCTCTTAGGATTGTGAATTACTGTCAGCGTTACAACCCTCTATCTAAAACATGTTTGACCTCTTTGAATAAAGCATTGCTTAGACTCCAGGGGGCAGATTTACGAGAGCCCGGTCTCACTTTTGCACCAGGTAAAGTGGTGCATGCGTGACACAGGGCGCTGAGTCGGATTAATGAAGCCAAGGAAAGCCACCCTGTGTGGCTTTGAGTGGCCTCCTAAATCTTGAGGGAGGCAGGGCAGCGCAAATCACTGTGCACTCGGGAGGCATTCATTGGTCGTTGCAGTGGGTGTTTACACGCAACTCCCATGGATTTTGATGCTGTCTGGATTTACAAAATCATGTAAGCCTGGGGATGCGCAAAATCCTTATACCTTCTGAGGCGTAGTGAGGAGAAATATGCTTATTTCTCTTCATTTTGATTAACTTTTTATGTCTGATGCATTCTGCAGCAGACATAGAAAGAGAAAAATGCCTCAGGGGACGGTTGTTGTGCAGGAAGGTGCCTCATCCTGCACACACACAATCCTGCCTGTAGTGGAGGCACCCATGCACCATGGTGCCAAAATGGCACCAGTACAGGGAGAAAGGACAGGAATGAACCATATTGCATAAATACTGAGCTTTCCTGCCCTTTTAATTTTGGTGTAGTACAGCACAGCCAGGTTACTTGCTGTGCTGCTCTTTGCAAAAATCCTGTAAATAAAGCCATTTCGCATCAATACTTTGAAAGAAAGCAGTGGCAAACTCTCATGCAGATCACCTTTCAATAAAGCATTTCAAATTAAACATGTACCATGTGTCTGTGTCTTTTCTTAACCATCTTTAAGCTACAATTTGTAGCCGTAAATGTAGCCCCTAGAGGACGCTGCACTCCCAGCTGTAGAGCTCCAGCCCCATCCTGGGAAGTGCTTACAAACATAAGCAAAGCTTATGGTGGTCTTCTTCTCATTGTCCCTCTTAACACAGGATCACCTTTAAGGAACATTTCCTTGGGCCCTCTTGGGAGGAGCTGTGATGCTCCTGCAACTGTCCTGCACTCTCTTTCCCTTGTTGATTTCCCCGCCCTCCTGGGGTGGCCACGAGCAGCAGAAATTACTTCATCAATTTCTAAGCCTTGGAGGGCATCTTGGGGCACTCTCTCTGGAGTGTGCATACTTCATTTGAGTCCCCAGACACTTTATTTTGAAGTGCTCTGTGGACTCGTGTCGAGCGCTTTGGTTTTCATTTTTTTTCTTCTCTTTTTTCTCTGGGGGTGCTCAGTCCCACACGGGTGTCCCCATTTGCCTACGTACATTAGGGGCAGCCAAGAGATCCCACCCCTGGCTGCCTCGCTGGCTCCTCGGGTGGCCAGCACTCCCGCTTGCACCTGCTCCCCACAGACATGGGGAGCAGGGCAGACCTACCATAAATGTGGAGGAGTGCTGTGGCACTCCACCTCCTCCTGGTACTCTTCTACGGGGACCATGGCATGGGTACCCGGTCCTGGAAGAGATCGGGGCCCTCAGTTGTGATCCTGGAATGCTTCTTAATTTTGCAGGCGTGCGATGACCCGCCTTCCTTTCTCCTGGTGGTGGGGGGCCTGGAGTCGGGGATCACAGGCCCGAGCGATGAGATCTGGCCAGGGTTTGAGAACCCCTCCAGCCTTCCTTCTGAGTTCTGGTGAGGGCACCCCACACATGCCCTCTCCTTGGAAAAAAATACTACCTACTCCTCGTGTCGATCCCCATTCCCTGACCCACCTATGGCGGGTTTTAGCAGCCGGGCAGTGGACGGAGCTACATTCATTCTCTGATCACTCTGGGGCTCTATTCATCCATTGTAAATGCCTTTGGGCTCTTTTTGTTCCTGGTAGCAAGCCCTAGCCACATGGAGCACACTTGTCAGTCCTCCTGGCCTCCAAGGTGGTGAAGTTTGCAGAGAGCTGCTTCCTCTGGCTTCATGCATCAGCCTTCTGCTCTTTGTCCTCTGGTGTTTCCCTCATCCGTTGCGCCGAAGTTCAGTTCCTCCCCCCAGCTAGCCCTTAGGATTCCTGGAGGAAGCCCCACCTGTCCCGGGGGCAACTGTAGTCATGAAGAAATGAAATCTTCATTCTCAGAGAATACTTACTAATAAAAAAAAGAACTTTGCACAGAAGCTGAAAATATGAAAAGACATCTTTATTAAATTTAATAAGTGAGGCCACGTCACACAGAAGCCGTAGCAACTGAATGAGGTAGTCTGAAGAGTACAGAGAACAGAGGTCTTTTATATGCTTAGGGTTACAAACTTCAGCATACAAGTAAGGGGCAGTCCTAGCTTTTGCAAGCATGCAAAATACCTAACATGGACATGCAAGGTCTGCCAAACATTAGCCAAATAGGACAAACACCCACTATTTACAATTGTCCAATCATAGGTATTATTACGCAAGGTATCGCATGACGACAAACCCATTTTACAGTTGTCCGGCCCATAATCAATTATTGAACAAACCCAACATTCTTCTTTAGACAAACCGGACAAACCCATAATAAAATGGACCACAACCCATATCGTAAATAGACCATAAAAGAAGAAACAGAAACAGATAGAAGTAGGATAAGGCATGTTTGTGTGCAGTAAAACTTTATGATGTCCTGTGCTCTGATCCTTAATCTTGATCAGCTAAAGGGCAGGAACTGGTTTAACAAGGTCAGCTTCAGGCAACAGGGTCAGTTCACTCAGGTCAAACAGGAGTCAGCACGAACTCAAGCTAAGGTGTACATGTCCTTAAAAGACTAGTTCAGCCACAATCATCGGCCTATGTGAGGGCAACCACAAAATGGCTGCCATACACAAAATGGAACCCACGGGTTCAGAATTCACAGAATCTCAGTCAGAGTCCTTAGTCCGGATGGATATCCTCCTTCCAAATGTCCATGTCTGCCACCTCCAGTCCCAGTGTTCAGCGAAAAGCACAACCAAGGAAGAGCTTTCCCCCTTGTGCAAAAAAACATTTTAAGAGGGGACGAAAGGTTATAGAAGTGGGTCACCTCTGGCCTATCCTGGGGTGCCACATCACCCTCCTGCACAGCATGCTGGGGCAATTACACCCAGGAGTACCTGGTCACATCTCCTCCAAGGGCGCCAACTACATGCCTTGCTGACATCACTGCCAGGGGCTTTCCCATCAAATATTCATAGGGGAGCCCTCTCATGTGTTGGCTCCAGAGGTCTGAGTTCCCTCCTTTGTTCAGTGGGCTAGGGCAGGACCATTGGTTCAATGTGACAGCTGATTAATTGATGCAAATCCTTCATCCCCACCTCTTTCCTCCTCAGGAGCTGCGTGAAGCACTGTTAATTGTTCCCTTTGTGGGGGGCCGCCTCTGTTCCTCTTGCTTGAGAGAAAGGCAATTAACTTGGCATAGCAGGGTGATAAAAGGCATGGGCTCTGACCCTAAGCAGACCCAGTGAAATTTGACAATGATGGATGACCCATAAGTTGTATAGTTGTTGTCTTTGAGCTCTGAGATTTGGGTTTGTCATACACGTTCCACCCCATATTGATATATCACTGGTCTCTGTAGGCCAAGCGGAAGTGAATCTGCACTTTAGGACAGTCTTCCCCATAGGTGTGTAATGGAGTGTCACTGCAGACAAGACAGTAAGCCACACTGACTTTCCATATGAATGTACATTAACATTATGAGGCCTACCCGAGGTGAATATTCAATCCTACAGATTGCCGTCTGTGCCAGGTTACCTGTGCATGATTCCATGTAATGACATAAAAGCAAATTGCGTGAATTTCGCACAGCGTTACACCAACAGCGCAGCAAAGGTTTGTTATTTGTCAAGGATGCATGCAGAGTATTTAAGCAGCCCCTGAAGTCTCACCATCAGCAAATGTCATTGATAAACCTATGCGCAGAGAGGTGTCAATCCCGGCTCCTCACCCTCACCAGTGTGATCTGTTCCTTGTCCATCAGCAGCTTCACCTTCGTGACAGACAGGGCCCATGTGCACTTCAGGAGTGGTGTGTTCAGGCAAAAGAGCTTTACACCTTTCCTAGCAAGACTCAACTGCTTCTCTGTGCCCATAATATGTTACTTTCCACTTTTGTCCAGGCCCTTTGTAACCCTCCAGTGCCATTGGAACTAGGGGTGTAGGAGGTGCTCTAGAACCACCAGATAACATTGAAAGAGTTCAAGTTTGAAATGAAAAACCACAAACAAGCTATTGAGGTCTTTTTAATCCAGCAGCTTTGCGGTGTTTTCGGAGAATAAATGCTAACTACCAAGCAAGATCTTCTGAGAAACTCTTGCCAAATATTCTAAGTTTGTTACCCAAAGCGTGATAAAATCTGTCAGATATGTATATAAATAAAACACTTGTTTGCTTCATAAATTCAACTTTACAGGCATTTCCAACTATCCTTGTAATGTGCACAACATAAAATGTTAGGGCTGCATTCAGAAAGATTTGGTGTAGGGCAGCTCTGCAAGTCTTTTGCTCCGTATTTACGAGATACTGTACATTCCTGTCCTTTCAGCAGGCGCACAATTTGATGCCTCGCACCAGCACAGGCACCCTTGCACTATGGTGCAAGAGTGTCTGCGTTGTTGGCAGGACTGTTTTTGTGCAGGAATGGGCACCTTCCTGCACACAAAAAACGCAATAGAGGCTGGTTCCTCTGCTGCAGCACACATAGAAAGAGGAAAAAACAAGGAGAAATAAAGATATGTATCTTCGTTACGCCTGCCCTGGGGAGCTGTACAGTTCTGATGCATTCCCAGGATTACAGATCCTCGCAAATCTGGGATAACCCACCGCAACAGCCATGGAAAGCCCCCCTGGCACAGTGTAAGCCAACGCAGCTACTTTTGCTGCGTTGCGTAACACCACAAGTACGAGGCCATGAAAAGCAATGCAATGTGGCTTTGCATTGACTCGTAGATATGTGTCTGCACTCTGCACCACTGGAGCGTCAAATAAAGTGATGCACCCTTGGTGCAATGAGCGATTAACCCCTTCTGCGCTGATGACGAGCTCAGCTCGTCATGAGGTTTACCTGTCGTGCACTCATGACAAGCTGAGCTCGTCATGAACAGCGGGGTTTTAAAAACTTCAGCGCGCAGCGGGAAAAACCCGCCGCGCGCATTTGGTTAAATAAGTTCCTTAGGACCTCATTTACAAGGATATGGTGTAGGGCAATGCCGCAAGCCGTTTTGCTTTGCTGCCCTGTTCCAAAATGAAAGGGCAAGAATGCACCGTATTTACGAGATACCGTGAATCCCTGCCCTTTTATCCGGTGCGTAGCGCCAATGCAGGCACCCTTGCAGATGGTGCAAGGGGTGTCTATGTTGTTGGTAGGATTGTTTTTGCACACAAACAATGCATAAAGATGTTCTCATTTCTCTATGTTTGCTGCAGAATGCAGCACACGTAGAAAGAGGAAAAACAAGGAGCAATAAACACATTTCTCCTTGTGTCACCTGCCCTAAGAGGCTTACAGTTTTGGCGCCTTCCCAGTATTACAGTGCCTACTCAATCTGGTAACGCGTCAAAACCGATGGGTGTTGTTTGGGAACACCCACCGCAGCACCCATGGAATGCCCCCTGACACGGAGTAAGGCAACTGAGTGATCTGTGCTACGACGGCATTACACCATATCTACTAGGCCATGAAAAGCCACACAAAGTGACGTACCAGCAACATAAGGGCTTGTAAATAAGTAGTCCTGAAAGAGATTGGGCTTTAGGATGGCCGAACAGGCCATGTGTGAATGGCTGGACGCGGAACATGAGCTTTTGACCCTTACCGGGCTTGGCCAAGGTGGAACCACTTTGCACCACACATCAAGTATATGTGTTAAGAGCTGGGGCCTGCAGAAAGAAATGCAAGGAACAAGCTTCAAAGCATGAAAAGCTCCAGGAGTCAAGGCAAGGATCCAAGGTGGGATTAGAAGAAGGACAAACGAAGTCCAGCAGGAACAGGAAATTACAAAATAGGAACAGGAAGTGAGACTGCCACAATGGATTGAGGAAACCTAGTTACAGTAGTTAGCTGGTGCAAGCTTAGGAAGGATTCCCATGCTAGAGTTGCCACCTGGACAGTTTTAAACCAGCATCACCAGTATTTAGTGCCCACACGGGTAGAACATTTTGAACCACCTCCTAAAGCCAGTATTCTTTCAGCTTATCAGAACATTCTTCAAACAATTAATGTTAAATGAAAATGCTTCAACTGTGTTCTATGCTGCCATGGTGACCATTTTGATGATAATTAAAGTAAAGAAAGGCAGAAAAGCCACAGTAATAATCAACACAGAAGAAGTCATATAAAGTTCTACCTAAGAATCAAGTGTGGCCCCTGTAGAATATTAACACGTGAACGAATGGCTGGTATTTTCTCTGGGAAAGGTGGCAACCCTGACCCAATGACGTTTACAGTCTTAAACAGGTAGACACTATAAATGGGCGCTCTGTTCAAGGGAGCCTCTGGACAAGCACTGGCAGTGCTTAGTCCTACACAAACCTGAGGCAATACCAACTGCCCCTCCCCCATACTTTTACCACCTCTTCCAGCCACCACTTCCCTGCTCTGAATAATGAGAAATGCAATGATTTGAGAGAGTCACAAAGAAACTCCATTGGCGCTGCTAATTTAGGGTAGACCCTCATCCGATGCACAATCAATTGTCTGAATGTGCCAAAGCGGTCAAGAGGTATTATGATGTCATGTACTAATGCCCAACCATGTGAAGCCAACCTACCTATCGGTGAGGAGGTTTTGTTACATCGTGCTGTGGTACTTAAAATTCTGGACCCGTGTTATAAACATCGTCGTATCATGACGATTTTGGTATCAGAAGACCGAGAATGACAAATATACCATGTACGAGCATTTACGTCATTTTCGAGTGACGAAATCACCCTGAAACCGTAGTTTGCGTCCTGAACCATCGAGTTCCATTTTGTGAACGGCAGCCATTTTGTGGGTTGCCCTCACATAGGCCGATAACTACGGCCAAACACGCTTCTGAAGGACACGTACACCTTCGCTGACTTCTCTGCGACCTGGGCAAGCTGACTCCACTGCCTGAAGCCAAAACCTGCCCGGCCAGTTCCTTTCCCAGTGGCCGATCGAGATAGCATCAAGGCACAGCCTACCATAAACCTTTTTCATCTCACACAAACCTTGCCTAATCTTACACACACCTGTCCCTGTTTCTTTCTTTATGACTTGCTTTACGAGGAGGAGGTGCCCGTTTTTATTGGGGGTCTGTCGATATCTGATGAAAGTACTGGGCCTTGCCGGATAATTTATTGTGGGCTGGACAAACTGAAATATGGGCTTGTCATCATGACTCTGCTTTTTCTTTGTAGTGAAAACATGTGAATGGTCAACTGTAAAATAAGGAATGTTTGCCTAAAGCATAATATTTTCTATATAGAGAGAAGGCTGGCTTTGTAAGATTGAGCAGTCTCCTGAGAATATACACCGTGTTGTACTTCTAGGACGCCTGTTACTGGCTGCAGTCAATAAACTCGATCTTTGACTTCACCTAGAAGACTCTGTGTTTCTGTAGTCTAAGCAGGAAGGACCTGAAGTCTTAGGGTGTACCCTGGCACCGCTGGGTTACGAAAAACCCAGTACTTCAGTTGGCGCCCAACGTGGGGCCATTCCAACGGTACCGGTCAAAGCCAGAGGTTCGTGAGGAGCTTTGTGTGAAAATTCTGGAGGAAGGCCGCCACTTCATCGACCCCTGCATGTCGACGTGATCCAAAAGTCTTTGCTGCGAGGTTCCCCGCTTCCTGACGGCTACGAAGGACTGCTGCCCTGGCTATCGCCTTGCGTTGGACCCTTGATGATTGATAGAGCGAAATGATAGACGAGTCTTCTGGTGACGTCATCGATACCTCAGTTAAGTATAAGTGGAGCGTCTCCCAGTCCTTAGTGTGGTTTTTAGTTTGGGTATCCCCTTGGGATCTTTGATTTGGAACTTGCAAGTATCAAAGCCGAGGGACTCGTGTATTCACGAGACTATCGTATTCGATAATCCTTTGAAGTTTGAAGCTAGACTAGAGAGCGAAGATGCCTGGTCTTAGCAGACTTGGAAATGTGTTTTGTCTTGGTTCTAATAATAGGGATTCCCGATTGGAGGACTCGTGTCCGGTTCCTCCGATTGGAACTCCAACGTATGAACTGTATGTGAAACATGGCGTAGGCCCTATCACATATAATGAAATATGGATCAATTACACCAGAAAGGATGGTGTTTTAAAATGGCCCCAATACGGTAGCTTTGACACGGAAATACTGGATAATCGGGAGGTTAAACTTTTTAAGAAGAAAGCCCGGCCGGTGATGTTTTTACTCTTTCCGCCTATGGCGTAAGGAAGCCAAGCAGAAAGAAATTAAATTAGCGAAGAAAAATAAGAGAGAAAGAGGTATCTCGATAATTCAAGCTGCCATGCAGTATAAAGATAACGAAGAAGAACAGATGAGTGAGCAGTTGCACAGGTAATCGATAAATGCTATCCAGTTTTGCCGCCTCTTCAGCAAGATGCAGCAAAAGAACTTGAAAAGAATCCATTAATGTCGCATTTGTTGAGTTCGCCACCCCCTTATGCGCAGAGTCCTACGGCACCTCCGCAACCTTTAGTTGCGCAACCTCTGGTTGTGTTGACTCCTGCTCCTCCACAACCACCAGCTGCTCTTCAGTTGGTTCCTATTCCTCTGGTGCAGCCTCCTCACGGGCCACCGGCTTTGACATCTGCTCTGCCTTTACTTCCTACAACTTTGACCACTATATCGACTACCACTCCTGGTATTCCTCTTGACACTGCCTCTGCGTCTGCCTTGCCTCACTCTGCTTTTCCACCTGTCCTCTCATCGACTTCTCCCTCTGTTCGACAAAGAGTGGCTAGTACTGTTACTAGTCTCCTATATCCTTTCTTTGGGGCGACAAGTACGACCCCTATCTCAGAGCGTAAACAGTTACGTAGCCAACTGCCTGATTCTAGGGAGAAGGAAACGTTGAATTATTTGGCACATAAATGAATCACTGACCCCACAAGATACAAGCTAGAGTCCGTTATGGATGTCTTCCATCAGTGGGAAGCACCGAAGCAGAGATATGTCTTTTAGAAAATGTCTGCTTTTCTATGTGAGGATTTAGAGGAAAATGATTTGGAGCCTAATCCGCCCGAGTTGAGCCGGGTACGGTTCGAATTTTCAAAAGGCATGATTGTGGGTTCCGATGTTGGGAAAGCAGTTGCGACATTGTTGTCGTTTAGGAGTGAGGGTGTTTCTCAGTCATTGTTTGAGTCTGATTCCTCTGTTAAGAAGAAGGTGAGATAGTACCCAATGAGAGAAGTCCCTCCAGTATGGAAGGAAAAAGTAGCCGCTGGTCCGAATAATGTTCCCACAGCTATACCGGCACATTTTCAGCGTGTTTGGGTACATGTTCCATGGAAGCGAGCTGAAGTCCTGGCCCTTAAATAGACTTTACCTGATCCCCGTAAAAATCCTGCAGGGTATTACAAGGAATTATCACAGACTGCAGGCTCATGCATCATGAGTTTAGCTGATATAGACATGTTGTTTGGGAATGTTGTTCCACAGCCTTTATGGAGAAAGATTTGTCATGCAGATCATGATCAAGAGTTAGGTGACTCATGGACTAATATTACTGCTGCAGATGGCCGACAAGTTGGTGGTGCTAAACCTGAGCCTTTAGTAGCAGTTCTCCCTGGTAGGATAATTAATTACATGAAGCCTTTAATGCCCGCGATGCGTGTGAATTGGGATAAATTGTCTGCGTGTAAGCAAAAGAAGGATGAGACGGTGTCTGATTTCTTCACAAGGTTTGAAGAGACGTTTGTCGACCACAGTGGTCAAGATATGAGTACAGAAGGTGGTCAACGGTTGTTCGTCGATAAGTTTGTGCATAATTTACTTCCCGAGTTGTGTAAGAAGTTAAAGGATTCAGAGAGTTCTTGGGTCGTTTCCTCTTCAGCACGGATATTGGCTACTGCACAATATTATGAAAATCGAGATAAAGACGAGAAAGATAGAGTAGACAAGAAAACTAAGGAGTTAAAGACAAAGGTTCTTTTACAGCAAGCGTATCCGCCACGTGGTGGCCATAATAACTATCAGCAACCTCAACAGTTTCAGAGGAACTCGCAAAGAGTCCAGTATCCTCAACCACGTGTTCCTGTAGTCCCCAATCAGTGTTCATACTGTAAGGAAGAAGGTCATTTCAAGTACAATTGCCCTATTTTGATACAGCGCGCGAATGGTGTTTCTGGCACGAGAGGTCGAGGTGTTCAACAAGCTCCTAGAGGTAGAGGACGTGGACATTTCCCCCAGAACGCACGTTCCCTTCCGCCTCAGAATTCAATGAATAGTTTTGATCAGCAGAATAACGCGTCTGTTAGGACGGCTCAGTACTATGCTGATGATTACTATGCAGAAGATGAGAATATGGAAGGTAATGGTTGCTAGGACAGCCATAGACAAAGAGAGGGAGTTGTTTCAGTTCCAGTAGATCAGAGTGGACCTTACGTTGAGGTGATTACATCAGGTGTGTCAGAGCCTTTTCTGTTGGATACTGGTGCTACGAAGAGTTCTATTATGCACTCAAAACTCCCTGTCGCACCTTTGTCTGGCGAAATGAATGTTTCCGTAGGTTTTTCTGGCGCCCCGTTTAGGAACACGATTTCTAGTCCTATGTCTGTTTCTGTTGGACCTTGTGAATTCGAAGCACCCCTTATTCTAACGACAGGTTGTGGTGAAAACTTGTTGGGATTGGATCTGTTGAATGGATTGTATGCGACATTATATTGTTCTCCTTCGGGAGTACAACTTACACTGGGTAAGAAAGTGATCTCTCCAATGTATTTATCGAAGGACAAACTCCCGACCGAGTTGTCATTTCTTCCTGATATTCTTTGGGCTACTGGTCCTAATGATGTGGGTCTTTTGGAAATACCACCATATGTTGTGACATTGAAAGCCAATGTTAAAATGCCATGAATTCCCCAGTATAAGATCTCTAGTGAAGGTGAAAAAGCGTTGCTAGCGATCATTTATGATTTAATTGACAAAGATGTAATTGAAGAGACAAGAGGTAACGTCTGCCTGTTTTGAAGCGTACTGATCCTTCTCAGTCACCTGTTTACAGGTTTGTGATTGACCTTAGAGAGGTGAATAAGATTGGTGTGCCACAGTTTCCAGTTGTTCCTGATATCACTGCCCTATTGACTATGATTCCAGCTTCTGCCACCTGGTTTTCGGTGATTGATTTGAAGAATGCTTTCTTCAGCATCCCGATAGCCGAGGAGAGTAGAGATAATTTCGGCTTCAGTTTAGGAGGTCGAAATTCCGCTTCAAACGCGCTCCCCAGGGCTACTGTGAAAGTCCATCGATATATAGTCAAGCTCTAAAGACACAGCTTGATACGATTGTTTTGCCTGATGGCACTACCCGTGTTCAGTACGTTGACGATTTGCTTGTCGCTGCAGATACTGAGGAGATTTGTAAAGAAGCCACGTTGTCATTGTTGCGTCATTTGTATGATTTGCATCACAAAGTGTCTCTCTCGAAATTGCAATATTGTCGACAAGAAGTGACCTACTTAGGTCATCTTTTATCGAAGGAGGGAAGGAAACTGACCGCAGAAAGAATTCAGGCAATAGCAAAATTGAGTGTGCCAAGGACACAGAGAGAAGTGCGTGCTTTTTTAGGTATTACATCATATTGCAGACAATGGATACCAAATTTTTCTTTGCTGGCCAAACCTTTGGTAGCATTAACCTGTAAAGATACACCGAATCCCATTCCGTGGTCTGAAGATTGTCAGAAAATTTTTCCGAATTGCGCAATGCATTGTGTTCGGCTCCGGTGTTGGGTACCCCCGACTACAGTAGGCCCTTTACATTGGATGTCCATGAGAAAGAAGGTTGTGCATTGTCAGTGTTGACACAGTTGTTCGGAGACAAGCAGCGTCCATGCGCGTATTTTTCGTCGACTTTGGACCCGGTAGCTAAAGCGTTGCCGAGTTGCCTGAGGGCCAGAGTGGCAGCGGCTGTTTCTATCCGACAGTCTGCTGGTTTAGTGA
Organism: Lissotriton helveticus; assembly: GCF_964261635.1. Classification (NCBI taxonomy): domain Eukaryota; kingdom Metazoa; phylum Chordata; class Amphibia; order Caudata; family Salamandridae; genus Lissotriton; species Lissotriton helveticus. Next base: position 1,195,923,630 of record NC_136072.1, on the reverse strand, counting down.
TGAATAATACATTGATTGTGATGGTTCCACATGCAGCTGACATGTTGTTAAACAGGACCAAGACACAGCACTTAACTAGTGCTCGATTGTCAGGTTACGAGTTGACACTGTTAGCGAGTCATGTGCACATAAAGAGATGCAATACGTTGAATCCAGCTACGTTGTTGCCGATTGTAGCAGAGTTAGATGCTTCTGAACAGCATGATTGTTTTCTCAGAACAGAAGAAGAAACAAAAGGGAGAGTAGATCTTCAGGACACTCCTCTTGCGAAGTGTGATGGTACTTTATGGGTGGATGGTTCATGCTTCAAGCTTCCGAATGGTGATACGACTGCAGCATATGCTGTTACGACTTTGCATACGATTGTTGAAACTGCACGTATTCCACATAATTCAGCTCAAGCAGCAGAGTTGATTGCACTTATGAGAGCATGTGTGTTGTCGAAAGGAATGAAAGTGACCATATATACCGACAGCCAGTATGCATTTGGTGTGGCTCACAGTTTTGGACGATTGTGGAAAGAACGTGGGTTTCTGACTTCGCATGGAGCTAAGATACAGCATGGTCAGTTGGTGAATGAGCTTCTTGAGTCACTGACCTTGCCGCTACAAGTTGCGATTGTGAAATGCAGTGCACACAAGAAGGTTACTGATGATGTTGGTCGCGGAAATGCATTTGCTGACGAAGTTGCGAAAGAAACAGCAAGGGATGTGATGACTCGAATGTATGTTGCAGGCCCTGCAAGATGGGTTGGTGACGTTGGAATGTGTGAAGATACGATAGAGAGTGTGAAGTCTATTCAAGCTGAAGCTACAGAGAAAGAATTGAGTGTGTGGAGAGAAAGTACGGGTAAAATGGATGCAAACGGTTGTTGGATTGAATTGTCAGAGCATCAGAGATGGTTGTTACCCAATGCGTATGTGCTTGCAGTGGTTACGATGGCCCATGGAATGGCTCATATTAGTGTGAAAGGGATTTGTAAGTTGTTGGCTCCAGTATGGCAAAATGCTGGAATTCCCAAGTGTGCAGAGAATGTTGTCAAGAATTGCATGGTGTGTCTGAAATACAATCCTGGTAGGGGAACCCCAACTCCAGCTGGTCATTTTGTGCCTCCTACGTATCCGTTCGAGGTTTTGCAGCTAGATTTCATCCACATGGAAAGGTTCAACAATTTGAAATACGTACTCGTTGTTGTTTGTGCCTTTTCAAGATGGGTAGAAGCATATCCCCTGAAAGACAACACTGCCTTATCCACAGCTAAAGCCCTTGTTAAAGAATTCTTCCCTAGATTTGGAATGCCTAGAATGGTCTGGAGCGACAATGGGAGTGAATTTGTGGGTCGAGTGATGAAGAAAGTATGTGAAGGGCTAGGCATCCAACAGAAATTCCACGCTGCAAATCACACCCAATCAGCTGGACTAGTAGAACGTTATAATGGCACGCTAAAGCTTAAACTGGCCAAGATTCAAGCAAGCTCCGGTCTTAAATGGCCTGACGCTCTGCCTTTAGCACTCCTATCAACAAAAATGACTGTGCATTCGCGAGTGGGACTTAGTCCCTATGAAATAGTATTCGGCCGTCCGGCCAACATATGGGGAGTGCCAAGGCCGACAAAATTCAGTGAAATCGAACACCCTGTTTTGCTTGATTACTTGTACGAATTGACGGCTAAATTGCGTGTTTTACACCAACAGGTTCACGATACTCTGCCTCAGGTCTCTGAAGCTCCAGGACATCCTATCGATCCTGGATCCTGGGTGCTGGTCAAGAATTTCCAGCGAACAAAGAATGACCAGCCCCGCTGGACCGGCCCTCATCTAGCCCTTCTCTCAACAAGATCAGCTGTTCGAGTGGAAGGAAAGAAAAATTGGATCCACGGGATTCACTGCAAGAGGATCCCTTTACCTCTGCCGTACGACCGGTGGGTCCAGGAGGGTATCGCTGACTCAGAGACTGAAACTGTGCCTCGTTTTCTGCCTTTCAGTGATGCACGTATAAAAGGAACAATTTCCGAAAAAGAGAGTGACAATATTTTGCAACAAACTGTGCCGCCTTCAATTCGATTGGACACTACAGAGCCTGAACTCCTGTTTCAAGACCAGACAGTACATGGGAAGAAACGCTATAATTTAAGGCCAAGAACTATGGACGAATAAATAACATTTTCCTTTTCTTTGCTATTTTTGAAAGTTCAGCTCTCTCATCTGAGAAACTTTTTTATTTTTGTTTTTCGAACCACCATCCGGGTTCCGCTGTAGGGTCGCGGTTGCCCAAGTCTTTGGGGTGCAGCTGAAGACGTTAGGTCGACAGTTCTGGTTGGTCTAAGGGAGTTGCCCTCGACTGACAGAAGTATTCCTTAGCATAGACACCCTACCACCGCGAGCAGCATTTTAGAGAGGATGGAGTTTTTCGAGATGGAGAGACCTGCCAAAACAACGAACTTTAAAGCCAGAATATGAAGAATGATGACCAAGAAACTTTTTTTATGTTTTTTTTTTTTTTTAAATGTATTTTTATTGCAGAATCAGGAATAAACATAGCCAACAAACCAACCCAAGTACCAACGGGTCCCATCAGACAGCAGTCCAGCAATGCAATACACAGCCGATTAGCCCACATCCCGGAGGCTGGGCGGCGCGTCAATAAAACAATTCGCTGGAGGCACCCTGGTACATGCCCAATGCCGGACACGGGTCAAGTACAGCACTTCGTTCCTGCTTTTATCCCCAAACAACCAACCATCTTCTCCCCACCCAATCCCCGGTCACTGCAATGTCATATCACAAAATCAGCCCGACTATGTTCCTGGGTCAACCGGTTCCGGGAAGTCGCTGGCAACCCACCCCACCCCACAACTCCTACTCTAAGCCCACCCCCAACTGCTGCTAACGCGGGTATCTCCAGGCCCCTCCTGCTCTAGGGTGACAACCATCAGGAAGTTGTAACGAACAAGTGGTCACATGGAATCCTGACTCATAACTGATCGGTCTCATCACTGTCAGTTAAGTGGTCCCTCAACGCCTGCACCACCATCTCCCACGACCGTGCCAGATCCAAGCTCCTCTCATTACCCGTTCTAGTCGCTTGGCGCATCCGTAACACACTCTCACAGCCCGACCACTTCACCAACTCGTTCCTCCACCTCCGTACAGACGGCCCCTCTTTAGACTTCCAATGCCAAGTGAGTTCTCGCTGCGCCAATATCAGACCTAACCCAATGAATTTACTCGTCACCTTTGTCTTTTTGGTATGCGGGAACCACAGAAGCAGACACGTGGCCATGTCAAAGTCCACCTCCCGATCCGTGACAGCATTCAAGAGTTCCCCCACCTCGGCCCAGTAGTCACCCAACCTCGGGCAGCCCCACAGCATGTGGTCAAAATCCGCTCCGGGCGCCAAACATCTCGGGCACATGGCATCATGCACCTGGAAGTGGCGACGTAATCTCTCCGGGGTCAAATACGCCCTATGGAGCACAAAATAATGCACCTGTTGGAATCTCGCATTCCTCGTCTCTTTCCAGGCCCTGTGTAGCACCTGACCCCAAACAGAGTCCGGAAGGGGCCTACCGATGCTGGCTTCCCAACGCAACTTCAACTCAGTCAACGGAGCTAGACCCTCGTTCAGCATCCTATTGTGAAGGCAAGTCACCGCCTTGACGGTGCCCGCAGCCATCACCACATATTGGCACACCCCCGACACCTCTGGTTCAGCCAATCCGCCCCCCCAGTGCCGTCGCAGAGCCGCGACCACCGCCGCATGCAGCAAGAAGGAACCATTCGGCAGGCCGAACTGCTCCTGCAACGTCTGGAACGGGGCCAACGCCCCATCCACATACAGGTCACCTACCATCAGCAAGCCCAGGTCCTCCCACTCCAACAATCTGGACCAATCACCCCCGTGCGGCAAAATAGTGAGCATACCTATCGGGATCTCCGGGGCATACGGCCGGCGCTTCCCCGCCCTTTTCATATATCTATTCCAACACAGTCTGAGGGTCCACTCTTCCATCGTGACTTCCCTACTGGCCAGCCTCTGCTGCATCACAATGGACGACAAGACCTGTCGCTGAACGCCTACCCCTCGACCAACCTCGGGCCCCCTGAATTCTCTAGCCACATTCTGCGTCAGGACCTGGAGCTGCGCCGCCAAATAGTATAACTCGTAATCGGGGACGGCCATCCCACCCTCACATTTGGGTCTCAGCAGGGTGGTCAATGCTACCCGTCTGCGACCATGGCCCCAAAGAAAAACAGTCACCATCGCCCTCAGCTCCCTGAATATGCCCTGCGGGATCCACACCGGCAACGTTCTAAAATAGTAGAGCAGTCTCGGGAGTGCCACCATTTTCAACAGCGCCACTCGGCCCAATACAGACAGCGGGAGGGAGGCCCAGAAGTCCATACTACCTCTCAACGCTCTAATGCAGCGTCCCACATTCCCGTCAAGGAGGTCCGCTGTAGCATGGTAGATGCGTACCCCCAGGTACAGAAAGCAAGATGGTTCCCACTTCACAGACCCCACGAGCTGTGGGCAGCGCGTGGCCTTCCGCAGCGGAAACACACAAGTTTTAGTCCAGTTCACCCTGAGGCCTGACAGCTCCCCAAACCTGCTCAACATATCCACCGCGCCTTCCAGAGCCTTTCCAGCGTCCGCGAGGTACAGCAACAGATCGTCAGCGTACAGCGATATATAATGTGAGTCAAGGCCCTGCATGATCCCGTCGTAAGCAACTCCCAGCCTCGCCTGTGCAGCTAGGGGTTCCATCGCCAGAGCAAAGAGCAAAGGAGATAGCGAGCAGCCCTGCCTCGTACCCCTACACACCGGGTAAACCGAGGAGACCAGTGTCCCCAACCGCACCCGTGCTTTGGCCGAGGAATAGAGCACTCTTGTCCAGCCTCGGAACCCGTCCCCGATCCCGAACTTCGCCAGCACACCATCTAAAAAGTCCCACTCCAAACTATCAAACGCTTTCTCAATATCGACCGCCAGCACCACCGGGCCCGGATCGGACAAGGCAGCACTATCAATAACCCCGATCAGCCGACGGATATTCATCGAGGTACTCCTGGAGGGGATGAATCCCGCCTGATCCCTATGTACCAAAGAGGTCATCAATGGCAAGAGACGGGTGGCCAGGATACGACTCAGAATCTTATAATCCACCGTCAACATAGACAACGGACGGAAAGAGGCGACATCCAAAGCATCCCTGCCCGGTTTTAGCAGGGGCACCACCAGCGCCTCCGTCATGGACTCAGGCAATCGCCCCAGCTCCTTCGCCTCCACATATACAGCCTGCAGCCTGGGCGCTAGTACATCGATAAATTTGGCATAGAACTCGATCGGCAGCCCATCCACCCCGGGGTCTTATTCCGCGCCATGTGGCCAATCGCCCCTCTAATTTCGGCCAGGGTGACAGGGCCTCCTATATCCTGGGCGTCCTCCTCATCCAACACCGGTAGAGGAATCGGATCTAAGTAATCGCCAATGGCCGTGGCCTCCACCTCAAGGTGGCTGGTATAGAGGCCCGTGTAGTAGGATTGAAAGCGCTCCAGGACCGCGGTCTGCGAGCAAACCACCACCCCGTCTCCCCTTCGTATACTCAGCACCGAACAACCCCTAGGGGTCGGATCAGCCAACTTCGCAAGGAGCGTGCCCACCTTATCACGTTCCTCGTGCACTTTCACCGCATACAACTTATAGTCATAGCACCGCAGTCTCTCAGTCTCAGTCGCCACTGCCTCCTTAGCACGCAACAGGTCGTCCTGCAGCTCAGGCCTCTCCGGACGCCGCAGTTCCACTTCTCTCAGCACCGACTCCGCTTTCGCGAGATCAGCCAGCACGGCACCCCTCACAGGCAGAAACCGGCCCATACATACCCCTCTCACCACCACTTTCATCGCATCCCATTCATTCGCTCTGGTCGCCGTCGACCCAGCATTGACCGCGAAATAGTCGTCAACGCCTTGACGGACCGTATCGCAGAACGCTGGGTCCTCCAACGTCTCTGGACGGAGTCGCCACGTGGGGACCGCCGATCTCGCCAACTGCCACTGCACCGAAATCAGCAGCGGGTTATGGTCCGAGACGGTTCTAGCCAAGTACTCAGTGTGCTGCACAACCCTCGCCAAAGACTCACAACATAGCACCGAATCCAAACGAACATGCAGATCATGCAGCGCCGAGAAATAGGAGTAATCCCGGGTGTCGGGGTGCTGCGCTCTCCATACATCCACCAAACCCCACCTGTCCTGCCATTCCCGCCTACGAGTCGCAAGTCTGCGCACCGGGGAATCCACCAAAGGCGGGTGAGACCTGTCCAACTGCACATCCGTAATAGAGTTAAAGTCACCTGCCAGGAGGATAGGGCCTGCCAAGTAGCTCGCCAGTGAGCGCGACAAGCTCTCGAAAAAGTGGGCTTGCTCAGCGTTGGGGGCATAAATGGTACATAGCACTACTTCCCTTCCATACAGCCGTCCCTCCACCACTACATAACGACCCTCCGGATCTATCTTCTGACTCGTGACCTGGAATGGCGTGCCAGCCCTGACCCATATCAACACTCCTCTGGCAAACGCTGAGTAAGTCGTGCCAAACACCTGGCCCCGCCACCTCCTCTGCAAAGCCCCGCATTCCTGCTGTGTCAAGTGAGTCTCCTGAAGCATCGCTATCTGGACGCCCCGCCTCACCAAGTAGGCATGCACCTTGTGGCGCTTGACCATAGTGCGGAGACCCCGGACATTCCATGTGACACATTTCAGATTAGGTAACGTCCCCATAGAGCATCAAACCCAACAGTAGCACATGCCAAGAAATGTGACCCGCATCGCAGCAATTGTACAACCCCCTCAAAACATCCCCTACAACACCCACCCTCCCATTCCCCAGGACAGGGCCTAGTAACCCAGCTTCAGCCCCGTTCCAAACCTCAAACACCCCACACATCATACTAAACTGTGGTCGGCACCACAGAGGACCTTAGGGGTCCGATGGGGACTATGGAGCCCCGAACCAGGACGACAGAGCAACCACCCCGCGCCCACAGCCCCTCGCTGCCATTGCAGCCCCATACCTGGCAGTCCATGAAAAATCAGGAGCGTTCAGGCCATGCCAAAGTCCATCCACCAAAGGCCTCATCCATTAAAGATACCATCGGATGTCTGTGGAGTAACCTCCGGCCCCAGCGCTCCCCCCACCTCCGAGTCCTCATCACCAGTCTTCAAACCTTCACTCTCCGATGCCGAACCCCTGGAGGCGTCCTCTTGCTGCGACCCCGTTATATTCGCTGTGGCCTCCAACGCACTCCGTCTATCGGCCAGCATTTGCGCCTCTCGCTCGGCCCGTTGGCGTCGATTCCGGGAGCGGATGCGCTGCGATTTCCGGACCCTGACCGGCTGTTCCCGATCCCTGGTTGGCCTGTGTGCCCGATCCGTCCCTGCTCGATACAGTTCCAGCCAGGACCAAGCTTCATCGGGCGCGTGAAAAAAGTGAGTCTTGCCATCAACGACAATCCGCAGTTTGGCCGGAAAAAGCAAGGAATATTGAATCCCCTCCTCTCTCAGCTCCTTTTTCACAGACAGGAAAGAAGCCCTGTTCCGCTGCACCTCTTGCGTGTAGTCCGGAAAGATGGTCACCTTACTGTTGTCCACCTGGAAGGGGCCACGATCCCTCGCCTTCTGGATCAGCAGATCCCGATCCTTATAGTGCAGCAGTCGGACCACCATCGGCCGAGGCGGTCGGCCCTCCAAGGGAGGTTTTGCGGGCACCCTATGCGCTCTTTCCAGGGAGAAGAAGGGGGAAAGGCCCTCAGGCGCCACCACAGTGCGGAACCAGTCCTCCAAATAGGCCACTGCATCATCCTTCTCAATCTTCTCCGGAAGCCCTACCACCCTCACGTTGTTCCGGCGGTTGCGGCCTTCCGCGTCCTCCACCCTACGCTCCAAGGTCGCCAGTCGACGGGCAACGTCATCAAGTTTATGTTCCGCCGTGACCACCGCCGGTTTCAGTTCCTGGAGCAGTAGTTCATTGGATTTCACCCGGTCCGAAAGTTTGGTGTGGTCCGCCCGCAACAGGCCGAGCCCCGACGCCACCTGCGCAATATCCTGGCGCAGTTCCTCTTTCGTGGCGGTTATCGCGGCCAAAATTGCGTCTAGGCGGAGGTTGAGCCTCTGTTCTTGCGGCGAGGACTCCGTCTGGGAGCCGCCAGCCAGATCTTCCTGCCTCTGGCTCCCCAGTCCAGCAGGCTCGGCGCCGCCAAGCCCCTGTGCAGCCATCTTGGATGCAAGTACTCGGCCGCACGAGCAGCCCCTTCAATCAAAGGCGAGGCCCACCAGAGGCACCCAGCCGAGCCCAACGCATCAATCCTCAGGATAAGCGAGTGTCCGCGGTGCCAACTGCACCCCACGCACAGCTCCTGGATCAGCTCCCGGGCGGCAGTGCGCTCCACAGTGTCCCGCAGCCTCTCAGGGAACACCCGCAGCCCACCCGGGTCAGTGGGAACAGAGTCCGCGAGAGGGGCGGGCCGCGAATCCGGCGAGGCCCCAGCTACACCGGCCCCTCCGCTACACCACTTGCTGTAGGGCCCAACACTACACCTCCAGCTCGGCGCGTCTTCACCGCCCAGCGGGCGGGGCCCCCACCTCTGGTCGGGCGGACTGCCACCTCCGAACCGCCAGGCCCCGGGATGTCCAAGCGCCGCGGGCGGCCGCCCTCCCCAGCTCTCCGCCGGCCGGTAGTTCACTCCTGCGACCTGTTGGCCCCACGGTGTGGTGGCCGGTGTGAGGATGGCCTCCCAAGCCCACAGCGCCCTCGGTGGCCCAGCACAGGGGCAGGCTCCGCTCCGCTGCCTTCTCAGCAGTAGGTGGGGGAGGGGCGCCTCACACGCCTCACTCACCGGCAAAGCACCGCCGGGCCCCCCCGCTGCTCAGGGTCCGCTCCGATGAGCCCCCGCTCCGCACACCGCTGCCGAAATGCTCCGCCCGAGCCTGTGGCCGCTCCAGTACGCCACAACACACCGCTCTCTGAGCCCTCAGGGAGGCGGCGCCGCCATCTTGGCTTCGTCCGCTCGATAGTCGCGCCGGGCTCCAGGTCCGCCCGCTGCCACCGGCCAGGGTCCCGACGGAGCCGAACGCTCCTCGAATGCTCACCAGCCCTCCAGACTACGAATTCTGCCGCCAGGCAGCGCGGGGCAACGGACAATCAGGAGAAAAGACGGGGCATGGCGCGGAGCAACTCGCTCACGCAGCCATCCCGGTCGGCGCTGTAGCCACGCCCCGAAACTTTTTTTATGTTATGCATTTTCATGTTATTCAGCGTAATGAGGTTTTTAACAGGATATGTTTTATTCTCATTACAAGTGACATTTGCACCCACTACAACACCCATACCTCCTCCTACTGTTTCCTCGCCTTCTTTCCAACTTCTTCCTGAACATGAATCCGCTCGGAGATTAGAATTTATCAATAACTCCTTCGTTCAGCTTTTGCACCAACACCAACTAGTAATGAACACGACTAACTGTTGGGTGTGCGGTCTTATGCCCCATACTACTGATAAAGGTATCCCTTACCTGGTCCTGCCTTTCAGCCATAATGGTTCTGTGTGGGCATACAGAACAATGTTCATCTACGCACATGAAGTCTACCCCTTACGTTCTGTAAAAGATAATCCTAAGAATAGTGCTCTAGTTAAGGGTATAGTAGACATGATTAGGGAAGATATTTCCTACGAGACTATCCCGAGAGATGAGACACTAGTATATATAGGATGGAACGTAACCGGATATGGAGTTACTCTGAGTGAGAAACAGCAAGCTAAGAGATCTACCCCGATTTGGATTGTACCCCATCAGGGTCACCTATGTCTGCGAGGTAATGGCAAGAATCCCAGAGCTCAGTTAGGGAAGAGTATCTGTACTGAAACGTATGTTTTAGCGTCTCAGACTTCCCCTTCGTTCCTAGCAGCTAAGGGTACCTATTTCATCTGCCATGATAGAGCCTATACGTGGTTGCCCCCCGACTTTTCGGGCACATGTTTTGTTTCGTTCCTGTTGCCTCCCACCTACACCTCTGCGGCAGATTACCATAAGACAAGGATAGTTAGAGGGGTCTTCAGTAAAGAAGACAATGCAGGACAAGAATTTGGAGACTTTGTGAAGGGTTTTCTGCCGTTTTGGGGACCCATGGTTAACAGCAGGAACATACGGCAATTGACGAGGGTGGTTGAGTCCACCGTAGTCGAAACTGCTGGTGCCCTTAGTAACTTGACTGCTGAGCTCCAGTCGGATCGTCTTATGACCCTCCAGAACAGGGTCGCGTTAGACGTCATACTTGCAGACCGAGGTGGGGTATGTAGAGTGATCCAATCGAGTTGCTGTGTTTTCATTCCAGATAACGCTCCAACAGTGTACCAGGCCATTTCCAAACTGCATACGATTTCCGAATCTATTCATGTGGATAAAGGAGATTGGTCGTTGATGAGATGGTTCTGGGAACTGATATCCGCCTGGGGTTGGAAAAATTTTATGGTCGTTGGGGTGATCTTAGCAATCCTCTTCCTGTTCTGTCTATGCGTGCAGTGTGCTCCTGCAATATGTGGCCTCTGTGCTACATCATGTGTAAGGAAACCTGTATCAAGAGACGAGCTAAGTAATAGAATGATGCTACAGCAACATCTCAATGACTTTATGAATATAGACCTGGACTCAGATTAGCATGAGGATAGGTTAATTGCCTATGTAAGGGCAAAAGGAGGGCTGTGGTACTGAAAATTCTGGACCCGTGTTATAAACATCGTCGTATCATGATGATTTTGGTATCAGAAGACCGAGAATGACAAATATACCATATACGAGCATTTACGTCATTTTCGAGTGACAAAATCACCCTGAAACCGTAGTTTGCGTCCGGAACCCTCGGGTTCCATTTTGTGAACGGCAGCCATTTTGTGGGTTGCCCTCACATAGGCCGATAACTACGGCCAAACACGCTTCTGAAGGACACGTACACCTTCGCTGACTTCTCTGCGACCTGGGCAAGCTGACTCCACTGCCCGAAGCCAAAACCTGCCCGGCCAGTTCCTTTCCCAGTGGCCGATCGAGATAGCATCAAGGCACAGCCTACCATAAACCTTTTTCATCTCACACAAACCTTGCCTAATCTTACACACACCTGTCCCTGTTTCTTTCTTTATGACTTGCTTTACGAGGAGGAGGTGCCCGTTTTTATTGGGGGTCCGTCGATATCTGATGAAAGTACTGGGTCTTGCCGGATAATTTATTGTGGGCTGGACGAACTGAAATATGGGCTTGTCATCATGACTCTGCTTTTTCTTTGTAGTGAAAACATGTGAATGGTCAACTGTAAGATAAGGAATGTTTGCCTAAAGCATAATATTTTGTATAAAAAGAGAAGGCTGGCTTTGTAAGATTGAGCAGTCTTCTGAGAATATACACCGTGTTGTACTTCTAGGATGCCTGTTACTGACTGCAGTCAATAAACTCGATCTTTGACTTCACCTAGAAGACTCTATGTTTCTGTAGTCTAAGCAGGAAGGACCCGAAGTCTTAGGTGTACCCTGGCACCACTGGGTTCCGAAAAACCCAGTACTTCAGTGCACTAATACCCAATTAGGTGAACCCACCTACCCAGATTCAGGCTGAGACTGACACATATCTCCATGGACCAATCACATGTAGAGGGTGGGGTCAAACCTGGTCACTTGGACAGTGGCCGGTTTGGCAGAGGAGCGTCGTCCCGCACACATTAATAACATTTTATTTATTTATCCCAGGCTTGCGCTGTTACAGCACGATGGCAGGGGGTGGGGCTAATTATTGCAATTGCTCTAATAATGCAGCCACCCACCAGTGTGCAGGTCAGATTGGCCGGCTGCCTACAGCCGACCAAGCTGACATGCGCACTTCAGAGTCTGCAATCCCAAGGATGAGAAACAGCCAAGGGATTGCAGGCGCCCAGTATCAAAATGAGCGCTGGGTTAGCCTACTCAAACCAATCCTGGAGCAGCGGTGGTTGGTTTCACATTGTACAAATGCGGACGTCCTTCCCTTTCTGATACAGGTTGCCTGTGCACACGTGAAAAATAAAGGCAGAACAAATACTGCAAATCCAGCATACAACAATAACGGTAGTCCAATGATGTGTTTTGTTCTTTGTTTAATGCCAATACAATGCCCAGCCAACACGTGTTTCATCAGGGTAATGGACACATGACTTCTTCAGGGCTAAGAGGGCTGAAAGGCAGGGAGGGGATCATGGCCCACATGCATCATTGTTACATTTTGCACTTCCTAATTTGAGAAAAATAAGGAATCGCAAATTAAGAAGTGCAAAATGCTATGCATCATTATTTTCCGTATTCATTTGTGATTCGGTAAAAATCGCAATTTTTACCGAATCCCAAATGAATACCGAATTCTTAAGTTAATTTTCACAATTCCCATTGATTCCTATGGGCCAAAAGGCCCATAGGAGTGAATGGGAAGGCATCAGCAAATTGCGAGTGGCACTTTGAAAATTTCATGGGTGCAGGGGGGGGGGTCCACAGGACCCCCCCCATGCACCCCTGAAATGTATTTTTCGCATCATGTTTCACACACATGTGTGTGTGAAACATGAATGTTGAAAAAAAAACATTTTCAACATTTTAAACACTTTTTCCAAATTTACCGAGTGGTTCAACCACTCGGTAAATTTGGCACCCTAATTGCGAATTTGCACTTCTAAAAGTAATGATGCATTGCTTTTAAGAAATCGCACATCTCCGACTTCTTAAAAGCACCCGCAATTTTAGAACTCGCAAAAATGTTACGAATTCTAAAATTGCTTCATGCATCCCAAAAAGCACTTTTGCATTCGCAAACGGCTGATTTTAAGGAATCGCACCGTTTGCGACTACAAAAATGCTTGATGCATGTGGGCCCATATCTCTCCACCGGTTGTACTTCCGTCCCGGCTGGTAGGGGTGAGTAACTCTAAAGAGCAGAGTATCCAACAGTGTGTAGGTATGTACCATTCAATGCACCGGTTTTACATCAGAAGGGGAGCAGCGAGTACGCCGACCGAACCTCGGACCTCGAGGTGTAAAACCGGAAGTCATTGGACTACTGTTATTGTTGTATGCTGGATTTGCAGTATTTGTTCTGCCTTTATTTTTCACGTGTGCACAGGCAACCTGCATCTGTTGTTCTGAGGCCTTGTGCCAACCTTGGGGGTTTAGGTTATCCCCCTGAACGTGGCACCGTTTTACACTGTCACTTTCTACATACACTACGTATACTTGGGTAGGCGCCAACGCATACCGCATCACGAGAAACCCATCCGAATATTTATCCTTCCCTTTCTGCCGGAGTCAGCGCCAAGAGGAAGAAGGAGACAGTATCCAGAGTCTGCGAGAGGATACGGAAAAGAGCGTCGGGCGGCGGAGGGTAACATATTTGTCTTTTTTTTAATGTTTATTTGTTGTAAGTTTTCCCTCCTTCCTCCTCACCTCCCCCCGTCGTCCCCAGCCACTAGTCCCACACTAAGGACCTTATTTACAAGAAAGTGATGCAGCGCGTCACCGCAAGCCATTTGACTGTGCTGCGTCACCTTCGAAGCACAGGGATGCATCATATTTACATCAATATAACGTATCCCCTAGCTCTACACGGAGCTGGCGCGCAATTGGCCGCAATGCGCAAACGCAAGCACCCTTGCGCCATGGTGCAAGGGTATCTGTTTAGGGGACATCTTTTATGTGAACTAAGGGGCACCTTCCTGCACAAAAACAATCACAAGAGGTGATTTACATGTTCTATGTGTGCTGCAGAATACAGCATGCATAGAAAGAGCAAAATAACAGGATACATATAAGTATTTCTCTACATTATGCCTCCCCTGGAGAGGTGTAGGATTCTGACGCATTCCCAGTTTTAGGAAATGTTGTAAATCTAGGAATGCAGCGGGATCCATGGGTGTTGTGTGAGAGCAGCCACCGCAACACCCATGGAACGCCCCTTTCACGCATTGTGCTGAGTGAAAAGGTACCAAATTTACAAGGCCAAGAAAAGTCACGCAGGATGAGTTTACATGTCCTTGTAAGCATGTGCCGGCACACCGCGCAGCGGGTACGTCATAACAGTGACGCACTGGCAGCGCAAGGGGCTTGTAAATATGCCCCTATATGTGTTTGTACCCTCTGGCATTTCTAGCCTGAGTATCAATGGGATGCTCCACAGCCCCTATATCTAGCACGAGATGCCCTTGAAGGCCAGGACCCCCCTGAAGGTTATTGACACGTTTATATCCCGGTGTTCTGCACTTCCAACCCAAAGCTTTCCTGGTGGGACTCTTTCATTGCCAAAGGTTCCTTTGCCGCTGCTCTCTGTTTCCGGTGCACAGCGGAGCCCATTATGAATGTATGAACAGGGGGTATGTTTCTATGATTGTGGATTCCGGGGCCCTCCGCCCACCCTTGGGGGTGTTCACCGTCGTCATTTCAGTTCTCGTTACATCAGCCCAGTGACCCGACGCCCCCGTCCCTGCCAGAGACCCCCGAGTCTGCCTGGAAGCGAGGGACGCCATTAGCATTTTAATTCACCGCTTTACATATCCCTGTCCCCTTTGATTGAATTAAGTAACACTTTCCACACAGTCAATTACACGTTCATCTCGTTTTCCTGCAATTTACTCGCTGTCTGCTGCGAATGTCAAAGTCTCATTAACTTGTCTCGGGTTTACTGGGCAGTGACTGCGCACGAACGTCCCGGTTCATTTGACTTCCGGTGCTTTCTTAGCAGACCTGTTGATTCCAGATGCGGGGGGAATGTCCAGGTGTGGCGGTCGGTGCATCACACATTCAACAGCAGATGCCTGGCCCAGGAGATGCTAATTAGCATAAACTGATCTAACCGCTTCCGGTGCATGCTGAGATGACGCTATGGGGCCCCAGGAGCCTTGTGAAGGGAGTACAGCAGGTCAATATACTTCATCTGTGGGCCTGGGGGGTGTAGTGGTAGCTCCCATCACCCCGCGGTTAGATGGGGAGTTGGTGCAGTCCTGACATCTGCCCACTCTGCCCGGCCGGACCATAAGGTGGGCAGGGGTGTTTTGGAAGTGTGTGAGCGCAAAGCATCTCTGCCACCCCTGCGGGGGTCATTCCACCCCCCTGAAATGTTTGTGGCAGCTTCACTCACAATGGAGAAGGAGGAATAAACAAAGAGAAATAAAGATATTTCAACGTGTTGCTCCAACCCCGGCAGATGTACACTTTTGGCGTATCTCCAGATTCTTGTAAATCCATGAATGCATCAAAATCCACAGGAGTTGCGTGGGAGCACCCACTGACACGCCCATGGAACGCCTTCCAAGGGCAGAGTAACACAGCGATCTGTGCTGTGCTGCGTTACCCCAGATTTTTTAAGCCACTCAGAGCCACACAAAGTGGCTACAAAAATCAGACTAGAGAATTGCATCACACTTGTACCACGTTTCGTGATGGAAACATGACGCACCCGTCTGATAAATGGCCCTGAATGGGCTTCTGTCATATTTACAACCACGGCTTTGCCCAGGTTACTGCATCTCCCCTCTTTCTTGCCGCACTCCTAACATTATGGGGCCGATTCCAAGCGGAACGGCACTGAATCGGCCAGGGCATTAGCGGATACCAATCGGAGGCTGGATTTCCGTCCGAGTCGAACACGGGTCCGGATGTCGAAGAATGATGCGAACAAGCGCAAAATCTCCGTCCCAAACGTTTCCGGGTCCAAACCGCTCCGTACGACTCGGTCACCAGCAAACCTTGGTGCGCAATGGAGACGTTTCAAGACCGAGCTAGTACAATGCTCGATTCGGACAGCCGGATCGAGTCAGAGCGTACGGCTCGCATTAGCTCCCGGAGTTGGACTTCGGGGGTCCGTGTCGGACCCCCTGTTATCCGCAGCCTTACGACTCGGACACATGGGGAGGTCTCCCCAACACAGGCATGCACGGTGCGGATGGCACCTACGCGTGCCCACTGTAGGGGGTAAACTTGTACGCGACGTACCCATTCAGTCAATGGGAGTCCATGTACGTGTCATATGAACGGCTCCTATTGACTTCTATGGGGATCCGACCGAACCGAGTCCGACAGCATACAGCCGCTTCAGACTCGCTTGGTCGGACTGCAGGAGTCCTAGTCAGTCGGAAAACACCCCGGATCTGGCTCGGTCAGAGTGCTCTCCGACCCAGATCGGAATCGGACCCTAAGCAGACAACTCCAGATCTATTAAACATGTTGCCATTGGACTATAGAAGATAATGCAGAATATTAAGCCCCCCCTTGCCGAGGGCATGCACCCGCCCTCTCACCCCATGGCAGGGCGTTGTCCTCACGCTTCCTCACTTGTTCCATTGAGTCATTTACAGTCAGTCCTTCTCCCACTATGAAAAGTGATGACGGACTCTGTCTAAAGCATGCAGTGGAAACAGAACGAAGTTGCTGGACTCACCCTCTTGCATGCTGCAGGTATGAAAGCTTCGGTGGACATCATCTGAACCCCCCCTTAGACACTGTTGGGACGCTGCAGGCGGGGTGCTTGAGTGACGAGGAACAAGGTCCTCGCTCTCCTTCATTCTTCATGCAGAAATCGGAACTAGTCAGCATGCCTGACTCAGGTGGGAGTAAAGCAAACAAGCATTTACAATGCAATAGGTCTCGCATTTGTGAAACTTTGAGCTACTGGCATTGTAAATGACAAACATTTTATCTATGTGTTAATTTTAAAAACAGATAAATAAGAGGCATTGTCATTTACAATGCGTATAGCTTAAACTCGCGTAAATGCGAGACCTATTGCATTGCAGATGCTTGTTTTGCACTGTTATGACGTATTTTATTGACATTCCTTGTTTCGTTAGACCACTAAAATAATTAAACAAAACAAATGACATGAAGCTAAATGACCATTAAATGTGGAGGGACTTGGAGGGCAAGAGGTGATGCAAGTTAAGAGAAGAGGGCCATGAAAACACCCCTCACACACAAACAGGGGAGGAATCTTAGCACTTTTTAAACACCATCTCCCCCCACCTAGCGGATCTGTGACAAGTCAAAGAAAATGAGCATTTTCTTAAATATTAAAGTTTATCTGCCCATGCAAGTTAGTGAATGAAACTAAAGATTTCCACTCAAGGAGGCAGGAAAGATTAGAGACGTACTGCTGAATAGAAGGCAATGTAAGAGGGTGAAAGTGTGTGTGGTAGAGCATAAGGAAGAGAGAAGCAAAGCACACAAATGACTGAACAGTCAAGGTACTGAATTGTTCAATGTTCAGATAGAAATATCACTGGAGGTGCAGTGTGGAGGTGTCCTTAGGTGAGAGCCCATTGCAAGGGTCGGTCTCCGAAAAGCGAAGAGACCCCATCATGTGGGGTAAGGGCCTCTTACAAAATGCTTCAAGTGCCAAAACTAAGATTATTAAGTTAGAATTAACACCTTACTGATAAAGTCTACTGAAAATACGCCAGATTGTTATAGCTGCAGCAGCGAGTCCGGGAGTACACCCCAAGGAACTAACCCA
Organism: Lissotriton helveticus; assembly: GCF_964261635.1. Taxonomy (NCBI): domain Eukaryota; kingdom Metazoa; phylum Chordata; class Amphibia; order Caudata; family Salamandridae; genus Lissotriton; species Lissotriton helveticus. Next base: position 1,195,906,064 of record NC_136072.1, on the reverse strand, counting down.
ACTTGCACCGGAGTGCTCTCCGTTGCGCTCTCTGAAAATGGACAGGTCGGTGGTTACCTGGGCAGTGATCCGTATTCCGGGTCCGGGTCTACCTGACGACACTCGCAGGTTGCGAAGGAAGCTGGTGAAACGCTTTGTAATCTAGCTGTGTGGCTGTGTGAATGACATAACGATTTCGCAAAGAAACCAGTTATGTCTCTTTCAGGAAACATTTAAAGACCTGGCTTTTCCAGAAATAATCCATTAGCCACAAATCCCACGCAACCTAATTCGCTTCTGTCCTGTCATCGGCGCCGGGAAACCCTTGTTGGGTAGCTGCGCGCCATACAAATGTAAAAAATAAATAAATAAATAAAATTCTGTACATATCAGCTGGAAACAAACACACAGACACTCAGATAAGAATATTAGATTGCAAGCCTTGTGGCAACCACAACAATAAGCACGGAGCTCTGTCCTGCTGACGTTTACACAAGTCGCCGCACACGAATGCAGGATAAAGCAGCGTTTCATGGAGGGCACTACCCTGCTGGTGTCTCCACAAACCTCCACACATTTTTTGCAGGATAAAGGCGTGTTACATCTAGAGCAGTGTCCTTCTGATGCCTGCACAAGTCTCCACACATCTATGCAGGATAAAGGAACGTTACATGGAGGGTAGTGCACAACCCTCCATGCATTCAAAGGCACTTCAAACATGTGTACAAATATGCTACAAAAACAGTACCCAAATCAGACAACCGAGGCAAGAGTTACCTGACAAATGACAAGGAAGAAGCCACAAGTCTAAAATACATCAAACAGTGAATCAAATCAGTGTTAAAAAAACACAAATTGGAAAGAAAGAGTAAGAACTTCAAAACAGGGCATCACCTTAAAAATATGTCTGAACGTCTCATGGAAAGGGAAGGGGCAGGTAAACCAATTTGACCACTCGTGTTTTCATTAATGTTCGAAAGAAATGACGGCAAAAATAATCATTCCCCACACACATCACCTGAGTGAAGCTATGCTACCCGGAGTACTGCCCCTGGCGTAGTCCCTACCAGGGCAAGGTAGTGCTGTTACCTTAAAATGAGAGCACTAACTCAATGCATCACTGTCTTAAGTGACAGTAATGAGTTGGTGCACGCTGGATAATTCTATACTAAGAAACGTTGATAATGTTACTGTGAGAGCATTAGATGCAATGTATGTGTTGAAACAGACATGGCTGATGCTTACGGTACATGTTAAGCACTAGAAGCTGGAGCATGCCCGATGCTACGAACAGCTGCACAGTGTCATTTCTAAAATGTGTAGCTGGTTAATGGCCCCTCTTGTAGCTTTAGTACCTGAAACCTTGTGTAATGTTTTCAGGAAACAGGATATCAATACCTTGTGACCGTTGGGAAATCTCACGCTGTGGTCAACTGAAGACATCGCATACAAAGTATTACATTATATAGGTGTTTTAAAAAAAATGTATACAACATATTATGTTCTTCTGTTCTTTTCCGCTTTAAATGACTTTCACTTAAGATGCTGAATGCCAATGCACACTCGAAGGCTTGTCGAGTGCAGAATCAACCGTTTCATGAGGTGAGTGGCCACACATTCTGTAAACTATGAACTCAGAGCAGGGGTACTGGCCACTGAGATAGAGTGTGTGTTGCAAGAAGTTGAACCAGGACTCAAAAGTCAGTCCTCTTTCAGCTACACCTTCGCCAGTCTCTTTGAGTGTTTCCGGTTGAATTTGGTAAAGTCAACGCAATCAAAACCTGACTCATTGTTTTCCGCTCACAAGCGATCACTTTTATTTCACTGGCTGGTTACTTCTTAGTCTTAACTCATTACGCGTTGTAAAGAAAAGTCCACGGGTTTGTCTTCATACACACAGGACAGTCACCATGCTTTATCTATATCTACTCGCTTCTCCTCTAAGAACGTGGACATTGCTGTCGATCACGGCGAGTATTGAGCAATCATCGCAAACTGAGCCCTTTCAAAGTGCGTGCAGGATTGCAACCGTCGTCTGCACACGTGCCCTGATGACGCGGGAAACAACGTCATAAACAAGCCGCTAGAGGGAGAAGGTCATCTGTTTTGCTTTATGGCGCACAAGTCTGGGCACGATAATGCAAAACAGATGACGGCCGTGCGGGTAACAGACACCAATAGGCCATGGGCGTGGCAAATGCGGGACATGCGCTCGCATTTGCCCAATTGTGTGCTGTCTTTGTTAGACAGACGCACACAACGCCCATTAGTCTGCAACGTTAACAAAACCACACTCACAAGTGTGTGGTCAGCTTTCAGAAGCCCCTACATGAAGTCTCGATGCGCGGACAGTGCTGCGCACTGCAACGCTAGGCGCGAGACCTAAAAATGGCTTTATTTTACCATTCTTCTGCCTAAAGTTGTCTTCACTTGATTGCAAGCCAAAAGGGAGAATAATTTCTCCCCGTTTATTTTTTAAAATCTAGCTTTTTCCTGCCTCCAAATGTCATCCATCAACTGATTTATTTGGCTATTGTCAAGTCTAGTCAAGAAGAAAGTCTTAATTTCGATTATCAAAATCATGAAAGACAAAGGGGTCGATTCCGATTCGGGAAAAAAAACGTCCGTACGATTTGTATCCGGAGCCCTCTCCGTACGAATCGTACCCGTCCGTCCGAGTCGCGAAGTACGATCCGTATTCCGTGAATCCGTCCAAATCGTCGCGATTCGTACGTATTGCAAGGCTGAAACCGTGAACCGTACGACTCGTACACATACCATACGACTCGTACACATGCCGTACGACTTGACGAGTACGATCCGGACCGGGGTATGAGGACGCAATTCTTACGGTCCAAGTCAGGTAAGGGCGAGTCGTACTGAAAAGCACACAAACACATACACACCGTACGGTCCGTACCCCCCATGATCGCAGGGGTACGCACCGTACCCCTGCGATCATGGGGTGTACGAGCCGTACCCCCATTGTATGATGGGTGTACGAGCCGTACCCCCATCGTACATGGGGTACGGCTCGTACACCCATCGTACTATGGGGGTACGGCTCGTACACCCATCGTACATGGGGTACGGCTCGTACACCGATCGTACAATGGGGGTACGGCTCGTACACCGATCGTACAATGGGGGTACGGCTCGAACACCGATCGTACAATGGGGGTTCGGCTCGTACACCCCATGATCGCAGGGGTACTGTGCGTACCCCTGCGATCATAGGGGGTACGCACTGTACCCGGGTGGGCCGTTCCGTACCTGATTCGGCCCGAACTCTGCTTTTACGGCAGTTTTCAGCTCCCGTAGGAAAAGGGTTGTACAGTGCGTACCCGACACGTATCGTACTTGCTGGGTCGTAAAAGCCAGCCGCGAACCATACAGATGTCGCGTACAGCGGGTTCCGAGGGAGAATCGTACGGAGATTAGAGTCGTACGGTGTCTTGTACGACTCGTACGGAGTACGGCTCCTGGTACGAATCGTACTTCGTCGTACGTACGGGGGACGTTGCAGGGTACGATTCGTACGGGAAAAACGTTCCGAACGGCTATTCAGAGCGGTTTTTCCCAAATCGGAATCGACCCCTAAAAGTATCTACAGCTTAAAATGGCTTGGAGAAACTTGTTTCAATGATTTTCTGATACCACCACAGCCATATAGACTGGATTTTTCCTTTTGAAAACCACAGAGATATAAACATAACATTTTAAAAACAATGTTACACAAGAATCACAATGTGAAAATACAAGGTAATAAAACATTTAAAAAATATAATATGAATATATAAAATTCATTAAAAAAACGGGGACAGTATAACAAACATGAACTTCCTATCCTGTTTACAATTATATGAATCCCATATTTTCAACGAGAAACGGCAAAAGGGTCTCTTCTCAGTTAAAAGTTGCCAAGGCGTAAACACATACTAAATCTACAGTATTAAACCGTAGTGACAAAAACCACATACAGAATGCCTGGAAAGATTAATGTGTCCTCAACTTCTTGGCTGGAATGACCCACATCCAGCTTAAGAATTTTGCTACGGCTATCACATGGGTATTTGTCTTTTGAACATCTCTAAATGTTTGGGCTTCTATTACAAAAGCTGAAGACCAGAAGGTTTTGCTGCATGAGGTAAATAGTGTAAAATGCCGGAAAATAAAATCGATACCACCGTAAAACAAGAAGGGGCATATTAGCAAGGGCAATATCTCCACTTTAACAGGACTTTTTCCCCGCTAAAGCGGCGATATTTTTATCGCCCTATTAGCAAGCTGTCGCTAACAGCAGTTAGCAACAGCTTTTAGGCGATAGCTACAGGTTTGGGCCCCGCTTTGCATGTCTGCGATATTTATCGCTAATGACATGCAAAGTGGGCGTACCCAAACTTTTAGCGACTGAAAACAGTCGCTAACACAGCTATCGCCTATTAGCGAGGCAGGCGAAGCAATAAACAAAATTGCGCTAAGTGGGATTATCGCTGTAAACTAACGCCTGCTAAAAAGTTGACTTACCTGTATAGTCATGGGGGGGTGGATTATCAGCATTTCGCCGCTATCGCTGGATATTTTAGCACAATGGAGAAAAACGTTGCTGATAGCATGTTTACTCCGCTAAAATATCCAGCGATAGGCAGCAATAAAAAAAAGTTGCTAACCACGTTTAGCGATAAATATCTCTATTTCTTGCTAATAGGCCTGAAGTTTCCAAATTACTAACACAGACCAGCCTGCTATTTGGACAACAAAAAGCTGAAGAAAAGTATAAAGCCTTGACCAAAGCCCAAACTTTTAATAAGTCTAAAATCAATGGATAATAACATGATATCCCAGGATTTTAATTGTAAGTTACATCACTTTAATCTTCCCATCGTCCTGGGGAGTTGTGTTTCAAAGTCATGATCACTCATTTTTGCTTCAAACCTCTGTGTTCCAGGAGGGCTGTGAGGCTGTGGAGCAGGTGTCTGTTGTGTCCTCAGGGTGGAAGTTGAGGCCGTAGAGTAGCACAAACTCCATGGAGTAGATTGTGAGGAGAACGATAAAGCCTGTGATGAGGTTGCTGGAGTTGGTTTGTGGCACTGATGCATGAAGCTGTCATCTGTTCGAAGCACAAAGCAGAAGTGGCAAAAAAGAGCAGGAGAGGAGTAGAAGGAGACTGGCAGGAGGCTAAAAACGGGGCAGGGGAAAAAGGCAAAACAAAATCACTAAAAGTGTGACGAAGGAGTAAAAAAGAGGCACAAGAGAGCCTGGAAGCGGGGGAGAAAAGGCACAAAGAGGCAAAAAAATTACAGAATAAAAAGAGACACAAGGCGGCTAGAAACAGGGGAGAAAAAAGCACACAAAAGTGTGAACAAGCATTTACAATGCAATGGTTTCGCCTTTGTTGAAGTTTGAGCTTTTGGTATTGCTTTTGACAAATGAAATACACTTTTTTTTTTACTTGTAAGCGACTTTATCATATTTTACATGATGTTTGTTGCGTTATTTGCATAAATATTTTTAGGGCTCGGCATGGGTGTAGCTTCAGGAGGGGTGTTACACACGCCTAATAAATGTCTTTTCCGTTATATAGTTGGGTACCGGTGGTTTCAGTCGGTTATGGTGACGCGTCCGTTGTATTTCACCAGTCATTTTTCCATACACATAGACAAAAACGCACACACTCGCTCGGTTTTAAAAGTCTTCAAAAATATTAGTTACTTTACTCTCCCTGTAAATTTGTTAGCTCACCCACCTAACCCTTCTAACCACACACACTTCCTAGCATAGCGTGCTACACATGTTGGTGGCTTAAGTGCACCACATAAGTGAGCGCTCTATAAACGCTGCAATACAATGAAATACAGCGCAGCAGACAGCGCCGGGGACCCGCTCACGCACATCGGTCCACGGGGCAGAGGGTCCTGGCATGTGTGGGCGCGGTACTCACCCCGGGCAGCATCGCCGGACCCTCCTCCTCTGCGGCTCCGACCTCGACAGAGAGGATGCAGGAAAAGCTTCCGGATCACAGGTCGGTGCTCAGTCTGGGCTGGACTGCCTCCCGGTGGCAGCGCAGTGGGCCCGGGCACCGGTAGCACGACTAGGCATGCGTGCCCCCTCCCTCCGCGGGCGTCCCCGCCCCGCATGGTCACTCCGTGCCTCCCCGCCCAGCCGAGCCCAAAGCAACTGAGGACAACGGGGAAGAAGTCTCCCCGCGTCCAGGGCAACTGAGGACAACAGGGCAGAAGTCTCCCCGGGTGCCCGCGTTGCCTATTGTTTCCTCCCAACCCGTGTGCCCGCGGGGGCTGAGCGCTGCGTAGACCGAGGAGTCACCTGATCCCGTATGCAGCCCGCATGGAAGCGATAAACTGAAAATAACCTACTCCTCGGGGCGGCCTCAGCTCAGCCCCTCGCCCGCCCACCGGACCTCGGTCTCCAGCGCCAGCCTTGGTTAAACCAGTGACCAGCTGGAGGTGCGGATGCTCCTGCTCACAGCAAGGGTGTCCCGGCGCCACATCTCGCACCGTGTGCTCTGCCTCCGGCTGCCATTTGTTTATTTATTTATTTGATTCAGTTTACCCAAAGGTGACAGAGCGCTTTACAAAAGAACCAGGTAAGTTACAAAAGGTCATCAAGATAGACCAGAGGTCTTCAATCTGTGGGGCGCGAGCCCCCGGGGAGGAAGCAGAGGCCAGTGAGAACTTAAATCTTGCAGCCAACTCCAGCAACAGACACTTCTAAAAAGAACAAAACAGGCCGACACGGAAAAAAAAAATAGCACACACCCACCGCCGCGATGACGATCAGAAAAGGGTGGAGAGGGAAAAAATTGCGGGAACGCCCACGAATCTGGTCCGGCCATGACGGACAGATCTCTGTTAGCCAATGGAACAGAGGGCGGATTCCCAAGCCACATAGTATTCTCATTAGGTTTTCGCCTGCGTGAAAAGCTGCGCAGTGCGCAGCTTTCACTTAGGCGAAACCTAAAAAAGAGTTAAAAAGGCAGAGGAGGCTACGAATGGGGCAGAAAAAGAACAAAAAGCAGGACCGAGGAGGGTGAGAGTGACCCGAAGGAGGAGATAAGTCACAGAGGGAGAAATCGAGAGGGCAGAGGCCCTGGAGAGAAAGAGGACAGAGGAGTAGAGAGAGCAGGAGAGGTGGGGTGCCGGGTCTGAAAGGGCCCTGACTGGTCAGAGCACCAACCGAGGGGAGTCTGGGGCTGGGCCTAGGCACGTGAGCATGTAAGTCCGCACATGTGCCACAATGTCTTTGGCGCTGGATGTAAGTAACAATGACCAAAGGTATTAGCAATGACAGCAGAGACATTGTGAACTGCAACCGCCCCGTGCACTGGAGGCACACGAGTCAGTGATCAACAGCTGAGAAATATTGGGGCAGATTTACAAACCCCTTGCGGAATCTTTACGACACCATTGCGTCACTTGTGTGATGCAACAGCGTCGTAAACAATGCGCTACTATGCAACAGATTTACAACGTGACGCATCTGGTGAGATACGCCACGTTGTAAACCCCTGCGCTACAATATTCCTGCGTCAGGTATAATGTATGCAGGGTGGGCGTTCCGTCGCAAGGAAGCCCTGTAAAAGTGATGCAGTGAAATCTACAAGATTTCCATGAGTCACTTTTACGACGCCACTGCGTCAAAAACTTGGCCTGCTTATAGCAGGCGTAAGGAGTGACGCAGCATGAAGAGATTCCTGACCATTGCTGGAGTTGCTTTGTGCTTACGACACGACTCCAGCAATGCGCTGCATTTCTGATAAAAGATGCGTCACGCATCTCACTACACGTGCGCCATGGTGCGCCACATTGTAAATGCGGCGCATCCGTGGAGGTGCAAGGCTATTTTTCCTTCACACAAAATAACCTGCGCATGTGACCGTTATTGTAAATCTGCCCCATTGTGTGTTGTAAACAAGGTACTGAAGCGCTCAGAGGGTTTTTTCCCTTCACCCTTCTTTGGTGGGTTTGTTCCTTTTTTTAGTTAAGTATGATAATATAGCTCAAGAACCTTGGGCCTCATTTATGAGAAATGACGCATCGCTGCGTGAAAGCAGCGATGCGTCATTTCTCAGTGCGCACTCCTTGCGACATTCCTGATGCGTCATATTTAATGTATGACGCATCATGTCGCAAGGAGTTACAGATACGTCAGTATTTCTGACGTATGTGTAAGCGCAAAAGTGACGCATTGCTGGAGTGTGTCACAAAAGTGACGCAACTCCAGCAATGCGTCCTTTCACATGGGGCATGCCCCATGTGAAAGAGCCTGCGTCAGTCTTACGCCTGCTGCGAGGCAGGTGCAAGATTTTGACGCAACGGCGTCCTAAAAGTGACGTAGTGAAATGACATAGATTTCACTGCGTCACTTCTACGACCCTTCCTTGCGTCAATACGCCCCCCTTGCATAAATTATACCTGGCGCAGGTATAATGTGGCGCAGGGGTTTACAAAGTGACGCATCTACCTAGATGCGTCACTTTGTAAATATGGCGCAACAAGGCGCATTTTTTACGCCACTGGTGCGTCACAAAAAGTGACGCACCGGTGGCGTAAAAGTGACGCAAGGCTTCATAAATGAGGCCCCTTGTTTGGATAATATTGTTTGTTATCCCTGGTTCTTGTTCTAGGGTTGCCCTTGTGGTTAGTTAATTACCATTGTGTGTTGTGTCATCATTTGAGAGTTCCTTCTGCCACACCTCTGCTTCTGGTGCTTAATATGAGCGCTTCAGTACTTTTGTGAAGCCAGTTTGATAAAATGGCTCTTGGAGCTAATGGGCACACCAGAGGGGAGTGACCCCTCCACCAGCATGTTGATTGTTCAGCAGTGATGGAGGCTCTGCTCTTTGAATGATATGCTGCAAAGGGGTATGGCGCTCAGTACCTGCCGTGCTCCACCTAAGAGCTCACGAAGAAGGAAAGACGCGTCTGGGCTGAAGGAAAATTAAATACTTTGAGGACATTAACCCTTTTCAAGCTTTGCTCTATTAGAAGAACTGCAGCTTTGCAAAGATAGACCACATTGACCAGAATGCACTGGGATTGCCATAGAGTTTGGTTTCACTTGGAAAGCACAGCTGCAGGCAGTTGCTGAGGGTCAGTTCAGTTTTCAGTGCTGCCACCTGGAGGCAGCTTCGGAGAACCATCACCTGCCAAATGTATCATATGTGAAATGCTGAACCCACAGACCCATCCTGGCTCCTGCTGCAGAGTTCCATTGCTTCGGGAGCCGAGAGACCTGCATTTTTTTTCTGAAGAACTTCTTCAGCACCGCAGCGGCTTCTCTGTGCCACGAGGCGCTCTGAGGTGGCACCAGACGTTTGAAAGCCATTTTCAAATGAATAAAATAAAGATGCAAAAGTGATGGCAGAGGGCAGTTAAAGTGCAGGAATAGTACAGCACTGGTTCTAGGATGGTGCAGGGAGACTCCAATGCTATGTCTTCTATTGATTATGTCTTTGTTAGGCACACAGTACATTGTCAAACCACTGTGGTCATATGCACAAGGAAATATCTTAGCGCGGAGCTACGCCAAATTTTGCAACTAAAATGCAGGGATGTACCATATTTACAACAATACGGTGCACGCCTGTGTATTTCCTAGTGCTGGTTCTAAAAATAGCTGTCTAGCGCCAACACAGACACCCTTTCACCATAGTGCAAGGGTGCCTATGTTGCAGGGAATGATTGTTTATGTGCAGGAAGGTATGCACTCATAATATCGATTTTTTTATTATCGACCTACACTAATATCGAGTTTTAAATATCGTAGGGACAGAATATCAAAGTCAAGAATATCGGTGACCAGAATATCGACCTAAAGGTAAGTAATATCATTTTTATTTACATCAAAGTAAGTAATATTGAAGTTAGTAATATCGTTAGCAAAAATATCGTTGTTAATAATATCAATATTTATATCAGTGTTATGTATTTTAGTATGTATTTTATATGTATGTGTTAAACATTTTTCTACTTTTTTTGTTATTTTTAAATATATCTGTGTTAAAAGTTTAGAAATTAGTAATTTTTTAATAGTAAATTTTGCATTTGAATATTAGAGTGGGTTGTGGGTTTATAGGGGAATAGGGTGGGAAGTAATTTAATTATAATTAATTAATTTATATTTTTTATTTATTTTGATTGATTATTAATTTATTGTTAAATATAATTAATTGGTAATTTTTATTAATTGATTAATTTATAATTATATTAGCTAGAATGAATGTATTATTTGTATTTATTTATTGCTATTGTTAAATAATTTATTTTTAATTAAATATTAATTAGCAATTAATTTTTATTAATTGATTAATTGATCATTAAAATAAATGTGTTATTTTTTTATGTTAGCAGGTTGTGGGTTTATGGGGAAATAGGGTGGGAAGTAATTTATTATCATTAAGTACATTTTAATTTTTATTAATTGGTATTGATTATTAAATTATTTTTAATTATTTATTTATTGGTAATTATTTTTATTATGTTGTTAATTGATAATTACATTAATTGTGTTTTTTTTATGTGTAGCAGGTTGTGGGTTTATAGGGGAATAGGGTGGGAAGTAATTTATTATAATTAAATACATTTTAGTTTTTATTACTTTGTACTGATTATTAATTTGTTGTATTTAATTAATTGGTGATAAATGTTTTTTAATTGATTAATTGTTAATTTAATTAATTGTTTTATTTTTCATGTGTAGCGGGTTGTGTGTTTATAGGGGGATAGGGTGGGAAGTAATTTAATGTTATTTAAGTAAATATTTATTTAATTTTATTTGCATTTCTTATTAATATTTTTGTTAAATATTTAATAATATTTTTATATGTATTTAAGTAAGTATTTAATTTAACCCCCATGCTATCCTACATTTTCCACACTGTTACACTCACTGGAGTTGGAATAGTAATTTTAACCCCTACGCTATCCAACCCTTTCTCTACTGTTGCACTCACTGGAGTGGGAATAGTATTTTATTCCCCTCCGCTATCCAACTTTTTCACTACTGTTGCACTCACAGGAGTGGGAATAGTAATTTTTACCCCTCCGCTGTCCAACACTTTCTCTAACTTGCACTCACTGGAGTGGGAATACTAATTTTTACCCCTACGCTATCCAACTCTTTTCCTGATGTTGCACTCACTGGAGTGGGAATAATAATTTTAACCTCTACTCTATCCAACGCTTTCCCTACTGTTGCGCTCACTCGAGGGAGAATTGTAATTTTTACCCCTATGCTATCTAACGCTTTCCCTACTGTTGCACTCACTGGAGTGGGAATAGTATTTTTTACATCTGCTCTAGCCAACACTTTGAGTGGGAATTGTAATTTTAACCTATACGCTATCCAACACTTTCCCTACTGTTGCGCTCACTTGAGGGGGAATAGTAATTTTTACCCCTACGCTATCATACGCTTTCCCTACTTTTGCACTCTCTGGAGTGAGAATAGTAATTTTTACCTCTACGCTATCCAACGTTTTCCCTACTGTTGCACTCTCTGGAGTGGGAATACTATTTTTTACCCCTACGCTATCCAACGCTTTCCAAACTGTTGCACTCACTGGAGTGGGAATATTCTTTTTTACATCTACGCTAGCCAACACTTTCCCTACTGTTGAACTCACTGGAGTGGGAATTGTAAATTTAACCTCTACGCTATCCAACACTTTCTTTACTGTTGCACTCACTGGAGTGGGAATAGTACTATTTACCCCATCTCTATCCAACACTGTACCTACTGTTGCACTCACTGGAGTGGGAATACTAATTTTTACCCCCACGCTATCCAACATTTTTGCTACTGTTGCACTATTTGGAGTTGGAATAGTAATTTTATTCCCTCTGCTTTCTAATATTTTTGTATTTTTTTTGTTGATGTAGTATAAATTAATTTGAAAAAAAATGTAGTTTTTTAATTTTGTTATATATATTGATTACATTTGTATTCATATTATTGTTTTATGTGTAGAGATGTATTTGTAATGTATAAGATATTTCTTAACAATTTATAAGCTATTAAAATAATGATTACACATTATGATTAAGTAAGCATATATTATATATTATATGTATGTTTAATTTATTTTACTTTATATATGTTATAATTGTTAAAAATGTTAAAATATTTTTAACTATGTTTATTTTAATTAGGTGTATTATTTACATTTTTTTGTGTAACTTTTAAAATAACGATATTTTTAACAATGATATTTTTGACATTGATGTCATTTTTTTATATTTCTGTACTTACCATAATGTAGATAGGATGTCGATATTCTTGACTTCGATATTTTTGCATCAATATGTCTGTAGGTGGATTTTCCGTCTCTCGATATTCTGTCAGTGATTCATGCAGGAAGGGGAACAATCAATAATGGCTATTTGCTACGTCTATGTGTGCTGCATTCGGCAAATCGTCATTATTTTATGATTGTTTATGTGCAGGAAGGGACACCTTCCGGCACATAAACAATCATTAATGGCGTTTTGCTCTTTCTAAGTATGCTGCAGAATGCAAAAACGAGGAGAATTATTAGAATTTCTCCTTGTTTCAACATTCTAACACCTGCTCTTGCTTGGCGTTAGTTTTAGGGGCTGCCTCAGATTTAGAGATCCGTATAAATCTGGTGAAGCATCAAAAAGCAATGAGTGCTGGGGTGGAACGCCCACAGCAACACCCACTGCACGCCCCTTTCATGCTAAGTGAAGTGTGTAAAGGCACCATATTGAAAAGGCGGAGTTAAGCCACTCAAAGTGACTTAGCGCCACTTTGTAACTATTGAGAAAGGCATATCGCCACCAGAACGCCACCCAAAGCACTGTTCTGGTGGCACAACCCCTTGTAGATATGCTCCTCAATGTTAGTGATGCTCATGAGGTCACTTTAACGTGGCCCCTTGCAGAGTGTCAGTCTGTTATAATGTGTCTCTCATGTAACCCATCCTAAGTTAGTACCCTAGAAGCACCCTTTCTGTCCTCTGTATCTTTCTTTCCTCCCATTTAATAGAGTCTAAATAAATATCCCTGCAAGGACTTTTTGTTCCATCCATTACCTGGTACTTTTCATTTTTACAACATTTGTTTCAGATGTTTTTACTTATTTGCTTTAGCTTTGTGTGGATTTCTGTTCTCCAATTCCTTCTCTAAATTCCTCCTTGGTTGGTTTCCTGCTCTCACATTTCTCTGTTAACTGCCTTCCTGGTTGGATGGAGCCAAGGGGGGCCATGGCCCCCCTTCCTGCAGTCGGTTTACCTCTGCCTTAGGGCGGTCTGGAAGGCCAAGGACGGTCTCTTACACTACAGTTGGAGTCCTTTTCCTGGAGCATCAGGGGTGCTTCATGTTTTATTACACTAACAACCACACAAAAGTAAAACATGCCCTTAACAAAATTACTACAACTATTGATTGTGGTGGCTAATGGAACAGAGATCCCATTCTTGCAACATAAGGTTGTGTTTAATTGAGCTCACGGTACCTGAATAGAGCTCTTCCAAAGCACTTTTATTACATTTACACAGATTGTAGGGATGCTACAGATCCTTAGGGATGGCCAGGAAAGGATACTAAGGAGGAGATTTACTGCAAATTGGCGCAAAATCTTTTTTTTCCAAATTAATTTCCAGCGCTAAACTTGTTTAGCGCTGGAAATAATGGAAAAGTAATGCTAAGCAGAGCATAGAGATGCTTTGCATTACTTTGTGCCATGGGTGCATACCAAGGGTGGTGCCTGGGTGTTCTCATGCAACCACGCAAGATTTCCCATGCTAAACCCAATTTACTAAATAAAGTAGATTGGGTTTAGCATGAGGAAACTGCACCCTTTTCAAGTAGGCGCGAGGAAGGAGAAATGCTTTCATTTCTCCTTTCCTTTCCAACGTTGCATGTGAGCTGCACAATACAGCGCATATACAAAGAGGGAAAATTGTTATAGTGAGTCTGTGCATAGAATTTTGTACTGGGAGGGTTCCTACCAGTACAGAACCTATGCTAAACTCAGGAGACACTCTTGCACAATGGTGCAAACGTGTCTCTGTGGAGCACAGCAGCTGATTTCAGGGCTGGCGCTAGTGAGAGGGGAGGAGAGTGCCTTATTTTAGTAAATATGGTGCTCTCCTATCTCTCATGTAGCGCAGCACAACATTTGTGGCTGCTGCAGTGCGCTGCGTGAAAAAACTTGTAAATCTGCCCTAATGTGTGTTAAGTAAAGTGAAAAGTCCTACAGTGAGTTAGGAGCATTAAGAGAAGGGTGGGAAGCTGGTTTAAGATGTATTCCATCCATTTAGGTTTGAAAGGGAGTTTATTGAGCTTGAAATAACAAAACATTAGAATAGGAAAAAGCAACAAAAGGAACAAAAAGCAAGGAAAGAGACATACAATGCATGCAATTTACAGTCCGGTTATTTCCCAAATCTACATACCAGAATAAATAATAATGGATAAATAGTAGAGAAAAAAAGATAATACCATATGATTAGGAAGAAGATTTCAGTTACCTTAGCACACGTAAAATTCAATACAATCTTATTCAGACAGAAGTAAAATACAAAACAAGTGATGGATCTTATTCTTTCTTTTCTTCTTGTTTAATCAGACATCCATGTTTTCCAAGCCAAGCCAACACGTGTTTCGTCGCTTCTTGTACACATTAGAACATGCGACTTGTTCACGGCTAGGTTAAAACATATATGATACATTGTCAGGATATAAACTATTTCTTTGGAAATGCACACAAATGTAAGTCATTTTTAACAAATGTGCGCCCCAGCGGCAAAAGAACACCCAGTGTTGTCCTTCAGTTCATTCATAAACAAATTAATTAGTTAAAAATTCGCATTGTCATTTGGACATATTGAAAGTACATATAGTGCAATATTACAGGTTGACTGAATTGCAAAAGTGAAACTCCAACATGTGCACGTGAGAAGTATGTCTGTTATGTGTCTAAGCATTAGCAATATATGTGATTCTTTCTGTACTGAAGAGCACATGTGAGTCATACATAGATGGAATTCTGTATCCCAGAGTGCAAGACCGAAACCTTAAACTCCCTAGATCATCTAAACACCAGAGGTGGAATAAGATCCATCACTTGTTTTGTATTTTACTTCTGTCTGAATAAGATTGTATTGAATTTTACGTGTGCTAAGGTACCTGAAATGTGCTGTGTTCTGTTGGTTTTCCAATCAGAGGTTTAGGGAGGCAGGTGGTTCTCCTCTACCTTAAAGCACCGTCAGTAATTAGTGCCAGTTACACAAATAACAATCAGTGGACTGCCCATTAGTGCCTTGAAACCTATCAACTATACCACCTCTCTTTCTCTAAAAAAACTGATTAGGAAGAAGTCAAGGAGGTTGCAGAACGTCCTGGGTGTGAGGTGGAGGGGCGAAGGCCGCAATGGCAGAATAGTGAACAAATTGAGTAATAGATGTCCAAAGTTCCTTTAGCTTTAAAACAAGGTATAAGGAGTGCATATATGCAGTATCCAATTGGTAATTATGGCAAACTGAGTACCACCATGCTATAGGAGATAATTGTGTAGAGTCTTTCCAATTGCAAGTTATTTGCTGGAATGCAAGTGCTAATAATAATAGTATTTGTAGGTTAAATGAAGCATTGATGTTAAAAGTTAGGCTGAAAACCGTCAACATTATCGGCGCCCTCTTGCTCTCCTTAAACCTTTTGTGCGCGTAAAACAGCCGCCATTTTGGACACCATGGCTTCCCTGCTCTCGCCGAGAGCCAGCGCGTCTCTCTCTCTCCTAACTTCGCTGGCAACCCCCCTGCTTGCACCTGCCTTGAGTCATAAACCCCTCTTCGACGCTGCTCTGCCCCAGGCCCTCATCCTGTTCCCAGCGCGACACCTCCCTGCTTCCCCGTCATGACCTCCGGCCCTTTTGATGCAAACCCCTTTTCCCCGTGTGCCCGTTTGTCTTCCCCGTTCCCAGGCCGACACCTAGCTCTGCCGATACCAATCTCTTGCCCCTCCCCATACAATAGGAAGCTTCCCTCCTCAAAGGACCCCCGAGATGATCAAAGCCCCCCCCCATCCCACGAGATCCGATCGAAACCCGCACACTCCGTGAATCGGCGGAATACCCAGCTGCACGATGATCATCACCTGTTGTGAACGGGGCGGGGACTTCCACTGTAGCCTTGCATGGGAACGGGCTGGGAAGGGGGGATTCTGAGGATGTCTTTCCGTACATCAAAGTATCAACGAGAATGTGTTACATGTAATAAAGAGATAAACTTGTGTATAAGAGGCCAGGCCTCAGGGATGCAGTTAGAGCACCTCAGAACGATACCTTCTGTCCGTTTTCGTTGTGTTCTCCTCCGGAGCGAATAAAAACCTTGTTTCCTGCCTTCCAGTCTCCAGCGCCTGCCTCTTCAATAGTTTAACTTCTTTGTGGGTTCAAGAGGCGACATCGCCGGGCAATAATTAAGGATCCTATATTCTGGTTGGTAGTGCCCCCCAGTTTGTATTTTTCCACAATTGGCGTCCCAAGCGTGGGGCCCATCAGCGACCCATGGATCCAGTGGGAGAGGTCCTGACGACAAAGTGAACGACTGCAACGATCGGGAACGCGTCTGTCCGATAGACCCTCGTCTGACAGCCGATCATCCGAACTTCACTGGTTCCGAACAGACCTCTCTCGAGTGATCTACGGTCCTGACTGGGAACCATCAGGAGTGCCGCGAGGATAACGAAGAAGAGAGGACGATCGGGCGCTGGATTCGGAAGTCAGGAAACTGTCCATGCGGTCCGGGTAAGGTCGTGTTACCACGACAAATTGCGAAAAAATTGCTTGATTGCTTGTTTGTTAAATACTAGTATTGCTCTTTTTGTTTATTTGGAGATTCACTGTCTGCAAACGGAGAAACAACAGGCTCTCTCTTTGCAAGCAGTGGAGGATAGGTAGGGCAGACAACCGTGCTTATTTTTCTCCCCCACTCAATAATCACCTGAAACTGAGCTGTTGTTCACAAACTATTGTTTCCTGGAGATTCCCTGTCTGCAAACAGGGAAGAGACCACCCTTTTTGCAGATAGTGAAAAGGGTAGGTAACGCAGATCTTTGCGGACCTACTCATTCTCCCCATTGTTATTTATCGGTCTTTTGTTATCTTGATCTATGAGGGATTCACTGTCTGCAAACGGAGAAACAAAGGTCTCTCTCTTTGCAAGCAGTGGAGGATAGGTAGGGTAGCAGCCGTGCTTATTTTTTTCTCCCCCACCCTATAATTGCTTGAAACTGAACTGTTGTTCGCAAAATTATTGTTTCCTGGAGATTCCCTGTCTGCAAACAGGGAAGAGACCACCCTTTTTGCAGATAGTGAAAAAGGTAGGTAACGCAGATCTTTGCGGACCTACTCATTCTCCCCATTGTTATTTATTGGTCTTTGGTTATTGTGATCCATGAGGTATTCACTGCCTGCAAACAACGTAGAATAGAAATATTCTGTCTAGTCTTTGCACCTAGTGATAAGATAGGCAGTGCTGACTTTTTAGTCCCTCGTTACGAGCCGTCATGTCTGTCTTCTCCCCACTGATTAGTAGCCTGTTTAGCCCGGACCGCTTATTAGAGATGGACCATCCAGCCCCACTGGAAGGCACCCCTAATAAGGACATGTTCATGAAGCATGGATTGACCGCTATTGCCTATAGTAAACTATGGCATAAATATACAAAACAGGGTCAAGAAAGTCAATGGCCCCTGATAGGATCCTTCGATGATGATAAAATAAAAACGCTAGAAACTGCCCTAGGTAAAAACAAGACAACACCTACTATGCTTGATAGCTTCGGCATGTGGCGAAAAGAAACTGAACAGCGTAAAAAGAAAACTGAGAGTAGGTTGGAAAAAGAGCTGCAAAAAGCAGCCCACCTAGCTGCTCAGAAACTAAAAAAGGAGATAGAGGAAAGAGAGAAAGCTAAACAGAAACTAGAAAGGGAAACGCCAAGCCAGTGTCCGGTTAGAATCCCCTCCATGCTCTACCCTGATTTACCCTCGAAACGACAAGCCAATGAGGACCTGCTGTTAGGTCCCCCTATCATCTACATGCCCCCTCCATATGCCCCTTCTCAACCCTTGGCGCAGCACGCGCCACCCCCAGGTACAAACGAAGGTACCGCCACAGCGTCGGCCCCAATGGCCTCTGTGCCAGCCGAACCCCTTGTATTAAAACCCGCATCAACGACAACGTTAGACGAGCATGAGACTCGAGGGGCTGGCCTTGCAAGAACAAACAGGCTAGACAAAGATGAGCGAGCGGGGATCGACAAAATAGCAAGGACACTGGTAGAAAGGAAGGATGATGAAGAGTACATCACAGATATGTTCAGCTCGTATACAGGGAGTCACAGACGACATTTTACCGTACGACTGTGTTATCATGTCTTGAATGCATACGAGGACCGATATCGAGACAAAGGTCCCGAGAGCCTAAGGACTCTGTACCGGAAGGTCGATATCGGGGATGAGGGCGAGTGTGATGTGTCGGACCTCCTTACGCGTACGCTTGAGGTCTTCCGCCACCTCACTGAACGAAAGCCGGGAGCTAAATCCGCGGCCCCCGTAGTGACCGAACCACCAACCGAGCAATCTAACACCATGATGCCGATACGTGAGGCTGCCCCTTACTGGGTTCCCCCTCGAGGTACAGGGACTCACGATGATGCAAACAACCAAGATGCAAAGGGAAGGGTAGTATACAACTGGGTCTACCAGCCATGGGACCGGCAAGAGATACTGACATTCCGGAAATCTCTACCCGACCTACGTAAAAACCCCACTGCCTTCTATACTGAATTGGGTACAGCCCTGGGTTCAACTATCATGACCCTGGCTGACATCGACTTGTTCTTCGGGTTATGTCTACCAGCTGATGTGTGGAAGCAAATCCGGAAAGTCGACCACCTTGAGCTGTTCGGACATACCTGGTCACAACTCGATGACTTGGACAAACAACGGGGACCAGGACAAAAGCCGTTGAAATCCATTCTAGACCTCCCAGATAAAATTGTAGAGAAATTAAAAACCCTAATCCCAGAAAAGAAAGTGGACTGGTCGATAGTAACAGCCTGTCGCCAAAAACCCCAGGAGGATGTATCGGAATACTTCTCCCGGTTTGAAACGGTGTTCTCCGATTACAGCGGCCAGGACATGACCACTGCAACCGGACACCATCTGTTTGTCCAGAATTATGTTAAGGGCCTATCATTGGACATCTCCCAGAAACTACAGGCCAGCGAGAGTAGTTGGGCAGCCTCCAAACCTACAGCGATTCTCTAAATGGCCCAATATTATGAGCATCAGAAAAATGAAAACGATAGGGCGACAGAGAAAAAGAAGAAAGACTTAAAAGAGAGGGTGATGATTGCCAAACTGCAAGGGGTGACTATAGGACGAGACCAATACCGGGGAAACTACCAGACAAACGTCCCTAAGACTGCATTTCCCCAGGACCGCACTCTGACTCCCTACAGTGGACGCACAGACCTTAGAGATGACCAGTGCGCTTTCTGCAAAGGGACTGGCCATTGGAAATCCCAGTGCCCAGTTCTCCTGGAAATGATCAGGAACAGAGACCCCAGGGATGTAGCAAACGGACCGAGACCTAAGGGACCACAACGAGGGCCCCCAAATGACGCGACTAATGACAGATCAAGCAGACCGAATACGTTCGATCGACCCAGACAGAACCAATATCAACAATCTGACTATGACGACACTCACACCTTTGCATAGGACAGCCAAGGGCGAGGGAGGGATCCAGTCGAGCTCTATGTTGACCAGCAGGGCCCTTATGTCACTGCTAAGGTCCTGGGTACCAAGTCTCCATTTCTGGTAGACACTGGCGCAACACGTAGTGCGTTATCTAAACGACTGATCCCAAGGGCACCCTTGTCTGGCTCACTCATAACATCGACAGGTTTCGATGGAACGCCCTCCACCAACCCTTTGTCTGCCCCGATTCTCTTTGACGTAGAAAACAACACCACCGACACCACGTTCTTGCTTTCCTCCAATAGCCCTGACGCCATTATGGGACTTGACTTACTGAAACACTTCCGAGCGACGATTAGGTGTTCTCAAGATGGAGTTCGAGTGTTTCTTTACGACAACCCCGTTCTGCTTAAACATTGTTCCCCCCGACACATGTTTTCCATCACCGACGTCGACGCGTCCCTGCTTGACACCCTACCTCCGTATCTGTGGGCCAAAGCGGATTCGGACGTAGGGCGTATGTTAATTGACCCAGTGCACATTACTGTCCGACCAGACGCAACACTCCCAAAACTCCCACAATATCGGATATCGCCAGAGGGCGAGAAGGCATTGGTAATGATTATCCAGTCACTGATAGACGCAGGAGTGGTAGAGGAAGTGGTTAGCAACGTTTGCAACAGCCCTATCTTGCCCATTATCAAGAAGCAGGGAGAGGGAGATGAGAAAGCATACCGTTTCATCATCGACCTCCGAGAGATCAACAAAGTGGTGGTACCCCAGTACCCTGTGGTCTCAGACATCACCACCATCCTGACCTTGATTCCATCCACTGCCACCACCTTTTCCGTCATCGACCTCAAGAACGCATTCTTCTCCATCCCCATCCACCCAGACAGCCGATATCTCTTCGGCTTTACCCTAAAATCCCGCTCATATAGGTTTTGCCGAGCCCCTCAAGGCTACACGGAGAGCCCTAGCATCTACAGCCAGGCCCTCAAAAGGCAACTAGACCAAGTCCGGTTACCCGACGGGGTGGTGTTGGTACAATATGTCGATGACATCCTTTTGGCAGCCGACACCACCCCTCTAGCGGTTACCGCCACCATTCAACTCTTGCACTTCCTTGCGGAAAATGGCCACAAGGTCTCCAAGAAGAAGTTGCAATTCTGCCTACCCCAGGTCACTTACCTGGGTCACCTTCTGTCCAAAGATGGACGGAAACTCACCCCTGATCGAATCCAGACCATTCTAGACACCCCTGTCCCTAAAACCCAGAAGCAGGTTCGCTCCCTATTAGGCCTCACCTCCTTCTGCCGACAATGGTTGCCAAACTTCAGCCTCGTTGTAAAACCACTGCTCTCTCTCCTAAACAAAGACGTCCCTTTCCCACTCCCTTGGACTCCTGAGTGTCAAACTTCCTTCACAGAACTACGAGATGCCCTTTGCTCAGCCCCTGTCCTGGGTACCCCTGATTACAGAAAGCCCTTCTCCCTTTACACACACGAAAGGGAGGGGTGCGCTTTATCTGTCCTGACCCAGGCCATCGGTCCTAAGCAACGACCGTGCGCTTACTTCTCTGCCACTCTTGACCCTGTCGCCAGAGCCTTGCCTGCCTGCCTTCGAGCTGTAGCTGCTGCTGCAGTCTCTATCCGACAGAGTGAGGGGATTGTACTCTCGAATTCCCTCACGGTACTGGTACCCCATGCAGTCGACACCCTCCTGAACCAAACCAAGACGCAACATCTGACGAGTGCACGACTGACTGGATACGAACTAACCTTGCTTGCCCCCCATATCACCCTGAAAAGATGCACCACACTGAACCCAGCAACTCTGTTACCCTTGCCAGAGAACGACCCCAATGTGCACCCCGTACATGACTGCGTGACTCTTACGGACGAACAGACCAGGAGTAGGGTCGATCTCAGAGACACAGCTTTCCCTGACCCCGACGGGGAGTTGTGGGTGGACGGTTCTTGCATCAAACTCTCCGATGGTACCACTTCCGCTGCCTATGCAGTCACCACGGCTCGAACTGTAGTAGAAACAGCCCGCATCACCCAGCGATCTGCCCAGGCAGCGGAACTGATTGCTTTGACGAGAGCCTGCATCCTGGCAACAGGAACCACGGCGAACATTTACACCGACAGCCAGTATGCCTTCGGGGTGGTTCACCATTTTGGGCTCCTCTGGAGGGAGAGAGGATACTTGACCTCACACGGCACACCCATTTTGCACGGGGATTTAGTCTCCGCCTTAATCGAAGCTGTCCTCCTCCCCAACAAACTTGCCGTTATCAAATGCCAGGCACACAAGAAGGTGACAGACATTATTGGACAGGGAAATGCACTAGCCGACATCACCGCCCGAACGACAGCTGAAAATAGAACGACAACACGTATGTACGTGACCAGGTCACAAGCAGAAAACTGGACTGACGCCAAGGACACAATTAGAGACATACAAACGGCTAGCACACAACACGAATTGACTGAATGGGCACGGGTGGGATTGAAAGACGATGAAGGCTGCTGGCGGACAAAAGACACGAACAGATGGTTGCTACCTGATTCATACTTGATTCCCATATTAACCATGGCACACTCCCCTGCCCACATAGGATCAGCCCCCATGATCGAACTTGTCTCCAGGGTTTGGCACAATGACAAGATTCCAGATTCCGCCAAACGCCTGGTCCAACAATGCTTAATATGCCTGCAACACAACCCCGGGAAGGGAACTGTAGTACCCCGGGGGGGATTTGGGGTCCCAAACCACCCATTTGAAGTCCTGCAGATGGACTACATCCAGCTAGACAGATGCCAAGGCCTGAAATATGTACTTGTCGTGGTGTGCGCATTTAGCAAATGGGTGGAAGCATATCCAACCCGTGACAACACCGCTATGGCCACTGCAAAGGTCCTGTTAAAGGAGTTTTTCCCCCGTTATGGCCTCTGTCGTGTTTTATGGAGTGATAATGGCCCCCACTTTGTAGCCAACGTTATCCAGCTCATCCTAAATGGGCTGGGTATCAAACAGAAATTCCACGCAGTCTTCCACCCTCAATCTGCTGGGCTTGTCGAACGACACAACGCCACACTAAAGCTTAAACTGGCCAAAATAGTGGCTACGACGGGCCTGAAATGGCCAGACGCCCTCCCATTGGCATTGCTATCGATGCGCTCTACCCCCACCCGACATCACTTAACCCCTTATGAAGTTGTTTTCGGTCGACCCATGAGCGTCTGGTCTGCCCCGAAACCAACGTCCATTCATGACGTTCCGAATGTCCTAATGTCTGATTATCTGTACAAATTGACTGAAACTTTGTCTGTCCTTCATCAGCAGGTGCAGCAGGCCATCCCCGATGCTTCCAGGGGTCCGGGTCACGCCATCCAGCCGGGGGACTTCGTGCTGATCCGAAACTTTCAGCGATCAAAGAGTTTGGAACCCCGGTGGACGGGCCCCTGGCAAGTGCTGATCACCACTCGGACCGCACTTCGAGTGGAGGGGAAGAAACACTGGCTGCACGCTCATCACTGCAAAAAGGTCTCTCCAACCCTGGCCACGACAGACACCGTCAACACCCAAGAAGAGCTCCTGAACCAGGACCGACCATCGTTGAACTGCTATCCTGACACAGAGACACTTGAACTTTCAAAACATCCTGACCCCACTGTGCCATCTCGAGAAGGGTATTTCCTGCGTCGAAAGGAGGGAGCTTCGGCTAAGTAGGCCACGGACTAGGTTAAAGAATCTCAGAACGGTGACCCAAACTACCAAGGGTTACCTGGAGAGAAGCTAAAACTAAGTCTGTGGTCCTGCCCACTACCGAGCACCTTGAAGACGAAGATGATGGAAGCGCCAGATAAGAAGATGATGGAAGCGCCAAACAAGAAGCCGACTGAGACAACAGGAAATACCCACTACAGAAATCCGAGAACAGACAGACTCCATAGCTCAAAGACAATTGCACTCTTCATCGTAATCCTCCTCTGTTTTCTCCTCATGACTACGCTCTGGATTATGGAAGAACACGCACCTGCTCACGAAACATTCCTAACCACTGCTCAGCCTACCACCATGAAGGAACATTATCTAATTTCGCTCTCTCCTCAACTAAGAGAGAGGCGAAAGGAGTTTTGGAACAACTCTTTCGTGCAGCTACTTCACCAGCACAATCTTGCCACCAACGCCACCAACTGCTGGATCTGTGGGTTGCTACCCCATGCCACTGGACATTCAATACCATTCATCCCTTCACCCTTCTCCGTCCACGGCTCCTGCCTTGCCTGGCTGATCCTCCTGCAAGAGAGCTATACGGGAAATGCCACCTCCAGCAGAGCTGCAGCACATTCTTCTCATGGGGCCGGGCGAAACAAGACCAAGACACACTTCTGCCCGCTGACCCCCAGCGACTCAATCCAAATGGACATTCCGGCCAAAGAACGAATCGAAATGCAGGTGTTCAACAATCCAACCAGACCCACCTTCTCCTATCTGCGGAAACGAACGGCTGCCACTCTGACTGTGGCCCTGACGGTCATCAACGTCACAGGCCACATGTGTGTAGAAGGACTTGGGACACAGCTGGTGGGTCACAGCGCTTGCCGCTTTACCAGAACTTTGGACTCCACGGATCCACCTTCCTTTGTGTCATCCCCAAACATGTATTTCATCTGTGGCACGAAGGCCTACACCTGGCTCCCCAAAGGCTGGGGGGGCACTTGCTACATCTCCTTCGTCCTTCCTCCAACTTATGTGGCCCCAGCGAATCACCACAGACAAAAACGAGCCAAAGACGTTGAGCAAGCCGACTCAACAGGAGCACAGTTCCTCGATGCTATGAAAGGACTCGTCCCCCTCTGGGGCCCGATGGCAAACAGCCGTGCCATCCGACATTTGACTCAGGCAGTCGAGACAACCATGAACATCACAGCGGGCATCTTTGCCAACAACACTGCCGAGCTCCAAGCGGTCCGTTTGGTGGCTCTTCAGAACCGCCTCGTTCTAGATGTGGTTCTGGCGGACCGTGGAGGAGCATGCCGCATTATTGGGGCCAGCTGTTGTACATACATACCGGACAACTCACCCTCAGTGTACAAAGCCATCGAACATCTTCACAGACTCTCTTCGGAAGTTCACCAAGAGCAAGAAGAATGGTCGCTTGGTGGTTGGTTCTGGGACACCGTCAAAAGCTGGGGCTGGAGACTGCTCACCATTATCCTGATTCCCGTAGTTGTAATATGTGGCCTATGCTTAGGAATCCAATGTTTGCCACCTATGTGTTCTTTATGTGCGAGTTGTATTTTTCCCAAAACTGTGGACATTGGAAGCGAACATATGAGGGCATTATATGATACCGAAGTTAGGAATTTGATGAAAATTGACATTGAGTAAGCAAGTTGGCTAGATATGTTGAAAAGGGAGGACTGTTAAAAGTTAGGCTGAAAACCGTCAACATTATCGGCGCCCTCTTGCTCTCCTTAAACCTTTTGTGCGCGTAAAACAGCCGCCATTTTGGACACCATGGCTTCCCTGCTCTCGCCGAGAGCCAGCGCGTCTCTCTCTCTCCTAACTTCGCTGGCAACCCCCCTGCTTGCACCTGCCTTGAGTCATAAACCCCTCTTCGACGCTGCTCTGCCCCAGGCCCTCATCCTGTTCCCAGCGCGACACCTCCCTGCTTCCCCGTCATGACCTCCGGCCCTTTTGATGCAAACCCCTTTTCCCCGTGTGCCCGTTTGTCTTCCCCGTTCCCAGGCCGACACCTAGCTCTGCCGATACCAATCTCTTGCCCCTCCCCATACAATAGGAAGCTTCCCTCCTCAAAGGACCCCCGAGATGATCAAAGCCCCCCCCCATCCCACGAGATCCGATCGAAACCCGCACACTCCGTGAATCGGCGGAATACCCAGCTGCACGATGATCATCACCTGTTGTGAACGGGGCGGGGACTTCCACTGTAGCCTTGCATGGGAACGGGCTGGGAAGGGGGGATTCTGAGGATGTCTTTCCGTACATCAAAGTATCAACGAGAATGTGTTACATGTAATAAAGAGATAAACTTGTGTATAAGAGGCCAGGCCTCAGGGATGCAGTTAGAGCACCTCAGAACGATACCTTCTGTCCGTTTTCGTTGTGTTCTCCTCCGGAGCGAATAAAAACCTTGTTTCCTGCCTTCCAGTCTCCAGCGCCTGCCTCTTAAATAGTTTAACTTCTTTGTGGGTTCAAGAGGCGACATCGCCGGGCAATAATTAAGGATCCTATATTCTGGTTGGTAGTGCCCCCCAGTTTGTATTTTTCCACATTGACCCAGACATCCCATACACTTAGTAAAAAATTGTGAGCGTTTCTGGTCAGATGATTGTGCAGAGCAAGTTCTTGAGATATCCGGGGTGTCCTGATTGATCGTGTGAAGGGCTTTTAGTGTCATGAAGAATCTATTGTAGATTTTAAAAAGTGTTTGTGTCATGTTGGCTGCACAGGAGACTTCCTAATTTTAATCCATATCTGTTTCCAAGTGGATATGGATAAAGTTATAGAAAGGTCCTTCTCCCATGCAAGTTCAGTCTAAGGGGCACATTAGTATGGTGGACGGACTTTGTCTGCCTGCCATACCAGTGGGAAATGGGACCGCTCGCAATGCTAGCGGCGGTCCCGCACATCCCATTAGGATGCGCCCGCCACATTGGCGGGCACATCCTGCATTTTTAACAGTGCGGCAGCACCGCCCGCCGCAATGCTAAAAATTCATGTTGTGCTTTTCAATGCACAACGTGACAGGCACCGCGTGGTGCTTGCCACATTGTACATTGAAAAGCAAGGGGGTACCATAGGTACCCACATGTGCACCACCTACCCCCAGAGTCCCTGGGGGCCCCGCAATGGGCCCCTGCAAGAAATCCCTGCATGCTTTTCAGTGGCGGCAATGCCGCCACGGAAAGGCATGTTACAGCCCACATCTTAATATGGCTGGCGGTGTTTAACAGACACCGCCACCATATTGATCCCTTTTCTACCCGGTCGACTTGTCATGGTAATTTGGCGGGTGGTCTTTGCAGCAGGGATGCCGGGCGGATCGACCCGCCGGGCTGGCGGTGGCTACCACCTGCCCGGCGGGGGCAATCCGCCCGCCATCCTAATGGGGCCCTTAGACTGCAGTCTTAGAACTGGCTTTTCCGATGAGACGGAGCTCCTTGAATCCCTCTCTCCCCAGCGCCTTGAGACCCTCACGGGTGAGTAGTGTGCTTCACAAACCCCTGATTGATAGATTGGGACTTGGGTCTAAGAATGGGAGTATCAAGTAAGTGGGAATAAATGAAGGAAGTCATAGTATGCCTAGGTAGAAGAATCGCTAGTGGTGTAGGTGATGAAGTACAAGATGAAGGAATAGACTTGAAGTGATTGAATGATTGAGAAATTATGTTTCGTAAAAGAATAAATTTGGTATGAAAAATGGATGGAAGATGACAAAGTGCCTGATTCAATATCAGAGAGATGAGATTCTTCCAAGAAAGCTATGTGTGCATTAAACTTTGACAAGTGTGTGAGCACCCGCCATCTCTTAATTGGAGGAATCAAACCCCTGACATTCCAGGAGACCATTATCAGAACCATTGAGATAGGACAACCCGAAAATAATCAGACAACAATTGAAGGATGATATGTCAGAGCCATAAAAGCGGTGAAGAAAATATCTGCCTATGAAAGGTAAAAAGTCCAAACTAAGAAAGAAAAAAGAGAAAAAAAGAGAAGAGTGAAAAGGAACTAAAGAAAGGAAAACAAAGGAAACCTAGCAACAGTAAAGAGGAAATAGATCCAACAGACAACATAAAAAGGAAGCATACCGAACAATACTTTGATGAGGGTAGGGAAGGATCGACATGGAGAAGACATCAAGTCTGATCCGCAAGGGGAGACATGGCGCAGAAGAGACGGTGAGACATATAACTGGAAATGAAAACAACCATAATAGAGATAAAACACCTGTAAAGTGAAAAGAACAATGGAACATGTTAAGCATAAACAACATCATAAGATAATCTGTAACTATGAAATAGATCAGAAATAAGTAAGGGAATATGACTAAAAACCAAACACTACAGTAAAATACTATCAATAACAAGAAAGTGGATTGCAAATTTAACAACCTAATATTATGTTGAAGAAGTTGAAGAAGAAATATCTAAACGTCCACTCTGTAAGTTGTAAGGAAATCCTTCAAATGAGATGGGTTCTCAAAGGCTGTTGTTTTATTGTTGTATGTGACTTTAAAAAGACATGGATGAAAAAGTCCAAACCGAGCTCCTATTGAACAGAGGGCATGTCTCATACTCAGAAAGCCTCTTGGCCAGTCTGCTGCATTCTTAGCATAATTTTGGGATTAGAAGATATCAATACCTGACCAGGAAATCTGTTTGAAACGTCTGGCAGTGGAGATAACCTGCATTAATTCTGTATACTCCAAAAAATGCAGGATTACACCTCTAGGTCTCTTAGAAGGTGAAGAACTCGAAGGAAGACGACTCAGTCTGTGAGCAGACTTTTTGGTAATTGTAAAAGCTGAAATGTTTTAAATAAAGAGGTTGAGTCTGCCCCTTCTGTGCCCTCTGGAAGTTTATAAATGCGGAGGTTATTCCTCCAGTTTCAGATTTTAAGCTCTTTGACTTGTCTCTGTAAGGAGGAAACGTTTGCCTGAAGAGAATTCACCTTGAAAGAAATGGTGTTGAACTTACAGATATGCTGCTCCACTAAAGACAGACATTCTTCCATAAAGAACCATTTATCGCTGAGAGTTTGTACTTTGGCATTAGTGTCCTCCCTAAAGGGGAGCAGAGCCCTAACCTCCTCTGACATGAGATTCAAAGATGCCACCGGTAAAGACTTTGTAGGAGAAGGTGGGTCTTTTTTGAGCAACTTAATTGATGTCTTACCAGTAGAGAGTTGAGAAGGCGTGGCAGTTCGGGTAAAAGAAGAAGCAAAGCTGGTCCCTGTATCTGAAGCAGAGTTCTCAATTGCAGTAGATAATAATGTCACACATAAGCAACTGCACAATTTGCCCGTTGAGGTCTTAATATATGGTTTACGGACCTTTGCCCTACCCATATATTAGAGTCACTTACAAGCAGTGATAGAATCAAAAGCTGTGCAAATAATACTCAAAGCCAAGACCACTCTAAAAGTAAATCAGAGAGCAGGAAATGACAAGCAAGAATTAAGAGTAAGGGAAAAACCCAGAAGAAACACTGAGTTCTACATGTATCTTCCTCAATATAAAGCTTAAATGCTTTTTGCAATCACAGTGCTGGAAATATTAAGCTTAAATGCTTTCTGCAACCATAATACTAAAAGAAAATGTCATCCAGGACAGGGAAATGCTGTGGATCGCTCTAGTTCACCCTGGAGTAAGAATGGGGTGCCGCTTCTGAGGTGAGGTAGCTAGCCCACCATAAAACATCATGTGCCCTCTTGAGCCATCAAAATTAGAGGCGTAACAACAGCTGCACATTACCTCTTTATTGCGGCCAAGTAGAAGTGTGTAGGGGTTTGGAGGCTGCCGTTGCACCTCCACCGCAAATCTCTGGAGCTTAAGAGAGATGCTGCCATCTTGTCCGCGCTGTAAACCACGACCCACGTATTCAATCCATGATCTGACGAGGACCTGTCTTGCTCTTACAGTGCCTTAGGCTTGTTACTAATCTAGTCTGAATTCTGATCAATCAGAGAAGATTAGCTGCTTCACAGTAACTCCACAGTACTGGTAGTTGAGTTACATTGCCACATAGATGTAAATGATAAACAGCACACAGATGCCGAGGCTCCTCCCACATGCGTTACCAGCTTAGGCGCTTATTTACAAGCCCCGTGCTCCACAGGTGAGTCACTTTTAATATGGGAAGGTTTTACTGGCGCTAATGCTCTATTTCTTGAGGTGGTTTTACCTTTTCCCTCTAAGCTTAGCGGGTGCTGAGAAGACGCCGTTTGAAGTTCCTCCACTAACGAACATAGAAGGGAGGCAAGACCACACTTACCGGCTGGAAGTGGGTCCAAGAGTTTCACAGAGCCAGATTGGTAATGGTATGAAAGCTAAAGATGCCTCCAGCATTTTAAAGCACAGTATTGCTGGCAGTGGCACCTTAAATTTTCGTTTGCCCTGAAGAAATTGCCTGATACAATACCTAAGGCAATGAAACATGTCGGCTGCGGGCTGAGTATGAGTCGATAGGTAGTATTCATAACTCCCCCTTTTTATATTACATGTTTACTGTAATGCAACAATAAAATATAAATAAAGAGAGAGTTGCATCTTGTTGCGCAGTATTGTGTTTGTTATATGTTGAACGTTGTCAGTCCGTGTCACATATACGTTTTGCGTACACTGCACCATTCACTGTCTTTTTCTTTACTTTGGGTTTCGGACACGTTTACGTTAAGCTATTTGACACCGATGATGAGAACAGGGCCAACCTGGTGAGTACCAACCAGGGGTCCCATTGGTGGTGCGCCCGTGAGGTGTCATCTAGCTATTCACACCTTTTTCTAATGTTGTCCCTCTAGTGGATGTTTGTACTGTGTTGTCGGGTTTTTGTTTATCAGAGATGGGCTTATTTTTAGTTTTGGCAATGGACTGAAACAGAGTTATAATCTCTATAATTAGAGATATAATTAGAATGCTCATTTGACAATCTACAGTTCCACATCTTTGTTTTGCCTTGAGGACTGGGTCAATTTTTTGATTATTGCTTATTTACAAGCCCCTTGCTCCACAGGTGAGTCACTTTTAATATGGGAAGGTTTTACTGGCGCTAATGCTCTATTTCTTGAGGTGGTTTTACCTTTTCCCTCTAAGCTTAGCAACTGTGTTAAATGCAGGAGAAAACATTTTCTGACCAATGAGCATGTGTTTTCCTATATTTGTCCTTCGGAGGAGGGGCCTGAGAAGAATGCATTTTGGGGTCAAACCTTTGCTGGTATTTCGCTCGAGGTGGCACACACGTCTTCAAGATATCACATTCTCTGCTGGTGCCAGAGACACTGTAGCATGTGGTGGAGTGTGGAATGTTTAGAAGGTGTGAAATGTGTGGGTGGAAAGGAAAATGTGGCATGTGGTAGAATGTGGAACTTTTAGAAGGTGTGACATGTGTGGGTGGAATAGAATATATGGCATGTGGTAGAATGTGGAATGTTTATAAGGTTTATAAGGTTCTAAAAGAGTGCGACTTTTAGAAGCTGAATCCTATTGAAAAGGTCAGGAAAAAATTGTATCGCTTTTTTTCTCGGATTTAGGGGCATATTACCAACAAGTAGCGATATTTATCGCTAAGTAGGGTTAGCGGCAATATTTTTATTGCCGCGCATCACCGGTTTTTATCGCTGAGATAATTTGCTATTAGCAAGGTTTATCTCAAAAGCGATAAAAATCAGGCGAAATGCGTGAATATCGCTGAGAATACAGCGATATTCATGCATTTGCGACGAAATGCTCTTAGCCATGTTATCCACCTCCCATTGGATAACATGGATAAGAACTGGTCTGAGCAGGTGTTGGTTTTTGGCGATAGCGGGAATATTTCCATCGCTACGCCTGCCTTGCTAATAGGCGATAGCGACGTTAGCGTCAGGTTGGGTACGCCCACTTTGTATGTCATTAGCGATAAATATCGCTGACATGCAAAGCGGGCCCCAAACCGCTCGCTATCACCTAAAAGCTGTCGCTAACATCAGTTAGCGACAGCTTGCTAATAGAGCAATAGAATTATCGCTGCTTAGCAGCCAAAAACGGCTGCTAAACCTGCGATAATTGCCTATCGCCCCCCTTGGTAATATGCCCCTGAGTTCAGATGAAGCTCAAACTCATTAAAAGCCTTTAACATGTTAGTTCATTTCAGGGTTGTTGTAAGCAGGAAGCTAAACATCAAAGGGCTCGAGGACATTTATTCATACAACTTGTGTAAAGGTAAGAGCAGCCTTGGTAATTGCTGAAATCTGTGTGCACCCACCTTGGACCCCCTCCCACCCCCGCAGAAGCCCGGGGTCCAATCCTGGACGTGGGAAATGCGCTCATTAGAGCCCTCAGAACGGCAGCGGATCCATCCGTACATCACAGATCAAATAATGTATTTAACATTTGGATTTAAATATTTCATCTCAACAAAAGACAGCTGAACGTCCATTAATCCCAAACATGCGTCATCTCGCAATGTAAGCCACGCTTCCCCTTCATCCTTCCAATCCAGCGATTGTGCTTTCTTTTAAGTGACTATGTTTATTTTATACTACCAGTACAGAGTGTACTTTTCAATGATAATATTTCTCAGCTTCTCTGTGGTTCAAGAGCAGCTCATGTGATTAGCTACAGAGCTTTTCTTTTTTAAATTGACCTCTTTGCCTGGATCATTTTTATATAAAATTGTATTCTTATTCTTAGCGGGTTATGCGCTTTTGTATGTTAAATTATTATTACTTTTTGGTTATACTTTTGGCTAAATTAAGTATTTCTCATAAAGCTCCCCAAGTCCTTCCGGAGTAAGGGATGAACTGCATAAATATTGAAAGAAATAAATGTCATTGCGATTCAGATGAAAATTCATTATTCTTTCAAAACATGTCCAGCCACTTTAATCAGCTAAATGTGAAAATAATTTTAACATACTTAAAATACTTAAATACACTTAAAATGAATAAATAATTAATGTAACTTAAAAAAATAATAATAATTTTAATACATACATACATATATATATATATATATATATATATATATATATATATATATATATATATATATATATATATATATTATATATTACCTACTGGCGGTCGCCAGTAGGTATATATAGTTAGGATTTTTTCTCTATGGGTTTTTTGAAAATTCTATGTCTAATAACTTTGGCGTTTGTGGACGGAATTGGCTGAAATTTTCAGGAAAATGGCACATTTTGTTTCTGAGCAGCCCTTGAAAATTTGGGGGGGGTTCGTCCAGTGGGGCCGAGAAAAAAGGGGGGTCCCAAAACGTGTTTTTAACATTGAGTTTTCCATAGGGCGGTTGGCCTCACTTTTAGCCCGAACGGCTGAATGGATTTGCACGAAACTTGGCAAAATTGTAGGGACTGGTAGCCCGATGTGCCTTTTGTAGGTCTCAATATATGTGCTCCAGTGGATTTTGAGAAATTAACGTTTAAAAAAAGATATATATCTGTAACAGCGGACCGGGCAGCGCACTGGTTCGCGGACTTTTCGCGCAACGGAGCTTTGTGAAGCGAAGCTGATTGGTTCTCCGGCGTCTGTCAACATTCCAAACAGTCCGTAGCGGCCGCCATCTTGTCTCTCGGTAGGATCGAGAGACAAGAGGAGGTCAAAACAAAGGGGGAAATAACTATAAGGGGCCATAGTAGATCCTCGCTGACCCCCTAGGTTTGATGTGGAGGTTTTAAAAGGGCCCCGCGGGGCAAAAAAAAATAATAATAATAATAATCGAACGGCTGAATGGATTTGCACGAAACTTGGCAAAATTGTAGGGACTGGTAGCCCGATGTGCCTTTGCTAGGTCTCAATATATGTGCTTCAGTGGATTTTGAGAAATTAACGTTCAAAAAAAGATTATATCTGTAACAGCGCACCGCTTCGCGTACTTTTCGCGTTACGGAGCTTTGCGGAGCGAAGCTGATTGGCTTCTCCGGTTTCTGTAAACATTCCAAACAGTACGTAGCGGCCGCCATCTTGTCTCTCGGTAGGATCGAGAGACAAGAGGAGGCCAAAGCGAAGGGGCAAATGACCATAAGGGGGCATAGTAGATCCTCGCTGACCCCCTAGGTTTGATGTGGAGGTTTAAAAGGGCCCCGCGGGGCAAAAAAAAAAAATAATAATAATAATCGAACGGCTGAATGGATTTGCACGAAACTTGGTAAAATATTAGGGACTGGTAGCCCGATGTGCCTTTGCTATGTCTCAATATATGTGCTTCAGTGCATTTTGAGAAATTAACGTTCAAAAACAAGATATATATCTGTAACAGCGCTCCGCTTCGCGGAGATAAAATTATATCTGTATTACCTAGCTGTTGCTAACACCAGTTAGCGACGGCTAGTAGGAGATAGCGACCATCTTGGGTCCCACTTTGCATGTGAGTGATATTTATCACTAATGACATGCAAAGTGGGCATGCCAAGATGTTAGCGACTGGAAACAGTCGCTAACATCGCTATCTCCTATTATCAACTTTTGGAAATATTCGAGATAAGCGCGAATATCTCCAAAAAGTAACAGCTGCCCTGAGCAGTTCTTAGCCATGTTATCCAATGGGAGGTGGATAACATGGCTAAGAGCATTAGCTCGGTAATGCATGAATATCGCGGAGTTTTCAGCGATATTAATGCATTGCGCTCGTTTTTTATCGTATTTGCGATAAACCTTGATAATAGCAAGGTTTATCTGCGATAATTTCTGACGGTAAAAAAATCTTTGCAATGCATCGTTAGGGATAAATATCGCTTAACTTTGGTAATATGCCCCAACGTCTGTTAACGTACGATTCGAAGGAAATCAGGAATTGTTGAAAAACATTGTGTGCGCCATCTTGTCTTTTTTCAAATGCCACACTTTTGTCGTGCACGGCAGCCATTTTAGATGCCTTGACCAGACCCACTCTGTGCACGCTGTCGATCCTTAGCATGGCTCCCCACCCTCGCAAGCATCTCACCCAGGCAGTGGTCACCCCCGCTCTCTGTCTTATGCATGGGTAATAAACCTCCCCCCATCTGCGCTGCTCTTCCCTGAGAATCACACCCTGTGCCCGCCCGACACCTCCCTTTCGCCCTATTCACTACCGCACCCTCTGACACTCCTTTTCCTCTGTGTCCGATTGTCCAGGGCCGGTCCTAGGCTATCAGCTAGCCCTGCAGATGTAGTTTATGGCCACAGCTGTAAAGAATCACCCCTCTTCAAAGGAGTTATAGTAGATCAAGGCCCACACTCGATGAGATCCGTCACAGCAGAAGCGTTGCTATTATCTGAAAACCATCCTGTATTGTGATTGGGGAGGGGACAGAGCGTGAAGCGGAAGATTCTAGGGATGACTCTTTGTACATCAAAGTTTTTACAATTATGTGTCACATTAAAAGTATATAGCACTCCGACAAAGTAGTAAGATTATAAAACTTTAATAATTTATAAATATATACAAGAAAACAAAAATATTAATAACATATAAACATTTTTAGAGAAAAACAACGAAGTAGCGGTCGGCTGTGCGAATAGTCCCAACGCAGCACAACGTCCAGATTTCCGGCGTGGGGCGTCGCGGGGGGTGGGTCATCAGTAGCAAACTGTTGTGCGAATAGTTCCAAGGCAGCAGAACGCGCCGAAATCTAGATGACACGAAAGTGATGTCTAGTAAGTTGCCACCCAGCAAATAACGGCGTGGGGCGTCGCGGGGGGTGGGTCATCAGTAGCAAACTGTTGTGCGAATAGTTCCAAGGCAGCAGAACGATGGCACCAAGGTGATGTCCAGTAAGTTGCCGCACTGGTTTTGGTATCCTACAATGCTGCTCCGAATAACGGCGTGGAGCGCCCCGGGGGAGGCGGCGTGAACGGGCATCTCCAGGTGGAGTCTCATCTGTTTTAGTGGGGCGCCCCTTTACCGTTTCAGTTGCCATTCCGTCCGCTTTTGGTCCACTGTGTCAAAATCCGCCATTCAGCTGAGTTGCGCCCACTCTTGCGGTGCAGCGATAGGCGGCTGCCACAGGACTCTCAAAATGGCGGCAGGCTCTTTCCTTTTTGGGCGTGGTCCACTGAAATGGCCCTGGGACACCTTGGAAATCGGACGCTTGTCTGCTAGGTCTTGGACCCCATTCTCGAAAGCGTCCCCTCCGCCTTGAGAATTCATCAAAAGTTTTGGGGGCCCCGACTCCTGCAGGCTTCTGGTGGGGAGCGGCTGCCATGATTGCTCGCGGAATGACCACGACGGAGCTACGAGATGGTGGTGCTCTCATGCTGACGCCAGTTTAGTCTGAAACATCCAGAAACAAGGTGGGGCTTTCATCGTTTGGGGGAAAAAAAAAGTTTTCATCCAATGAAAAGTGTTGTTTTTAGGTCATATGATCAAGCCTTCCATCATTCGGAAACCAAAAGTAAAATGAACCAATGAAAAGTTTTATAAACAAGTCACATGACCTGTTATGCGGCATAGGGTATAAAATGCGGAGAAAATACGTTGGCACGTGAGGCGGCGTCAGTAGCGGACCGATGTGCGAATAGGCCGAAGGCAATACAACGCGCCAAGATCCGGATGGCACCGAGGTGGTGTCATAGTTGAGAGTTCTGAGCAGCGGTTGTAACACTGTCTGAAGCTTATTTGCAGCTGCTGCAGCTTCACTACGCGCCAAGATCCGGATGGCACCGAGGTGGTGTGTAGCAAGTTGCCGCACTGGTGTGGCCATCCTACAATGCTGAAAGTCGGCGTGGGGCGCCCCGTTGGCCTGTGAGTTTGCGTCAGTAGCGGACCGATGTGCGAATAGGCCGAAGGCAGCACAACGCGCCAAGATCCGGATGGCACCGAGGTGGTGTCTAGTAAGTTGTCGCACTTCTGTGGCCATCCTACAATGTTGAAAGTCGGCGTGGGGCGCCCCGTTGGCCTGTGAGATGGCGTCAGTAGCGGACCGATGTGCGAATAGGCCGAAGGCAGCACAACAATATTTTCTGACTGACACCACAAGGCGCTGAGATGCCAAGATCCGGATGGCACCGAGGTGATGTCTAAGTTGCGGACTGATGTGCGAATGGGGCCAAAGGCAGCGTAACAATATTTTTTGTATGGAAGATACCACTAGGCGTTGAGATGCCAAGATTCGGATGGCACTGAGGTGATGTCTAGCAAGTTGGTGTGGTCATCCTACAATGCTGAAACTCGGCGTGGGTCGCCCCATTAGCCTGTGAGATGGCGTCAGTAGCGGACCGATGTGCGAATAGGCCGAAGGCAGCACAACGCGCCAAGATCCGGATGTCACCGTGGTGGTTTCATAGTTGAGAGGCACTTCATCTGCAGTGGGGCGCCGAGATCCGGATGGCACCGAGGTGATGTCTAGCAAGTTGCTGTACTGGTGTGGTCATCCTACAATGCTGAAACTCGGCGTGGGTCGCCCCATTAGCCTGTGAGATGGCGTCAGTAGCGGACCGATGTGCGAATAGGCCGAAGGCAGCACAACGCGCCAAGATCCGGATGTCACCGTGGTGGTTTCATAGTTGAGAGGCACTTCATCTGCAGTGGGGCGCCGAGATCCGGATGGCACCGAGGTGATGTCTAGCAAGTTGCTGTACTGGTGTGGTCATCCTACAATGCTGAAACTCGGCGTGGGTCGCCCCATTAGCCTGTGAGATGGCGTCAGTAGCGGACCGATGTGCGAATAGGCCGAAGGCAGCACAACGCGCCAAGATCCGGATGTCACCGTGGTGGTTTCATAGTTGAGAGGCACTTCATCTGCAGTGGGGCGCCGAGATCCGGATGGCACCGAGGTGATGTCTAGCAAGTTGCTGTACTTGTGTGGTCATCCTACAATGCTGAAACTCGGCGTGGGTCGCCCCATTAGCCTGTGAGATGGCTGTTCTTTGGATTTGGGCCTGGTCCACCAAAATGGCCCTGGGACACCTTAGAACTCGGACGCTCGATTTTTTTTTCCTTTCCTGTACATGCAAAAAAAGGTAAATGCCCGGTACGTTACACGCTTCATCTGCCACGATGAACTCTCCAGAGGAACCGAAAAAAAATATAGTTGTGGTAACTATACCATGCATCGTCATATGGAGAGGTGGCACCAATTAATTATAGTGCTGCATAAAAGAGAGATTTGGAGGAGAACCCCTGACCTGCTAGTACATTCATCAAAGAAGTGGCACTGAGAGCTTCAGAGGCAAGGGAAACGGTCCCAAATATTTAGAAGAACTTTGGAAAGATTAAAATGACATGTTTAGATTGTGGCAAATTAATTTCATGTGGACAGATGAGTGTTACTCTAATAAATACAGCATATGAACATCATCATAGTCGATGGTTGGTAGAGACATTTTGACTATATCCTGGACCTGCCCGTCCTCGCCCAAAATGGCGCCAGAATAAATGGGACTCGTAACTCCTTGTTGTGTACTGGTTGCAGAACCTTGAAATCACGAGATACGTATGCAGTTTTGAAGCACATGGCGGGCGGGGACGAGAATTGATTGAATATTTCGACATCCCTATTGATATTAAGTTCTGATGTGTTATTGATTACTGTACTGTTGAAAGTTCGAATTAACGTCACCCATGGTACTTGCCCGCAAATGTATATCTAGATAATTTTATTGTAACTGGCCCTGTCGTATTTTAATTATAAAATGTACGTCCACCGATTCCGTAACTGTTAGACACCTTAGTTCTTGCAACCTAATGGCCCGCCCGTTACGTTCCTCTACAGTGTAAATGTCTATTCATCATATACGATTACAGTTTGCTCTGTGGCAGGCCCACGTGGTTATAGCTCGTATTTGTATAATGAAATTTTCTCAATAAAGGT
Organism: Lissotriton helveticus; assembly: GCF_964261635.1. Taxonomy (NCBI): domain Eukaryota; kingdom Metazoa; phylum Chordata; class Amphibia; order Caudata; family Salamandridae; genus Lissotriton; species Lissotriton helveticus. Next base: position 1,195,867,792 of record NC_136072.1, on the reverse strand, counting down.
TTTTAAAAGAAAACATGGTAGTAGTATATACATTGGTAAAGTTTTTAATAATAGTGACTGTTTTAGAATCATTAAAAGGCAAGTGAAATAAAGCAGACCAATTACATGAAGGGTAAAAGGTATAATACGAAGGAATGCAGTAAAGATAAATGGTCAAGGGCTGTTGTGTTTTCTATTCCTGCAACATAAAGTGATCGATAAGAATCTCATATTCAGGCGTATCGGCGACTAAGACAGCAGGTCGACCCTCTTTTGCTCAACGGCTCCGTCATGGGACGAAGAAACGCTCTTTTTCTCGAAAAAAGAATATATTTTACTTGCAGGACAGTTGTAAAATTTCCGGGAAAGTACATTAGCCTGGAACATTATAACATATATTTAAGAAAAAATAATGTTCGGAAGTAATGAAAAGCGTAATTTTTAGGTCATATGACCAAGCCTTTCATCATTACAATAAGAAAAGTAAAATGAACCAATGAAAAGTTTTATTAACAAGTCACATGACTTGTTATGCTTACGTTACGCGCTGCGCGCCCCGGATGACTTCCGGATGCGCTAACGCGGCGCGTCATATGACGCATTACGCGACAACGCAGGTACAGAATATAGTCAAAATGTCTCCACCAACCAGCGGTCGGAACACAACCCCTTTCAGCAGGCTAAATAGTTCTGTTAAATGACAACAGAAGGGACAGGCAACAAGAACCATCAGTCAAAGAGGGGAGAGCTAGTTCTTCTCTACCGGGTTACATTGGGGCGCTACCGGAACTGATCGAATTGGTAGTCTACAGTGTTTCTGGATGTTTCAGACTGAAGCTGGGGTTAGCATGAGAGCAGCACCATTTCGTAGCTCCGTCGTGGTCATTCCGCAACCAATCATGGCAGCCGTTCTTTATCGTTATTTTGGGCGGGGTGGGTGGCGGAGCCGAGCTGTTTTGCAGCCATCATTGTGTGGAGTTCAGTTCATCTCACTAGTTTTGTATTTGTCATGAGGGGTTGTTCCTAATGTTTCTATTTTAGCGAGGTCAAAAAGAGATCCCATTAGTGGCCTACTGATTTTGCTCGATTCCTTTTCTTTTTTTTTACACGATTTTTCGTTATCTGCAAAGACTAAACAGAGTATTGCGACTCTGTGTTTGTTTGTAAATAGAGAATGAACCAAAGAGAACTAATTCTAAAACAGTAAATACTTGGATAACAATCAATCAAATGGAGAGAGAAGCAGGCACGACGGATTACAATGGGGGCAAAGACCTGCGTTAACTACCTTTCACTATCTGCAAAGAGAGAGTACTCCTAATAGAAATGAGGGGGCGGGGGCACCATTCAAAGCAGATCAGTGTGCATAAACACGAAAATGTTTTCACTTACCACGTACTTGACATTCGACAGCTTATGATATTTGCTATTAAAAAACCATTGAAATTCACTGAAAAAACCATAGGTTATAGACCATATATAGTTAGGAATTAGCATTTACAAAACCTTGAAAATTCACTGAAAAAACCATAGGTTATAGACCATATATAGTTAGGAATTAGCATTTAAAAAACCTTATTTTACTCACACAAAACCATTGAAATTCCATATATAGTTAGTTGCACTAACTATATATCGCGCACCTGCAATCCACTGCTGATCATGTCACATATTACATCATTCATGACATGGTCAGTGACATCACTGATGACATCACTGATGACATCTCAAATGACATCACTGATGACATCACTGATGACATCTCATTTGACATCATTCTTGTGCTAATACGATAAACCTCTTCAGACTCTAATATAACCTTAGATACACTCAGTGTATACAGACACTCACACACTTCCACTCATCCATGGAGTTACTCACACACCCAGTCAGTCATGCAAAGAAACAATCTCATCTCCATTTCTTCAACTATACAGTTAAACACACCTTACTTATTGAAACATATACTAACACATATTTACTCTCTTATACAATCCCTGATACAAGTTCACAATGATCGATACAACCACTCACTCATTCGGTGGCTCTCATGCACAGTTATTTATATATGCCAACTCTCACATGTACTGTGTTTTACATATGTACTTACTATGACATGTAGCATTGAGATATCCATTCACTCATCAATACACTCATGCACACAGTCAACTGCCCATGTAGCTGTTTCCACATGCACTCTTGAACTCATACACCTAGTGAATAAACTGTTCACACATCTATGCATAGAGTCACACACCTTCCAGCCACCCCCACACAAACTCAATCTCCCATAGAAATACTTGGGCAAGCAATTAATAACACATATAGCCTCTCGTATAGCTAATGATCAACACATGCAGCAGTTTACAGAACAACAGACATAATGATGCACAAATTAAGACAGTTTAGTCACTAACCCATGCATTCAGTGAGACACATTTAATCACTCACTCATACAGTCAGTCACGCACCTACTAAATCCTTCATCCAGACACTTATACATCCACTCATTCTTCAATATGTAAGATATATTTTAACTTTACAGAAACATACAGTCACTGGATGTTGTCATCAGTGATGTCATCAGTGATGTCATTTGAGATGTCATCAGTGATGTCATCAGTGATGTCACTGACCATGTCATGAATGATGTAATATGTGACATGATCAGCAGTGGATTGCAGGTGCGCGATATATAGTTAGTGCAACTAACTATATATGGAATTTCAATGGTTTTGTGTGAGTAAAATAAGGTTTTTTAAATGCTAATTCCTAACTATATATGGTCTATAACCTATGGTTTTTTCAGTGAATATATATATTCACTGAAAAAACCATAGGTTATAGACCATATATAGTTAGGAATTAGCATTTACAAAACCTTGAAAATTCACTGAAAAAACCATAGGTTATAGACCATATATCGTTAGGAATTAGCATTTACAAAACCATTGAAATTCACTGAAAAAACCATAGGTTATAGACCATATATAGTTAGGAATTAGCATTTACAAAACCTTGAAAATTCACTGAAAAAACCATAGGTTATAGACCATATATAGTTAGGAATTAGCATTTACAAAACCTTGAAAATTCACTGAAAAAACCATAGGTTATAGATAACCTATGGTTTTTTCAGTGAATTTCAATGGTTTTTTAATAGCAAATATCAGCAAATAAGCTGTCGAATGTCAAGTACGTGGTAAGTAAAAACATTTTCGTGTTTATGCACACTGATCTGCTTTGAATGCTGCCCCCCCCTCATTTCTATTAGGAGTACTCTCTCTTTGCAGATAGTGAAAGGTAGTTAACGCAGGCCTTTGCCCCCGTTGTAATACGTTGTGCCTGCTTCTCTCTCCATTTGATTGATTGTTATCCAAGCATTTACTGTTTTAGAATTGGTTCTCTTTGGTTCATTCTCTATTTACAAACAAACACAGAGTCGCAATACTCTGTTTAGTCTTTGCAGATAACGAAAAATTGTGTAAAAAAACAAAAGGAATCGAGCAAAATCAGTAGGCCACTAATGGGATCTCTTTTTGACCTCGCTAAAATAGAAACATTAAGAACAGCCCCTCATGACAAATACGAAACTAGTGAGATGAACTGAACTCCACACCATGATGGCTGCAATACAGCTCGGCTCCGCCACCCACCCCGCCCAAAATAACGATAAAGAGCGGCTGCCATGATTGCTCGCGGAATGGCCACGACGGAGCTACGAAATGGTGGTGCTCTCATGCTAACGCCAGCTTCAGTCTGAAACATCCAGAAACACTGTAGACTACCAATTCGATCAGTTCCGGTAGCGCCCCAATGTAACCCGGTAGAGAAGAACTAGCCCTCCCCTCTTTGACTGATGGTTCTTGTTGCCTGTCCCTTCTGTTGTCATTTAACAGAACTATTTAGCCTGCTGAAAGGGGTTGTGTTCCGACCGCTGGTTGGTGGAGACATTTTGACTATATTCTGGACCTGCGTTGTCGCGTAATGCGTCATATGACGCGCCGCGTTAGCGCATCCGGAAGTCATCCGGGGCGCGACGCGCAGCGCGTAACGTAAGCATAACAGGTCATGTGACTTGTTAATAAAACTTTTCATTGGTTCATTTTACTTTTCTTATTCTAATGATGAAAGGCTTGGTCATATGACCTAAAAATTACGCTTTTTATTACTTCCGAACATTATTTTTTCTTAAATATATGTTATAATGTTCCAGGCTAATGTACTTTCCCGGAAAATTTACAACTGTCCGGCAAGTAAAATTTATTCTTTTTTCGAGAAAAAGGGCGTTTCTTCGTCCCATGACGGAGCCGTTGAGCAAAAGAGGGTCGACCTGCTGTCTTAGTCACCGATACGCCTGAATATGAGATTCTTATCGATCACTTTATGTTGCAGGAGTAGAAAACACAACAGCCCTTGACCATTTATCTTTACTGCGTTCCTGCGTATTATACCTTTTACCCTTCATGTAATTGGTCTGCTTTATTTCACTTGCCTTTTAATGATTCTAAAACACTGACTATTATTAAAAACTTTACCAATGTATATACTACTACCATGTTTTCTTTTAAAAACCTTTATTGTGAAAATTTCATTATACAAATACGAGCCTATAACCACGTGGGCCGGCCACGGAGCAAACTGTAATCGTATATGATGAGTAGACATTTACACTGTAGAGGAACGTAACGGGCGGGCCATTAGGTTGCAAGAACTAAGGTGTCTAACAGTTGCGGAATCGGTGGACGTACATTTTATAATTAAAATACGACAGGGCCAGTTACAATAAAATTATCTAGATATACATTTGCGAGCAAGTACCATGCGTGACGTTAATTCGAACTTTCAATAGTACAGTAATCAATAACACATCAGAACTTAATATCAATAGGGATGTCGAAATACTCAATCAATTCTCGTCCCCGCCCGCCATGTGCTTCAAAACTGCATACATATCTCGTGATTTCAAGGTTCTGCAACCAGTACACAACAAGGAGTTACGAGTCCCATTTATTCCGGCGCCATTTTGGGCGAGGACGGGCAGGTCCAGGATATAGTCAAAATGTCTCTACCAACCATCGACTATGATGATGTTCATATGCTGTATTTATAGAGTAACACTCATCTGTCCACATTAAATTAATTTGCCACAATCTAAACATGTCATTTTAATCTTTCCAAAGTTCTTCTAAATATTTGGGACCGTTTCCCTTGCCTCTGATGCTCTCAGTGCCACTTCTTTGATGAATGTACTGGCAGGTCGGGGGTTCTCCTCCAAATCTCTCTTTTATGCAGCACTATAATTAATTGGTGCCACCTCTCCATATGACGATGCATGGTATAGTTACCATAACTATATTTTTTTTCGGTTCCTCTGGAGAGTACATCGTGGCAGATGAAGCGTATAACGTACCGGGCATTTACCTTTTTTTGCATGTAGAGGAAAGGAAAAAAAAATCGAGCGTCCGAGTTCTAAGGTGTCCCAGGGCCATTTTAGTGGACCAGGCCCAAATCCAAAGAACAGGCCGCCATTTTGAGAGTCCTGTTGCAGCCGCCTGTCGCTGTAGCATCAAGAGCGGCCAAAACTCAGCTGAATGGCAACTGAAACGGTAAAGGGGCGCCCCACTACAGCAGACGAGCCTCCACCTAGGAAGGCCCATTCACGCCGCCTCCCCCCCCCCCTTCGGGCACCCCACGCCGTTATTCGGAGCAGTATTGTAGGATGGCCACACCAGTGCAGCAACTTGCTAGACACCACCTCGGTGGTAACCGAATCTCAGCGCCTTACGGTGTCTTCTATTCAGAAAACATTGTTGTGCTGCCTTCGACCTATTCGCCGCAAGTGCGCACGCAACTCAGCTGCATAGCTTGCTAGACACCACCTCGGTGCTAACCGAATCTCAGCGCCAAAAATATTGTTGCGCTGCCTTTGGCCCCATTCGCACATCGGTCCGCTACTGCCGCCATCTCACAGGCCAACGGGGCGCCCCACGCCGACTTTCAGCATTGTAGGATGGCCACACCAGTGCACCTTACTAGACACCACCTCGGTGCCATCCGGATCTTGGCATCTCAGCGCCTTGTGGTGTCTTCTATTCAGAAAATATTGTTGCGCTGCCTTTGGCCCCATTCGCACATCGGTCCGCTACTGACACCATCTCACAGGCCAACAGGGCGCCCCACGCCGACTTTTACCATTGTAGGATGGCCACACCAGTGCCACAACTTGCTAGACACCACCTCGGTGCCATCCGGATGTTGGCATCTCAGCGCCTTGTGGTGTCTTCTATTCCGAAAATATTGTTGCGCTGCCTTTGGCCCCATTCGCACATCGGTCCGCTACTGACGCCATCTCACAGGCCAACGGGGCGCCCCACGCCGACTTTCAGCATTGTAGGATGGCCACACCAGTGCACCTTACTAGACACCACCTCGGTGCCATCCGGATCTTGGCGCGTAGTGAAGCTGCAGCAGCTGCAAATAAGCTTCAGACAGTGTTACAACCGCTGCTCAGAACTCTCAACTATGACACCACCTCGGTGCCATCCGGATCTTGGCGCGTTGCGCTGCCTTTGGCCCCATTCGCACATCGGTCCGCTACTGACGCCATCTCACAGGCCAACGGGGCGCCCCACGCCGACTTTCAACATTGTAGGATGGCCACACCAGTGCGGCAACTTACTAGACACCACCTCGGTGCCATCCGGATCTTGGCGCGTTGTGCTGCCTTCGGCCTATTCGCACATCGGTCCGCTACTGACGCGAACTCACAGGCCAACGGGGCGCCCTACGCCGACTTTCAGCATTGTAGGATGGCCACACCAGTGCTGCAACTTGCTGGACACCACCTCGGTGCCATCCGGATCTTGGCGCGTTGTGTTGCCTTCGGCCTATTCGTACATCGGTCCGCTACTGACGCCGCCTCACGTGCCAACGTATTTTCTCCGCATTTCATACCCTATGCCGCATAACAGGTCATGTGACTTGTTTATAAAACTTTTCATTGGTTCATTTTACTTTTGGTTTCCTAATGATGGAAGGCTTGATCATATGACCTAAAAATAACACTTTTCATTGGATGAAAACTTTTTTTTTTCCCAAACGATGAAAGCCCCACCTTGTTTCTGGATGTTTCAGACTGAAGCTGGCGTCAGCATGAAAGCACCACCATCTCGTGGCTCCGTCGTGGTCATTCCGCGAGCAATCATGGCAGCCGCTCCCCACCAGAAGCCTGCAGGAGTCGGGGGCCCCCAAAACTTTTGTTGAATCCTCAAGGCGGAGGGGACGCTTTCGAGAATGGGGTCCAAGACCTAGCAGACAGTCGTCCGATTTCCAAGGTGTCCCAGGGCCATTTCAGTGGACCAGGCCCAAAAAGAAAAGAGCCTGCCGCCATTTTGAGAGTCCTGTGGCAGCCGCCTATCGCTGCAACGCAAGAGTGGGCGCAACTCAGCTGAATTGCGGCTTTTGACACAGTGGACCAAAAGCGGACGGAATGGCAACTGAAACGGTAAAGGGGCGCCCCACTACAACAGACGAGACTCCACCTGGAGAGGCCCGTTCACGCCGCCTCCCCCCCCCCCCCCGGGGCGCCCCACGCCGTTATTCGGAGCAGCATTGTAGGATACCAAAACCAGTGCGGCAACTTACTGGACATCACCTTGGTGCCATCGTTCTGCTGCCTTGGAACTATTCGCACAACAGTTTGCTACTGATGACCCACCCCCCGCGACGCCCCACGCCGGATGCCGAAATCAGTGCGGCACCCAGGCAACATCACCTGGGTGCCGTCCAGAAATCTGGACGTTGTGCTGCGTTGGGACTATTCGCACAGCCGACCGCTACCTCGTTGTTTTTCCCTAAAAATGTTTATATGTTTTTACTGTTTTTGTTTTGTTGTATATATTTATAAGTTATTAAAGTTTTATAATCTGACTACTTTGTTGGAGTGCTATATATTTTTAATGTGACTAAGCATGAGCGCAAAATCCGCTCCGATCGCGGATTTTGCGGATTTTCGGTAAATCCGCGATCCGCGAACTCTCGCGAATTTACCGAGAATCCGCAATCCGCGATCGGAGCGGATTTTGCGGTCAAAAGTTCAAGCCTAATGCATTTACGATGGCGCCGGCAAGCTGCCAGCGCCATCCTCAAATGGTTACTTAATTAGCTTCGACAGGAAGCTCTAACAGATAAGATAAAGCAGGGGCTCGAGCGCCTGCTTTATTTTATCAGTTGGAGCTTCCTGTTGAAGCTAATTAAGTAACTTTTGCAGGATGGCGCTGGCAGCTTGCCGGCGCCATCGTAAATTATTTACAGTGTCTTCTTGCATAAATTTGAAGGGCAGGGTTCATTCTGGCAGGACGGTCCTGGCACAAAAAATAAACCTCAACAGGAAACACTTGCAGGTGTGCCTTGTTCCCAAATATACCCATCGGAAATCCGCTGTGATGCTGGTCTCTGACCTTTTATACACACAAGAGGCATGTGCGCTCGCATTGAAGCCCCGTCCGTTTGGCCCCGCCCACACACTCGAGGTGTGCACCGTCTTCCCGCCATTTACCCACTATGATGGACATTTCACTCAAGGGACCCCTGCGCACTTCGGCGCGATTGCATTAACACACACTTGGTCGCTGGAACTAGTTGAAGCGCAAATGCGGTGACTCATTTATCAGCCCAAAAAAAATCGTGGCATTTGCATCTTTGACTTTTAAGAGCACAATCCCCGTGCTGTTCCTGTGACCAGGGGCTTCTGTCTCTTAATCTGCTGCTCTGATCGGTCTCTGACCTTTTATACACACAAGAGGCATGTGCGCTCGCATGGAAGCCCCGTCCGTTTGGCCCCGCCCACACACTCGAGGAAGCCCCGCCCCCCAAAATCCGCAGATCCGCATAATCCGCGGATTTTGCGGATCCACGATCCGTGACTCCGCAAATTCGTGAATCGTGGATCCGCAAAATCCGCCCATGCTTAAATGTGACACATAATTGTAAAAACTTTGATGTACAAAGAGTCATCCCTGGAATCTTCCGCTTCAGGCTCGGTCCCCTCCCCAATCACAATACAGGATGGTTTTCAGATAGTAGGAACGCGTGTGCTGTGACGGATCTCATCGAGTGTGGGCCTTGATCTACTATAACTCCTTTGAAGAGGGGTGATTCTTTACAGCTGGGGCCATAAACTACATCTGCAGGGCTAGCCGATAGCCTAGGACCGGCCTGGTCAATCGGACACAGAGGAAAAGGAGTGTCAGAGGGTGCGGTAGTGAATAGGGCGAAAGGGAGGTGTCGGGCGGGCACAGGGTGTGATTCTCAGGGAAGAGCAGCGCAGATGGGGGGAGGTTTATTACCCATGCATAAGACAGAGAGCGGAGGTGACCAGTGCCTGGGGGAGATGCTTGCGAGGGTGGGGAGCCATGCTAAGGATCGACAGCGTGCAGAGAGTGGGTCTGGTCAAGGCATCTAAAATGACTGCCGTGCACGACAAAAGTGTGGCATTTGAAAAAAGGCAAGATGGCGCAGACAATGTTTTTCAACACTTCCTGATTTCCTTCGAATCGAACGTTAACAGACGTTGGGGCATATTACCAAAGTTAAGCGATATTTATCCCTAACGATGCTTAGCAACGAATTTTTTACCGCTAAGCATCGTCAGAAATTATCGCAGATAAACCTTGCTATTATCAAGGTTTATCGCAAATGCCATAAAAAACGACCGCAATGCATTAATATCGCTGAAAACTCAGCGATATTCATGCATTACCGAGCTAATGCTCTTAGCCATGTTATCCACCTCCCATTGGATAACATGGCTAAGAACTGCTCAGGGCAGGTGGTAGCTTTTGGAGATATTCGCGCTTAGCGGGAATATCTCCAAAAGTTGGTAATAGGAGATAGCGATGTTAGCGACTGTTTCAAGTCGCTAACATCTTGGCATGCCCACTTTGCATGTCATTAGTGATAAATATCACTGACATGCAAAGTGGGGCCCAAGATGGTCGCTATCTCCTACTAGCGGTCGCTAACTGGTGTTAGCAACAGCTAGGTAATACAGAGATAATTTTATCTCCGCGAAGCGGAGCGCTGTTACAGATATATATCTTTTTTTGAACGTTAATTTCTCAAAATCCACTGAAGCACATATATTGAGACCTAGCAAAGGCACATCGAGCTACCAGTCCCTACAATTTTGCCAAGTTTCGTGCAAATCCATTCAGCCGTTCGATTATTATTATTATTATTTTTTTTGCCCCGCGGGGCCCTTTTAAAACCTCCACATCAAACCTAGGGGGTCAGGGAGGATCTACTATGCCCCCTTATGGTCATTTGCCCCTTCGCTTTGGCCTCCTCTTGTCTCTCGATCCTACCGAGAGACAAGATGGCGGCCGCTACGGACTGTTTAGAATGTTTACAGACGCCGGAGAACCAATCAGCTTCGCAAAGCTCCGTTACGCGAAAAGTACGCGAAGCGGAGCGCTGTTACAGATATATATCTTTTTTTGAACGTTAATTTCTCAAAATCCACTGGAGCACATATATTGAGACCTAGCAAAGGCACATCGAGCTACCAGTCCCTACAATTTTGCCAAGTTTCGTGCAAATCCATTCAGCCGTTCGATTATTATTATTATTTTTTTTTTTGCCCCGCGGGGCCCTTTTAAAACCTCCACATCAAACCTAGAGGGTCAGGGAGGATCTACTATGCCCCCTTATGGTCATTTGCCCCTTCGCTTTGGCCTCCTCTTGTCTCTCGATCCTACCGAGAGACAAGATGGCGGCCGCTACGGACTGTTTGGAATGTTTACAGACGCCGGAGAACCAATCAGCTTCGCTTCACAAAGCTCCGTAACGCGTAAAGTCCGCGAACCGGAGCGCTGCCTGGTCCGCTGTTACAGATATATATCTTTTTTTGAACGTTAATTTCTCAAAATCCACTGGAGCACATATATTGAGACCTAGCAAAGGCACATCGGGCTACCAGTCCCTACAATTTTGCCAAGTTTCGTGCAAATCCATTCAGCCGTTCGGGCTAAAAGTGAGGCCAACCGCCCTATGGAAAACTCAATGTTAAAAACACGTTTTGGGACCCCCCTTTTTTCTCGGCCCCCCCTTGACGACCCCCCCCAAATTTTCAGGGGCTGCTCAGAAACAACATTTTCCATTTTCCTGAAAATTTCAGCCAATTCCATACACAAACGCCAAAGTTATTAGACATAGAATTTTCAAAAATCCCATAGAGAAAAAATCCTAACTATATATACCTACTGGCGACCGCCAGTAGGTAATATATATATATATATATATATATATATATATATATATATATATATATATATATGTATACATATTATTAACAAAACATATACAATATTTTTACCGTAGGATAGCGAGAGGGTTACATTTACTATTACCACTCCAGTCAGTGCAACAGTAGGGAAAGCGTTGGATAGCGTAGGGGTAAAAATTACTGTTCCCACTCCAGAGAGTACAACAGTAGGGAAAGTGTTGGATAGCGTAGGGGTAAAAATTACTATTTCCACTCCAGTGAGTGCAATAGTAGGGAAAAGGTTGGATAGCGTATGGGTTTAAATTACTATTCCCACTCCAGTGAGTGCAACAGTAGGGAAAGCGTTGGATAGCGTAGGGGTAAAAATTACTATTCCCACTCGAGAGAATGCAACAGTAGGGAAACCGTTGGATAGTGTAGGGGTAAAAATTACTATTTCCACTCCAGTGAGTGCAATAGTAGGAAAAACATTGGATAGCGTAGGGGTTTAAATTACTATTCCCACTCCAGTGAGTGCAACAGTAGGGAAAACATTGGATAGCGTAGGGGTTTAAACTACTATTCCCACTCCAGTGAGTGCAACAGTAGGGAAAGCGTTGGATAGCGTAGTGGTAAAAATTACTATTCCCACTCCAGAGTGTGCAACAGTATGGAAAGCGTTGGATAGCATAGGGGTAAAAATTGCTATTCCCACTCCAGAGAGTGCAACAGTAGGGAAAGCATTGGATAGCGTAGGGGTAAAAATTACTATTTCAACTCCAGTGAGTGCAACAGTAGAGAAAACGTTGGATAGCGTAGGAGTTTAAATTACTATTCCCACTCCAGTGAGTGCAACAGTAGGGAAAGCGTTGGATAGCGTAGGGGTAAACATTACTATTCCCACTCCAGAGAGTGCAAAAGTAGGGAAAGCGTTGGATAGTGGGAGGGTCAAAATTACTATTCCCACTCCAGTGAGTTCAACTCTAGGGAAAGATTTGGATAGCATAGGGGTAAAAAAGACTACTCCCACTCCAGAGAGTGCAACAGTAGGGAAAGCGTTGGATAGTGTAGGGTAAAAAATTACTATTCCCACTCCAGAGAGTGCAACAGTAGGGAAATCGTTGGATAGCGTAGGGGTAAAAATTACTATTCCCACTCCAGTGAGTGTAACAGTAGGGAAAGCGTTAGATAGCGTAGGGGTAAAAATTACTATTCCCACTCCAGAGAGTGCAACAGTAGGGAAAGCGTTGGGTAGCATAGGGGTAAAAATTACTATTTCCACTCCAGTGAGTGCAATAGTAGGGAAAGCGTTGGATAGCGTAGGGGTTTAAATTACTATTCCCACTCCAGTGAGTGCAACAGTAGGGAAAGCATTGGATAGCGTAGGGGTACAATTTACTATTCCCACTCCAGTGAGTGCAACAGTAGAGAAACTAAATACTTCATATATAAATAAAAATATCATAAATATTAATACCAATTACAAATGAATTTAAATAATTAACATTTTTATATATTATATTAATTAATCAATTATAAATACAAATACAAATTAATTTTTATTAATGATTACCTACTAATACAAAATATTTACCAATTAACAATAAATTAATTAACAAAATAAAAATGATTAAAAATTAGATCAAAAAATACAAATTTAAAAAATGTAATTACTTCCAACTAAATTACTTCCCACCCTATTCCCCTATAAACCCACAACCCACTACAGAAAATAAATGAATTAAATAAACATAATTATCGAGTAATCAATTATTTAAAATTAATTAACAATTATATTTTAATTAATTACCAATTAATAATTAATTAACAATTAATTCAAAATAAATACCAATAAATAAATTAACATATTTAACGAATTATAATTAAATTACTTCCCACCCTATTCCCCTCTAAACCCACAACCCACTACGGAAAATCACTTACAAAAAATAACATATTTATCAACTAATCAATTAAAATTAATTACCAATTATATTTTAATTCATTACCAATTCATTACCAATAATTCAAAATATATACCAATAATAAATAACATATTTAATTAATTATAATTAAATTACTTCCCACCCTATTCCCCTATAAACCCACAACCCGCTACAAAAAATAAATTACAGAAAATAACATATTTATCAATTAATCAATTAAAAATAATTACCAATTATATTTTAATTAATCACCAATTAATAATTAATTAACAATTAACTCAAAACAAATACCAATAAATAAAATAACATATTTAATTAATTATAATTAAATTACTTCCCACCCTATTCCCCTATAAACCCACAACCCGCTACAGAATTATATTACACAAAAATTAAAAATGATATTAACTTACTTACCTAAAATTCCATATTTTTGTGGTCTATATTATGTCCATTCGATATTTTGTCCATTCTATATTTTGGAATCGATATTAATGCTATTCTATTCGATATTAATACTATTTTATTCGATATTTTGGTAGTCTATATTCTGTCTAGTCGATATTATGTCTATTCTAAATTTTTAACTCGATATTATTGCTACTCGATATTAAAAATTCGATATTTTGACTGTACACCGATTCTGCTATTAACCATTGGGCCCCAGAAGGGAAGAAACCCTTTAATAAAGTCTCCTCCCTCTTGTCCAGCTGTGTCTCCAGAATCAATAACCCCTCTACCATATCTTTTTCTGTAATGACTTGAAGGAGCAGTGTATGTAGGGGGAAGAAGAAAAGCTATATAACATGTTACTGAAAAATAGGCAGGAAGCCATGTATAGGCCCTATCGTGACAAACAAAATATGTACCTTGAGATGGTACTAACGTAGAAGAAATCAAAGGGGAATAGACATAGGTATGAGAACAAACACTCTTTTCCTATTTATTCTTATTATTCTGACCAGTTACTTGCAAACATAAGATACCTTTATGAGGTACAGTCCAAATTGGTAAGGATCTTCTTTGTCTAGCCTTGTCAGTGAGGCTAGTAATGTAACAAGTCACATTCCAACCATCATATGCTCGTTTCTCGTCAACGGGAATCTTACTAATATCGGCAATTTTAGCCATAGTCACTATTCCCTTTATTAAAGGACTATGACTATAATCCGATCCACCAGTATATATATCACCAGGAGGATATCGAAGTTGGTTCTGATATGCATTAGAAAACATAGCCAAATAAGCCCAAGCGGAACCTTCATATGAAAACGGGAGAACTAAATATGGCATCCCTTTCTCGGCGTTATGGAGCACAAGCCCACAAACCCAACAATCAGTAGTGTTAACTACCAGTTGATGCTGATGTAACAACTGGATGAATGAATTGTTAAAATATTCTGTTCTCCTACCTTGTTCATGGTCTGGGAGTGTGTAGAACTTATGCGGAGAGCTAGTAGAAGAAGAGGGCAAAGGAACAGAATTTGGAACAGGTGCTTGCTGCATAGTGTGGATAACCCATCCCACACAAGCTAATAAACTACATAAACACACTAGAATACATAATGCTACGCCACATCGACTAAACAACAGTTTCTTTTTCTTATTTCTTTTTACAATCTTAACATCATTCCCTTCCACTTCAGTATCCATTTCTCCAAAGGCGTTGCTCACGGTAATCTTCCTAGATCACTTAGCTGTGATTATTAGCCGTCCTATGACACTGCAAGTCCTGTTGACCTAGTCACTATTCAGGTCACAGCCTAACACTCCTACCGTAACCCTGCAACTTGATGGATGGTGGAAAGGAAATGTCTTTTTAAAAAAAAGGTAACCAAAGAAAAAGAAAACACAGTTCAATTGTTTTTTGGCAACCTAGGTCTTAGGTTTTACCGTGTCTTGCCAGGTATCGTTTGGTCCCGAAACAAAGTCTCTGGGTTAGTCGTGTCCAGTCTCAGATGTGGTGGTACAGCTTCTTGCAGCACGTCGTCATCTTCTTTCTCAGAACTTGTCCAGTCCAGGCGTGCACTACTAAAAGGTACAAATTGGGGTACTTTCTCACATTCACTATCACCAACGCCTTCTTGGACCCACTGATCATAAGGTAAAGGCAAGGGTACCCTCTTACAGTGCACGCCGTGGACCCAGTTTTTCTTCCCAACGACTTTAACAGCTGTACGTGTCGTCAAAAGCACTTGTCGCGGCGGCCCCCAACGAGGTTCCAGATTCTTCTTCCTCTGGAAGTTTTTAAGACACACAAAGTCACCAGGTCGAATGGAATGACCTGGATCTGAGGAGGCCTCCGGCAAAGCGTTTTGGACCTGTTAATTAATAACACGTAATTTAGTGGTGAGGTCATGCAAGTAGTCAACCAACAATGGATATGGAATGTCAGAGTATTTCTTTGGTCAAGGGACTCCCCAAACATTGGCTGGGCGTCCAAAAACGACCTCATAAGGACTAAGTCCTAAACGAGAATGCACAGTTGTTCTTGTAGAGAGAAGTGCCAAAGGTAAGGCGTCAGGCCAAGCGAGGCCCGTGCTGGCCTGAATCTTCGCTAATTTGAGCTTGAGAGTGCCATTATAGCACTCTACCAAACCCGCTGACTGAGGATGGTTTGCCGCATGGAATTTCTGTCTAATCCCAAGACCCGCACACACCTTCTGCATAATTTGACCCACAAATTCACTCCCATTGTCACTCCAGACAACGTGCGTCAAACTAAACCTTGGGAAGAATTCCTTCAAGAGGACTTTAGCAGTGGACAAGGCAGTATTATCCTTTAGGGGGTAAGCCTCTATCCATCTGGAAAAGGCACAAACCACCACCAGGACATACTTGAGGTTATCGGAACGTTCCATATGAATGTAATCTATTTGTAAAACCTCAAAAGGATACGTAGGAGGAGCAAAATGGCCTGCCGGAGTTGGGGTTCCCTTTCCTGGATTATGCATTAACGAAACAATGCTTTACCACATTCTCCGCACATTTAGGAATACCTTCATTCTGCCATACTGGAGCCAGAAGCTTACATATTCCTTTCGCACTGATATGAGCTGAACCATGCGCCATAGTAACTACAGGTAGTACATAGGCATCTGGTAACAACCAACGTTGGTGTTCCGAAAATTCCGTCCAACACCTTGTCGTGTCCAACATTCCCATACTCTCCCTCCACTTACTCAATTCCTTCTCAGTTGCTTCTCCTTGAATCATCTTCACACTTTCCACGGTGTCCTCACACATACCTGCTTCTCCAACCCATCTTGCAGGACCTGCAACATACATACGGCTCTTAACATCTTTCTCTGTTTCTTTCGCTACTTCGTCTGCAAAAGGCATTCCCACGACCCACATCATCAGTGATCCTTTTATGTGCACTGCACTTCACAATCGCTATTTGGATATGCAAGGCAAGTGATTGGAGAAGGTCAGTAACCAACTGTCCATGCTGTATTTTAGTCCCATGGGAAGTAAAGAATCCTCTTTCCTTCCACAAGCGACAGAAACTATGAGCCACGCCAAAGGCGTATTGGCTATCAGTGTAAACAGTCACTCTCTTTCCTTTTGCCAACACACACGCTCTCGTCAGTGCAATCAACTCAGCTGTTTGTGCTGAATTGTGTGTAATACGTGCAGTTTCTACTACTGTATGCAAAGTGGTAACAGCATAGGCTGCAGTCGTATCACCATTAGGAAGCTTAAAACACGACCCATCTACCCATAGGATCCCATCCGGATCCACGAGTGGTGTATCTTTTAAATCTATTCTGCCTTTAGTTTCCTCCTCTGTACGAAGAAAACAATCATGCTGATCTTGTATATCCTCCTCTTCGGGATTAGGTAACAATGTTGCTGGATTTAAAACATTACATCGCTTGATGTGTATGTGGCTAGCTAAAAGCGTCAACTCATACCCAGACAAGCGAGCACTCGTAAGATGTTGCATTTTTGTTCTGTTCAAAAGAGTATCTACTGCATGTGGTACCATAACAACAAGAGTGTAATCCAATACCAATCCAGCAGATTGATGAATAGAGATCGCCGCTGCTGCTGTTGCTCTGAGACAACTAGGCTGTGTCTCCAGCGCCACAGTGTAGAGGCTTACCGGAGTAGCAGCGGAGCCCCCAGAGCCACCGCAGAGCAGCGCCAAGCCGTGAGGGGAACGGCAGATAGCAGACTTCATCCCCCAGCAGCACCAGGGGCGACGCGCCCGTGACGCGGCCAGCGCGCCAGGAGGCGCTCAAAGGGAGACGCCGCCGGGAGCCTCGTGGTTACAGCGCCACAGTGTAGAGGCTTACCGGAGTAGCAGCGGAGCCCCCAGAGCCACCGCAGAGCAGCGCCAAGCCGTGAGGGGAACGGCAGATAGCAGACTTCATCCCCCAGCAGCACCAGGGGCGACGCGCCCGTGACGCGGCCAGCGCGCCAGGAGGCGCTCAAAGGGAGACGCCGCCGGGAGCCTCGTGGTTACAGCGCCACAGTGTAGAGGCTTACCGGAGTAGCAGCGGAGCCCCCAGAGCCACCGCAGAGCAGCGCCAAGCCGTGAGGGGAACGGCAGATAGCAGACTTCATCCCCCAGCAGCACCAGGGGCGACGCGCCCGTGACGCGGCCAGCGCGCCAGGAGGCGCTCAAAGGGAGACGCCCCCACTCGCCTCGCGAGTCGCGCGCGGGAAGTGCCCGGGAGAAGCCCGGGACAAGGGCGGGACCGTCTGTGGCCATCCGGGGCCAGCAGGGGCCGGGACGGGCCACCTTTCTAACAGCGCATTCCAAAGGTGAGCTCCTCATCCTATTACTACATCGGGTGCTCGTGTGGCCAACGGCATGGATATTGACGTTGTAACTCAGGGAGCTGATGCCCCTGTTTCTCTTTTAACCTCGTTTGAGACTTTGATCGACTCAGCTTTTAATGAGATTGTGGAGACTGAGAGGAGGTTCTCCATGGGTCCTCCCACCATTAACACCAAATCGAGTGCCACAAATAGCCCAAATTGGAATATACATGTAACCCCTGCAGTTACTGTGGTTAAGCCATCCTATCCCTCTGTAAATGTGCCTATCGTCTCGGACGACGAAAACACTGTTACTTACACTGCTTCAGACTCTCCCTCTTTAATTCCAGTTGTGGCTATTTCAAACACGGTATTGACATCAACACCTCCTGCTATTTCTATGTTTGATGTCATACCTATTACCACCATTGCTTCCCCGGTTGATGTTATCACCCTGGATAGCCCGGAACATAGTAACAAACAGGGAGGGGGAAAACGTAAAAGAGGTACTGTAAAGCAAGGTGCAAATAAAAGGAAACAACTTTTAGCTTATAAGAATCAGCCCACCCCACAAAGTTTGTGGAACAAACAAAAAACTATGGGGGCTTCAACCGTTGTTATCACGGAGGATAAAGATTTATCAGATATGGATGGATTTGCTGCAGCCTCCATCATTCACTCAAGTGGGAATTGTAACACTGTATGGACCCAAACTACTCTGATGGGGGATAATTGTAACCTCTCAAGACAAAATGTGAATCTCATTGAAACTATAGTGGACACCGTTTTTAATCGATTAGAAAAACAAATGATCGGACAGTTTAATAATGTTTTTAAAAGACTTGATAGATTGGACAACCTAGTCAAAAATGGAGAAATAAAAAGGAAGGGGTCTGTCATCTTGGATCAAATTAGAGCTGATCGTCTCTTAAAAGAATTGGAATCTGTAAACAACACACTGTCATTGAAAAAGCAGGAAATTACCACCATTTTGGGTGGGGTTGTGAGGGATTCTGGGACTCCAATTCCACCTATTGTCCCACCTACTACTCAACCCCAACCAATTAATGGAAGGCCACAGTTGAGTAAGTCTAATCTACCCACCGTACCAACTAAACCTACCCCTACACCTGCTCCAAGAAAAAATATTACTTCGAACTCCACTGTCAATAATAATGGTCCAATTCAAACTACAATGGCATCTATACCTGCGGTTGCTAATAATAATGAGGGTAAAGGCCGACAAGGGCCAAGCAAACCGTTTAAACACCAAGGGCCGGCGTTACATTTGCCTCCGGACGCATGCCCTTTTGTTTTGGTCCTTGCAGGTATACCGCCATTGAGGGAAGATCAGGGGGAATCATGGGTGCAATTGCGTAACAAATGCATAGACTGGCTGACCAAGCATAAGGGTGTAGGATATGACATATCCAGAGAGATTTTATCGGTACGCAGGGTGTCGTGGGTCGGGCCTTTGACCAAAGATAAGGAAGGCGACTGCATAGTCCTTAATTTTCATAACCCAGGAACTGTGAGAAACCTCCTTAATAGGCATAGTAATTGTTCTGCTATTTCTACTGTTGTTACTATGCTACCTTTGAGTCATTTCTACAGACAAATGATAATGCAACCCCGGCCCCCCCCCATGCAACCTCAATTCTATTCAAGTCAGTTTCAAGCACCGCCTATGTTTTGTCAGCAACCGCCCATGCAATTCCAAACTGCTCCATTTCAATTTAAGATGTTTAACAGATATGCACCCTTGTCGGACCTGGATATGCAAGATTGACCCTCCTTGACTAATCTTGCTGTACTACCTTTGACACCTCATTTAGAACCCCAGGCTGTCCCCCAAGTTTTGATGCAAGCTATGTCATTAACTGTTCCAAGTAAAAAACCTCAGACTCAGGAACAATCGTCTATGGTTCCTGCATTATCTCTTGTCAGCTGTAACATAGCTGGCTTGAAATCCAAGCTGAAAATTGGGGAATGGTTAAATTGGGTTGATTGCAACTGTGATATACTGATGTTGCAAGAAACTTGGTGTTTAACGGACCCAATAAAGGAGGGATTTTGCTGTTACAATTTAAAGGCTTCACCTTCTCATATGGGGCGGCCTAGTGGGGGCCTATCCATTTGGTCCAAAATAAAATCCGGGGTGCAAACTAAACTGATCCCCACACCGGGTAATTGTTTTTTGGCTATGATGTACACTAACAGAGTGAAATTGTGTATTATTAATTTTTATAATAACGATTTTTTAACTCGCCCCAATGTTAATTTTATTCTGTTGTTTGCATTTATCGATGATATTATGGAAGGTCATAAGTATGGGCCCTTTGACGGCATTTGTATCGGAGGGGACTTCAATGCCCATATGTATCGTGGGAGGCCGCCCTGTAAAAACGGGGTGGAGCTGAAAAACTTTTTAGCATCCCGCGACCTAGTAAACTCAATAGAAATAGCTGGTTCTATTGGAAATAGTCCGACAACACCTACTTTCATAGGTCATGGCTGTGCTTCCACGATAGACTACATTTTTACTTGCCCCAAGTTAAGTGATATAACTTTAAAAGCAGAAGTTATTTGTTCCACTTATAGTGACCATTATCCGCTTAGAATATATCTACGCATCCCACAAAATTTGAAGGTTGCAGGGAAGCTAGAGTCTGGTCCACATAATTTGGTATTGTCCACTGATAGATTAAGATTAATTTGGAAAGGGGTGGACAATAAAGATATTCTCGCAAGAGTCATCAAAAAACACCCCGAGACTGTAGAGATATGTCTGTCACATACAAGTTCTGGTAGAGATGTGGTGGAAGCCTTTGGCAATCTATGTGGGGCCTTTAAAAAAGAATCCTCAAAACCATTTAGGCAGAATACAGCAAATGGTCCCCGTTGGTTTGATCTGTCATGCTCTAAGGCCAATAGGGACCTGAGGGCTGCGTTGAAAACTAACCCTAGGGACATGGTAACTGTGAGAGAACTAAGATCAAAATACAAAACTGCCCTACACATTAGATCTGAGGCTTTAGTGATCAATTATTGGGAATCTCTCACGCGCACTGCCAAATTAAAGGATACCACAGGTTTTTGGAGAGAGGTCAAGTCTTTAAGATCTTTTGGCTCCAACATTACCCCAATAAATTGTAACATAACGGGTGAGGTGTGGGTGGAACATTTTTCCCAAATTTATGCTACATCTGTAATTTCTTCGGATATTGTTTCTCCACCCAATAATACCGAACCTCTGACTTTCACACTAATGGAGGTCGAGGATGCTATAATAGATAGCGCTAGCAATAAAGCCCCTGGCCCTGATGGTCTTTCTATTGACCAAATTAAATCAGAAATTAATTTCTGGGCCCCCCTGTTATGTAACTTATTTAATAATTTGTGTGATAGATCAATCCCCGAATCCTGGGCGAACAGTGTCATCGTTCCGATCTTTAAAAAAGGTGACAGGTCGGATCCTGCCTGTTACCGCCCGATCTCACTGATTGACAATACGCTAAAGGTTCTGGGAAGGGTGATTTTTAAACGGATAAGGAACTGGGCAGAGGAAAATAATGTTCTCCATTGTAGTCAATTGGGCTTTAGAAGCCAAGTAGGCACCGTAGAACAATGCCTAAATTTAAATTTAATTATGGCCAAATATATCATTGTTAAAAAATCCCCTCTTTATTTAGGTTTTATGGATTTGAGTTCCGCGTTTGATTTTGTTAATCGTTCTAGGTTGTGGTCACTTTTGCTCGATTATGGTTTGGATGACTCACTGGTGTATTTTCTTTCTGACCTGCATCGGGACCTAAAAGCCAGAGTACGAATTAATAATGATGGTGATTTGTCCAATGACGTTTTTATTAGCAGAGGAGTCAGACAGGGCTGCGTACTCGCCCCACTGCTTTTTATTTTATACATTAATGGATTGAGCAGCACTTTGTGTAGGATTTGTAAGGATGTCCCAATTATAAATGGCTCCCCCGTTACTACTTTACTTTATGCGGATGACGCAGTACTAATGGGGCGTACCCCGAATGCCTTACGCGTTTTGATCTCTGGGTTTGTAGCCTTTATGTCAGATCTTGGTTTAAATACCAATTTTAAAAAATCTTTCATCATGAACTGCGGTCCAAAAAAGTACAATATTACTTCTATTAAATCTGGTAATAATACTCTGCAATGTACAAATAGTTTCCCTTATTTAGGGCTGCTGTTTTCCAACTCAGGCTCATGGCAGCCACATGCTGCGCATGCTAGGAATAAAATTAGTAAGTCGATTAACTCAATTTTGTCTCTCAGACAACCCAAATTGGCTGATGTCGTTACACCCCTGCTTAACATTTACCGCACTCAATGCCAGCCAACGGGGACCTACGGTGCAGAAGTGTGGGGTTATTGTAACAGTAAGGCTCTCCAGCTGGAGGAAAACAGATTCTGTAGAAGGGTGCTGGGGGGAGTCCCCAGCGCCCCTACATTTATCTGTCATAATGAACTGGGGTTGCCTTATATTGCTGATTTTATTAGGTCTAGGCCTGCTCTTTTTTGGATTAAAATATGGTTAAATCCAGCAGCAACCCTAAAGCGCAGTATAATATCTGACTGCTTGACAAGTGATAGATTACAGTATATTCCCTGGTTAACTGCAGTTAAGGATAGTCTGGAAAGTGTGGGGCATGGTTCCCTACTTAGCTCCCCTAGTTCTATTGTTCCTGCCCATAAGAATAAAATTAAACAGGCATTGCCAGTCCTCTATAAAGAGGAACGCATGAGTTCAGAATCTATCAAACCTGCTGTTATCAGATATCTGAGTATTATAGATCCAGGCGGTGATAGCCTGGTTAATTTTTACAGATACCTATCACTACCTTTGGGAAAGTGGAACCGGAGTCTCCTGTTTAGGTTTCGGGATGGAAGCATAGTTAATTTGCTTAGCTTCCCCCTTGGCTATAACATTGGACTCGAAGAGCGGGATTGCCAATGTTCTCATGGTGGTAAACAAAGTCTGTTGCATTATCTCTTTTTCTGTGGTTATTATAAATTGTATACTTGCAAATATTTAATTCCGATTTTTCGCAAATATAACATCAGAGATTATAATCTGGCATTAAAATTTCTCCAAATGTTACATTTTGATGATGTCATATATAGTTTAAGCTGTTTTATAAAAGCTTGTGTGAGATCGAGGGCAAGTATGGAACATGGATAATGGACAATAGTTTTATATAATCTGGCGCATTTTTTGCATTATATTGTATGCATTCTTATTAATTCACTGGAAATCGAACATAGACTTAATTGCATATGTGTTTTGCCATAAATGATTGTTTTTAGAACCTTGTGATTAAATACCCCAGTGATTAATGTTTTCCCTATTATGCACTTTGCACTTTATACTGGCACTTTGTATTTTATGACATATATGCTGCTTAAAATCTGTATTTTATAACAATTTTTTAAACATAGGTCTTAACTTGTTTTTATCGTATTCATTCTGTATGTACTTTTATGGATGTTTTCAAAATCCGAATAAAGATCATTTGAATTTTGAATTGAGACAACTAGGCAATGCCTTGGCTACTGGATCCAATGTAGCCGAAAAATAGGCACATGGTCTTTGCTTGTCTCCAAATTGTTGTGTTAAAACTGACAATGCACAACCTTCTCGTTCATGCACGTAGAGTGTAAAAGGCTTACTATAATCTGGAGTACCCAACACAGGAGCAGAACACAAAGCAGTACGTAAATCAGAAAAACTCTTCTGACATTCGTCAGTCCAAGGAAGAGGTTGGGGTGTGTCTTTCAGAGTAAGTGCCAACAGAGGTTTAGCCAACAAAGAAAAATTCAGGATCCACTGTCTGCAATAAGAGGTAATGCCCAAAAAGGCACGCACTTCCTTTTGTGTGGATGGTACAGACATTCATGAAATTGAATGAATACATTCTGGGGTCAATCGCTTTCCCTCCTTCGACAAGAGATGACCTAAATAGGTAACCTCTTGGCGGCAATATTGTAACTTAGAAGGTGACACCTTATGATGTAAATCAGACAAATGACGCCAAAGCGAAACAGTCGCATTTTTACAAACATCCTCTGAATCGGCAGCCACTAACAAATCATCCACCTACTGAATAAGAGTAGCACCTGGAGGCAAAGAGAAAGCATCCAGCTGGGACTTCAAAGCTTGGCTATAAATGGAGGGACTCTCACAGTAGCCTTGAGGTGCGCGTTGAAATCTAAAGCTGCGGCCTACGAGAGAGAAACCAAAGAGATCTCTACTTTCCTCAGCAATAGGAATGCTAAAGAAAGCATTATTGAGATCAATGACTGAGAACCAAACAGCCGAAGCAGGTATCATTGTGAGCAAAGAAAAACCAAAGCTGGTGATGGACGGAGCGTTGACAATACAAACACTCACCCCCAGTCAACTGATCTGGGTTTAATCCATCACCGTTCTTTAGCTCACTCCGCCACCCCAGTTGAGACATGGCCATATGCAAATCAGTCTGACCCTGTGCCTCATGGGAACAGTCCAGCCTGAACTGCCAAGCCATGTCTTCCCTGGACCGGAATCAAGCTTCCCAGGACCGGTTTCTGGCATTACAGCCGTCTTCAGCCGGGCTTGCTTGACACCAGTGGCGAAGTGAGCAAGGGACTCACGTCTGAGCATACCCTGCCAACTTAGGGCGAACAAAGAAAAACCAAAGCTGGTGATGGACGGAGCGTTGACAATACAAACACTCACCCCCAGTCAACTGATCTGGGTTTAATCCATCACCGTTCTTTAGCTTACTCCGCCACCCCAGTTCAGACATGGCCATATGCAAATCAGTCTGACCCTGGGCCTCATGGGAACAGTCCAGCCTGAACTGCCAAGCCATGTCTTCCCTGGACCGGAATCAAGCTTCCCAGGACCGGTTTCTGGCATTACAGCCGTCTTCAGCCGGGCTTGCTTGACACCAGTGGCGAAACCGGCCCCAGGATGCTTGTTTCCGGTCCAGGGAAGACATGGCATGGCAGTTCGGGCTGGACTGTTCCCACAAGGCACAGGGTCAGATTGATTTGCATATAGCCATGTCTGAACTGGGGTGGCTGAGTGAACTAAAGAATGGTGATGGATTTAACCCAGATCAGTTGACTGGGGGTGAGTGTTTGATTTGTTCAAACGCTCCGTCCATCACCCCCTTTTGTATCACTTTGTTCGCCCTAAGTGTGGCAGGGTATGCTCTGACGTGAGTCCCTTGTTCACTTGGCCACTGGATTTAAGATAGCCTGGCTGATGAGGATTATGAATCCGAAACCGGTCCCAGGATTCTTGTTTCCGGTCCAGGGAAGACATGGCTTGGCAGTTCGGGCTGGACTGTTCCCACAAGGCACAGGGTCAGATTGATTTGCATATAGCCATGTCTGAACTGGGGTGGCTGAGTGAACTAAAGAATGGTGATGGATTAAACCCAGATCAGTTGACTGGGGGTGAGTGTTTGATTTGTTCAAACGCTCCGTCCATCACCCCCTTTTGTATCGCTTTGTTCGCCCTAAGTGTGGCAGGGTATGCTCAGACGTGAGTCCCTTGTTCACTTGGCCACTGGATTCAAGATAGCCTGGCTGATGAGGATTATGAATCCGAAACCGGTCCCAGGATGCTTGTTTCCGGTCCAGGGAAGACATGGCTTGGCAGTTCCGGCTGGACTGTTCCCACAAGGCACAGGGTCAGATTGATTTGCATATAGCCATGTCTGAACTGGGGTGGCTGAGTGAACTAAAGAATGGTGATGGATTAAACCCAGATCAGTTGACTGGGGGTGAGAGTTTGATTTGTTCAAACGCTCCGTCCATCATCCCCTTTTGTATCGCTTTGTTCGCCCTAAGTGTGGCAGGGTATGCTCAGACGTGAGTCCCTTGTTCACTTGGCCACTGGATTCAAGATAGCCTGGCTGATGAGGATTATGAATCCGAAACCGGTCCCAGGATGCTTGTTTCCGGTCCAGGGAAGACATGGCTTGGCAGTTCGGGCTGGACTGTTCCCACAAGGCACAGGGTCAGATTGATTTGCATATAGCCATGTCTGAACTGGGGTGGCTGAGTGAACTAAAGAATGGTGATGGATTAAACCCAGATCAGTTGACTGGGGGTGAGTGTTTGATTTGTTCAAACGCTCCGTCCATCATCCCCTTTTGTATCGCTTTGTTCGCCCTAAGTGTGGCAGGGTATGCTCAGACGTGAGTCCCTTGTTCACTTGGCCACTGGATTCAAGATAGCCTGGCTGATGAGGATTATGAATCCGAAACCGGTCCCAGGATGCTTGTTTCCGGTCCAGGGAAGACATGGCTTGGCAGTTCGGGCTGGATTGTTCCCACAAGGCACAGGGTCAGATTGATTTGCATATAGCCATGTCTGAACTGGGGTGGCTGAGTGAACTAAAGAATGGTGATGGATTAAACCCAGATCAGTTGACTGGGGGTGAGTGTTTGATTTGTTCAAATGCTCCGTCCATCATCCCCTTTTGTATCGCTTTGTTCGCCCTAAGTGTGGCAGGGTATGCTCAGACGTGAGTCCCTTGTTCACTTGGCCACTGGATTCAAGATAGCCTGGCTGATGAGGATTATGAATCCGAAACCGGTCCCAGGATGCTTGTTTCCGGTCCAGGGAAGACATGGCTTGGCAGTTCGGGCTGGACTGTTCCCACAAGGCACAGGGTCAGATTGATTTGCATATAGCCATGTCTGAACTGGGGTGGCTGAGTGAACTAAAGAATGGTGATGGATTAAACCCAGATCAGTTGACTGGGGGTGAGTGTTTGATTTGTTCAAACGCTCCGTCCATCATCCCCTTTTGTATCGCTTTGTTCGCCCTAAGTGTGGCAGGGTATGCTCAGACGTGAGTCCCTTGTTCACTTGGCCACTGGATTCAAGATAGCCTGGCTGATGAGGATTATGAATCCGAAACCGGTCCCAGGATGCTTGTTTCCGGTCCAGGGAAGACATGGCTTGGCAGTTCGGGCTGGACTGTTCCCACAAGGCACAGGGTCAAATTGATTTGCATATAGCCATGTCTGAACTGGGGTGGCTGGGTGAACTAAAGAATGGTGATGGATTAAACCCAGATCAGTTGACTGGGGGTGAGTGTTTGATTTGTTCAAACGCTCCGTCCATCATCCCCTTTTGTATCGCTTTGTTCGCCCTAAGTGTGGCAGGGTATGCTCAGACGTGAGTCCCTTGTTCACTTGGCCACTGGATTCAAGATAGCCTGGCTGATGAGGATTATGAATCCGAAACCGGTCCCAGGATGCTTGTTTCCGGTCCAGGGAAGACATGGCTTGGCAGTTCGGGCTGGACTGTTCCCACAAGGCACAGGGTCAAATTGATTTGCATATAGCCATGTCTGAACTGGGGTGGCTGGGTGAACTAAAGAATGGTGATGGATTAAACCCAGATCAGTTGACTGGGGGTGAGTGTTTGACTTGTTCAAACGCTCCGTCCATCATCCCCTTTTGTATCGCTTTGTTCGCCCTAAGTGTGGCAGGGTATGCTCAGACGTGAGTCCCTTGTTCACTTGGCCACTGGATTCAAGATAGCCTGGCTGATGAGGATTATGAATCCGAAACCGGTCCCACGATGCTTGTTTCCGGTCCAGGGAAGATATGGCTTGGCAGTTCGGGCTGGACTGTTCCCACAAGGCACAGGGTCAGATTGATTTGCATATAGCCATGTCTGAACTGGGGTGGCTGAGTGAACTAAAGAATGGTGATGGATTAAACCCAGATCAGTTGACTGGGGGTGAGTGTTTGATTTGTTCAAACGCTCCGTCCATCATCCCCTTTTGTATAATTGTGAGCAAAGCAGTAATATCCGGGACAACAGGAAACTGAGGGACAACAATTTTGTTGACCTCTCGAAGATCAATCACAAAACGATATACAGGTGGCTTAGAAGGATCCGTACGTTTAAGAACAGGCAAAACAGGACTGTTGCAAACATTTCCTCTTGTTTCTTCAACAACACCCTTCTGAACTAAATCATACACAATAGCCAACAGAGCTCTTTCGCCATCATTAGAAATCTTATACTGAGGAATACGTGGCAACTGAACATCAGGTTTGATAGTGATCACGTAGGGTGGAATCTGGAGCAAACCAACATCATTCGGACCCGTGGCCCAAAGTGTAGCTGGAAGTGAACGCAATTCAAGTGGCAGTTGATCCTTAGAGAAATACATAGGGGAAACCAATTTATCACCCAACGTAAGATGTACACTGTAGGAAGGTGGCTACCTGACTATGGTTACCCCAGATTTTTTGCCTGTGTTTAGCTGGTTTTTTGACTTAGTTGACCTGGTTCCCTGCTAATCAGGGCCCCAGGCCATCTGCTCTCTCTGTAAAATGGATTCCATGTACCCTAGGTACATACCACAATTGGAAATGGACTCCTTGTCAGCCCCTGTATAATGCACTATAGGTGCCCAGGGCATAGGAGCCACCAAGGCCTACCAGGGGCTGCAGCATATCTTTTGCCACCCCTGGCTGGTTCTTAAATTGACACAACTGGCTGATCACTCAGCTGGGGTAAGGTGGTGTAATCACCCCTTGCTTAGATATAGTATACCTATATCTAAACCTATATCTGGACACATATTAACCTGTGAGCCACTCCTATGGAAAGGCCTCATCAATCCTGGAGGCTGAGTGCGTGGTTTTATGTGAGATGGAGCTCTAGCATGAGCTGAGCCTGTCTGCAGCTGTCGGGAACAACTCCCTAGGCTGTTTCAGGATAATGCCATACCATATACTCTAAAGTGCCTTATAATCCTCGCGGTTAAATAGCAACTTTGGTTTGGCTTTATCAAAACATGTCGTGTAAGGTGTCATACGATTTGGAATACCATCCCCTCGCCAGTTCTGGCGACGGGGATGGCATTCCACCCCTCTAGAGGGGTAAGACATGTTCCTTTACTAAATGCGGTTAATTTCTCCAAAGACCTTAAGATCCACAAAATGGATGCCTCTGCCACAGACAAATGTCTGGACCCCTGCAGTTGACCGAAACTCGACCAAATGGGTCCTGGACAAAGGGTTTCCTGTCACAGGAGGGTGTCACCGCCCTCCAGACAGGAGATAGTGTATTGTAGCAGGGAGGTTTGAAAGAAACCAGACAGTGCCTGGGGAGCACAAGGCTTCCCCTTGCATAATCCGGTCAAACCGGTTCTGGGGCAGCCCAGCCCCAGCTCCAGTGAGACCTGGACAAAGGAAAGGGGGTGTAACCACCCCCCTTCCTGGTCCCACCCATAGGGAGGGACCTAGCAGGAGATCCACCCCTCAGATTGGAATAAGAGTGGGAGCAGTGCCCTAGCACATCAGATCATCCTGAAATCACCTTTAAACTAAGAAGACGACTGGACTTCGACATTCTGATGAACAGAAGACTGAAGAGCATCTCCCTTGTGGCCTAGGAGGGGCCACCCTGTGAACACAGGCACCACCCAGCACCTCGACGTCTGCTTTGCCGCCGCCTCCCGCCGGAGCCCGAGTGCAGAGCCTGACAAGACCCAGCTTCCCAGACTTCTCCCAGCCCGATCCACAGTCCCTGCAAAGAAGGGACCCGTGGAGGCACCGAGAGACGTGGGAGCGGACATCTTGAAAGACCCCCGAGACGCTGACTGCGCAGCACCCGAGGCACCCTCGACTCTGTGCTTTGGGGTTTGCGAAGCCCCACAATCGAGCAGCATTTGCACCAAAGATCAGCCCTCCAGCATCTCCACGATCTGCGTGGGGCCCTTTTGCTTTGTGCCACTCGACTTGCCATCCCGGCCGCTTGTCACGTGGTCAGCGGCCATCTTGGCGACGAAACCTACAATTTACACTGTGGGTCTGGTTGCTCCAGACCTGCCCTCGCTCCTGTAGAAAGGAGTACCCGCTCTGACCTTGCTGGTCCGAGTAATAAGCCTTTTTCACTTTCCCCGTGGCTTGCATTAGCCAAGGCTTGTTTGCTTCAATCGAGTTGCCGACACCGCCATCAGCTAGAGCCTTCGAGGGACAGCTCGTGATCGACTCCTGGACGTCCTTGACCTCTTCGTGTCCACGTGGCTGCAGAGAGAAGCAACACCTCATCACCTGTTTGCACCCGACTTTGCCTGGTTCCAATCTGGTTCCACGGTGGTCACTGGTCAGTGACTTTGAACACTGTCCCCTCTGCTTTCAGGTCTTCACCACTTCAGATCCACCCTTGGATCCACCGGACACTTCTCCTTCACATCGCCTGCAGCGTCTTCAGCTTCAAGCGCCAAGAACCTGCGTGTCAAAACCCGACGCCACTTCGACCCTGTGCACCCACTTCCTGTGGGTGAGGTAACTTTGCTCCGCCGGTGTTCCCACACTGGTGCACACCTCTAGGGTCTGTGTGTTAAGTTTTGTTCCTCTAGGTTCAGCGGAAGTGTCCTTAAACTTTAACTTTACAACTTTTACGCACCATTGGTTAACATTGGTGCATGCGTGCGCTTTCCGCACATCTCCCGAATCCCGAGGGCCATTCCCGACTTCAGCATTGCTTGTCCTGACTGCTCCCAGCGATTCCCTAGGCCCTAGGCCTAACCACTGCTCGAGTGGCATCTCTTATACCACTTGTTTAGTATATGGTTTGAGTGGCCCCCTGCCCTCATCCATAATTGTGCAACTTTGTATGTTTAAACAGTGCTTTTGATTTAACGCTTGTGCCCCTTTATTCATAAAGAATACTGGGGATTGTTTTTAGTAATAAACACATATATTTTTATAATATATACTTGTGTGGTGTCCTTTCATTTGGTATTACAGGATTGTATGTGGTAAAACAGCTCGCTTAACACGACCTCTTAAGTTAAGCCTTTAGGCTGCTTAGTCCATGCTACCCCTAGGATAGCTTGTCTAATAAGGTTGACTTACAACCAGACACCATAAGGGATTGTTTGGTCAGGTAGTAGGTGGTTCCAGAATTGGAAACATCCCCTACCAGGCCAACTTCTCACATTGGTGAGCAGCGGTGCGGATTTGAGCTTGCTGTTGTTTTACCATTGCAATCTTTATATCAAATTGAAAGATCACATCAAGTACCTCTAGGTACATATAAAATCAAAAGCTTAGCATATTAAGTTCTACTGAACTTAGTAGTTGTAGGTTGAAGGGATTAGCACACCCTGACTACAACTCACTAGCAAGGTACAGTAGGAAAACACTTAGTGTAGGTAAGTGCACCACTTACACCTCACTAGTAACCATGTCCGACACAGGAAAGGCCCCAGGGTCTACTCCTGTGACAGTTGACCCTACCCAGGCAACTTTTGGATATGACAAACTAACCCGCAGAGACTTGATTGCCTTGTGCAAAGCAAGAGGGTTAAAAAGGGGCAGAAGCCCCACCTGCCTAATCCTGGTAGAAATCCTAGAACAGGATGACTTAGAGAAGGCAAAAGCAGCTTCCCTAGACACAGGAACTGGAGGGAACCCCCCTGCAGTTGATCCCCCTGAAGAGGAGGATGATGATGACTTGGAGGAGGACTCAGATGTTGAGGACTTAGAAGTACAGGATCAGGGTAGCCAGGTTCCAGTTGGTAGGCTTAGCCAGGCCAACTTGGACCTACTGGGGAATGGAGAGGGCCAGCACCTCCCCAGAACCCAACATGTTATTCTCCCAGGCAACAGAAGAGTGAGATCTCCCTCAGGGGACTCTCATGTTTCTAGTGCCTCCAGAGAATCACAGAGAGGCCTGAGTGCTTCTCAAAAGATAGAGCATAGGGCCAGAATGAGGGCTGTCAAACTCCAGATAGAGAGGGAGGAGGTAGCCTTGGCTCAAGCTAGACTTGCCTTGGCAAGAGAGCAAAAATTGTGTGGCTTAGATGCCACTGGTGGCAGCAATATTCCTAAAGAGAAACCCAGGTCCTATGATAGTAGAAACCTGACAAAGATTGTGCCCCCCTACAAGGAAGGGGATGATATCCACAAGTGGATAACTGCTCTTGAGAGAGCCTGCATGGTACAGCAGGTTCCTGAGGAACAGTGGACAGCAATCTTATGGTACTCCTTTTCAGAGAAAGGGAGAGATAAGCTCCTCACTGTCAGACATGAGGATGCAAACAATTACAAAGTCCTGAAGAGTGTTCTGATAGATGGGTTTGGCTTAACCACTGAACAGTACAGGTTGAAGTTCAGAGACACCCAGAAGACACCGACTCAGGACTGGACTGATTTTGTTGATTGTGCAACTAAGGCTCTGGAGGGTTGGCTACATGGCAGTAAAGTACATGACTTCACAGGATTGTATAATTTGATTATGAGGGAGCAGATCCTAAGTAATTGTCAGAACCAGCTCTTACACCAGCACCTGGTAGACTCTGATCTGACCTCTCCCCAAGAATTGGGAAAGAAGGCAGACAAATGGGTCAGAACCAGGATTAGGCCTAAGAATCAGGACAGTAACCAGAAGAAGGAGTCTACCAAGCCTCAAGATAAGGGTGGGGATAAAAATAAAGAAAAGACTTCCCCAGGGCCCCAAAACTCCAAGGATGGGGGTGGGTCCCAAGACACTTCTTCAACTGAGAAAAAGCCTTATTGTTATGCCTGTAAACAGGTGGGGCATTACAAAACAGACAACTGTTGTCCCAAGAATAACAATAAAGAAAAGATACCTCCAAAGCCAGCTTCCACACCTCCTGTTACTGTCAGCAGTAATTCCCCAGGAAGTGGAAGCACACCCAGGAATCTGGGTGGGTTTACTGTTGGAGCTCAGGTGGACCCTGGCCTATCCAGGTCCCCATCACCCAATGATCTTGTTTATGAGACTGGCATGGGGTTTGCCAACTTCTCTGCTTGCCCAAATACTTTGAGCAAGTATAGACAAGAACCCATCATCAATGGTTTGAAAGTTGAAGCTTTTAGAGACACAGGGGCTAGCATCACCATGGTGGCTGATGGCATAGTCCCCTCTAAGCAACTTTTACCTGGTGCCACATACCAGGTTACAAACATTGATGGAATCCAAACGAATCATCCCATGGCAGTAGTAAGTCTCAGCTGGGGAGGTGTCATTGGCCCAAAGAGAGTGGCAGTGTCACCAAACTTGCCTGTAGACTGCCTACTTGGTAATGATTTGGAAATCTCAGCCTGGGCTGAGGTTGAACAGGAAATCCATTCTAGAATGGTAAATTCCAATGGAAAGGTTAGTGGGGCTGTAATGGCTACAGCCCCAATGCAAGATGTCCTTCCTGAAAAGGTTGGTAGGGCTGAGAAACTCCCTGCCCCATCTTTAGCAAAAGCTCTTCCTGAACAGAATAGCAAAACTGTTATGATAACAGCAGAAACCCAAACTGAGTCTCCTCCTGAAAAGGTTGGTGGGGCTGTGATGGCCACAGCCCAAACTCAAACTGATATGTGTGTTGTGAAGCCTGAAATGATGGATAACTCCACACAAACTGAGAGCATGGAGGAGGAAGAGAAATCTCCCCCTCACCAGACTTTAGGACAGGATCAGCCTCCTCAGGGAACTGATCTTACCCCTGATGAAGGAACTGCCCCAGAGGTTGTTAGGCCTGGCCTGACAGAGCCTCTGATGGCGGTGGACCCTTCTCAGGTGGGACCCAGTCTGGAGCAGGTAACCTGCCCCTCTCTCCCTTGCCTTAGCCAGCCCAGGGCTGCAGAGGACAAGAAGGACAGTGAGACCCAGAGGGCCCCCTGTCAAATGAAGCACCCCCATCAAAAGATTAGGTGCACCAAAACTAGTAGCCCTAGTAAGGTGAAAACTTTAAAAACTCCTGAGGGAGCCCCCTTAAAAACAGTTAGGGACCTCCCACAGATGGATTCTGTTGGGCACAGCCAAACCTGGGACCCAAAGGGCCCAAACCTGAACTGTCCCTCCAGCAAGCCAAACAGAGGGACCCAGCCTCCAGCTTTAGGTAGCCAGAGGTTGACCCTGAGAGCACAGTGCAACTCAGTTAAAGAGAGAAAGGCACCCATGGTGGAAGATAATTGGAGGAAGCTAAGCCCTAAATTAGTAGAGCCTCGCTTCAGTACTCCATATCCAAACCAGCCTTTAACTTTGCATAAACACACCCAAGGTAGTGATTCCCTATGGTGGAGACCCTCTGATACCCCAAGGGTGAGGGACTGCTTAGTGGACCATGAGACAGGGGGTACCCATGCTAGTGCAGGTACTTCCTTATATGGCCACTCAGGCAATATAGGCTTACCTGGCCAAGGATAGCCTTATCTCCTTTCGTTTGGGGGGGGGTTATGTAGGAAGGTGGCTACCTGACTATGGTTACCCCAGATTTTTTGCCTGTGTTTAGCTGGTTTTTTGACTTAGTTGACCTGGTTCCCTGCTAATCAGGGCCCCAGGCCATCTGCTCTCTCTGTAAAATGGATTCCATGTACCCTAGGTACATACCACAATTGGAAATGGACTCCTTGTCAGCCCCTGTATAATGCACTATAGGTGCCCAGGGCATAGGAGCCACCAAGGCCTACCAGGGGCTGCAGCATATCTTTTGCCACCCCTGGCTGGTTCTTAAATTGACACAACTGGCTGATCACTCAGCTGGGGTAAGGTGGTGTAATCACCCCTTGCTTAGATATAGTATACCTATATCTAAACCTATATCTGGACACATATTAACCTGTGAGCCACTCCTATGGAAAGGCCTCATCAATCCTGGAGGCTGAGTGCGTGGTTTTATGTGAGATGGAGCTCTAGCATGAGCTGAGCCTGTCTGCAGCTGTCGGGAACAACTCCCTAGGCTGTTTCAGGATAATGCCATACCATATACTCTAAAGTGCCTTATAATCCTCGCGGTTAAATAGCAACTTTGGTTTGGCTTTATCAAAACATGTCGTGTAAGGTGTCATACGATTTGGAATACCATCCCCTCGCCAGTTCTGGCGACGGGGATGGCATTCCACCCCTCTAGAGGGGTAAGACATGTTCCTTTACTAAATGCGGTTAATTTCTCCAAAGACCTTAAGATCCACAAAATGGATGCCTCTGCCACAGACAAATGTCTGGACCCCTGCAGTTGACCGAAACTCGACCAAATGGGTCCTGGACAAAGGGTTTCCTGTCACAGGAGGGTGTCACCGCCCTCCAGACAGGAGATAGTGTATTGTAGCAGGGAGGTTTGAAAGAAACCAGACAGTGCCTGGGGAGCACAAGGCTTCCCCTTGCATAATCCGGTCAAACCGGTTCTGGGGCAGCCCAGCCCCAGCTCCAGTGAGACCTGGACAAAGGAAAGGGGGTGTAACCACCCCCCTTCCTGGTCCCACCCATAGGGAGGGACCTAGCAGGAGATCCACCCCTCAGATTGGAATAAGAGTGGGAGCAGTGCCCTAGCACATCAGATCATCCTGAAATCACCTTTAAACTAAGAAGACGACTGGACTTCGACATTCTGATGAACAGAAGACTGAAGAGCATCTCCCTTGTGGCCTAGGAGGGGCCACCCTGTGAACACAGGCACCACCCAGCACCTCGACGTCTGCTTTGCCACCGCCTCCCGCCGGAGCCCGAGTGCAGAGCCTGACAAGACCCAGCTTCCCAGACTTCTCCCAGCCCGATCCACAGTCCCTGCAAAGAAGGGACCCGTGGAGGCACCGAGAGACGTGGGAGCGGACATCTTGAAAGACCCCCGAGACGCTGACTGCGCAGCACCCGAGGCACCCTCGACTCTGTGCTTTGGGGTTTGAGAAGCCCCACAATCGAGCAGCATTTGCACCAAAGATCAGCCCTCCAGCATCTCCACGATCTGCGTGGGGCCCTTTTGCTTTGTGCCACTCGACTTGCCATCCCGGCCGCTTGTCACGTGGTCAGCGGCCATCTTGGCGACGAAACCTACAATTTACACTGTGGGTCTGATTGCTCCAGACCTGCCCTCGCTCCTGTAGAAAGGAGTACCCGCTCTGACCTTGCTGGTCCGAGTAATAAGCCTTTTTCACTTTCCCCGTGGCTTGCATTAGCCAAGGCTTGTTTGCTTCAATCGAGTTGCCGACACCGCCATCAGCTAGAGCCTTCGAGGGACAGCTCGTGATCGACTCCTGGACGTCCTTGACCTCTTCGTGTCTACGTGGCTGCAGAGAGAAGCAGCACCTCATCACCTGTTTGCACCCGACTTTGCCTGGTTCCAATCTGGTTCCACGGTGGTCACTGGTCAGTGACTTTGAACACTGTCCCCTCTGCTTTCAGGTCTTCACCACTTCAGATCCACCCTTGGATCCACCGGACACTTCTCCTTCACATCGCCTGCAGCGTCTTCAGCTTCAAGCGCCAAGAACCTGCGTGTCAAAACCCGACGCCACTTCGACCCTGTGCACCCACTTCCTGTGGGTGAGGTAACTTTGCTCCGCCGGTGTTCCCACACTGGTGCACACCTCTAGGGTCTGTGTGTTAAGTTTTGTTCCTCTAGGTTCAGCGGAAGTGTCCTTAAACTTTAACTTTACAACTTTTACGCACCATTGGTTAACATTGGTGCATGCGTGCGCTTTCCGCACATCTCCCGAATCCCGAGGGCCATTCCCGACTTCAGCATTGCTTGTCCTGACTGCTCCCAGCGATTCCCTAGGCCCTAGGCCTAACCACTGCTCGAGTGGCATCTCTTATACCACTTGTTTAGTATATGGTTTGAGTGGCCCCCTGCCCTCATCCATAATTGTGCAACTTTGTATGTTTAAACAGTGCTTTTGATTTAACGCTTGTGCCCCTTTATTCATAAAGAATACTGGGGATTGTTTTTAGTAATAAACACATATATTTTTATAATATATACTTGTGTGGTGTCCTTTCATTTGGTATTACAGGATTGTATGTGGTAAAACAGCTCGCTTAACACGACCTCTTAAGTTAAGCCTTTAGGCTGCTTAGTCCATGCTACCCCTAGGATAGCTTGTCTAATAAGGTTGACTTACAACCAGACACCATAAGGGATTGTTTGGTCAGGTAGTAGGTGGTTCCAGAATTGGAAACATCCCCTACCAGGCCAACTTCTCACATACACCAGAGGGGGAACAATATAACGTTGCATGTAGACGTTTCAATAAATCCAAACCCAACAAATTCTCACTGCAACCAGTCGTTAAAAGGAGCGGGGCTTCCAAATCATAAGGACCTATAGAGATGGGCAAAGGACAGGAGACTGGGTTACTAACTGGGGCGCCAGAGAATCCTACAGAAACATTCGTTAAGCCAGACAAAGGTGCCCCAGGGAGTTTGGAGTGAATAATAGAACTTCTCATCGCACCAGTATCCAAAAGAAACGGCTCTGAAACACCCAATGGAACAACGTTAACATAAGGCCCATCCTGATCCACTGGAACTGATACCACTCCCTTGCTTTGTCTACGGCTGTCCTAGCTAGTAGAAAATTGAGTATTTTCGTTCTCAACACAATAATCGTCATTGTAATATTGTGCAGACTGAGAATTCTGCTGATCAAAATAATTCATAGTATTCAGAGGGAGAAAGGAACGCTGTCCTTGAGATAACGCATCTCGCCCTCTACCCCAAGGTGTTGACTGAAAACCACCACGTCCTCATGGCCCTGATAGTCCACCTGTACGCTGTAATAAAATCGGACAATTATTCTTGAATTTACCTTCCTCTTTACAATAGGCACATTGATTAGGACCGAACAAAGCTCGTGGAACAAACGGAGCAGGTTTCTGTAACAATCTCTGAAACTGTGGAGGCTGTTGCAATTGACGCTGAGCAGAACGAGGGGGATAGGCTTGTTGCAAAAGAACCTTCGTTTTCAATTCTTTAGTCTTTTTCTCTACTTTATCCTTTTCTTCCTTATCCCTATTCTCGTAATACTCAGCAGTTGCCAATATTTGGGCAGATGAAGAAACAGCCCACAAACTCTCGGAGTCTTTCAATTTTTGCGATAATTCGGGAAGTAAATTAAATACAAATTTATCCACAAATAATCGCTGTCCACCCTACGTACTCATATCTTGACCACTGTGGTCGATGAACGTCTCTTCGAAACGAGTAAAGAAATCAGAGACACTCTCATCTTTCTTCTGTTTACACGCAGCTAACTTATCCCAATTAACTCGGAGGGCAGGCATCATCGTTTTCATTAGAGATATTATTCTACCAGGCAATTCAGTGATCAAATCATCGGGTTTAGCACCACCCACTTGTTGCGCATCTGCAGCAGTCAAAGCAGCCCAATTACCACCTAAAGCTTGATCGCGGTCCTCCTTACAAATCCGAGCCCATAATGCTTGAGGGACTACATTTCCCATCAGCAAATCAATATCTGCTAAATTCATAACGCACGCATCAACAGTCTGGGACAACTCTTTGTAATATCCAGCAGGATTTTTACGAGGGTCCGGTAGAGACAGTTTAAGCGCCAGAACTTCAGATCTTTTCCAAGGACATGTACCCATATACACTGAAAATGAGCAGGGACAGACGGATTAGCAGCTGGATCGCCATCCCTCCATATCGGAGGTACTTCTCGCATAGGATAGTGTTTCACTTTATGCCGTACTGCAGGATCCGGTTCAAGAGAAGCTTGAGAGAAAAAGGAAGACCTAAAAGTGATAAGTGTTCGAACAGCATCCTCGACATCAGAACCCACAATAAGTCCCTTATCAAATTTAGCCTGTATATCAAACAAACCCTGAGGAGGTAAATCCAAATCTATATCACCCCATCCTTTAACAAGAGTATTATACATAACATTAA
Organism: Lissotriton helveticus; assembly: GCF_964261635.1. Lineage (NCBI taxonomy): Eukaryota > Metazoa > Chordata > Amphibia > Caudata > Salamandridae > Lissotriton > Lissotriton helveticus. Next base: position 1,195,829,126 of record NC_136072.1, on the reverse strand, counting down.
AAACATATCTCTGTGTAGGCGCATTCCACTGAAGAAAAGTATCCAAGATATCGCGTACATTATACTGTGGACCACTCATGCTCCAATTGTGAGCGAGAGAGTCCAACCTAATTTGTTCGTCAGTATCCGGATTTTGACTACGGGATTGTCTTCGGGACGAAGCAGGAGTCAAATTAAGAGACCCGAAGAAAGGCAACAAAAGACTGGAAACGGTATCAACTAATCGTTGATGAGCCGTAGGAGAATCTGACAGTAAAACCGGGGACAACGTGTTGAGCACAGCAGTAGAAGAACTGTCAGTGGTAAAAGAAACTGACGGTAAAGGAGACTGAGGTACAGAAGTCGGTGGCAAAGGAGGTGGAATTACTGGAAGAGGCAATTGTGGAAGAACCGGAACAACTGGTTGAACAACAGGTTGTTGAACAACAGGTTGTGATGGGGGTGCATTAGCACCCAATACATAAGGTGGAGGTAATCTCAACAAATGAGACATTAAAGGATCTTCATCAAGATCTTTACTCTGTGTAGAAGGATGCAACACAGGATAACATCTATCTATTGCCATATGATGCTGTCGTTCTGAAATTTCAATCATTTGATCAATTTCATTATTCTTAAACTGTTCAGCAGCCTGTAGAATCGTCATATCCTGTGCTTTCTTATCTTTTTTCGCTTGTTTAATTTCTTTCTGTTTGGCTTCCTTACGCCATAGGCAGAAAGAGTCAAACATTGCCGGCGGGGATTTTCTCTTAAATAAAATTGTTTCTAAATTGTCTAATATATCAGGCTCAAAGCTACCATTTTGTGGCCACTGTAAAACACCATCTTTCTTCGTATATCGAATCCATGTTTCATTAAAGATAATAGGACCAAGACCATGTTTTGAATAGAGCTCATAAGTGGGAGTTCCAACCGGAGGAATTGGACAAGAGTCCTCTAGCCGGGAATCCCTAGTACATTTGAAAACAGCAACATTTCTTAAACTTACTAAGTCCAGGCATTTCGTAACGAACTGGACTATTCACAAACTTCAAGGGGTTTAAGGCAATTAATACAGCACAAACGTACTTACCCCTCGGCTTCGACTAATGCATGAGTCGAATAACAAAAACCAAACAAAAGAGTGGGCGCTACCCACGAATACTTAACTAAATATTTTCTCACGCCAACAGGTGTCCGTCTAACGTCTCGCGATACCAATCATCACCATAGGGCCATGGCAGGGCGACAGTCAGGGCAGCAGTCGTCTGCAGCCGTCGGAAAGGAGTAGCCGCGCTGAAAAAGACCTTCGGTCCACTTTCGACATGCAGGGGTCGCTTAACGTGGTTCGCGAATCCTCCAGAATTTTCTTGCAAGGCTCCTCACGACCTTCGGGCTGAACCGCTACCACTGAAGTCGCCCCACGTTGGGACGCCAATTGGAGAACTTGGCCTTATGGGCCGAGCGGCACAGGACACGCCTAAAATCTCCGGGTTCACCTGCCTTATCAGACAGAGACACGAGACACTCCGTTAGGCGTAGAAAATCAGGTTTTATTAGCTGCAGCTAAGCACAGTTGTCCAAGAAGTTACAGAAAGTAAATTCTTAGGAGACTGCCACTTCATTCCATGGCGCACAGTCTTTTATACCATACATATTTACAATACCTACTCCCAAAACATAAAACTGACAAATGAGAAAAGTTCAAAAACAAGCTATCGAGTATCTTGTGTACGCCCTTATTTCAGACCCCGTGTTCTCCCCTCCCCTCAAGTTAATCAATGCTAATGCATGTAATTCAATTTGCAGGTGGCAGGACGTATTTGCGAGCCTCAAAGGATAGTTGTGTAACAGGAGAGTACACAGAGAGAATAGTGAAGGCCAGTCAAATAAGATAAAGTAAAGGAAGAATGGTGAGACCCAAACAGTCAACTAAGACAAGGATCAATCAGTCTAGACAATGGATTAACTAACTCGGCCAGACCCTGACATCGGTTTCATAAACAAGGACAAAGGGTTACTTTTTAACAGGAGAGACGAGCAGCTGAAAAGGTAACAACACTATGTTCGCCGTGTCGCCAGAGTGAGGGCAACATAAAATGGCGGCTGTCACAAAATGGCCGCTGACTACGAAGCGAAGTCGAAAATCACAGAGCCTCATTCCTTTGCAGAAAATCACTTACCATGTCTCCTCCACACAGAGAAAAAGCTTCCAGCACTTGGCCAGTCCTAGAAACAGTCCCTGATGGCTGTATGTGCAGGTAATACATATTTGATGCTGGATTATGCCATGACAAATGTGTTGCCATGGGCTATTTTTCCTTGACCAGCTGTCATTGTGTACATTGGGCCCAGAATTACAAAACAATTACACAACGCACCACAGCATTTACTAAGATGTGGCGCTCTTCTGCTTTCTCCCTGTGCTGACACAGTTTTGGCGCTGTTATGCTCTCTCCCTGTGCTAACACACATTTGGTGCTGCTCTTCTCTCTCCCTGTGCCAACGCCCTATTGGCTGCCATGCACCAACACAGACACCCTTGCACCACAGAGAAGGTCCCATATGCCACTGGATTGTAAATACTGTGGCCCAGATATAGAAACACTTTGCATCAGGTTTGAGTTACTCTTTTAACTCAAACCAGACACAACATGAAATATATACCTTAACAATGCAGATTTTACTCTGCAATACAAACACAATGCGGTTGTTACAACGCCTGCGTTGTTACCACGCAATGCCATTACTACGCAAGTCATTACATCGACTTGCAGTAGATGGTGCCGTAACATTAGAAATGTATAATTTACTATTCCCACTCCAGCCTACATAACAGTAGGGAAGGTGTTGGAATAGTAAGCTATACTATTTCTTATGTTAGAGCGCCATCTACTGCAAGTTGATGTAATGACTTACGTAGAAATGGTACTGCGTGGTAACAACGTGGTCGATGTAACTACCGCGTTGTGATTGTATTGCGGAGTAAAATCCGCGATGTAAAGGTTGTTTCCCCACAACGTCTAGCAGTGGTATTTACAATCCAATACAAATTAAGATTTTTGATGTCATGCGGTCTTATGAGGTAGGGTTGATCTTTTGTGGCAGAATATAGTCTGCGTATGCACTGCTTGATCACATGTGAGGTACTCCGGATGAGTGTATGACAGTTAAACGAGTATCTTCTCATGTAGGTCTGTTGTATAACAAGTTAGATAAGCAACCCTAGCGCATGGTTTCTTTTGTTCTATGTTTATGTGGTGGTGTAAGTAGAGGTGAATATCTTTCGGCAGAACCTCTATTTCCTTTGATTAGCTGGTATGGGTGCAGGATTCGTCCAATGTATAAGATGGGATATATGATTATTTTTTCATGTCAACAGGAAGAACTGAGTAGTAGGTGTTGTGTATGAGTGTCTGTCCACTAGTTCAGCTGTATTTCAATGTATTTATATGTTTTTACACGTACTTTTATGGGTCTGTGAACCAAAAAAAAGTTTTTGAGTAGTTGATTCACAGAGAGAGTATACATGAGGTAGGGTCTTTCCATATAAGTGGATTTTTATATTTTTACTGAATTTTATATAGCGCGAACATGACCCGAATCGGGTATTAGAGTGCTTTATATAGCACCAGTTGCATTACATCAGGGCACATTCTTTTTTTTTTTGTTAGGCACAGAGAGATGAAGTGATTTGCCCAGAATCTCAGGATGTTCAGCTGTCATTGCCGAGCCTCGAACCCGGTTCCCCAGATTAGAGGTCTACCGGTCTAGCCATTGGGCCAACACCCCTCCCAATAAATCTCTATAAATGAGTCTGAGCATGTGTTGTAACAATTCTAGCATTATAGTACTGCATGGTGAGGAAGAGGATGTCATGCAAAGCAACCCTGTGACTGTCGCTCAGAGTGTGCCCACTAAACCATGATACAGAGATACAGGGATGCAGTTACCTCAAAGCATCAAAGCAGCTTATCTGCTATCTGTAGGTCACCTGTGGAGGTATGCACACTAAGAAAACAGTAAAAGAAAAACAATGCTGAGTTTCTATTCAGCAAGGAGTCACTGTACCACTGAACCCATGGAAATGTCCATTCAGTCAATGGAAAGTTGGCCAAAATGTTAATCATTTGATCTTCTGTATGTACTTTGTGAAAAGAGAGGTGTTTGTTTAATTTGTGGGGGTACTCTGTCTCATAATGTAGGTTCTAAGCTGACCAAGTTCCAACGGTTGCTGCAATTGGCTGGCGAAGTAATGAAGGAGATCGTTGTTGAGTTCATCAACCTCATGACAGACATGTGGACAAGTTGTCAAGCAACAACCTAAATGTGCATCTCTGTCTAGCAAAGGCTGGCTGCAGGGCTCACTGATGAGAATGCTTTTTGAGGCAGCATGCAATAGTTGAAATTACTTACAGCTGCCAACATCTTGGAAATGTTTACCAGTTGTTTCAATCAGAGAGAATTTTTGCCACTGACAATGGCTGTAATTGTGTCATATTAATCACATAAAAGGTGATGAGAGTATTACAGTTTGTCAAACCACTGGCAATCGCTCGGGGTAGTCATCCAATCCTTCTTTCTGTAGCCCACCGTTCCACCCCAGATTAGAACCACCTATATGCAAATAAGTCTTGGTCCTGTTCCAATAAGAGCAGTCCAGCCTGAGCTGCCAACCAGAACTCAAGCAATTCAAGAGCAGTTTCAACCTGATTGGGCCTCTTCCGTCGGGTGCAGCTTGGGTCCAGTAACACAGTGAGCAGGGGACCCACTTGTGGGCACACCCTAGGTTGTTTAGAGTGTAACATCAAACACACAAATGGTGTTTGATGGAATATTGCCATATTCATAGATGAGACAGGATACTTTGATTTCCTATTTTTGGCACTTTGCATCAACCTATTTGTGCAAGACATCCTCAAAAAGAAGATGTCGTCAACAACATATCGGTCACATGTCACCCCGCTTACATTCATTTCAGTCATTCTTTCTTAGCTCAAAAGCAGCTGGGGATCATTAAAAAGAGACCTATTGAAGCCCTGATAGAGGAGCTGCCAACGCGATGGAACTCTGTCTTTTAAATGCTGCAACGCCTGTTTGAGTAGCGCTGGGGTGTCAATGGTTATGTGCTGCAAAGGATGGAGGTGGAAAAGTGGGGGATAGTTGAGTATCTAATCCAAATAGTACTGCCTCTTGAGATGATGACACAGGAAGTTAGCAAGGAGGACAGTATCATGAGCCAAGCGATCCTGTTGTTGTACCTGCTGCAGGAACTTATTAAATGGTGGAGGAAACATTTTGCAATGCGAATTCAGAAGCAGCTGCTTTGTCTAATAGCTTAGTCATTCAAATGAACACAAATCAAAGGCTGCAAAAAAATATTGTGTCCTACTAAGGGTAAATGTGTACCACTATACTGGATCTGTGGTAGGTATTAAAAAAGTGCTGGCCACTGTCATTCCTTTTTCAATAGTAGATGTCTTAGTTTGCAAGAATTGTTTTATAAGGAAAGAGGGTGATCTAGAGGATGAACAGTTGCATATTCGAGGCCACAGTGGAACTTGAGTGCTTTATTCAAAATGCATCGAGTACAGTGTTGTCCAAGAATCGAGAAGCATGTCACAACTACAGCAGCAGCATTCAGCAGTGATTAAACCATTGCTTGCTACTAAACCCACAGAAACAACAGCTTCACTGCAAACATCTACAATGAGTTGGTTTGGGGACATAGCATGGCTTAAATCAAGTGCACAGGATCAAGCAACGCCAAAACAACAATTGTCAAAATTGACACTTGAGAAGATGGTACAGAACTAATTGGATGACCCAAAGAGGTCTACCTGGATTAAGACCTAATCACCTACGGCACTGGAAAAAAGAACAATGGGCAGAAAAGAACAGGGGGCAGAACTCACAAGGCTGGCAATAAAGTGCCTGGTGTGTCCTGTGTCCAGCGTATTGTTTGAGGTTGTGTTCAGTGAAGCTGGGGCAATTGTCATAGTAAGAAGGGCCAGATTCTCTCCGCAAAACCCAGAGAGATTGATAATGATTATAATGAATACACATTTCATTCCCCAAAATAAAAGGCTCCTGTAGACCCATCTGTGGACTACAGAAGATTCCTGGACACCACAAGTATTGTGAATGTTCATCCTCCAGATGACCTTCCTAAATTGGAGGATGCGCTCTACTTTACAGATTCAAAAAGAACCAATAACACAACAGAAATGTTTGGTATAAGAAAAACAATGATAAAGCAAAACAACAGGAAAAAAGTGTTATTTATATATTTAGTGAGTGGCTAATGTAAATAAACTTTAATGGACCAGCTGGCATGGCAGATGTAAAACTTAACATAAGCATTTGACCTGGTGACTGACTGGTGAGTGGTGACCAAGAAAGAAACTAATTCAACCTTAGAGTCAATCAAAGCCTTGGCAGTGACCAGTCAAGACTTTGTAAATTAGCAATGGATGCCCCCAAACATTTCCTGAAAAAACAAGATGCCTGCTCCCGATGGCTAACCCTGCATTCCCATGCTCAGCTGAAGAGAAAAATGCAAGGGAATGCAGTGCACAGCTTACAATTGTCGCTTCTATGGGAAAAAAAGTATAGATATATAGATAGGTAAATGGACACCGCATACGTCTCTTGCACCAAGGAATGTAAAATGATGATTCACTTGATGGATGTGTAGATCTTATCCTTAGTAAACTTAGTATTTCATGCTTGGATGATCATTTGATTAAGGATGAATGCTTGACGTGCTGCTCCATTAGTAATTTGGTAATTCACATTGCACCTCAAACAGACCTCTTCTGTGCTCCGGGAAAGGAAAGCAGCTATTTATAATAATGCAGACTAAAGGCTCAAGTCAGAAAACTTCAGTCGTTGTCACTTTGCAGTGGAAGAGATGATGATGGGAACAGCTAAACTTTTTTTATTGTATTGTGGTTCTTCATTCAGGGTACTTACAGCTTGGTTATCTGGGATCACTGGCACCAGCTAGATTGCATTATTGTTTGGCTGATCCGGGTACAAAGATGCTGCAAGTTGTCTGGTTGTCTGAGATTGGCTCTTGGTTTTATTTTATTTTTATTTTATTTTGAAGGTTTTATATAACGCGAACAAGACTCTTACGAGTATCAGAGCGCTTTACAAGTCAAATAAAGAAGAAAACACAATGTAGCAGAACAAGAAATAGGTGAAACAGCGTTACATAGCTTATATATGTGTAAATCAGCTAACTTGGAAGACCACCTGACAGCTATTGACCACAAAGACATATATAAGTATGCTATACAGAAAAATTAGCAAAAACGGCCAAAGTTCACGTGAATTGAGCCATGAGGATCGCTTTCACTTCTTTTTTGAAGGAGGTAAAGGACAGCAGCCTACCCTCATGCACCATGTCTACCTTGAATCACAAATATTGCCATTTTATTTTTTCATTCTGCAGACCTTCTCTTCTGCAAAAAATTGGAACCTTCAATGCACTCCTGGTCTGCAGTTCACCACTGCTCCCAAGACGGACAGAAGAATGCAGTTGCATCGTTTGTAAACAGAATCAGTTGTCTTACATTTTATTAGAAATACTTTTTCAATATTTATTATTGAAATGTAATGTTATTTTGTTTTTAAAATCAATAATTGTTTTTAAATTAAACAAAAAAAATCAAATGTGTGTATCATCTCCATTTTGGACTTCAGCCTAGATAACTATATTCAACTTGGGTCCCTGTTGAATGTTTAAGACTACACATGTTAACTTTACTGTGATCTTCCTTCTATGACAGATCTGCTGTTCTCATGAATTTGCTGAATGCTGTCTCTCTAAAGTTTTATTCAATTTTCCCCACCCATCCAGTCACCTTTCCTCAAGTTGTGGTATCTATTGTACTGTTATCTCTTTCGACCATCAACAAATCTCACACTTGGCAGGTCAGTTATAGAGCACACGTGGTTAAACTGTTATAGGGAGGTTACAAACACTGCTAATTTACCAACACCATCCACATTATCTAGGCGAAAATGGAGATCATTGTGCAGACAATAAATTAGCAATGGTAGGCCAAGGATGGATACTGTACATTTTTGCTTCCACCCTCTATTGCCAAGGGGAATCAGTCTACGGGATGATTCTAAGGAAGCTAACCTCCTTCGGGGACTTGGCCGTTCTTTAACCTCATCACTGCGACGCGAATTCCGCCGCAGTGCTGAACATTCCGATCGCGGGCATGGTCATGACGGCTCCCGGCTGTCAACAGCACACGCCCACCGTGACTCATGACGGCCGGGAGCCGTCATGAGCATGGAAGAGGTTACACTGTCAAATCACTCCCTCTTTACACTTTGTCTTGGGGTTTCCACTCTGTTTTTGTTTGTTTCATGTTGCAGAATGGGAAGCCTTATTTGCTGGTTCTCCTGCAACATTCTGAATAGGATAAAGCCTTGTTTTGCAACTGACCTCTTCTCTGTTGATGGCTGTTCAGGCCACCAGAAGTTAGGCCCTGTGGAAAACCCCTTTGTCAACAGGAAGTCTTTGGGGAGCTGGCAGACCATATATTTCAGCTCAGGGAAGAACACTCCTGCACCGGTCACAAGTTGTAAGTTGCAGACCTCTGGTCTCAATGTGTGAGTCTAAGAATCCTGGGACTGACACATCTCCTGAGTGCCAGCACCCGACCTTCTGAGAATGTCATCCTGCCGCTTCTGTGAGTGACATGGCCCTGGCACTGAATGACAGCGTCTATGGTTGCTGCACTAAGATATGATGTTGCTGTTTTCACTGACTGTGCTGGTGCACTTTCTTGCTGCCAAGGTCCATGCAAACACCTGTGCACCATAGTGTAAAGGTGTGTTATATCCTGTGTCTCCTAGTTCCTTGAGGCTCAGCCTGTGGGAGTGTGATGCAATAGAATGTTCATGAGTGCACAGTTATGACGAGGGGTCACTTGGAACGAGGGGCTGAGTAGCAGGATGCTGCACCCGGTGGGGCTGCACCATCTTACCTGAAACTGAATAAACCTACTTAATCTACTCTACCGGCTAAATGGACTGATTACCTAGAAGGGCCTTACTTTGTTTACAAAAGAATACCTATGCTCAGACATAGTTTAAAACATTTCCCACTTTATATTGTATGTGTGCTGTACAGTTCAACACAAATGCAAATTTAGAAACTTTTGGAAAAACAAAATATATTACCCCACTGAGCCTCTGCCTCGAGGAGCCACACATTTCTGGTGCAAAGCCCTGTCTACAAACGATAGTAGGTAGGGCCTTGTGTTGATAATCAGAAGTTGTTTCAGGGGCATGCCTCTGTACCACCCATGGAAGGGCCCCCTGACACAAGTTTCGCAAAGTAGCAAAGCGCTGCTTTGCGTTATTTTCGGGCTACCTCACAGGGCAAAGAAAGCAAACTACACATGGACACTTTGTGCCAGTTTGCCTCACCACAGGGGCAGATTAACAAGTCCCTTGTGCCACGTTTAAGTCACTTTTCTAACGTTAAAAGTGGCGCAAAAGTGGCGCAAGGGACTTGTAAATATGCCCACAGTTTTGATAAAATTAACCCTGGTGCGTACACCTCGTTGAGACGAGCGCCCCATTTATATGTAACTAAAACGCGCCCCTTCGTTGCTCCCCGGGGTCTCCGACGGTCTAAGGCTGATAAAAACACATCTCCTAAGCAGAAAAGCTCCCCTTCGAAAGCATCCGGCTTACGATTTATCAGCAGAAAAGGGTACACTTTCACCTGTCAAATCTGATTATTCAGGAATTACTTTACTGTCTTAAAGGTTAATTGTGTTTAATTATGTAAATTAAATATATTGTCTGCATATTCAAGGGCAATTATTTTTAATGGCTGAGTTCTTGGTTTTCTTTGAAGAATCTGTTCATCTTTTTGTCCCTGATGTCGGAGTTGAAGTGCTTCGACTTCCAGTGTTTCAGTGCACAACACACATCAGTGCTCTGAGTGCTATGTACGCACTGCACTGTATATGGAACTGAGCTGTGTGCGTGGCACTGCACTCTGTTGGAGGCAGCACACTGCGCAATACCCAGAGACTCTGCACTGAACACTGGCATAAGCGCTGCTGGAGTGGATGCGAAACTGCACGGATTGTATACTTGTGCACACACTAATCTAGGCGCTGCCCTGCACACAGTGCTGGGCGCTGTTCTGCACAAGGCTCTCTATACTGCTGTTTGCTTTGTTTTGCTTTTTTCAATTGTAGCTCCTTTTCATGGTTTTCCACCATCTTTTCCATCTCGCTTAATGCATTCATCACTTCCCCCCTGCATTTCATAGGTTCCAAAGATTTCTTTATTTCCTTGATTTTTTGTGCTGTTGTATCCAGCTTCTGTTTGGCGTGTATAATCAATGTGTTCATCATGAGTTTCATAGAACATTCCACCGTGTCAGCGTGACATTGTTTTAATAAGTCTTGATCAATGTCAGCATACAAACATGCTTAACCCCCTTTGAATCCATCAGTAAATTGCTTCCCTCGAGGCACAGCTCTGCCTAATTATTGCCCCCTGACCCTTCCAGGTCCAAAGTTCGACGCCCTCCTCCACCCGCAGGCACCTGCCAGTGCCTCATCCCTTGTGGTCCAGTGGGGAGCATCTCTGCTCTGCTCTTGCTCTCAGCTAGTTTTTGTGCTTTTCACATTTTTGCTCCTCTGACCTTTTTTCACCTTCCTTTATCTATTTAACTTTTTTCCACTTTCTCTAATTTCTCCTATTTTTGCACCTTTTTTCCCTTTCTGTGCGTTGGGGGGCGCTGGATAGTGGAATAGTTTAATTTACTATTCCAACTCCAGTCCCCGTGGATAGTAGGGAAGGTGTTGGATAGTAAATTAAACTATTCCCTATCCGACAGCATCCTCCAGCGCAAGTCGTTGTAACAACTTGCGTTGTAAAACCTGCGTGGTAACGGTACCGCGTTGTAAAAGTTTCGTTGTAAAGGATGTTCCCCGTTTGGGTCATGTCAAGAGTAAGTTAGAAAAGTGATGGTAATCCCTGCGGAGGGGATCTAGAAATATGGAGAAACATAGCATCTCTTCCGAGGTGAAGTGACCTAAGGGCTTTTTTAAGATTCACAAGTGTCCTTCGGGATAATCAAATTTGGAATAAATATTGTTGATTTTAATTTCAGCTGCCAGGGAGGGGCTCTGCTGCTGCCTTCACGCCAGGGACCTTATTCCCCATTCATGAGCGGGCGTGGGTCATGATGCTGAATTATTGAGCGAGCTGAGGATGGATGAAATAATCGGTTCGAGTCAATTTAATCAGTCAGTCCTTCTACTAAAGTGAGAAGGATTTTAATAGAGTTAAAGATGAATAGAAAGAAAGGTAAATCCGTTGCTAATGGCGTCTGTGTCAGTGGCATTATGAGGCAGAAGTCACTTTAATCTTTATAATCTATGTCACGTGACAGACCAGTTCGATGAAGTGATATACACCTCTGAACAGTGATTGAAGAAGTGTTATTGATGTGGACGATAAAGAGAACTATTCAGATAATTATAACATATTATCCGAGGTAATAAGGAGGGCGTTGCCGATCTGACACATTGTGTGACTCTCGGCAGGCGGGTGAGGCTATGTGAAAAGGATGATGGTGCATTTGTCTCTAAGGGCTATATTATCAAGAAAGGGCGATACATTATCGCCGCTTTTATTGGCAGGAAACTACCGATAATGCGGCATTAATGGGCTTGATAATATGGGCCTGTGAATTCCCATAGCAGCCCAGGTTGTATAGCGCTCCTGCCCCGCCCCCTTTAGACTTCAGCTTCTCTCCGTCCCGCTCTTCCCGCCGCTGCCCCTCTGCGTCCCCGCCCCCCTGCGCTCCCATTCACCACCCCACTCCCAACTTCCAGCTGCCCCTCCCTCCCACATCCCCTTATATGGCGGCTGCTGCGTGGTAGAGGGAGCGACCCTTGACCCTGCTTGCAGGTCAGGCCGCCCCCCCACACCGCACAGCTCTGCCTGTGTGCTCCTGCCTCCTAGCCAGCTGCTGCCGCCTCGGGAGTTCGCCGCTCCCCCCCCCTCCGCTGGTATCGCTGCTCTGTGCCTGCTACTCCCGTTCTGCGCCCCAGTTTGTACTGTGCCTTTTTCGTTTTATTTTACATTCTGTAACTGTGCCATTTGTTTTTCATTGTATTTTTCACTGCTCCTGTTGCCCTGCGTCGCTGTATAGCGCCCCCTTTAGCCTTCGGCTTCTCTCTGTCCCGCTCTTCCCGCCGCTGCCCCCTGCGGCCCCGCCCCCCCCGCTCCCATTTGCCACCCTGCTTCCACCTCTCAGCTGCCCCTCCATCCCACATCCCCTTATATGGCGGCCGCTGTGCGCCTAAGGCAAGCCCGTCTGCCCCCGTCCGCGCCTGGACTGCGCCCAGCGCTAGAACCCCTGGACCCCGAAGCCGCCACAACACCAGACTGCACTACAACTCCAGCACCCTCCACGCACTCAACCCCGGACGAGATCACTCCTGCTACCGGGCCACCCAGAAGCGCACCCAAGGGACCTTCACCTGCCGGAACTGTAGCCTCACCAGCATCCGGCCCGCCAAACCATCAGCAAGAGAACCCAACCACCTCCGATGCATCCTCCTCAACACCCGCTCCACTCGCAAGCACGGCATCAAACTCTGGGACCTCCTAGACTCAGCCACCCCCGACGTCGCCTTCCTGACGGGAACCTGGCTGAACACCAACTCGGCCTTAGACATCGCCATAGCCATCCCAGAAGGCTACAAGATCCCCCGCAGAGACCCCACCAACAGAGTGGGAGGGGGAATCGCCATCATCCACAAGGAAACTCTCAGAGTCTCAACCAACACCAACGACACCCTCACCACCGCCGAGCATATGCACTTCCAGATCCACACCGACCCCAACACCACCCTCAGAGGAACACTCCTCTACAGACCACCCGGACCTCGACCAAAGTTCAGCAACTCCATTGCCGACCTCATCAGCATGCACGCCCTCACCTCCATGGACTACATCCTCCTCGGGGACCTGAACTTCCACCTCGAGAGCAACAATGACGCCAACTCCACCGCCCTGATCGGCAACCTCGCCACCCTCAGACTCAAACAACTCGTGATGATACCCACCCATGCCGCTGGACACACACTGGACCCCATTTTCTCCACAAGTCCCCATGTCTCCTTCAACCACACCACCGAACCCCACTGGACAGACCACAGATGCGTCCACTTCACCTCCAGGAAACCCACCACACACCACCGCACCCACAAAATGCCATGCCGCTGCTGGGGCAAGGTCACCGAGGACCAACTGACCACTACCCTCGCCCTGGGACCACCCATCGACCACACCGACCCCGACATCGCCGCCAACAACCTCAAACAGTGGATCAATGACTGCGCCAACACCCTCGCCCCACTCAAGACCTCCGCCACCAATCACACCAACAAGAAAGCCGCATGGTTCACCGAAGACCTCCGGACCTCCAAGCGCACCTGTCGGAAGCTAGAGAAGAGCTGGCTCCGCGACCGAACACCAGACAGCTACACAGCCCACAAGAACACCGCCCGCAGACACCACCAACTCATCAGGACCACCAAGAGGACCGCCTTCAAGGACCGCCTAGACAGCAACACACACAACAGCAAAGAGCTCTTCAACATCGTGAAAGAACTCTCCAACCCCAGCTCCAACACCAACGACATTCCACCATCACAAGACCTGTGAAACTCACTGGCCACCTTCTTTCACCGCAAGATCACCAACATCAACGACAGCTTCGACACCGCCACCCCCACCTCCACCACCGAGACCACCACCCCTGTGACCACCACCCACACCAGTCGCCTGACCGCCTGGTCCAACGTCAGCAACGAAGACACCATCAAGACCATGAACTCCATCCACTCCGGATCCCCATCTGACCCATGCCCTCACCACATTTTCAACAAAGCCAGCACAGCCATCGCACCCCATCTCCGGAAAACAATCAACATCTCCTTCGAGACAGCAACCTTCCCAGAGAGCTGGAAGCACGCCGAGATCAACGCCCTACTGAAGAAACCCAAGGCGGACCCCAACGACCTGAAGAACTTCCGGCCCATCTCCCTGCTCCCTTTCCCGGCGAAAGTCACGGAGAAGATCGTCAACAGACAGCTGACCTGCTACCTCGAAGACAACAACATCCTGGACACATCCCAGTCCGGCTTCCGCAGCAACCACCGCACCGAGACCGCCCTCATCGCCGCCACCGACATCAGGATCCTTATAGACAAAGGAGAAACAGCCGCCCTCATCCTTCTGGACCTATCAGCAGCCTTCGACACGGTCTGACACCGCACCCTAACAACACACCTCCATGACGCCGGAATCCAAGAGAAGGCCCTGGCCTGGACCACATCCTTCCTCTCCGGCAGAACCCAGAGCGTCCGCCTCCCCCCTTCCGCTCCAAGACCACCGAGAACATCTGCGGTGTTCCACAGGGATGATCCCTCAGCCCGACACTGTTCAATATCTACATGGCACCACTCGCCCACGTCGCATGACAACAGAGCCTCAACATCATCTCCTACGCCGACGACACCCAGCTGATCATATCCCTCACCGAAGACCCCCACACCGCCAAAGCCAACCTCCACAGAGGAATGAAGGCCGTCGCCGAATCGATGAAGGACAGCAGGCTTAAGCTGAATTCTGACAAGATTGAGGTCTTCATCCTCGGCCCTACCCCCTCAGCCTGGGACGACTCCTGATGGCCAACATCTCTAGGACCAGCCCCAGAACCCACCGACCACGCACGTAACCTGGGGGTCATCCCGCGACTCCACCCTCTCCATGACCAAGCAGGTCAACGCCATCTCCGCTTCCTGCTTCAACACCCTCCGAATGCTTTGCAGGATCTTCAAATGGATCTCCTCCGACAGGAGAAAAACCGTCACCCAGGCCCTCGTCACCAGCAGACTGGACTACGGGAATGCCCTCTTCGCAGGAACAACAACCAAGCTCCTGAGATGGCTACAGCGCATCCAGAACGCCTCGGCACGACTGATCCTCGACGTCCCCCGACACGGCCACGTCACACCACACCTGAGAGGCCTGCATTGGCTCCCCGTCAACAACAGGATCACCTTCAAAATCCTCATCCAGGCACACAAAGCCCTACACAACGCCGGACCAGCATACCTCAATGACCGACTCAGCTTCTACACCCCCACCCGCAGCCTCCGCTCCACCAACTTCGCCCTCGCCACAGTTCCACGCATCCGGAAAACCACTGTCAGCGGCAGATCCTTCTCCTACCTCGCCGCCAAAACCTGGAACACTCTCCCTACCAGCCTACGACAGACCCAGGACCTGCTGGCCTTCAGAACACTTCTCAAGACCTGGCTTTACGATCAGTAGCAGCCCCCCCCCGCCCCCCTCCACCCTTCTCCCCCCCCAGCGCCTTGAGACCCTCACGAGTATGCAGCACGCTTTACAAATGAAATGATTGATTGATTGAGGTTAACATCAGAACCTGGGCCTCTATGGGAAGGCCCTATTATCAAGCCCATTATGCCCAATATGCTTTTATCTGCAGTTTCCTGCCGATAAAAGCAGCGATAATATATCGCCCTTTCTTGATAATATGGCCCTAAGGGACATATTATCAACAACTAGCGATATTTATCGCTAAATAAGCTAAGCAAAAAAAAATTGATCGCCGCGCATGGCCGGATTTCATCGCAGAGATAACGTGCTATTGGCAACATTTATCTCTAAAGTGATAACATTTCCGGTGACAGCGGCAAAATGCGTGAATATCGCTGGAAATCCAGCGATATTCAGGCCTTATTGCTAATAGGGACTTAGCCTGAATATCCACCTCCCATTGGATATACAGGCTAAGGAGTGGTCTGAGCAGGCGTTAGGTTTTGGAGATATTTGCGCTTAGCGCAAATATTTCCATCGCTACGCCTGCGTTGATAATAGGCGATAGCGATGTTAGCGACTGCTTACATTCGCTAACAGGTTGGGTACGCCCATTTTGCATGTCATTAGTGATAAACATCGCTGACATGCAAAGCGGATCCCAAACCGCTCGCTATTGTCTACAAACTGTCGCTAACTGCTGTTAGCGACAGCTTGCTAATGGGGCAATAAAATTATTGCCGCTTAGCGGCCGAAAACGGCCGCTAAAGCGGCGATAATCTCATATCGCCAGCCTTGGTAATGTGCCCTCAAATCCCTTATAATTGTAACATGGACGTGTTGTAATGGTGCCAGCAGGTTTATGTCATTAACTGAAATGAAACAGGAACAATGATTGAACAATTTACAGGGCTAGTAGGCAAGATGCGGAAGATGTCTTCTAGGACATGCAAGGTGGACGTGTTGGTGCTCTCTGTAGACCTAAAGCCAGATTGCGGGTAGTTGAATAGGTTGTTCTTGTAAATATGCATCAGCAGTTGTTCTGCTGCAGCAATTTCAATATTTGTTTGCAGGAAGGGTAGTTTAATGACCAGCCTGAAATTCCGCGGGTCGCCTAGGTCGATGTTTGGTTTCTTGAGTAAGATGGCGCCTTGACCCAATCTGAGAAAGGAAGAAAATATGCCTTAACTCGAGAGGTGTTCACAGTTTTCAGAGGAGAATTGATATCTATGTATGAGCAGACCAAGGCAACTGGCAGGGAGTGACCTATGAGACTTGATGGTGTGAGTGTGTCTAAGAGAGTGTAAGACCAGCAGTTGGAAGGTTGACCACTTAAGAACTAATCTCTGAGGTAAGAAGTGTTTGCAGCTTGTGCCAGAGGTTTAGATCTTGGTGGACTCTTCTTTTCTTAGAAGAACTTTGCAAAATTGATGGCATTAGATGCAAACTGGGCAATTTTAGTAGATTTTTAAGGGGTTCACAATTCCATAAATGATGGTTTCTGGCTTCCTTCATCTTTGGACTGAAGTTGTTAGGTTTAGTTAGGAGAGGGTCAGAGGGACCAGTTTATCTCCAGGTCTTCTCTAGTTCCTGGTTGTTCTTCTTCTTGAAGGTAGATCCTTAGGGCATCAAGGTGCATGAGGCGTGTCTGATGGGATCTAGGGTGAAGGGTGCAGCTCTGCTGATAATATTCTTTCCCGATTTGACATAAAAGTGAGTCAGTGTTTGGTGGTGTCAATGATCGAGTTCTGGGTCATACTTTAAAGTTCCTCTGAGAGATGGTAGATGAAAATATTTTTAAGGTTCTTATGCATATTTTGTGTGGTTTGGCCTGATCCTCAAACTTGGATTTAAAGAAATTAAATTGAATGATGGTTGGACCAGTCCAGAATTATTTGTTCATACGCAGTAATGAGATTTGACCACTGATAATGTTCTCATGAGTTGGAACAATGGTGTGCTGGACAAAGGTGAAACAAATACTAGGGGGCTTATGTGCAAACCCTGTGTGCTACTGGGACGTCAAAATATTTTGACGTTCCGGTGGTGCAGAGTCATATCTACGAGACCGCTAAATGCCACTCTGCATGACTTTTCATGGTCTCATAGATATGGTGTAAGGCAAGGCAGAGCAAGTCACTGCGTTGCCTCACGCTGAGTTAGGGAGGCGTGCCATGGGCATTGCAGATGGTGTTACCACTCAACAACAATCGATTTTGACACATTCCCATAGCGTAATCTGGGAATGTGTCAAAACAGTCCGCCTCCCCAGGAGTGGCATAACGAGCAGAAATAACTTTATAGCTCCTCTTTCTTTCCTCTTTCTATATGTGTTGCATTCTGCAGCACACATAGAAAGAGTAAAAGGCCTCCATTGATTGTTTTTGTGCAGGAAGGTGTCCCTTCCTGGTAAAAGAAAAATCCTTCCACTCGGACACGCTGGCACCACGGTGAAAGGGTGCCCGCGATGGCCCATCCAAGCCATTTGTGCACCAGCGCAGTGGAATATGACAGGAATGTGCTGTATCTCCAAGATACGTCGCACTCCTGCCCTTTTCTTTTGACGCAGGGCAGCGCAGCAAAGTGACGTGCAGCTCTGCCTTGCCTCAAAAAGTTGTAAATGAGGCCCGAGATTCCTCAACATATCTGGTTAGGTGGGTTTTAATAATGTCCACGATATGTTGAAGTTGCCAATAAGTATGCTTTTGTGTAGCAACACTCCATTATTGAAGAGACATGGTCAGAATGATCAATAAAGAGGGAAACTGTCCTGAGGGATCGATATATGATGTGGAAGACACCTTCGGGGAAAAATAAGGCAAATCAAGCATTTCTAAGTACATTTCCTAAAAACCATTGACAATGAATGAATGGGTTTTTAAGGCAGTTCTAGCCATCTTCAGCAAGAGAAACCTCAATGGAACAGCCAATAGGATAGATAGACATGGTAAGCATAGGATGCTGGGGGAGCATGGGCACAGCTGAGGGAGTCTGTCTGGTGAAAGACCCTTCGACTACTTACAGCAGCAAAAACCTGCCACGTAGATGCCCAGTCATCGTTTTCAGAGCCTTGTACCCAGCACTTAATTTGTGCAGTTGGTTTCAGGGAGAAGGCACTGGCACTTATCTTTCAGGATTCAGGACCCAGACTTATTTTTCACCATCAGATTTTGACCCAGACCAAAAGCAAGATGAGCAAAAAAAAAGGATAAAGGAGGAATAGAAATATTGGAAAATAATGACCAAGACAGAGCACAGGGTCATAAAAGATCTTGCAAGAGTAAGAAAAAGAAGGAAACAACCTTTACAACGCAACTTTTACAATGCACTACCATTACAACGAAACTTTTACAATGCAACATCCATTACAACTCATGCCATTACAACGCAACCATTACAACGCATGACACTACAGCGCACACCATTACAACGCATGTCTTTACAATGCAGTCATTACAACACATACCATTACAACACATAACATTACCATCCAACACTTACCCTACTGTTGCACCCCCTGGAGTTAGAATAGTCATTTTTACCCCTACACTATCCAACACTCACCCTACTGTTGCACCCCCTGGAGTCAGAATAGTAATTTTTACCCCTACACTATCCAATACTTACCAAACATGCAATGTAATGTTATGCGTTGTAATGGTATGCGTTGTAAAGGTATTATGTGTTGTAATGGAGTGCGTTGTAAATGTAGTTTTTTAATTTTCGTTGTAATGGCATGCGTTGTAATGGAATGTGTTGTAATGGATGTTGCGTTGTACAAAATGTGTTGTAAAGGTATGCGTTGTAAAAGTGTGCGTTGTAGTGACATACATCCGAAAAAGAGGCAGGAAGTGTAGGGTGGTGGAAAAAAGAGGCATGCGGTGGAATCAAGACTTGACAGGCTTAGTATCCAGCAACCTTCACATGCAGCAGGTCCGGCCTGATTGAAGCCCCACTGGACTATGACAGTAGAAAGCCGGTGCCTTCACTATTTCAAGAAGCCAAAGTTGTACTCTGTCGACTTACAATTTACCAGGCGGAGAGTGGGGTTATTTTAGACAGGACTGAGCGGTCATCACTGACAGGCTGCCATATTATCTCAAAAAAGGTTAGGAAGTATTGCGTATGTTCCGCCCTTGCTGACATGATGCCTTCATGGTGCTGTTAAAGAATGCTGTTCAGATGAGACCATAGACTTGATAATTCTCATGTCTGTAGTATGAGTTGGTGGTCTCTGGTGTGTCCCCCTCCATGTATTAGTGCATCTGTGCAAGTGATCTTGTGTACGTTTTTGTGCCTGTGTCAGTGCCTCTGTGTCCGTGTAGCCCTGTTTCCCTACTGTGAGTGCTAGTGTGAATATTCAGATTTCAGTGTAAGTCTGTCTTTCAGACTCTCCATATCAGTGTCCAAATGTCAAATTCCCGAACCAGTGTTGGTGTCCCTTTGACTGCCGTTGATGCCTGCGTCAGTTTTCCAGTGGTAATATCCCCATCCCTTTCCAAGTGTCACATTTCCTGTGTCAGTGCCACACAATCTCTGTGGCTGTGTCTCAGTGGCAGTGATGGACTGCTCTATTGCTGTGCAGGTGTTCCATTGTCAGCATTGATATCCCTTTGTTCCTATGTCAATATATTACTCGCAGTGGGCTTGTGTTGGTGTTCCAGGGTCTCGGTCCATGCTACTATTGCCCTGTGTTATTGCTCGAGTGCCAATGACCAAGTGTCAGTACCCCCGTGCTTGTTTCTCGTGCCCTCTTTGCATGTAGCATCTATGACTCAGTATCCCAGTGCTGGCTCCCTTGTATAGGTGCCTCAGTGTTTGTGTTTATGGACTTATTAGTGTTACTGGGTTAGTGTCCCCATGTCACTGTCACTGCATGTGTCCCTTTATTTCTCTCCCATCATGAGGTTTCCAGTATTTTCAATGTCAGTATACCTATTTCCTCATCTACCCATGTCCCAGTGGCGGTGGCACCACACCAGTGTCCCAGTGTCATTGTACCCCTGTCAGTTCTTCTGTGTCATTGTCCATGTGACAATGTCAGTATCTTAATTCCAATGTACCTTGTTGGTTTCAGTGCCTCGGTGTCAGTGTTCACCATTCCTAGTGGCTATCTCTCTACCCAAACAGTGTTTCTGGGCAGTAACCCCTTGGCAGTTTTGCAGTGTCCAATGTCCATGTCAGTGTCACAGTGTAAATCTCACTGTCTGTGGCCCTATGTAGGTGCCCCCATGTCAGTGCCTTTGTGTCTGTATCCCAGTGTCAGTGACCCATCTCAGCCACCACATCAGTACCTCCATGTTGCATACCCCCAATAAGTGCCCTAGTGTTACTGTCCTTGTAAAAACTGATGATGTGTTCAAGCATAAATATCTAAGTTGTATACTCTAAAGTCCCTATGACAATCTCCCCATACCACTGCCCCATGGCATTGGACCAGCATCAATGTTTGTGCCAGTATCTTTGTCCCCAAGTCAATAACTCCATCTTGGTACTCCATTATCTGCGTCCCAGTGGTACTGTCCCAGTGTAAATGCCCTTGTGTCCGCATCACTGAGGTGCCGGTGTGTTAATGTCCTAATGCGTACCAGTGTCAATATTTGTGATTCATGTCAACGAACAACTTCCAGTGCCACGTTACGAACATCCCCATGCCATTGTTGGTGCCACTGGTCAGTGTTCTAGTGTCGTGTCCCAATGGCAGTATCTCCTTGTCAGTATCCTTGCTTCAGTAACCTCTGTCAGCAATCACAGGTTCACGAATGATTTGTTCCCAGTCAGTGTCCCTGTGTCAGTCTATCATGTCACAGTCTAATATTATGTCCCACTGTTTAGTGCCCATATCCTTGTGCCCTGGGATCCCTGCGTCAGTGCTCCAGATTTAGTGTTTGTGTCCCATGTCCGCGTTCCAATGTCACTGTCCCCCTGTAAGAATTGATGGTCCTGCTTCGGTACCCCTGTTCCAGTGCACTAGTGTCAGTGTTGATTTGCCTGTCTCCTTATCTTTTGCTAGTGCCCCTGTGCCAGTGTCCCCCTGTTAGTGTTCGAGTGCAAGTGCCTATTTGTCACTGTAGTCACATCAACGCCCCCATGTCATCTTTGGTTTCCTTTGGCAGTGTGCTAGAGACAGTGTTGGTGGCCCATTGTAAGTGCCCCGGAGTCATTCTTGGTGCCAATGTGCCAGTTTCCTAGTTTCAGGGTAGGCCCCATTGGGTCACTGTACCAGCCTCAGTGTCTCACATAATGGCATTGTTTGCTTATAAACTACATACCCCATCCTAAATTGACTTCAAAGCACCGAGCGAAGAGAAGAGTCACAAGACCTGGGATACAGATGCACTGGTGATTTGGTGATATAAAAAGTGGATTTGGGATGATAAAGTGTAATGGCAAGGAAACATTGAAAATAAACAAGATTTGAAATAGCATTTTATGAAGAAGACCCTTTAAAAAAAGGGAAAATTGAAAAGCAAATCAAGCATTTAATTAATAAGTGTCTTAAATTGATAGAAGAAGCAATATGATTATCTCCACATTAGGCCAATTTTTCTAAATACATATGGGGTAGCAGTTTCACTAATCAAGTTAAACAAACAGTTTGAGATTTATTTCACAATGCAGTGGTGCTTAATTTGCAATAAATAAATAAGTACAAGGGCCCAAACTTTTTTCGTAAGGAGTTACCCACTTCTTTCTCATGCGCATCCCACTTCTACCCATGTCGCCACTCAATTCCACTACTGCATGGGCAATGCTAAAAAATAAGACTGTGGCAAGAGCGCCTGCCTTCTTCAAGTGGGTCAAATAGTGCATTTTTCAGTCCTAAACCATTGTTCAATTAAATTTGTTAGAAAACCAATCCCTTTCAAATGGTACTCACCAAAGAAGCCAGTGCTTTGGTGGCCAGTGTTTGTTGGGTGGGGGGAGCAACTGCTTTTACACCACTACTGATTCAAGCATTGCTTGTATTTTTATTTAGAGCGCACTAGACTTATCAGTATATAAAAAGCCTTAGCAATCCTGTGAAGTAAGACTGCTCCCCTCCCAGAGCTACAGTAACAATAGTGCAAAACGTTCTCTTTGTTCATGCTTGAAAATGTTAATAATGAAGAGATATAAAAAAAAAACCTTAGTTAGTGAGTGTGTGGTACAAGACATGCAGGAAAGGGATACTCTCAATGACATGTAGGGGCTGCGGGTCAATATTGGTACACACCTAGTTACTAAATGCTCCTTTCTGACCGTAGAGGTTCACTGAAAATGGAGGTACGGTATGTAAACAATACCAATGCCCAGTTTTTAACGAAGCCTTAATAACTGATTCTACATAGGAGCACTTACTAGACCTGCATCAGCTATGGGAAGAGACAAAGTGCAGCTGAAAATATAGCTGTGCATGATGTGTGTGTGTTTTGGGTAACTATTGTTTGTTGTGTTGTGACATGTGTGTGCTATATACTTAGTATGTAAGGCTTATATGTACTGTAATCGTGATGACTTATTTTTGTGTCTGTGGTCTATTTTTTTGCTTAATATGTAGTGTGCTTCGTGTTGTGCTATATGTTGAAGCTTGTGTGTGCTGCATGTATGTTTGTGTATGTAAAAGCTGGTGGATGGGATTAGTTGTAAACCCTTCACTAGTAGCTGGTCCAGCAGGCACAATAGTGTGCTTTTTATGAGTTCTGTCTCTCGTGAGGTTAATGAGCTGGATAAGGAGCTTGCAGTGCTTACTGCTTTAAAATGAAAGCCAGCTCCCAAATAGTTTCTTCCTGAGTCACTCTCAACTTTGGCTACTGCCAGTATTATGCAATATACAATGCACAATTGTACAATCTACTGCATCTTATTGATGTCCAAATAGGTTTGAATATAAGTACCAATACATTGCAGACTGCATTTGTTTCTGAATCTACAGAATTTCACATTCATGCAATGATGGTTTTACCTCGAGGAGTTCTTTGTTTGTTGTAGTGGCTTTTCCATTCCTGGTTTCCTTTCCGTTCTGCAGGGCCGGCTCTAGGCTCATGGTGGCCCTGTGCAGGGAGCGTAGGTGGGGGCCCCGGAAGATGGGGGCTTTCCGTACAGAAGGCGTTGGTGATTTATTCACCGTAGGTACTTCTTACATTAGTCAAGTCAAGTCTTACATTAATTTAGGCTTCTACCACTTCACTTCTAGGCATGAGGTGGTTTTTGGAGTGATTTAATTAGTACTCAGAAGCAGGCTTTAGGTCTATGAAAGACTTCATTTTTGCAGGTCTGTCTACAACCAGCGGAGCTTGCAGGCTGCAGGGGGCGGGGCCCAGTGGATACCTGCGTCATATATTTAGGGTTACAAAGTGGCTGGCACACTATGGTGCTTCAGGCTGCATATGAAATTCAGTCTTACATGCCAGAGGGGTAGTTATTACACCATATGCAATGGCCTTAGAGGAAAATGAAATGCGCCAAATGGGCTTTCAGCCAATTCTGGCTTCATTTTAGAGCACAGACACTGGGCAGTGGATAGCGGTGTAAGTGTTAGATTTCCAAGGGGTTCATTGCAACAAATCAGAGTCACAGCTGGTAATTATTTGAGAGCAAACGGTTGGATAGCAGTTGCAAATACTAAGGTCACTGGGCTTTTCATCCTTCTGAGGTCGATAAAAATGAGTTTCATTGACAGACAGAAGACCCCTGTGGTATAACTCTAGGTTGGCAGACAGGGTGCCACCTGTGTGAGCCCTGTGGTTACAACCCTAGGGTGGCAGACGTGATGCCACCTGTGCCACACCTGGCATGCTTACTATCAAACCAGCAGCCAGGCAGGATGCCACCTTGGCAGAGGTATCCTGCAGCAGTGAATCTGACCGGCTGCAGCCCGCCCACCCCACAAGGCAGGAGGTGCTGGGGATTATGGGAGGCATGAATAGGGAATGAATATACCATTATTCAGTAGTACTATTGACGACTACGCTGCGCATCATGTTATTACACACTCATGATCATATTCATTAGCAGCTCAACTGGAAAGACAGGCAGGCCAGGCGATTATTACAAGTCATGATTAATTTATAAATATATTTTGTGAGCACACAGTCTCAGTCTCACCGGCGGGGAAGACTTGTCGGAGGAGGACACTCAGGTGTTCTAGTGTCTCTCGACGACGATGATCAGGCGACAGGACGAGGAGTTGTAAAGATGACACCAGGTATTCTTTTAAGTGTCTCTTTATTTCAAGTAACACGACACACCGGGTGGAGGGCCCGATCACCAGCTCAATCAATGACAGCTGCAACTGCCACGTAAACCGTTCCTTCAACTGTCACATGCCATTGACGTAATGTATGCAAATGAGGGCAGGCAAGGGGGACGGGAGCAGAGAGGGGACATCGGGGGTGGAAGGGACGGAAACAAGAAAGGGACAAGAGGGGGAAGGAGGTTAAAGCCGTAACAGGAGTCGCTTAATTTTGATATGATTTTTAATTCTTGTTCTCCGTGACGAGCTCAGTCGGAGTCGACGACGCACCGCTCACAGTGACGCACTCTCCCACACTGAGGCGCCGCAGGGCGGAGCGTGACATCGTGGCTAAATTGCGCACTGCGCACAGCGCGCGGGGGCTGTCCCAGGGCCGTCACGTCATCATAGGGTAAGATTGACGGCCCTGGGACCCAACTGCTGGCTGCTGCCTGCTGGGCAACTTAAACTGAAACCAAACTGACTAGACTGTAAACAAGACTCGATCGCTCACGCGCGCCGTCGCTGCCAAGCCATTGCCCGGTCGTGGAGGCCGCCAAATCCTGCCAGGGGGCCGCCACAGTGATACTAGATCCGAATCCGATCCTCGGCTCGGTGACCGGTTGGTCGTCGTGGTGGCCCCTCGGGTTTGGCGGCCCTGTGCAGGTGCACAGTTTGCACATGCCTTGGGCCGGCCCTGCGTTCTGGTATTTGTAGTCCTGAATATATAATAAACGTCAATCTACTAGAAACAGGATTACTTGTAAAAAACAAATTGATAGGTAACTTGTATTTCATAGGTTGACTTGAGTGCTCTGATTTGTTTTTAAGAGAGGTTTTAAATCTGAATGTAAATGCAACATTGAAAATACCAGATCTGGACTGGAAGCTGCTACCATATAACTGATTGTCCTGGACCACCTCCCTGCTTCAAGAGGTGTCCGGCTAAACGGGGAGAGGTGCCTGGGTAGTACCGGTACCACTGTCACTCTTCCATTCACAAAATAAAAGACATACCTGCCACTCACAATTAGCTGCAGTGCTGTGCTGGTTTATTTTGTTAATAATATACAACTACTTTTCCCTTATTTTTTCCTTCTACAAGAGATGTGGCGTATTATCCTGAGTCGCTCTGTTTCTCATATCCGGGTGTTGAGTATTTGATTTCCCTATCCTGAATCACGGGTGGGCTGGTCCTGAAGACGATTGCTTTAGGTGATCTGTACTGCACTGTTTTGCTCCGGCTATATGCTTGTATTGTTGACTCTCAGATGCCTTATAATTGATATGTATTCCTTCAACTATTTGCCCGTTCACCGCTGTAATGTGTTTTACTGTATGATACCCGGTATGATTATTTCTCCCCTTGTGTTATAATTGATAAAAATATATATAAAAAAAATTAAAAAAAATAAAAAATATACAACTACTTCAGCAGTGGCTTAAGGCAAAATGATGCCCCCTCTTTCAGAATGTGATGAGGGACCCCGATGTATCCCGGATTGCACAGATAGTCATTGGTCATGGGCACAATGGGGGGCCTCTGAATGGTTGGGGCCTCTTACACTACAGTGGCCAGCTTGGGGGTGGCTTTCCATTTCCATTTAACTATTTCTTATTCCAAGCCATTGCACACATTCTGCAATGGTATGGCTTAGAGGTTGAGGGGCTCCTCTCCAAAACAAGAAACGCTGGGGGCCCTTGGGGCCTCCGCGACGCCCCTTCTACTGAGCCATAGCAGGGTCACTGAAAGCATGATTCAAAAACCCCAGGTTCATCCTGATGCTCTGAAATAAATTCCTTGCTCAACTTGAGAGCTGCCATCATTTATCTCATATACTTTGCTATCAAAACGTCTGCAAGGCAGATTTCTTCTTGCATCCAGGAAAGGGAATGAGACGGCTGAGGAAGACACTACATTTACCATATGCCTGTGTACAGTGCCACATTAACGAATCCCCCTTCACCTTGCAAGGCTTCACTGCCAGGCCAGGCACTGGAGGATCCTGGACATTGTTTTGATTTCAAGAGATTTTATTAGAAAAAATTTACATATACAGTACAGAGATAGTGAAGGCAATACTGGTGTAGTTATAACGCCGTTGGTGTTACACTTGGCATACAATAGATGTGATGGGACACTTATACTATGGGTATGCGGTCACGACCTGTGGCGTTTGCTGCCTTTAATGGTCTTGTGTGTTACCCTCGAGAGAAGAAAAATGAAAGTGGGAAATGGAAGAAAAGAAAAGATAGGACAGAAAGAGTGGTGTGTTGGTTAGCAGCCATACTTCCAGGGCTTGCAATCGGAGATGGCTGGGCGCGGGGTACTTAGAACATGTGGGTTGCTTAAAGTGGTTTGTGAGAGGCCAGGTAGTTGTCCAGGGAGTTTCTTTAGTGATTCACATCTATCTCTCTTCTTTTTCGAGTTGATAGACACTATACTCCTTATCAGACTTGCCTCGGAATAATATCTAGGAGGCAAAATATCTGTGACCCGTTGAGTACACTGTCCCCTTTCGATCTTATAGTAACAAATAGCCATTTCATCAATGATGCCTTTCCTAGCCCTACATGATATCTGAATAATCCAAATATCTGCAGGCTGCAATTGACGTTACAGTCCTTCCCTCATCCTTTGGCAACAAACAGTGAGCCACCTCACTTTATTTGATAAGTAGCTCTGGAAAAATAATTTTGTTAACAATCACTACCTATATAATTCATATTTCAGCTTGGATCACAATATCCAACTCTCACCTTTGTTAATCTTTACTATTTTTTAACTTCACAACAAAATATATCAATAAATCATTAATAAATATCATTTGCTATAAATAATTCCACGCGGTCTCACTATTGTCCGAATCCTTCATCTATCTTGCTGGACGCACAGGTAGTTTTTCCTATCTTGAAAAGGAATATCATTACAACACCTCCTTAAATCGAAATGAACTAGTGAACCTTGAATATGTCCTTCAACTAATAATATCTACAAGAAAGCACATTCCGCTGTTTCCATATAGGTTGAAGTCTTTTGTCTATTTTTCTTAACAAAGCCGGCTTCTCTCTCATTTTACAGGAATTGCCATCCCACCTTTTCCCCATTTGACAAGTCCGCTTTCTATCTCTTAGCAAATATAGCCCTTTCTCGCTTTTGGCGAATCATCTGACAAGTCTGCTCTCTACCTCCGTGTAAATATAGTCCTCTCTCGCTGCTGGCGAATCATTCACCTGATCGCTATTTCACTCGCCCAAGACACTATTTAAACACAACTTCGGGCACTAATCCCATAACCGAGTACATCGTGAACTCGTGCTGTCCCGCCGCCGGAAATTTGGAGCCCTGTCATATCTTGTTGGGTAAGTACCTTGCAGAGCGGTTGTCATGCTAGTAGTCCCCCTTTTGTCTCTTCGTTTTAAAAAACAGAGTAGTTATACCTCCCCTTTTTTCTTCTTCTTTTTTCAGACAGGGAGTTATTTTAATATTTATCAAAAAGAATCCACAACCTCGTCAAAACTGAAGTACTGCATACAAGGTAAAACATTGAATAAATTAGAGATATTCATCTCTAGAGAACTGCCTGTTGCTTACAATGATTACTGTAAAAACATTTTCTTCCTTAATACAAAATATTTCGAATTATCTTTATGTTCAGTATAAAGGAAAGTCTTCTCTAAATAAAGATCCCCATATCAGGTGGATTTTCATCGTTTGCAAGTTATGTCAAGATATCCTTAATTGACCTCAACAACCTAAAGGTTCCGGACGGCGGGAGTAAACGTACAATCTTTTTAGTTTATAAGGTAAATTGCCAAATTAATCTTTTCAGTTAAATTTCTGTAGGATAACGGACAATCAAATAGAGTACAACAGCTCCTATAATCCTGCATATATCCTAAGTTGCTCAATTGATAAGACCTCCATAGACTATGAGATTCTAATAACTACTCATATTTATTAAAACAGAAAATTCACATCGGCGATCAGATATCATCAATTTGCAAAAGACAGAAACTAAGAAGTCAATTGGACATCCTAGGTATAAATTAACAACAGACATGTAAAACATAGATGCATGAAATTTAATTCTTATATCTACGAGGTTCACTTACCCTATCTTTTGCAATTTTTTAGTACAAACTGCCAAAATAAAGAATATCGTTGATGGTTCAGTTTTTCCAAAGCAATTGATCTACACATCCAAAAGTCTCGATCATGTAAGTGCCCTAAAACATGTTGTAACCGTTAAAAGCTGACTGAACTCTTAGGATGTATTCCTACAGAATTTTTCTGCCTATCAATTACCCACTTATCATAAATGTATAGAATACACATTTGAGATAGTGAGCCGAACACTGTCTCAATTCTTCAGAGACCATACAAGAGGCATCATCTTTGAACTACCATATAACTATAAAATAGGTGCACCTGCTTCCATTGGGTACCCTTCACCACCATTCATTGGTCCCTGTGCCATGAGAGATAAATGACAATGACAAGTGTAGTAAGGAAATGAAAATGCCAGTATGAATGTACCATGAAATGTTATGCATCTAATAATCTGACAAGGTTCTAGGCTACAAAAGACATTGTATAAACTGTACTTCATTGCATATATATTTTTAATCAGTATTGTTGGTAATTTTCTTTTGTATATGAATTTTACTTTATAGAATCATTCGTGGTTGCTCCAGAAGAAGGCGCTGGTCGCCGAAACGCGCGTAGAGTACCAACTTGCCACTTATTCCCCCTTAACCTGTTGCTTACCAATACAAATGTTTTAATATGTAATTTGTTTTTTATGATTATGTCAATTCTTCGATTGTAGAATTTTTTAACCTGATTACTTTTGAAATTTCGAAATGTGAGTTTCTGTTTAATTATCAATAAAATACTGGAATTTTATTATATTGTTGTAGCCTAATTCCCTGATACTAATAGTCCTGATATTGATCCGCGATTTCTATGATTGCCTAGATTGTGACATATCAAGCATAGTTTATCCCTGGTCTAGGAATCTGAATCTTGTAGAATACAGGGGGTCCTTGTTACATATACACTAGTTGTCCAGGGAGTGCCACATCTCGCACTTTGAGCGGCAGTTGGGTGAGTGTTTTAGTCTTATGTTGCCCGCCCCTCTTAGGAAAGTGATCCAGTTGAGCCAGCTTTTGAAGGATGCTTTCCCTGTGTCTTTCCAGTTAGAAAGGATGGTTTTAACAGCCGCTGTAAGCAGGAGGTCAATCAGTTGGTTATCATTTTTTGACTGGATTTCTGGAGCCATGAAAGCGGTGACTACACCTAGGAAGTCTGGTTGTGGTGAGTACCCAATTACGTTATATATGAATTCCCTTATTCTTCCACAGAATGTCTTGACCTTTGGGCAGTAGAAGATAAGGTGCGCTAAGTCTCTTTTTTGTTTGTGACAGTTCCAGCATAGGTCGCTATTACGGAGCCCGACCGCCGCCAGGCGGGCTGGGGTCCAGAACGATCTATGGAGGAGCCAGTATTTGGTTTGTGCTAGGATTGGGGTGACTTTATTCTTTGCTGCTGATGTCCAGAGGTGTACCTTTTCCTTCTCGCTGAAGTGTCTACTGTATAGGTCTTCCCAATAATCTATTGCCTTGGCGTTTAATCTAGTAGTTTTTGGACTCAGGAGTTTATATAGGTGCGACGTTTGATGGCCAATTTTGTTTAGGTTAGCCGTGTATTGCAGGATTGATGGGACTTCTTTGTTAAGGTCTGCTCTTGTGAGGGCCGCCCTAATTTTTAGAAAACTGTAGAATTCTATGTCCGGTAGGTTGTGCATTTGTTTTAGGCAGGCAAATGTCAGCGGGGAGTTGTGGCTTTCTAGTTGGATGAGGGTGGAGATACCCCGTTCAGACCATGAGTTAATACTAAGTATCTTGTCTTTGTATTTTATTCTAGTGTTCTGCCAAATAGATTCCCATCTTGTGTTTCTAATGCTCTTTTCCATTCTTTTGTCGACTTTGAGGAGGGCGTTCTTGGTGTTTTTGAGTATGGTGTTGTTGACCGCAGGGTGCTTATAAGTAGGTAAGTAGAGCTAAGGGGTCAAGGCCATTTAGGATTGCTCTCTCTAGCGCCAACCATACCGGCGTGTATCCCTGCTCTGGTGTGAGCCAGTATAACCCTTGTTTGGCTAGGCAGGCTGTCTGGAATGTTTTGAAGTTGGTGAGGTTGAGTCCCCCTAAGGCTTTGCTCAACTTTAGTTTCTGTAAGCTTATCCGGGCTTTCTTGTCTCTCCAGAGGAATTTATTTGTCAGCATATCCAATTTTTTATGGAAGTCCTCCGTGGTTATGAGTGGGAGCATACTGAGTAAGTAGTTAACCATTACTGTTTCTACCCTACCCCACCAGCTGACGAACTTTGGTGACCATGAGTCTAATTTATCTTTTAGTTTGTTTAAAAATATTTTTTCGTTGTAGTCTAGTGTTGATTTGAGATCCCTGCCAAAGTAGATGCCAAGATATTTTAGGAAACTTTTCTGCCAGGACAATCTTGGGTCCCCTAAAACTGCTCTTGTTGTATGCACATTCAGTGGTTTGCATTCAGATTTGTCCCTGTTGAGTTTGTAGCCAGATACTTGTGCGTATTCATCAGTGGTGTTCATTAGGGCTGCTATCGAGGTGCCAGGGTCCTCTGTCGTGATGAGTATATCGTCTGCATAGGCAGCTAGTTTAACCGTGTTGCCCATTATTGAAATTCCTTTTATTTCGGTGTTGTTCCTGATCATGGTCAGCAGTGGTTCCAGGGAAAGTAGGAAAAGTGCTGGGAAAAGCAGGCAGCCTTGTCTGGTCCCTCTTTCCAGATTTAGGGGCTCAGAGACGCCCCCGTTGACTACCACACGGGCTTTTGGTTCGTTATAATGTGCCATCACCATTTTTCTATAGTTGTCCCCTAGTCCGAACTTTTGCATGCACTGGTCAAGAAAAGGCCATGAAACTCTATCAAACGCCTTTTCGGCGTCGAGTGCGATCTTGACAGCTGGTTTAGTGTTGGTAGATGCGTGGTTTATTAGGTGGCATAGGAGTCTCGTGTTGTCCTGATACATCCTGTTCCTGAGAAACCCCACCTGTGAATTGTGGATTACGTTTGGGACCTGCGCATTTAGTCTCACTGCTCGGACCTTTGCATAAATCTTACAGTCTACGGTAATTAAGGAGATGGGTCGGTAGTTTTGTGGGTGTTGTGTGTCTTTGCCCTCTTTAGGGATGACTATTATGTTGGCTTCCGCCATTGAGTTTGTCATTTTCCCTTTTTTGATACAGTGCGTGAAGACCTCTTTCATTGTGGGTTTAATTAGGTGGAGGAAGTGTTTATAGAACCCTGCTGTGTATCCATCCGGCCCTGGTGCTTTGTTGGCCTTGAGTGCTGCTACTGCTTTATCTATCTCTGCCCCGGTTATGTCTTGTTCAAGTGAAGCTCTTTGTACCTCCGTCAGTTTAGGTAGGTTTAACTTGTCTAGGAGGCTAGCTCCCCATCGGTTTTAAGGTTCTTGTCTTCCTTATACAGGCCCTCATAGAAGTGTTTAAAGACCCTGAGGATCTCCTTGTTTGATGTTTGAGATGTCTTGTTTGTGGCTGTTATTGCTGCGATGTTGCCTCTGTTTGCTCTTAAGGTATGAGGCAGGTGCTTTCCCTGCTCTGTTCGCTGAACAAAGGTTTATTGCTTTGTATCTGTTTATCCACATACTTGCCCTTTCGCTTAGTATTTTGTTGAGTTCGTATTTCTTCCTGGTTAGATCTGTGAGAGTGTTTTTGTCTGCTAGATTGGCGCTATGGCACATTTCCAGGTCTTTAATCTGCCCCTCGAGCTCAAGTACTTTTTTATTTCTGTCTCTGTTCATTCTAGATTTGATGCCTAGTATTTTACCCCTGATTGTGGCCTTCATGGTGTCCCAGAGTGTACCTTTATCTAAGGCGGGTTTATCATTGTATTTGTGCTTGCTGCAGGCAATGGTTGTAGTAATCATATGTATAAAAAAAACAGCCCTCCAGACATAAACAGACCACAAACAGCCGAAAACAGCCAATCCACTGACCTGTCCGATCAGTCCTGCTACTGGTAGAATGTCCTACAGGAGAGACCTACCCTACTCAGGCCCATATACAAGCAACATGCTCTCTGGGCTGAGTGTGACTGTTTATTCACTGACTAAACTAATGCTACTTTGAACACAAGTAATGGGTTTGATTTCATTTTGTGTGTCAAACTATAAAACAGAATCGAAACCTGACCTGATCTTCAGTTTGATTGATGGCCAGTGTGTCTTGCGCTATTGCAGTCCCAAGAGGAGCTGCAGACTGAAGAGAAATGTTCCTGTTTTGCTTGGGGCATGGTGAATGGGGCCCGGGAGACGTCGGCTTTCTCCCACCACCCTGTGCAAAATTATTACCAGGGCCATTTCTACCATTAGGCAAGACTAGGCGGCTGCCTAGGGTGGCAAAAGGGGGAGGGCGGCAAAAACATGAGTGTGGGAATCCCCTTGAACTGGGTAGCGCCTTCTACAATTCGAAGTGACATGACGTGATGTCACGTTTGGCGCCACGGTCGGGGGCCGTGCGCGCCACTAGCTTTCCCCACGCATCAACAGTACACTGGTTGTTGTACTCCAGGCAGTCTGCCCTC
This sequence comes from Lissotriton helveticus, assembly GCF_964261635.1. Taxonomy (NCBI): domain Eukaryota; kingdom Metazoa; phylum Chordata; class Amphibia; order Caudata; family Salamandridae; genus Lissotriton; species Lissotriton helveticus. The sequence continues at coordinate 1,195,795,868 of NC_136072.1, read as the reverse complement.
TCCGCTTGTTGGAATGAACATCCTGCTGGAGCTGCTGCTGGTCACCCTGAAGGTGCCCTGGGCCTTCACGCAGGTGGCAGGTCGCCGGCTGGTGCGGCCCCGGGAGAAGAGCGTGGTGGGCAAGTTGTGCCTGGTGGCGGGTGCCTGCGGCAGCCTGGGCCAAATCTTCGCCCTGGAGCTGGATTAGCGCCGGGCTGTGCTGGTGCTGTGGGACATCTACAGCCAGAGAGAGCAACGAGGAGACAGCCGAGCTGGTGCGGGCCATGGACCGGTACATCCACCTGGCAAAAGTAACTCTGAGAGCCGCTTGGGACTCTTCGCCTAAGACACTCTCCACCATGCACTGACAATCCCAGTGTCCTGCAGGACACACAGCCTGCCACAGGGAGCACAAGTAATTCTGCCAGTCTTATCAGATGGCACCCACTAAAATAATGCATGCACAAACCACACCGCTGTGTACAAATAGGACGCTTCGCACTAAACGAGATGTTCTGCCTTGCACATTCCGACAATGTCACAAAGAACACGTATTGCCACATGGCATATTGACACACGCAGGCCAACCTTCACTCACACAACATTGTTCCCGCACACTAACACACCACCTGCTGCAGCAATGCTGAATGCTATGCTTAGGTATAAGTTTCATTTTCCCAGACATAGCAGGTACACAGGGCACTTCTCAATGGGCTGTCGCACTACCTACAAGGAACCACAGCATCTGGCACTGGTCACACGAGTAACTGCAACCGCTGGAAACTCTGCACCCAAACTGCACTCTTGCAGTCACTTACTTGAGCATTGCATAGCGCAACAAAACCGTGATTGTAACAGACCCCACAAAGGCACCAATGCCTTCATGCCACACTGCAGTGCTGCCAGGCCTGTCGCACTCTGTACTAAAAGAACACTGACCTGCAACAATAAACTGCATGCTGCATTGCACAATGCCAGCGCATGGTGCAGAAATCGCTTGCTAGTTACCCTTCACTGACCGGGCTCTTTGCCTTGCACTGGCACACCAGCTGCACGAAATCACATCGGAAGCAGGAGAGCTTGTTACATGGCAGTCTGCACCCACCGTAAAATGTGCCAGGCGTTGTGTGCGATATTTACCAAAACTTGCTGTACCATACAGAGGGCAAGCTGTGAAGAAGTTACGTTGATTGACATTTGGCACAGACTGACCACTTGTAGTTTGGAGTAATCTATCCAGAACAGAGCACTTCGGAGCCAAGTTTCTGTGTTCCATTTAGTAGCATCCTGGTCGTTCGGCACTGGTCATCACAATGATTTGGTGCAGCCATGTCCTTTTGTCCAAATCAGGTGCCGCACTGTATTCACTTACCACACTGAACCGTGCAGTGCATATTATACAGTGGGTCTAGTAACACTTTCAGACATGGCCGGCTGCCTCCAGTAGTAACAATGGCCTACGCTGACTCACGATACATGTCATGCTGCACAAGCACCCTTTACTCTGCACTACAAGTATCAGAGTATGATCAGGGTGACCTGAAATGTACTACCTTCTGTGCCAGAGCGGGTAATGTTTGATTGTGCCATCAAACGCAATGTTTGGTTCTACAGTGGCTGCTGCTCGGAGGACATGCATGTCTGAAATCATCTATTCAATCACTTAGTTATGTTCAAAGAACTCTTTCGTTTTACGTCACTTCATGCGGCATTACACCAAAGGACCTAGATTTGTAGATAGACGAACGCGCACATTTGAATTGCCGTGGTAATAGGCAATGGTGAACAAGTGAACGTTTGTAGGATTTGTGAAATTACTTTCACGGCATGCTAGGAACTCCTTTAAAATGTGTTTAACAGGAGCTTCTTTTAACTGCTCTGATTACATCCACAGCTCAGTTCTAGAGAGCTCTTCGATCCACAAGGCACCGTGGCCTGTTTAGATGCACAGGGTTTCTTGCCGCTTCCATCTGCAAGGCAAAGGGCACATAAATCAACTCTGCACTGCCTTCATCAAGTTACCTTGCCTTGCACTGGCACATGAACCATCTTTTTCTCTCCGCTGTCTTCCACCAGCTGTGGTGCTGTGCATTGTGTCCCATCCCTGAGAGGCATTGGGCGTGGTGCCACTCTCAAGTGCTTTGCCTTACAAATTCACTCAGCATGTATGCTGGCCCTGCTTACATTGCTGCCCACAAACCACAATACTGCAAGGAGAGCGTCATACCACCACCCACAAGCCTGCATTCTGCCACACATTGTCTGCCCATGAAACAATTACCACTACGCTGTCCAGCCTATTGCATAAAAGGGCATCACATGCATACCCGAAGATTGTCATTGGAAAAGGGACACTTCTGGCTTTGATGGGTCATCCATCTTACAAGGTATTTTATATCTAATGCATTACTTCTTCTAGCCTGGATGACAGGGTGAGAGAATGATGGTAGTAAAAGGGAGGGGGGCGGCAGTTTTCAGTTTTCGCCTAGGGCGGCAAAAGACCTAGAAACGGCCCTGATTATTACAATGTTGCTGCTTTCCCTATCCAAAAGACACTCTGGCCCTAGCAGCGCTTTCCCTGCAGGCATTTTCAAACTCCTAAATCCTCAGTGAAAATGTCCTGATTTTCTGTGTTGCAGGGGCGTAACACAGGCCCCCGCATTGCGGGGGGCCCCTGCGCTTCAGGGGCCCCTCCGCGGCCGGGCAGCACTACACATGCGCCTGGAATATGAGAACGTATGTACCTTGCGTTGGGCTCCACGTCGTGGCACCTCCCTGTGGCCTCTTTTATTAATTAAATAGTGCGCACCTGCGCAGACGAGCTTCACTCTCCAAGGGTGGGGCTGGCTACCATTGTCAAGGGCATCATCCCAGAAGATTTCAAAGGGAACGCGAGGAGTTGCGGAATCCCATACATAATTTAGAGGGAATGCGCGCCACCGGCAAGAGTTTACATTTGCCTTGCCCTGTCTCCTGCCACCCATTCGCGCCTGCCACTGAAGCTGCAGGCCAGGCATCAGGTCAGTCTTGGAGGAGTCTCATAGGGTGGGGTGGGATGCATCTTGGGGTCGAGATTAAAATGTAATTTAGGCCCCGCAGCAGCCCCCGTGTTGCAGACGCCAGGGGCCCCGTCCGCTCTGTAGCACACTCAGAGAGGAGGTGCTGCTTATCTGCGTGTACTTCGAGGTTTCGGGGAACACACATTACATTTTGAAGTTAGTGAGGCAAGTTATTTATGTTGGTGGTTGCAGCTGCAGGTGGTGGGCATTTGGACTCAGTTTTGGGGACTGGCATTTTTCTCACGTCACAGAGAGAGAGGCCTGTGTTGTCCTGAGGGTATTCTCCAGATTGAGTTTGCCATCAGGCAGGCCTCACCTTGGCTGGCAATGTGTGGGTTTTTTTTCGGTCAGCCAGCTCGGCAACACTAGACATCAGTGTGTTGCAGTTGGAGCCTCACATATCCTGTTGTGGCCGGGTCCCAGACGTGGGAGAGAGGCCAGGCCTGGAATGATGCTAAGCTGCCCCCTACGATTTAGTGTGGTTCCCTGAGCCTTTCTACCTTATTTCTGCAATAAGTTGTAGTGGCAGTCTGCCCGTGTCTTTAGGCCCCTCTGTCTATCTAAATCCCAGCGTCTGTAAATACATGCCTGTTACTGTGTCTGTGTCCCAGTGTCAGTCAATGCATGCCTGTATGCCTTTCTGTCTCTCAATTGAAGTGTGCACGACTGCATCTGTGTCCCAGTGTCAGCCAATCCCTGTGTTTCCACCTCCTGTCTCTCAGCTCGAGTGTGCACAGTAACACCGCCTACGGGCCTTACACAGCCATCAGAAGCCCCCATTCAAACTTCCCTGATGTCCACCTCTAGTCGCAATGCACTAATGCCTGCCAGGCATTGCACCCCTGCAACAGAGGGAAACAGGGGCACATCAAGGAGCAAGTATAGAGTGTCTGGTTGTAATTTGCGAGAAAGTGTCACTTGTTCTCGTTGAAATGTCACTCATAACAACACTGAAATTATGAAAATGTCACACATGGAAATCTGAAAACTTGGCAGCTGTGCATTTATTTGTCATGCTCAGTGGGAGCAAAAGTATCCATCAGAAAAGGGAGAAAGAAGGAAGGGAATGATAGAAAAACAGCGATAAAAGGAAGATTGCATGAATGAAAACTTCAAGAGTAAGAAAGAGAGGAAGGCTTGGGTAGTGGAAGAAAGGCAACCTGCCGAGTCCATGGGTGCAGCTACCATCTGTGCAGGAGGTTCAGTGGCACCGGGACATAGAACTCTGAGGGGCCCATTAACCTATGATAATTTCTGTTTTTGACTACCCAACAGCAGTAAAAGGTGGCATTTTCCATGCTTGCACCAGGGCCCACCCATGACTTCCTTGCTGGGCTGCTGGCTGTGTCACAGGCTGGCTCCTGAAAAAAATACTTTGTGCACTCCACTTTATTATTATTATTATTATTATTCTAATAAAAATTAAGCAGTGGCAAGTCCGTGGTTGACGAGGATTAAAGTGAATCAAGACGCACCCCCTCGCCCCCGGCCAATGAAACCAGGGCTGTAAGCCTGTTGGCAAATGTGAAGGTTCTCCAAAAGGGGGAGGTGAAAGAAGCAGAACTAAGGAAGCTTTATGATTTAAACTCAGCCTTTGAAAATGTTTGAGAGGAGCAGGGTAAAACAAAATAATGGAAATGAATACTTTCAACACTTCACTTGTTCATATTGCAGGCATGGAAAACGAAGGCTAATATTGAACCCCTTGAATGCATGCGTCAGCCTACGGCCGTCGCGAGCACTACCTTGGTAGTGCTGCGCACGTCCATTGGCTGACGCGGCCCGACAACTCAATAGAACTCCCGTACCACGGCAGAATTTGCACCTCGGTTAAGGAGTTAAAGCAACAAACCAAAAATAAATCTATTTAACAATGTAATAAAGAGGGAGTGTATTTTTTTAAATTTCTGTCAATCTATTCTACCAAGTAGCACATTTCACAGGTGACACCCTGAGCCATTTCTCTTTTTCCAGCAACAAATTACTGCATTCTGGGGCTTAGGTTTTCTTTTACAAATATAAGCGAAGGGTCGAAAGTACCATATTGTCCAACAGTGTTGTACAAAAAACCAGGACTGTCTAAAGATGTCGTAGAAAACATAAGGCCCTTTGCGCCTACGCAGGTGTGTTGCCATTCTTGTATGTGAATTGTGCATGTTTGAATGTGTGCCCATGGGTATATCTGTGCCAGTATTAAACATATAATATTAAACACAATATTCTGCCGTGATTAGATTCCTGATCCTAAAAACAAATCACTGAAATACATCAGACAGCAAGACTGTCATTTTTTATCTTCCAAAGTACTGGTTGTCTTGTCAGTAGATTATCCAACCCTAATATATATTTTTCTTTGTATTGTAGTACTTGCATTCCCTCATTTATAATTGAATAGTATCCCATATCCCGGAATGGAAAGAAAAAATTTCACGGAGTTGTTGTTCATGCTTGACACAATACATCTTCAGGCCTCTTTGAAGTTACACTTTAACCAACAACTGTTACTGAACATCAACTTTTGCCGCACCGTTGGCACATCACCTGCTCTGTAATACACACAGCCAAGTGCATGCACCTTGTCTGTACAACACACAGTACCCTTTGATACAAAGTCCCAAATTGCACACCCAACACCCAGTCCTCCAGTGAGACACATCACATAGTGTTCCCTTCAGACATGACAACCAGCGCTTCACTGAAGCGCATTGCTCTGTGCTCCTCCAATACACTTTACCCACAATGCCTCCCGCAAATCACATTGTGCCTCTACCTCATAATTTCCTACATTTGCCTCCATCTCGTTCTTGATATTAAAGATAACAGCATAAATAAAATTATTGATGATATCGCAGGTGACATCACATATCACATCACTGTTGAGAATGCATTTCATGAAAAGGAATATAAAGTAGGGTTGCCAAAAGAAAAATGCCAGCCATGTGTTGTTTAACCCCTTCCGCGCTGATGACAAAGCCAGCTCGTCATGGGCGTTACCTGCGCTACGCGGATGACGAGCTGGCTTTGTCATAAACCGCGCGTTTTTAAAAAATCAGTGCACAGCGGGAAAACGCGGTAGCGCGGTAGCGGTTAAAGAGACTGAAAAGCCCTTGTGTTGACACTAAATAGCGTTTTAAATAAAAGTGTATGTATAAATTTGTAAGGTGACTTTTCTGTCTTTGTTTCCTTTAATTATCAGTCATGGATCATTCAGGCAGCCCTAGAACACAATTAAAAGTGCTTTCCATTTATATTTGCTGTTCAAAGTAAGCACAGATCAGTGCTGAAAATCCGGCTTTTGGTGACTGCTTATTTTTGTCCCGTCTGGGACATCAAAATAATGAGCTGGCAACCCGTATCATGAGACTGGACGTTTGTTGCAGGATCAGCACAATATTTATTTCCTACACCTTCAATCCCTATTAATGCCATAATAGCAATCAATAGTGGAACTTAGATCTGAAAGCCTACACCGCCGTCAATAACATGCTGAGTTACTTCGAGTGTCTGGGAATGCACCCTGCATTCAGACAACTCAATCCACATTCTTGCTCTTCACTTTTACGCTCACCCTGCACTCACAGCGATCAGAATGCACTCACACTGATCACCATTCACCCGCCCACCCTGCACTCACAGTGATCACTCTGCACTAACAATGCACTTGTGCTGTTCTCAATAAACCTCACCCTACAGTCACAAAAGCACACTACTTACCCTTCACTCACCTGTCCCCCTCACTGCTCAATCTGCAATCTCACTCAAGCAAGCCCATCACAAACCATGCATTCGTTCATCCCACTCTGCACTTACATCTGCACTTAAATTCATATGGTCATCTCATTCACCCTGCAGTCACTCCACTTACCCTACTCTCACACTGTCGCTACTGCCACTGTCCACTCACATGTGCACTCCTGGCATGCACAAAGCGCAGAGGGTTAATGTACCTGCTACACAGAACGAGTACCATGCAGATCACAGAACTGAGTGCAAATAAACTATGAGTAGCACTGTAAAAAAATGAAATGTTTGTCAGAAAGATGCTATAGAGAGATTAGGTGCATGGTTGGTGAGTGGTAGTGAGGGAATTCATGGAGAAGGAGGAAATGAGGGAGGGGCACCAGAAAAGACTGTTGCACCGTGTGCGACCAGTGCTAGGGCCAGCCCTGGCTGGGAGTGGTAGCCCTCCCACCCCCCGAAGTTCAGGTCTAGTTACGCTTAGGTTGGTGATGACCACTGGGGGAGCAAGGGGCAAAGCCAATAAATGAATGGACACAGGCGCACCACCCCCAGTGCCACTCCCATTTGATCTCCATAGTATAGATATGTGTCCATCTCTAGACATTACATGGTACTTCCCGCATTTTGAACCATGAGTGATAGCTCATGGAGTTGAATACAGACTTTGATATTTTTAAACACACTGCTCTGCTAATACAGCATTTTCAACCATGTTGAAAATAACGAGTTGCTCGAAAATGTATATTTTTGTAGACAACACTGTGTATAAAGTGAGGGCACATAAGTCCTCCCAGTATTGATGTTAATTATTCATCGAATGTGCAATATTCATCTACATTTTTGAAGATCAGGGATTCATCTTCACACTAACCTCTCTGTGGAAAAAAGGATGTGTCCCTCACTCTGCATAACCAACCCCTTAATATAGTTTACTTTACTCCCTTCTAAAATTCTTTTGCATTCATTGGCAAAAGAGAAAGGAAGGTGATTTGAATCTTACTTTTCCCTTTTTACAACTAACCAGGTTATCATCTCCAACTTTACTCTGAACATCTTAAACACTTCAATATAGACTTGCTCAGACGGAGCGCTGTTATGTGGGAATGGAGAATATTGGTAAAAACATTTGCACAAATTTTAAAAGCAAGCTTACAACTAGTTACTATTTGTTTGAAGTCATGTGCCGCTTCAGCAGATTTGGATGCTTCTTACTAAAATGTACATGCCTTTGCTTTTCCAAGACGCGAACCAACGTGACGGGCTGCAAGACATCTTTTCAAATTATTTAGGTGCATGGCTTTTGGTGCCCCTTTGCCTGCCCACCCTGTTATTTCCATTTACATGCCCACCATTTTGTGATGGGCTGCTATCTTCCCTCACACTTCCTTTCACGCACAGTAAATTCTCAGCTCCTGTTCCATGCCAGGGCCCAGGCCTGATTCTAAGTGCTCTGCCACATATCATGTTTGTCGAGCCATATCCCTGGGATCACTTCTTGCCTGGGCCTCCTTTGCTTTCCCCGGGTCACAATTGCTGCCTCTTAAGCTGCCATGACTGGATGGGAGATTGCATCATCCATTAAAGGCAGATGCCATCCAGAGACGACATAAGGCATGGGCAAAGTTGGCTATGGCAGTTTGGCTGGACGTGTTTGATGTTTATGCTGCTAAATTGTTATTGCTTTACCAGGCACGTTGAAATATTTATTCCTTCAGGCACAAACAAAAGGGTAATTAGTTTGACAAAAATTTTTTGATTAAGGTATGCTGCTGCTTGCTGATCTTGTTATTATTTTACCAGACACTTTGAAATATTTGCACCTTAGTGCACAAACCAAAAGGGCATTGTTTGACTAAAGTGGTTTGATTTTTGTATGCTGCTGCCTGCTGTACTTGTTACTGTTTTGCCAGTCACTTTGAAATATTTTAGCCTTCAAAAAGGGAATTGTTAGTCTAAACTGGTTTGATTATTGTACGATGCTGTAGTCGTTATTGTTTACTAGTTGCTTTGAAATATATGTGCCTTTATGCACACACCAAACGGGGAATTGTTTGACTAACCTGGCTTCATTTTTGCATACTGCGAGACTTGTTTTAACATGCACTTTGAAAATATTTTACCTTGATTTAAGAAAGTTGGATTCTTTTACAAAAGATGCTTGATTTTTGTATATTGCTGGACTGGTGATTGCTCTATTATGCATGCACTTGGAAGTATTTGCACATTTCTTTTGCTTTACCAACTACAGTTTGTACAGATTCTGTCATTAGGTACTTGCTGATATGGTTTGTTTTTATTCTACATGAGTGTTATTTATGGTGTTGCTTGCACTTGTCTGTAATACGTGGGCCTTCAATCTTGTATTAAGCACTGTTTACACTACAGAAACGATAAATTCAGACAAACATCTGCATCAATGTTCTGAAGCATCCAAACAGTTTTCCTCCTCACCCTTGTTTGTCTGCCTGTTTTGTAATGCTTACTAATAAAGACTTGATGGTAGAAATTGAAATTGCTTCCTCAGGTCATGTTATCATGCATAACCTTTGACAGTCGCAAGTGTTTGGCATGCAGATAATTCACCAGTCTATTATTTCTCTTGACTTTCACAGGCTACTGAGTTATATCTTGTGTACTTCTCATGTATGTTGTCAGTCAAGTTTTTATGGAACTGCAGGTTTGCGTTTGTCCTTCAAAGTCTCAAGTTATTGTCCATGAATGTAAATTCTAATTCAAACTTACATAGTTGTTTGTTCTTCAGCCATAGGCAGTTCATGAGACAATAGGATCGCTCTTTGGCATTATTCTGATTGCTGCCTCAGTTAAATATTCTGCTTTTGACAGTATTACTACAAATTGCGTAGCTTATATGTTAAGAGGCTTTCCCGCTATCTCATTAGTACTTTAGGCAAGACAATATAGAGGCATTTCATTAAAAGTTGGAGGTTTAGATCAAAATATATCAGATTTTTGGGTGGTGGGGAAAGATGGTAGGTGGTGGTCCAGGCGGCTGAGGGGCCCCTTCCATGTGCTTTGCACGGGGGCCTCCTCAAGTTTCGCTACCTGGAAAGCATTGCACAGAAAGCTTTAATTCTGAAAGCAATCTCTGACATGCTTGCAGTTTCATTTAGGGGGGACAGGCATTTTTATGGGGGTGCCTGGCCCACTCAGAACCCCCCAGTGGCTACGGCCCTGTGCTCCATTATTTTTAAAGGGGCCCCCAGGTTTGTTTTCATACTGTGGACTCCATGGGTGACCCCAATCATTGAGGCTCACAAACAGCCAGGAGAGGTCAGAATATACATTGACATGCGCCTACCAAATTTGGCCATCAAACGCGAGCGCCATTTTATACCTACCGTTGATGACATCGTATCTGAAGTGAGCGGATCAAAATGGTTCCCAAAGATGGATCTAAGAGCTGGTTATCACCAGTTAATGTTGGACCCGGAGTCTCAAGCCTTCACTACATCCAAGCTACCCCAGCTCCCACCACTGTGACGGGGTACGAACCTTCCTCAACATGGTCATTTATTGTGGTCGATTGATTTGTAATCTCACAGCTCTCAATGGCCCCTTGAGGGACCTGGCGAAGGCAAACACTACCTGGAATTGGGGGCCAGACCAAGAAGAAGCGTTCCAGGTCACAAAGTGGGCACTGTTGGCTAACACTACATTCATCTATTTTGAACCAAAACAGGACTCTGAACTATCCGTGGCCAGTCCCACCGACCTTGAGGCTTTCTCTCTCAGAAACAAACCAACAGGGAGTGGGCTCTGGTAGCATATGCAAGTCGAGCCCTGATTAACAGTGCTATTCACACATAGAAAAGGAAGCCATCACTGTACACTCTGGATGCCGTCATTTTCACCTGTATCTATAGGGTCGGTTGGTTGTAGTCCACACCGACCACAAATCCCTCATTCCTTTGTTCGTGGAATGATCTTCCAAACCACCACCCCGGATCGAGAAGTGGATTTTACACAATTGAAAGACTCTCATTTCAAAGTCAAATTCCGCGCAGGTGCTCAAAACACCACAGGTTATCACTCCCGGCATGCCAGACAGGCCACTGAAAGTGGAGAACGGGATGGGGAAGAAGTGGAGGAATACATTTGACTGGTCGTCAAATGATCCCAAATGCTACGCATCTCGTTAGAGGAGAACATCAAAGCCACTCTACCTGACGAGTGTATCCAGCTGGGCATATCCGCTGTGAGATCTGAAAGCTGGGATATTTTAAGGAATAAATCTACCTATCGCACAGAAAATGCAAAGTTGATGTTAACTTCCTTTTACAATGTTCACACTGAATTGGTGATATCTCCTGAGTGCTGTCTCATGAGGGGTTCCCGGCTGGCTATTCCCAGAGCTCTTCAACAACAAGTGATGGACCTTGCCCATTTGGCCCACCAATGGATCATCAAGACCAAGTCTTGACTGAGATGCAAAGTCTGGTTTCCAGATCTCAATGCCCTGATGGAACAAACTGTGCGCCAGTGCTCCCTATGTCCGGCTACTAGACTCGCTGAATCACCTGCGCTTATCCACAAAGAAGACATCCCACCTTTTACCTGACAAAGAGCTAGTGCTGATTTTGGTAACCTCCTTGATTGTCGGCACATATTGGTAGCTATGGATGTTCTTTCAAAATACCCAGAAGTTGAGGTCATAGAGTCCACCACCATTAGTCAAACGATACTTTGTTTGGAGAAAATCATGGCCACTCATGGCCTGCTGAAAGAATTGCGTACAGACAATTGGCCCCCCCTTTTTAAAGTCAGGAGTTCACAGAATATTTACAATCGATGGGTGTTGTCCACAGGAAAATCACACTGTGATGGCCTCAAGCAAATGGGAGGCCGAGCGTTTCATGCACACCCTAAACAAAGTGCTCAGAATTGCAGTGGCCAAAGGGCAGAATGTCGATTGTGCTCTCAATGCGTTCCTGAGAGAGTATCGCCTGACTCCCCATACAATGACCAATGTCAGTCCAAGTTCTCTACGTATGAATCGCACAATTGTTGATGTCATTCCCTCCATTGAAAAGCCGTCCGCTATGCACCAACAGGTTGATGAGAATTTGCAGGAACGGAGAACACGCAATGAGCATATGTAGGGACTTGGAGGCCGAGGCCGAGTTCAATCCAAGTGAGTGATCTGGTGCTGGCCAAGAACAGAGATGGCAGAGTGAAGTTCATGCTACCATTCGAGCACCATCCTTGGAAGGTGTAAACAAGGAAAGGAACTATGATTACTGGAGAAACTATCATGCAAAATTTCTCATTCTTTAAAGAATGTCAGACCCCTGTGAGTGACCCTGGAAAGGTCATATATCTTGTGTGATTTATCAATGCCTGAGGAGGAAGAGCTGTTGCCCGTTGAGGATCCTGTTTCACTCCAATTGACAGGGGTGGTTCCCTCACTGCCCACAGCGGAAGGGCACTGTCTACCTGTTGTGCCATCTAGTCCTGGCATATTGACCCCTGTTTTCCTGTCATGTGAAGTGGAAAGAGATTCTAGTCTGCAAGGAATGGAGAGATACCATCTTTGGCCACATCCAGCAAGATCATCTCATTTAAATGACTTTCTACTGTCTTGAGTTGTGTGAATTGATTCTAATTTACCTCTCTCTCTTTCTCTCTCCCACAATATTTCGTTTTTTCTTGTCATCACTTTTATGCACTGTCATGGCTGAGCATTATGTTTTTTTTAGGTCGAGCATTCAAGACCTCTGGTATATACTTTAGTATATACTTCTATGTGTTTTCAGATTTCTCAGGTGGAAGCCATGCTTAGTACGGCGAGATCCGTCTCTCCCCTTGATGTGTTGCCAGCTCATAAATTTGATCTGCTTGCTCCTCTTCTAGCCGCCCCTATGACGGAGATTTTGAACACCTCTTTAAGCGAAGGAATTCTGCCCCTTGACTGGTAGTCCGCACAAGTACTCCCTATTAAAAAGAAAGATCAATTGCCCGCTGATGTGCTATCTAATTACCGCCCCATTTCACTCCTCCCGTAGATGAGTAGAATGGCAGAGAGTTATATAAACACTTAGCTAGTAGAATACCTCGACAAACATGACCTTCTTGATCCTTCTCAGTCAGGGTTTAGACCCAACCACTCCACAGAGACAACCCTTATTGGGGCTACAGCTCACATTAAAATGGCTTTGGATGCTAATAAAGCAGTGCTACTGGTCTTATTGATGATGATGATAATGATAAAATGATGTTTATTTAGACCATAGTCTATAAACCATGCATAAAACTTTGGATCCACGTAGTGATAACATAATTAAACCACAGTTCATTTTTACACAATTTACCAGGATATAAAACCATAAAATCACAGTATTGGGAATGCTCTAAAAATGTTTAAAATCTACCACCTTCCTATGTTGCCTCCATTACAGATTCTCTTGTTGCTTTCAAGAACTTCCCCAGCGCAATTGTAATATCTAAAAATGACATTTCTGTAAGAAGACCAGCAGCGTCAGCACGTGACTTCACCTTATATTTTAAAAATATTGGGCGTAAAAACACTTTTCGTACAGCTAAAATCAATGTACAGTCAAGCAATATATGTAAAATATCGTTTTCTTGCACCTAAGCCACATTTACAAATACCATCTGGATGGATCAAGGCTGCTTTTATTTTTCCTTCTATCTTCCATGGATTTATGCCCACACGAACCTTTATGATTTCGTGTCTTTGCCATTAGTTGGGCAAAAAATCCAAAAATGGGAACCGAACCTCCTTTTCCCATTCGCTCCTTACCCAATTGACCGATTTTTTTACCCTCAGATAGTCAAGGTCTTGCGATCTTGAATATTGGAGCCCTAGGTCCCTAAGCATTTTCTTAGTAAAGACTACATCCAGGGATGGCGTCAATAGGCTCAATTTTAGGTGCGCAGCTACCGTCTGGAGGGTTTTCCTTACATCCCGCGCCCAGCATAAGCTGCTTGTTTGAATTTCCTCTCTGCACCATATTGAGACCTTCTGTTCACCACCATACTCCTGGCGTTTCCAGAATCTTAATAAGGACATTTGAGTCTTTACGTTCCATGCTATTAGCCCTACCTCCAATCTAATTGCCTGAACCATGGAACAATTTGGTAAAGACAACAGCATTTTAAGGATCTTTCCTTCTTCACGATCCCACTCCCTTTTGCCGCTCAGATAGAGCAATTCTGCACCATAAAGGACTTGCGGGGGGATCATAGCTTCAAATTTCTTTAAGATTGGTCTTTCTGACATACTGCCATAATCTTTATTTAAATGTTTTCAATCCACAGACCGATGAAAAAGCCTTTGCTGTTTGTGCCTCCAAATGAGTACTCCACTTTAATGTGCTGTCGAACCAGAGGCCTAAATATTTATATACGCTTACTATATCTAGTTTATTCTGACCTAACAACCAATTAAAATTTTTTACCCTCTTCCCGAAACGTAGGACCTTTGTTTTTTCCATGTTCACGGTTAGGAGCTTTTTGTCACAGTAATTTTTAAACACGTTTAATTCCCTTTGTAGGCCCATTTCAGTTTGGACCAGGATCACAAGATCATCAGCATATAAAAGGCATGACACTTTATTTCCTTTCATGCGCGGGCTTGCGCTTCTTTCAATTTCCAATGCTGCAGGAAGATCTGCTAAAAAAAATTGAGAAAAGCAAGGGTGCCAGAACGCACCCCTGCCTAAGGCCGTTCTTTACTGATATTTTATGAGTTAGTGATCCCTTTGTATCTCTAAGGATCTGGGCCCAATTGCCGCTATGTAACTCTTTTAAAATATTCAGTATGCCGTCCGGCATTCCATATTTTACCAGCACTTCCCAAAGGCTATTACGGTCCACTGAATCAAAAGCCGCCCGGAAATCGACAAAGCAGCAGAATAGTTTACCATTTTGCTCTATCGATTTCCTGGCCAGTGCCCACAGGGCAAAACAGTGATCCATTGTGGAGTGGCCTTCTTTAAAACCACCCTGTTCCACTGGCACAATTGACAGCTGTTCCACCCAGTCTTTTAGCTTGCTTAGTACTATTTTCGCAAATATCTTTTCTCCTATATCTAATAGGTTAATTAGCCTGTAGTTCTTAGGGGCATAAGGATCTCCTTTCTTATGTAACGGCCTTATTATTGCTCCCTTCCAGTTCGAGGGGATCTTCCCTTGTTCTAATATTATTACAAACATTTTAGAGAAGAATTCCGCCCACCAGGTCTGGTTAGAATTTAATATCAGGGCTGGTAGATTATCTGGGCCTGCAGCTCTTGTTAAGTTCAGAGTCTTTATTGTCCTAAGGACATTAGCTGCTGAGCAGTCTTGTATTAAAACCTCTACTATGCCTCTCCAGTCCCTTGATACCTCGTTTTCAATTCCACTCCCCGGGGCGTATAATTTCTGTATATAGTCTACCCAAGCCCCTTCTTCCAATACGCAAATCATTGGGGCCGATGAATGTTCTGTAGCTGACTTGATTAGCTTCCAGAACAGACGTATATTCTTAGATTCGATTGCTACCAATAATTTACCCCAACAAGTTTCTTTGTGGGTCCTTTTAGCATTGCGGATTAGAGCGATGTATTCTCTCTTCATTTTTACGAGATTATCAGCCCTCGCTTGGACATACTTTTTGCGTAAACTACGCTCTTCTCTTCTTACTTCTCTTTTCTT
Organism: Lissotriton helveticus; assembly: GCF_964261635.1. Classification (NCBI taxonomy): domain Eukaryota; kingdom Metazoa; phylum Chordata; class Amphibia; order Caudata; family Salamandridae; genus Lissotriton; species Lissotriton helveticus. The sequence continues at coordinate 1,195,780,413 of NC_136072.1, read as the reverse complement.
AATTAAGCAATCCTGTTTAAACCAGGTTCCTTGCTTCACCTGTAACCTTCCTTTGTTCTTAGGGGCGCTTACATCAGACCTTAGTTCTACACTTATACTTTTCACTACTTGTTTTATTTTCTCCTCAAACCAGGCTAGGTTTTGACCACTCAGGCAACCTAACTGCACCTTTTGTTGCAGTCTAGTTAACCTTTCGATATATACGTCGGATAGCCGAGTGGTTTTCCGCTTTGGATAATCCATCTCTTGAAAAACAGCTTTATCGCAAGCTAAGTGTTGGGCTATTACTAACTCCAATTTTATTAGTTTATGGTCACTACATTTCGTGGGGCTAATCCTAAAGTCTTTTACTAGCTCAAAATTCCATGCTAACATAAAAACATAATCTATAGGGCAGTTTTGGGTCCCATATTTAAAGGTTTTCTTTGCCGGACGGTCTTGAGCTACCCTACCATTTAGGCAAAAGAAACTTTTTGTAGCTAAGTAATTACCCAATTTAGCCGCATCTGTCGGTATTTTACTTCCCGAAAACTCCGCTTTTTTTACTTTATATGAATCTAAAATTTCTATATACCACTGGTCTGACAATTTTGGATTTAATTTGTGGTTAAAATCTCCCAATAACAAAATCAAGTAATTCCCAAACTTATCGCATAGTGAGTCCATATCATTCTTAAAATGTATCAATTCGACCCCATATTCCTTCTGTGAACTCCATTGCATATACACATTTAGGATCAACATATTTTCATATTTTTTATCAGCAAATGTTGTTAATATTCTACAACCCAAGAGCCACTTACACGTCACAGACAACTGGGAGACCTTAGACCCTAAGTTTGATGATACCGTGGTCAGCAAGCCACCTGCAGGGCGGCCAGAGCTAGATTTTACTGCCGGACGGTGGATTTGTCGGAAGCCTTCCACTACCGGGGGCACTCCACAGAGCCAGGTCTCTTGTATACAGATGATTTAATTGTTTTTTGCAAGTTCCTTCAAAACGTCTTCTTTTAAGTGAGTTCCTAGCCCATTTATATTCCAAGAGACCATTTTTGTGCTCCGCAGTTGCCCCATTACCTATTCTACATCGCTTAGTTGCCCAATAAATTTAGAATCCTCCAAATAGCTATGTGAAGGTCCTGCAGGGCTTTGGTTATGACTCCAATTCTTCCAGGCCTCCATCAGGTCAGAGTTGTTTATTACTATATTGAAGTTTTCCCGCCCTTCATCCACTTCCCTTCCAGGTAGTTTCACTTGTCTCTTTCCTAGGCCCGCATGGTACCGTAAGAAGGATTTCTGCTGAGGAACCTTATGTACTAGCGCTAGCTCTTCTTTAGGCACTAGTCTAATCCCTTCTTTACATATCTCCTGCTCTGCGTTTATTATTGCAGTTGTGACCAGGTCAGAGTATAGCCATATCTTGGTGAGCTCCTTACCATCACCAGCTACTTGAAATCCCACCTGACGCAGATCTTCAGTACCTATTCCTTTTAGATGTGGACAGTGGGCAAATGTATTAGGCAAGAGGGATCTGTTTAGGTAAGAACTCTTCTTTAATTTTTTCCCACTCTTCCCATTTTCACTTGTTCAAAGTAAAGACACATATTTCCTTTATCCGCCTCTTCTTCCAACCTAGGACCCCCTCGATGTAATTGTAAGTTGATTCTAGGCCTATCCTCCGGGCTACTTTCCCGGTATACCTTACCTTTAAGGGGGGCCTTACGGGCAGGTACGCTCACTTGCTTGGAGGCCAAGTGACTTATATTTTTTGACACCTTTTCCTGATGTTTTTGCTTCTTCCTACAGCTCTCCTTTTTTACTAGCGTCCTACCCGAGTTCTCCGATCTTATTCTAATTAGTCTAGGTTCCCTCACTATTTTATCGGGTTCACGCTTGGGATCTTGTTTGGCTACTTCTATTGACTCCTTCCTCTCTCTTCTCTTTTTCGTCACTCTTATGTTACCCTTTTTTTGTGCATCCCTTCCTGCCAGTCTCACTCGATTTGATAAACCGTAGCTCATGTAATCACCTCTTCTTTTTACCAGCATTGGCCATCTTGACACATAGACTTCTTGAGCCTCAGAATGAACTTCTGCAACATGACTAGCAAATGGGGGATCAATAATTCCGGCTTCCCCTTCCCCCCCCTCATCGGGGCCGTGAGCACAGGATCTGAGACAGGTCTTAACATTGATGGGATTTGCCCCCTAATACCATGTAGTTCTCCCTCAATTTTAGAAAGGTACATTTTCAGACTTTTCAAAATATCATGGTTTAACATTGTTACTTCTAACAGTCCTTGAAGAGATTTTTGTACCATTAGCATCAATTCCAAAATAGAAGATGCTGGGGTTTCTGAAGATTCTAAATTTATCTCTTGCACCTGGTTCTCGTCGTTAATGTCACAGTTTTTCTCCATATACACCGGCCCATTGACTCCCAGTTGAGCCAGCCTTTCTGTTCCATTTAAACTTCCGACTGGATTATGGGCTACTTCTTCAATTTGCCTTGAGCCCAGGCTATCTATTTCTACCTCTGTTGTGCCTTCTTCTTGTACTTGCGCTCGTGCCCCGTGCCCTTCTCCGCTTCTCCTTGTAAAGTTCTCCTAGTATAAATAACATAATGCAGGGGTTTTCTTTCTTTCCCCACCTTGCTATAACTCCTGGGAGGCTTAATGGAGGTATGGAGGTGTAGAGAAACCACTCTCTTTTGAACTTGGCAACAATGCCGGCTCTCTTTCCTCTCCTCTTTGCCTCAGATAGACTCAGGTAGGCTCAGATAGGCTCAGGTAGGGCTCAAGCAGGGGTCAGGAAGTTTGTACTTGGCCCGTTTGGGCTGCTTTTTAATAACTGCGGCTGGCTGGCTATATCTGTAGAGAGAGCGGGGGGAGGGATGCTCGACGAAAGGCAATGATTTTAATGAACCGCCCTGCGGTGAAGACGGGGGTTGCCTCACGTCCCGATTTCTCGCGTCGTGTTTCGGCTCCAATTCCAGTTGAATTTCTGCTCCGTCTCTGCTCCTGCTCCGCTCGCTAGCTCGCCCGCTCGCACTTCCCAGCGTGCACACGTTGGGGTCACGGGGTCACGCAGATCACGCAGTACGGCAATACGGCAACAACATAAGCACCTACTGACTTACTGGTCTTATTGGACCTGACAGCAGCCTTCGACACGGTCTCTCATCAGAAACTGACTTTGCAACTGAGGAAGGGACAGGCACTGAATTGGATGGTCAGTTTCCTTGACCAACGCACCCAGACCATCAATGTTGGTCCTTTCTGTTCCCAAACCTTGAAACTTACTAAGGGGGTGCCCCAGGGCTCTTGTCTGCGCCCAACTTTGTTTAATATCTATGTGGTCCCCCTTGCCAAGGTTATTAGGGAGTACGGCTTCACTCCTTTTTCTTTTACTGACGATATCCAGTTGCTCCGGCACTTTGATAAGGACTCTGAGTCTGTTGATCAGCGTTTTACTAATGGGATGCCAGCTATTGCAGAGAGGATGACGAACCACATTCTGCAACTAAATGCATCCAAGACAGAAATGTTGTTGTTTGGGTCAGCTCAGAATCTCTGATGGTGGCCCGCTACTTTGGGTTCTGCTCTTACTTCTACCCTGGTGGCAAAAAACCTGGGAGTACACTTGGATGTGTTGTTATCCATGAAGGGCCAAGTGATGACTACAGCAGGGACTTGTTATCATACACTAAGGGGCAGATTTACAATAACTGGCGCATCCCTGCATATCAGCAGGGATGCGCCACTTATTGTGCGCCATGCCTCCGCCACCATAGATGCGCCGCATTTAGAATGCGGCGCACCATGGGGCAAAAAGGCATGGATGCGTCACTCATCTGTGCCGTAAAAGCGGCGCATTGCTGGAGTTGCGTCGCAAGCGCGACGCAGCTCCAGCAAGACTCCGGGGTTCCCTATCTTTCAAATGTTGCGTCAATCCTTACGCCTGCTTCAAGCAGGCGCAGGGTTTTGTCGCAGCATGGGCCCCAAAGTGGCTGAGTGAAATCTTGTAGATTTCACTCAGCCACTTTTAGGAAGCGTGCCTGCTCCGGAACGCCCCCCCCCCCCCTGCGCCGGAACGCCTCCTTCTGGCGCAGGGTTTTACAACATGACGCATCTCCCAGATGCGTCACGTTGTAAATACCCAGCACCATGGTGCCTCTTTTGCGCCGCCCCTGCGTCACAAAAGTGACGCAACGGTGGCGTAAAAGAGTCGCAAGGGGCTTGTAAATATGCCCTAAGCCTTTTGCGCAGAGTTTTTCGGTGGCTGCCTCTCGCTGTACGAAGAACCGTGATCGAGGCTTTGATCTTGGGCCGCTTGGATTATTGCAATGCACTGCTGGAATCTGCAAATGAGTCCAGATTGCAGATTGTACAGAATGTGGTGGCTCGACTGGCCCTAAAAACAACACCTTGCACCTCCTCAGGTCCATTGTTTCAACAAATTCACTGGCTCCCCATCCGCCAGAGAATTAATTTTAAGCTTTGTTGCCTCACCCATAAAGTTTATATGGTGCGAGTCCCAAGTACCTGTCAGATAAATTTAAAATCTACTGTCCGATTCGTCATCTTAGATCGGAAGGTAAAGGGTTGCTAGTGATTCCCCGGTTTAAGAAGTTTAGATCCTGAGGCAAAACCGTTGTCCATCTAGCCTCAAAATTGTGGAATACCTTGCCCGAGGAACTACGCAAATGCTCCAACTTACTCTGTTTCAGGAAACGCCTGAAAACAGTATTGTTCAGATCTTAAAACCTGTCTGCCCATGTTTATCTGACTTACCCACTTCTACAGCACGGAGATACCCCTTCGGGGGTGATTCCTGCGCTTTACAAATCCCAATACAAATACAAATATACTTCTATGTGTGTGTACTTTGTGGGCTCTGTAGATCAGCGCTAGGACTTGTCTGCTTCCGCTTAGGGACTCTTTTTCTGTTCAACTGCCTCTGTTTAACTGTTTTGATAGAAAACGACCAGCAGAGGTCAGTTTAACACCAGAATTTCTTTCTGTTGAGGTACTTCCTTTTTCAATATTTCTGGCTACTGCCTCCATTTAACTTTCTTAGTAGAAAAAGACCAGCAGCGGTCAGTAAAATACCAGAATCAGATTACAGTCCTTAGAAATAGTCTTCCAGGAGCAACCCTAGACAATAATCTTGTTTTTGCAGTGATATGACCAACAAAGGCCCTGCTTTTATATTAAACCATGGCTTTGGACTATACCATTTCTAATTGAAAGGCAATAGTTCTCTCTGTGTGTTCCTATACCCGGCGTGTCATGCAGTTTGGTGCTTACTTTCCCTCCATGTTAAAGAACAGTAGATGTTTCAGCACCCAGGCTAATGTGCTGCATGGCTAAATGCATATAAGGTCCCAAAGGCGAGACCGATTGCATTGCAAATGCTTGTTTACTGTTGTGTTTCCCCTCTGGGTAAAGGAGGAACGTTTTGTTTGTGTTTGTCGGCTACAGCAACGCTGTGGAGATGGGAGGGGTGTTCGTGCGTTGGTCCCTGCACGTCTGGTCTCTATGGTATGTACCGTGCAGTGGGGACGTGAACAAATAAAGTTCCCGAGGGCAGTTTGCCTAAGTGAGGTACTGACAAGCAGCATGTTGTGGGCTCAATTATTTCAAAAGGGCCCTCATGTTTGTTTTTATACCATGGGCACTGCCACATAACAGGATCACCATGGACTACAGGCCAGCTATGAGGCATGGAATCTGAGAGACTGAACCATGCCTGTGCCCAGGGAGGGGGTGTGTCCTCATAATAACCCGTTTGTAAATGCACCAGCCTCAGACCGCATTCACACTGGGATACAGGCCCCAGACGATGAGAATGCGAGCAGACACCACTTCACATCCAATTCATATTCCGCAGACAGGAGCCTCTTAATTACCGTAATTGAGCGTGGGATGAAGATTTTTGTGTTAATCAAGTATCCAGGATGGGGGGTTGGAGAAAGGCGAGCAGTATCCTAAGAAGACCTCTGTGTGTGACACAACCTCTCTGTGTGAAGTTAGCTCGTGGACCAGGGTCAGCGGACTCGATAATTCTCGCCTCGGTGCCTACTCTAACCAGGGATCACACTCGGCAACTCTGGGCATTAGCTTGTCTCATCTCCACAGCGGCCCCCCACATTCGCCGGGGATGCCTAGTTTCACCTTGGAGATACCCAGTAGGGACCATCTCACAGGGATAACCAGGACGGGTTTCCCAGCGGTCTTCAGCGCCACGACGCCTCAGGGCAGCAGTGCGCTTTACAAGACACATACATTTACATTTACAATTAGAAGACCTCTGTGTGTGGATACAAGTGCATTCTGCAGCACACATAGCAGGAACAACTCCCTTTTTATGATTGCTTATGTGCAGGAAGGTTCCCCATCCTGCAAATAAACACGCATCCCTACAATGCTGGTACCCTTGTACAATGGAATAGACACATGTGTCGGTGCTAGGCAGCTTTTTACAATGAGGAAAGTTATATCAACATCTCATTAAACAGCTAGATTTAAACATTATGTAAAATATGTCTATATATGTGTTTTACACTTTCTCCAAAACATGCGGTATTCGCTGTGTGTCCTCGGCCATCGCGACGTCATTGCAAAAACAAAAATATCTTGATATAAGATGATTAATGTACTTTTTAAATAAATTGATAACAAACACAAAAAGGAGTGCACCATGCATATGTAATGTTCAATATCTAATAACAGGAAAAAAAGTTATATTTATGAAATAGAATTTAAAAAACCATAGAAATTCACTGAAAAAAGCTAAAATTTCAGGCACATTAGAGTGAGGAAATGGTATTTGAAAAACCATAGACATTCACTTAAAAAACTAAGGGTCACAGGGATGTTATAGTTAGAAAATACAATTTAAAAAACCTTAAAAAATCCCTGAAACAACCAAAGGTTACAGGGACGTTATAGTTAGTTTGACATTTCACTCATACAAAAGCAGCGAAATTCAGCAGTTATAGTTAGCTGAGATAACTATAACAAACGTCCTCGCTATGCACTGCTTATGACCTTACATATTACATCACTCATGACATGGGCAGTGAAATCACTCATGACATCGCAAATGACATCACTGATGATATCATCGACAGAATCTCTGACGCACCCGGTCACACCCCCATATAAACTTTCATACATCCACTCCAACTTCCACACTACCATTCTCAAACCTATTCACACACCCATACCAGTACTAACACAGCTACTCACTGATTCATCGATCAACACACACATCCACTCACTAACCCATGCAGCCACTCACACACTAAGTCAGTCACCGATAGAGTTACTCAAACACATGCTTACTCACCCATACAGTCAATCATACAACCGCTTACTCAAAATACAGTTACACATACACTCACTTAGCCACTCACACATATACTAATACATACACACTCACCTATACAGTCACTGACACAAGCACACACTCACCGATACAGCCACTCGTTTATTCACTCATTCACCCACACAGTCACTCACATACCCATCACTCCCCTATACTCCTGTTCACATACCCAGTTACTCACCCACATACCACTGACACATGCATTCACTCATCAATGCAGCCATACGCACACTCACTCAGCCATACAGCCCTACAAACACACTCTCACTGACCCATAGAGGCACTGACTCACCCACTCACTCATCCATACAGGCAGTCACATACCCCTTCATCTACTTACACAGACATTCAGACACCCATGGAGGTATTCGGACATTCACTCACCCATACAGAAACTCACATACCCACTCACACACATACATATAATCACTTTGACACCAACTGCCATATAGATACAGACAATCACACAACCAGTCACTCACCCATACATTCACCAAGACACTAGATACAGTTAGTTATGAATCCACTGAACCATCCAATCAGGCACTCATACAGCGACTGATTCACCAGTACACCTTGGTATATATATTTAACACACAAACATTTATAAAAATATTCACAACCACTGGATGATGTCATCAGTGATGTCATTTGAGATGTCATCAGTGATATCACAGACCATGTTATGAGTGATTGACTGATGGAATATGTGAGGTCATAAGCAGTGCATTGCAGGGGCATGAGTTATATTTAGTTCAGCTAACTATAACTGTTGAATTTTTCTGTGGTTCTGTATGAGTGAAATGTCAGCCCCTGTAACCTTTATTTTTTTATTAAGGTAATATATATATTTGTTTTATACACATGCATACATATATATGTATGTGTGTATATATATATTTACATATATATGTAAAAAGACTAATCTATTTATATAAATACATATTTGCTTTCTACCCTAACAAACGCAACCCCAAAACGCCATCCACTCTAAGTCCTAAAAATCCCAGAGCCATCCAAATACCCTCACCCACCATAAACTCTAAAAACACCCTTTGTGTGGCATTCTTGGTCCCGCTGGCTGCCTTCCTCTTGATGATAACTGCCCTTCAGGGAGATTGGGATGGGGAGGTGTGACATATGTGAGGGTACCTGGATAAACATCATCTGCTGGGGATGGAGTGGTGATGTCAGGGAGCAGGGAACTGTGCTGCGGTGGTACTCTGACTCTAGAGGGGGGTGGGCTGCGGTGAGAGTGGTGATCTCAGGGTGCTGAGGACTGTGCTGCGGTGGTACTCTGACTCTAGAGGGGGGTGGGCTGTGGTGGGAGTGGTGATGTCAGGGAGCAGGGAACTGTGCTGCGGTGGTACTCTGACTCTAGAGGGGGGTGGGCTGTGGTGGGAGTGGTAATCTCAGGGTGCTGAGGACTGTGCTGCGGTGGTACTCTGACTCTAGAGGGGGGGTGCTGGGGTGGGAGTGGTAATCTCAGGGTGCTGGAGGCTGTGCTGCGGTGGTACTCTGACTCTAGAGGGGGGTGGGCTGCGGTGAGAGTGGTGATCTCAGGGTGCTGAGGACTGTGCTGCGGTGGTACTCTGACTCTAGAGGGGGGTGGGCTGTGGTGGGAGTGGTGATCTCAGGGTGCTGAGGACTGTGCTGCGGTGGTACTCTGACTCTAGAGGGGGGTGGGCTGTGGTGGGAGTGGTGATCTCAGGGTGCTGAGGACTGTGCTGCGGTGGTACTCTGACTCTAGAGGGGGGGTGCTGGGGTGGGAGTGGTAATCTCAGGGTGCTGAGGACTGTGCTGCGGTGGTACTCTGACTCTAGAGGGGGGTGGGCTGTGGTGGGAGTGGTAATCTCAGGGTGCTGAGGACTGTGCTGCGGTGGTACTCTGACTCTGGAGGGGGGTGTGCTGGGGATGGAGTGGTAATCTCAGGGTGCTGAGGACTGTGCTGCGGTGGTACTCTGACTCTGGAGGGGGGTGTGCTGGGGATGGAGTGGTGATCTCAGGGTGCTGGGGGCTGTGCTGCGGTGGTACTCTGACTCTAGAGGGGGGTGGGCTGTGGTGGGAGTGGTGATCTCAGGGTGCTGAGGACTGTGCTGCGGTGGTACTCTGACTCTAGAGGGGGGTGGGCTGTGGTGGGAGTGGTGATCTCAGGGTGCTGAGGACTGTGCTGCGGTGGTACTCTGACTCTAGAGGGGGGTGGGCTGTGGTGGGAGTGGTGATCTCAGGGTGCTGAGGACTGTGCTGCGGTGGTACTCTGACTCTAGAGGGGGGTGGGCTGTGGTGGGAGTGGTGATCTCAGGGTGCTGAGGACTGTGCTGCGGTGGTACTCTGACTCTAGAGGGGGGTGGGCTGTGGTGGGAGTGGTAATCTCAGGGTGCTGAGGACTGTGCTGCGGTGGTACTCTGACTCTGGAGGGGGGTGTGCTGGGGATGGAGTGGTAATCTCAGGGTGCTGAGGACTGTGCTGCGGTGGTACTCTGACTCTGGAGGGGGGTGTGCTGGGGATGGAGTGGTGATCTCAGGGTGCTGGGGGCTGTGCTGCGGTGGTACTCTGACTCTAGAGGGGGGTGGGCTGTGGTGGGAGTGGTGATCTCAGGGTGCTGAGGACTGTGCTGCGGTGGTACTCTGACTCTAGAGGGGGGTGGGCTGTGGTGGGAGTGGTGATCTCAGGGTGCTGAGGACTGTGCTGCGGTGGTACTCTGACTCTAGAGGGGGGTGGGCTGTGGTGGGAGTGGTGATCTCAGGGTGCTGAGGACTGTGCTGCGGTGGTACTCTGACTCTAGAGGGGGGTGGGCTGTGGTGGGAGTGGTGATCTCAGGGTGCTGAGGACTGTGCTGCGGTGGTACTCTGACTCTAGAGGGGGGTGGGCTGGGGTGGGAGTGGTGATCTCAGGGTGCTGAGGACTGTGCTGCGGTGGTACTCTGACTCTAGAGGGGGGGTGCTGGGGTGGGAGTGGTAATCTCAGGGTGCTGAGGACTGTGCTGCGGTGGTACTCTGACTCTAGAGGGGGGTGGGCTGGGGTGGGAGTGGTGATCTCAGGGTGCTGAGGACTGTGCTGCGGTGGTACTCTGACTCTAGAGGGGGGTGGGCTGGGGTGGGAGTGGTGATCTCAGGGTGCTGAGGACTGTGCTGCGGTGGTACTCTGACTCTAGAGGGGGGTGGGCTGTGGTGGGAGTGGTGATCTCAGGGTGCTGAGGACTGTGCTGCGGTGGTACTCTGACTCTAGAGGGGGGTGGGCTGTGGTGGGAGTGGTGATCTCAGGGTGCTGAGGACTGTGCTGCGGTGGTACTCTGACTCTAGAGGGGGGTGGGCTGTGGTGGGAGTGGTGATCTCAGGGTGCTGAGGACTGTGCTGCGGTGGTACTCTGACTCTAGAGGGGGGTGGGCTGTGGTGGGAGTGGTGATCTCAGGGTGCTGAGGACTGTGCTGCGGTGGTACTCTGACTCTAGAGGGGGGTGGGCTGGGGTGGGAGTGGTGATCTCAGGGTGCTGAGGACTGTGCTGCGGTGGTACTCTGACTCTAGAGGGGGGTGGGCTGGGGTGGGAGTGGTGATCTCAGGGTGCTGAGGACTGTGCTGCGGTGGTACTCTGACTCTAGAGGGGGGTGTGCTGGGGTGGGAGTGGTGATCTCAGGGTGCTGAAGACTGTGCTGCGGTGGTACTCTGACTCTAGAGGGGGGTGTGCTGGGGTGGGAGTGGTGATCTCAGGGTGCTGAAGACTGTGCTGCGGTGGTACTCTGACTCTAGAGGGGGGTGTGCTGGGGTGGGAGTGGTGATCTCAGGGTGCTGAGGACTGTGCTGCGGTGGTACTCTGACTCTAGAGGGGGATGTGCTGGGGTGGGAGTGGTGATCTCAGGGTGCTGAGGACTGTGCTGCGGTGGTACTCTGACTCTAGAGGGGGGTGGGCTGTGGTGGGAGTGGTGATCTCAGGGTGCTGAGGACTGTGCTGCGGTGGTACTCTGACTCTAGAGGGGGGTGGGCTGTGGTGGGAGTGGTGATCTCAGGGTGCTGAGGACTGTGCTGCGGTGGTACTCTGACTCTAGAGGGGGGGTGCTGGGGTGGGAGTGGTAATCTCAGGGTGCTGAGGACTGTGCTGCGGTGGTACTCTGACTCTAGAGGGGGGTGGGCTGTGGTGGGAGTGGTGATCTCAGGGTGCTGAGGACTGTGCTGCGGTGGTACTCTGACTCTAGAGGGGGGTGGGCTGTGGTGGGAGTGGTGATCTCAGGGTGCTGAGGACTGTGCTGCGGTGGTACTCTGACTCTAGAGGGGGGTGGGCTGTGGTGGGAGTGGTGATCTCAGGGTGCTGAGGACTGTGCTGCGGTGGTACTCTGACTCTAAAGGGGGGGTGGGCTGTGGTGGGAGTGGTGATCTCAGGGTGCTGAGGACTGTGCTGCGGTGGTACTCTGACTCTAGAGGGGGGTGGGCTGTGGTGGGAGTGGTGATCTCAGGGTGCTGAGGACTGTGCTGCGGTGGTACTCTGACTCTAGAGGGGGGGTGCTGGGGTGGGAGTGGTAATCTCAGGGTGCTGGAGGCTGTGCTGCGGTGGTACTCTGACTCTAGAGGGGGGTGGGCTGCGGTGAGAGTGGTGATCTCAGGGTGCTGAGGACTGTGCTGCGGTGGTACTCTGACTCTAGAGGGGGGTGGGCTGTGGTGGGAGTGGTGATCTCAGGGTGCTGAGGACTGTGCTGCGGTGGTACTCTGACTCTAGAGGGGGGTGGGCTGTGGTGGGAGTGGTGATCTCAGGGTGCTGAGGACTGTGCTGCGGTGGTACTCTGACTCTAGAGGGGGGGTGCTGGGGTGGGAGTGGTAATCTCAGGGTGCTGAGGACTGTGCTGCGGTGGTACTCTGACTCTAGAGGGGGGTGGGCTGCGGTGAGAGTGGTGATCTCAGGGTGCTGAGGACTGTGCTGCGGTGGTACTCTGACTCTAGAGGGGGGTGGGCTGTGGTGGGAGTGGTGATCTCAGGGTGCTGAGGACTGTGCTGCGGTGGTACTCTGACTCTAGAGGGGGGTGGGCTGTGGTGGGAGTGGTGATCTCAGGGTGCTGAGGACTGTGCTGCGGTGGTACTCTGACTCTAGAGGGGGGGTGCTGGGGTGGGAGTGGTAATCTCAGGGTGCTGGAGGCTGTGCTGCGGTGGTACTCTGACTCTAGAGGGGGGTGGGCTGCGGTGAGAGTGGTGATCTCAGGGTGCTGAGGACTGTGCTGCGGTGGTACTCTGACTCTAGAGGGGGGTGGGCTGTGGTGGGAGTGGTGATCTCAGGGTGCTGAGGACTGTGCTGCGGTGGTACTCTGACTCTAGAGGGGGGTGGGCTGTGGTGGGAGTGGTGATCTCAGGGTGCTGAGGACTGTGCTGCGGTGGTACTCTGACTCTAGAGGGGGGGTGCTGGGGTGGGAGTGGTAATCTCAGGGTGCTGAGGACTGTGCTGCGGTGGTACTCTGACTCTAGAGGGGGGTGGGCTGCGGTGAGAGTGGTGATCTCAGGGTGCTGAGGACTGTGCTGCGGTGGTACTCTGACTCTAGAGGGGGGTGGGCTGTGGTGGGAGTGGTGATCTCAGGGTGCTGAGGACTGTGCTGCGGTGGTACTCTGACTCTAGAGGGGGTGGGCTGTGGTGGGAGTGGTGATCTCAGGGTGCTGAGGACTGTGCTGCGGTGGTACTCTGACTCTAGAGGGGGGGTGCTGGGGTGGGAGTGGTAATCTCAGGGTGCTCAGGACTATGTTGGGGTGGTACTCTGACTCTAGAGGGGGATGTGCTCGGGTGGGAGTGGTGATCCCAGGGAGCTGGAGACTGCTGGGGTGGTACTTGGACTCTACTGAGGGTGTGGTGGGGTGGAAGTGGTGAGCAGCAGCAGTACACCCACTGTTCTGTGTGGTGATGATGGGAACACTTTCCTGCTACCAGGATCTGCCACTGATGTGCCTTTTTTTAGTTTGTTTACAACCCTTGCCAGCTTTAAACTTCATAAAGCTTGCTAAGTTTGATCAAGTTGCAGTCATCTAACTTTGCAATGAATTTCTCTCAATTCACACTGCAAAATCAATTTCTCAAGCACAAAAGGAGGAGTCGCTAACCTGAGACTTACTGTTTGGGACATAAGTACCTTGTACGGCCACAAGGCTAAACATGTCTTTGTTAAGTAAACATTTACCTGCCTCTCAAAACAATTACATTTTAACAACTGGAAATATGTCAGATCCAGTGTCTGTTTGTCGAAGATATAAATAGCAAAAGCAGGCTGTAAATATTTCAGCAGCCTTTAAACGTGGTGCAGCAGAGAGGGCTTCCTGCCTCCTGGTGAGAGTGGGGGGGCTGGGGTGAGACGGTAAAGGGCCCCCGGGCCTGCATGCCGGCTGACACTGTTCTGATTTTGTTTTGGATTTGTTCTAAAATGAAGCCTAGTTTGTTGTTTGCTGCTGGCTATTTTCAGTGAAGAAGTTATTTCAAAATAGTAGCCTCGACGTTTGACCTAAAATGTGTTGTAAATTGCACCCACTCAGAGTAGTGTGAGCTGTGCACCTAACAAGAAGTGGCAGCTGTGGGGGTGATCTGTGAGGCTGTGCGTCACTGTCCAATCAGAGCTCGCCTGAAGCCAATCCCGGAAGCAGATGCTGTTCCTCTCACTGTCACCAGAAAGGGGACAGGGCTGGTGACATCAGTGACCTGACAGCAGTATGTGTCTGGGCCTGCCTGAGGCCAGCAGACAGACATGGAAACTATTAGTCTTGTTAGTAAGAATTTAGAAAACAGTCACTTGAGCCCCTGCCTCTCCCTCCAGAAACTGCTCCTAAAACAAGTAAAGCTACTTTTAGAAAGTAGCAGATTGTAGTGTACCCACGAATGGATTACGTCCCCCTTTTGATTCCATGTTGCCATTATTATCACTGGTATATGCAAATATTTATCACTATTGGTATTCTTATTACTATAGTAACAGTGTGCTTTAGATCTTGCTACAAACAGCTTTAGCTGGTAGCATGCCTTCTTTTGGTGATTTTAGCTCAGCCCCCTTGCAGTATGTAATTCTCACCATCATTCTGTTGGCTGTTTATGTCTACTCTGCCTCTTAGGGAGTGCATCCTTTGCAGAGCATCAGGTGCTCTGCTTTCAGGCAGAGCAGTAGCTGGCAGAAACTATTTGTTAAACAAAGGAGCCATCTTATAAACAAAGCTTAAATCACTAAATGCAGCCTCGTTGGCGGACACTTTAAAGGGTCTGGTATTTGAGGGCACTTTCCTGCCAAAAGACACTTAAGGCTGTATTACGAGTTTGGCGATCCGACCGCCTGGGACCTATGTTCCCGCCGACAGTAGCCCACAGCGTTGGCGGTCTATAGACCGTTGTATTACGAGGATGACCGCGGTGCCAGCATGGTGGATGCGGAAAGCTTGCGGTGGTGGTGAGTAGTGTTTCCAAATATATCAATGCCTGTGTGTGCATTTCAACTGTATATGTGTTGGATACACACATATGTGTGATACATGTGGAAATACACCATATACCCATTGCCAGAGTCCGGCCCATATGTGTCCAGTCCTGGCAATAGGAATATGGTACGAAAAGAACTCACCTGCAGACCGTCGCAAGCAGGGTTGTAATCCTCGGGGTGAAGATGCTGCTGTGAGTGGGGGACCTGAAGAAAGGGATCTACGTTAGACTCTTCCTGGAAGAACAAGAAAGGGGTGAGTATGCACCCCAAATCCTTTGTTTCCACCACCTTGAAGCAGGCGGTTGAACCACCGCGCTAAACTCAAGGAAAAGGCAACTCGTAATACGGACAGAGGTGCAGCTACCCTATACTGCCGTATTGCAGCTGCCTTTTCCTGACCGTGAACCCGGCAAGTGTCAGTCTGCTGGGGGTCTCAGCGGTTCAGCCGCGGTCCCTGCAGAGGCAATCCATCCAACTCATAATACGGTGGTCTGACTGCCAAGCTTTCCGCGGTCACACTGCCATCGCATGTACGACAGTCTATGGACCACCACACTCATAAGAAGGCCCTTAGTAACAAAAGCTATGTATTTGCTGCTCTCTCTCCAGCGCACTCCAAAGATAACCATTACAGAGTTTTCAAAAGCAGGACCCCCTCATTAAAAAATGAAGTCCATGCTAACATGGCCACCACTTGAATTGATGGGTGTGGAATAGGAGATGCTGAGGTAGCCACATCTCTTTAGACAATGTGCTGTAGTCCAAAGTGAACATACCTTATGAGGTCATATAGTTGACACAGTGCTAGCTGTGGAAATGCTGTCAACATGGCACATGACATTCCACAAGCCCTCTGGGGCAAGTGTTTATCATTGGATTGCCAATTGGTAAACAGCCACTGGTGTAGCTGAAATCACAAGTCAGTAGCAGCATCTGGGGCCCTTTGGGGGGAAGGGGAGAGTTCACATGTGTCTTAGGACCATTTCAAGGAGTGAACAGAGGGATCACACTCTTCAGTGATCATTATCAAAGGCCCATTTAAATACTCAATGCTTATACACACCATCCTTCAATAGACTAACCTTTGGCATGTCATTGCTTTTCCCTAGTTGTCCACCTAGCATTTTGCTTCCCAGTCTTCTATATTGCAGTTGTCCTTTGCCCCAGGGACTTATTGTATTTTCCTTTATCTCGCCAGAGACTCTCACCATACTTTCCAGGTGTATGCCACAGAGATCTCCCACCTGTTAACGTCACTTATACTAACCATGTCATATCCTCCTCTCTGCAGTGACTTATCCCGTCTCTGCTTGCCAAGTCCTTCTGCTCCATTCCCCAGACATCAGTTCTCTCTTTTCCCAGTGACTTGTCTGCCACCGCTCACGCTAAATCCTGACCTTCTTCTTCCCCGTTACATTCATATTATCTTCTCTGGCCAGTGACCTTTCTCTCATCTTCTTTTCTGCCCATTGACCAGTCCTGTATCCTCTCTCTCTAGTGTTTTATTTTACCCTCTGACATATGTCATTTAAGTCCCAATTCACTTCAGGAGTACACTTGCAAAGCTCTGAAGAACCTCAGGGGAGGCATCTAGAGACTCGCAGGTTGTCAGCCAGAGGCCAAACAGCAGGTTCTAGTCTAGGTCCAATTGCCATTGGTCAGCTGGTCAGCCTCTTTAGCTTGTTGATTCCCTTTAGATTCAACAGGAGGTTGAAACTTATGGCCCTTTCAGTCCACGTCTGTGCCCAAAGTCAAGAGGAGAACAGATTCTAGGCTCTTTTAGGGCTCATGCAGCAGGTTCTGTTCTCTGTTCTGTTTATCTTGCACAGGTCCAGGAGTATTCAGAAGTGGGTCTGTGGAGATGCCACATTCATATTCTGGAATGAGTTAAAAGGAAGAAATGGCCTCCGGCACGTTTAAGTCTTAAAGGATCCCAAGGATAACCATATCAATTTTCAAGATGGTGACAGTCCTCTTCCACATTAACCTTGGGCTTTGGGGAGAGGATGTAGCCTGACGACTAGAGCGGTCGACCTCGAAGCTGGGGAACCGGGTTTGGGTCTCAGTAATGACACTCAACATCCTGTGGTTCTGGACAGATCACCTAATCTCCCCGTGCCTAACAAAAATGAATGTGTCCATCTGGAACGAAACTGGTGCTCATGTAAAGCGCTCTGATACCCGATGTTTCGGGTTTAGTTTGAGATATATAAAAAAAAAATTTTTAAATTGAGGGCTAGGTGTGTGTGTGTTGAGGGGTGTACTATGGTAATCCTAGTGTCTTCCCACATGTAAAACCAAAATCCAGTTTGAGGCTGGCCCTGCACCCCCAAGAAACTAAGATGTCCAAGAGCATTGGTGAGCTGATGCTCAGAGAGTCACTGTTTGGGCATGTATCTTCCAGCAGATCAGACAGTACCACAGAGATTTGGGTTATTTCATCCCATGGGAGCTGTTTAGGGGATGGAGGGATGTTAACCTTGCTGTCCTTCTTTGCCATGCTCACTCTGAGAGGAGCCCCTGAGTTTTGCGAGCAGCCCGCTGAACCTTGCAAACTTAGTTGTGTTTGTTCCTGCATCTGGGCTTTTCGATCAATTCTCCCAACCCCTGATTTTGGCTTGTTGACACCCTCATTAAAGTTTTTTTTGCCAGATTTGTATTCACTGTGGGGGGCCAGCTCACTATTGAGAGTGAAGACCCCCTTCTCTATCGGTGTACTGTTCCGGCTCCTCCCTGTTGCATCCAAGTTCTCCACTGCTCTAGTAGCTCACAAGGGGTCTAGCACCTTGTTGGTCTTTTGGTAAAAGTTTGTTATCAGCTTTGAAGTTGATCTACACATATTGCTGCCATGTGGGTAGGATCATGCTGTACCACCGCAGTCTCTGCATGCATTGTTGTCACAACAAGCGTTCACATAGAACTCATTTCAGAGACCTATTGATAGCATTGCAGAACTTTCAGTGTGGACTCAATCTTTATGCCAACATTCTTGGCTAAATCAACATTGATATTTTATTAAAAATTGTAGAAAATATTGACCAACAGCCAGTATTTCTAGATAACTTCAAATCAGCTGAACCAAGTGTTATTTGAAAAACAGTTATATAATTTCAATGTATTCATCAAACCACTTTGTGGCAAACAACCCGGCCCGACTGGGCGCAAGGATCTGTAGGGACACAAAAGTAGAGGCTCAAGGGACAGAACATCTCAAAACAGGCAGCAGAGTGGGGGGAGCTGGACAGATGTGCCAGGGCTGTGGGTGGAGGCTGGATAGGGTGACCAGTCTCCACAGCGCCACATGTCTACGAGATGCCTGGCTCGGAACTCGACTGCCCTCCGCTCGCTCACGTGCCTCCAGCATCATAAGTCCTACATCAACAGCCAGAAACAGAAGCCAGAAGCAGCAGTCTGCCCAGTCTGATTCTAGTGTTTTTCTGCAACTTTTAGTTGATGTGGTCCTGGGATGTTTATGTTTGGGACATTTCTAAATTTTATTTTCTTAACTGACATTGCTGATTTACTCATAGTGGGTAAAGTGTATAGAATAAATATATTATCACCACCAGAACGTCACTTTTTGTGATGTTCTGGTGGCGATAAGCCCTTCACCTTTTTTACAACACCGCCATGTAAATAAGGCCCCTTTCACATTATACTTAACATGAAAGGGGTGGGCAATGTGTGTTGCGGTGGGCGTTCCGCCACAACACCCATTGCTTTTTGATGCTGACCCTATTTGCAAGGGTGCCGTAAATAGAAGGCAGTTCCGAAAATACGACCAGGGAAAAACAGGTCTTAACCTGGCAAAATGAGGAGAAATTATTATTTCACCTCGTTTTTGCTGTTTCTATGTGTGCTGCACTCTGTAGCACACATCAATAACAGCAAATCGCCACTAGCAGGGACGGCTCCTCAGCAGTGGCGAAATTCTTCCCCACAACCCAGGCCCAGTTGCACTATGGTGCAAGGGTGCCTGCATTGGCGCTAGACAGCTAAATTTAGCCCCAGCCCAAGGGGTGCTCCACATTCTTGTAAATACGGTGCATTCCTGCATTTTCAGAATGGCGCAGTGTGGCGTTAGCACTTTTGGCTTAATGCCCCACTCTGCCATTCTCTTGTAAATATGGCACATGTTTCTTGTTCTCACTGTCTCGTTCTTTATGGTAATTTGGTGACCACCATTTTATGGAGCCTGTATGTGTGTATGTGTGAGAGGGAGAGAAATGGTTTGTTTTTGTGTAGGGACCATTCTGTCTTTGTTCTTCATGCTTCCCTCTTAGTTGGCCATGCAATGACCACCATTTTGTTGAGCCACTGAGTGTGTGTCTCTGGTGGCCAGTTTGTCATTGCTCCCCATGCCTTCTTCTTTACTGGCCATGTGGTGGTAATAATGCCCTCGCCTTTTTGTGCAGTAAGGAAGTGTTTTAATCATTTTATTCTACTTTCAAAAGCCATTTTTTAAGAACATAGGGGCATATTATCAAGGAACAGCGTTAAAATTATTGCCGCTCTAGCGGCAGGAAGCTGCCGCTACAGCGGCGATAATGAGCTTGATAATACGCCCTTGAGAATTCCAATAGAAGCCCATGTTCTGGTGTTAACCTGGGCTTCTATTGGAATTCTCTACGGCATATTATCAAGCCCATTATTGCTGTTTTAGCGGTAGTTTCCTGCCACTTAAGCGGCGATAATTTTAACGCCGTTCCTTGATAATATGCCCCATAAATTGTAGAAGCCCATTACACTTTTGCTAACTTTTTTACTTTTTTCCTGACATATTTATTAGCATTGTGGTTGATTGTAGTGGTGTGTAGTACACAGATATGTTTCATTCATTTATTACATTTTGGCTTGTCTCCCATGTGCACTAGGATACTTGTCATTACTTTTAATTACATTTTACCTGCCTCAGACAGGGGTCCTATAGGCCCTGAAAAGACACCACTTAATATTTAATCGATATATTACTGCCTCCCTTTGCCTCTCAGAGGGATCTCTTGTGGCCTGAAGGGACACCAGCTATTATTTAATGTATTCAATTTGCCTGGCTCCCTGTGCATTCCATAGGTGTCCCGTGGGCCCTTGAGAGACAGCAGATATTATTTAATTCTTGTTTTCAATCTTTCCTGGTTCCCTTTGCTTCCTATAGAGGTCCCACGTTACATTGGGGGACACAAGCATCTAACTAATTTATTTGATTTTTGCCTGGCCCTCCTGCCTCCCATTGGAGTCCTGTGGGCCCGAGAAGGTCACAATATTAGCTTTTCCTGTGTAATGTTTAGCAGAAAGTAAAGTTAGTTTATGCATGGGTACACCATTGTTAAGCATTGGGGATTATGACGACGTATGTGTGATTGCCTAGATTGACTTCTTGCTTACTTAGGATTGCCAGCAGGGGCAAAATACATCATCATCCCTGAGATGGAGAGAAGACTGCAACTTAGCTGACAGTGACACCAGAGCCCTCAGCTAAGCACTTCCACTCATACTGAGTGTTACCCCCATGCGGGGCATATTTCCCTGCTGTACTGGGGGAGGGGGTCGCGCGCAGCGCCCCGGTGCTCGTGACGAGTTCAGAGAAGACGTCCAGGTTCTTGCGGGAAGAATTGGAGCTCACTGTGGAGGGTGTCCTCCAAAAGTACCCTCAGCTCTACAGGGGACCTGACATCCAGATGAGCCACGGAGCATGGACGAGAACTGGGTTACCTTCAGCACGTGCTATTTGTGATTGTGGTGTTTTTACTAGCTGTAGGTACCTACCGGCGCCTACTAATAAACCTCCCTCCAGCAGCATACATCGGTTGAACCTGTACTGACATCTGATTCGCCATCACACTGGTTTCAGGACCTTATTTGTGATTGTGGTGAGATTATTAGCTGTAGGTACCTACCGGCGCCTACTAATAAAGCTCCTTCCAGCAGCATACATCCCCAAACCTGGACTGAGGTCTGGCAGGCCATCAGCTCTGGTTTCAGGACCTTATTTGTGATTGTGGTGTTTTTACTAGCTGTAGGTAAGTACCAGCACCTACTACTAAACCTCCTTCCAGCAGCACACATCGGTGGAGCCTGGACTGAGGTCTGCACCCATCAGCACATGCTCCAGAGCAGCTGATATTCGGCCCTGAGCCCTTCCGAAGAGTAGAGGATGTGCTGGGAACCTTGCAGGTCTGGCCCCTCTGGCTCCCTACACTAACAGTAGAGTCCTGGGAACAGCTGGGCCTTCCCTTCATGCTCAACCGGAGGCCCATGAACAGCAGCAAGATCACAGGTCTCTCAACATAACAAGCATTGGAAATGCAATAGGTCTCGCAGCATTAGAGTTTGTGCTTTTAGAATTGTTTATGTTTTTTTTTTTTTATCTTTAGCATTTTTGTTTCCTGTAGGCAATGCTAAAGAATTACAAAGAAAAAAAGCCATAAACAAATCTAAAAGCTCTAACTCAAATGCTCCGAGACCTATTGCATGCACCCATTCAGTTGTTGGCCTCTCAGCTGAGTCTGCCAACTAGACAACAAAGTGGAGGTGGGGCGGTTAACTAATGAGGCAGTAAAAAAACAAGACGGAGGGAAGGCAGAGAAGGGGAGGGGGGAGGTGCACGTCCAGTGTGTAACGCGGTTCCCAACCAGCCAACCCTGTTTTGAACTGGAGGAGAAAGCGAAAGCAACTCTAGATTGCACGTGCCTCCTTGCATTGGAAAAAGAATAAAAGTTTCTGGATTGAGGGAAGAAATACATCCGGCCTTCTTACCCAACAAACAAAATTATTTTGAAGGTACGAAAAAAACAGCTCGGGATCGTGTCCAGTTGCCTAAATAATTCATCACCAAAGAAAAGAACAACATGAAACACTTATAAAGCGTATGGCTACAAACAGCCTTTATTGCGCGAAATGCAAAGCCTGGTCCCTGGCGACGACCTTTGACCCAAACCTCGACTTCACTGCACGGCGACCAATCAATACTAAACAGGTAATAAAATGAATTCATCCAACGCGTTCGTTTTGTCGTACCTTCTCCACAACAAAAATCCCAATACTGCTTCACATTATCACTTCGAATACCACCGGTGGCAAAGTCTCCTCGGCAAACCTCACTCTACACAGGATTTCCCAGTGGTCATTCAATTTCCTGCCCTCTAAGCGCTGGTAGTCCCCACAGCCTGACGAGCATATCGAGGGCATGTGTATTCCTGCGGCAAGCCTCGAAAAAATACCTCGCGCTCTGCATTATAGATTTGGACAGACAGCCGTGCGTCAAGTGCTGTGTGTATTTCTTCTTTCTGACCCAGAGTTGTCGAGATGCAGCATGTTCATGTATTATTTACTGGTTTTCATAACCACAGCATTTTGCATCCTGAGACTCATAGTTACCCTTGAACATTGTACGCCAGTCCACAAATAGTGTACAGTGTGGTTTGCTTAATTTACCAATCAACTTTTCAAAACCAAAGGAACCTGCTGAGTTATCAGATCGGTATGTGTGGCGTTTCTGTGGTTTAAGTCCGGCTATGAGTGACATTCGTGACATTATCACTTCGCAACCTTATTTGCGCGCTGCACTTAAAGCCTCACTTACCAGTGTCCATGGCAACCCGCCCAACCAATGCAATATGAATATGGCTTTAAAAATTCACCCCCTCGGGAACGCTGCCAAGAACAGCAGCCAACGGTTGATCCTGGAGTGAATGAACCGAACAGCAACCCAGGAATCCGGTTCTCGGATGTCAGACCGGAAGGGGACAAACCTCGCAGCTCCAAGCCCTCCCCCTACATGTTTGCATGCATCCGTTGTAAACTAGGGGGAGGGGGCGGGAGGCGGAGAGTTGAGGCAGGCAGGCATGGGAGGAGAGGAGGAGGGGGGAGGAGAGTAGGGGAGGCACGGCCTAGCGGCCGTGCAATCAAGTAGTGAGGGGGCGGAGTTGTGGGAAGGCTGAGAGAGAGAGTAGGCGGCTGGGGGCTTGTGCACGCGCTTTTAAGCTCAATGCACATGCGCATTGAGCTTAAAAGTCACGGGCACTGCAAGGAATCGCCACGATTCCTTGCAAGTTAGATAAAGTCTGGATGAGCCCCTATAGTCTCGCTTGCTCGATGCGCATGCGCATCGACAGGCGAGACCTAAAAATGCAAAGCTTTATCTGAAGATGGACAGTTTTGTACGGTCCTGATTCATTTGTTTATTGATGGTCATACTATTTATTTTGTCCGAAATGTTTAGATTAATGATTGCTAATAATGTAAATTTTTGTAATTTACATTATAATTTCGAGTTGTATTATTCATTGTTTAATACATTGACGCAAAGTCACTGAAACCACAGGAAGACGCTGAAGAGCACATGCTGGCCAGCGCCGAGAGCACTCCTGCCTCCTGCTGTTGGGTGTAGGCATTTCTGCTACTTCCCTCTCCCCACCCATCCCCTTGTGGTGTTGTTGTGTCTCCCAGTATGTCTCCCCCTCTGTCCCTCCAGCCTACCCTTGGATGACGCCTCTCAGGTGGTGTCTGGTCCGGCACCGCTAGAGGGCCCCTTGTTTCACAAGGAGGATGGCCAGGGCCTCTGTCCCTCAAGCACTGCTGGGGTTTAGACTCTTTATCTGGGTTGGTGGCCAAACTTTAACTTATTGTTGAACTTTGGACTTTTACTTTAGATTTCAACATTACTTTTGGATAGCTGAACTATGATTCGTACTTAATCTTCTCAGTTTTTGATTCATTTTTCTCCTCATTTGACTATGTTTATAGACTGACACACTAACAGGTATTTTTTATTTGCCCATCACTTTGAAAGTCAATTCTACTACCTGGACTCAGGATCTGTTGTTGTTCTTTGTCCCCTTCCCGAGGACAGTTGAATAATCCCCCCAAAATGCCCCAGAATGTTTTTTATACTTTAAAAAAATATATATACAATTGTATTTTTCAAAACGCACATAGATGTATGCGCCGCTACTATTTTCTGTCTTTGTTGCTGCTGTTAGATGCGTGACAGTGTGTTGCTGCTGCACAGCTTAATGTCAAACGAGCCACAGTTTTTGACATCTTATGTTACATTATTCTTATATACCTGTCTGCATGACCAGGTGCACATGAAATGACACACAGTGAGAGGTGAGTGCAAGTGCAATTTATTTCAATGATTTGAAAAGGTTAAGAGTTCAATACTCTGGTTGTAGAGTGGAGGTAAGTGGGAATGGTGGAGGTGCTGGTGTGCCTAGTATAAGCGGTGGACCTTGCTGGCTTGCGTTATTCCCCAGTTGGCTGAGGCATATGGCTTCATCCTGTGGCTTAACACCTGGCTGTCTGAGCTCATTATAATCCTCATTTTACACGTACAGTTCATCACCCAAACATGGGGGTCCCCAACCTTCCTACCAACTTTTGGCATTTTAGTCCACGGTGGCTTATTTCTCCTCCACCAAGTTGGGCCTCCTAAAAGTGTAGTCTGTCTGGCTATTCTACACAACAAGATTTGCTCCAGTGCAAAATTCAACCCTTTCTTCAGTAGCTATCAGAGCTAGCCACAAGAAGACCACGTGCTTATGTATTGTCTACTACTTACCAGCAACTGGTTCCTCCTTTCCTGATCAGGTTAACTTGCCACTCCACCCCCCTGATCAATTAACATTCTCCAATGAGACTTTAATATCACCAGCAGCATCAACAAAAACTCAATACAAACCAAACTGAAAGAAATCTGCACCCTCAGGCCAGATTCACAAAGGTAAACACACTCACAAAGGGATTTTACGAGAAGTATCTTTACGACAGTTTATCTTTAACGTGCAAACGCCACAACGAGTGCAGGGACTCCGCAGTCGTAAAGATACTACTCCTAAAATTGCTTTCTGAATTGCCAAAAAATTGTAAACTTACACAAAAGTGTAAAGTTTGTCTTTGTTTAACAGGCCCTCAGTGCACTTGCACACTTGTATCTCTCAAGGTACTTAACAAACCAAGGTGCCTGTCCAATCAATGCAGCCCCAGTTTCTGCCCTCCAGGTGAAGGATGGACCCCTCCCTGTTTACAGGTTCCCACCATGTCATCAGGTGAAAGTGCTTCCATTGATGTGTCGGAGGCACTTTTCGCAAAACCGAATGCTGCAGGGGAAAGATGCATGGGAGGTTTTCTCCTGATGAGCGTGGGCCATTGATGATTGGCCCATCCAGGGTCACAGAACATCTCATTGGGAGGTGTGATGTGAAGAGGGTGGGTGGAACTCCAGAGACAATTGATGGCCTTGGAAACCACCAGTTGGTGGAGCTGAAGCTGAGCCTTCAGGATCCTAGTTACATGTAAAACAAAAAGGTAAAGCTCTACCTATCAATTCCATGTGGAGACCTGTCAAGTACATTCCAATGTCAGAACATTCTCAGGAACTCAAATCAATAGTTACACCCCCAGCACCACTCTCTCCATGGAAGAAATGTTAAGAAACCTGACTCTTTCTACAAGTGAGGAAACCTCAGAAAGAACCTACGCTCTCTTCACCAAATCTAATTCTTACAAGAAACACATCCTGAAGAAGGCTTAATCCCGGTTGGGTAACTCCGCTCCGCCAGCGGAGTTTCCGAAATGTTGTCTACTACTCTGCGTTCCGTGGTGAATGCGGAGTTTAGGCAAAACTCTAACTCCGTTGTGGGGTGGAGTTAGACGACCCCACCACCCTCCCAAAATAATGATAATATAAATTAAACACAAACTCCGATGCAGCAGTTTACAACATAGGAAACTTTGGGGTCCATTAGGATGGCGGGTGGGCTTTGCCCACCCGCCACCCTATCGGTAAACGGGACCGCCCGCCTTAAGGGCGGGGGTCCCGATGCCAGCATTAGGATGTGCCCGCCACGGTGGTGGGCACATCCTGCATTTCTAGCATTGTGGCGGGCGGTGCTCTCAGCACCGCCCGCCACAATGCTAGAAATGCATTTCTGCATTTGCATTAACAAAGCGGCAGGCACCGCGCGGTGCCTGCCGCTTTGTTAATGCAAATAAAGGGGGGTACCACACGTACCCCCCCCATGTGCAAAACGCCCCCCTCCTTCACTCTGGGGGCCCGCAGGGGGCCCCCAGAGTGAAGACCGCATGCCTTTCCGTGGCGGCATCGCCGCCACGGAAAGGCATCACCCTCAGCCCATCATAATATGGCTGGCGGTGTCTGCTTGACACCGCCACCAATTTTCCGCCCCGGCCGCAATGCGACCGGGGCGGAAAAGTGGCGGGCGGTGTTTTGCTCCGCCGTGGTCCCCCCCACCATTCTAATATGGCGGAGGGAATACAGGGAAGGATGGCGGGTGGATTGCCTCTGCCAGGCTGGCGGTGGCTACCGCCAGCCTGGCGGGGGCAATCCGCCCGCCATCCTAATGGACCCCTTTGTCTCAGAAACAAAAAAAGGAGTTTAAAAATGTCTGGAATCTTATACCCCTTTCATTATACCCTAAAGGTTCCCCCTCAAATCCCTTGACACCTAATCCTTGGTACAATGATTGCATCAACGAAATGCTGAACTTCTACTGGTGCCCACAGGACTCCCCATAAAAGTATCTTCCCAAGTCATAGCTCCTCCTGTCATAATCTCCTCTTTCACAGAAGAGACACCACACTCAGATCTGGCCTTCTAGTCAATATCTAAGACCAGGATATGGCTTTTTATCCACTTTGAGTGTGAAAAGCAAATGAAAATGATGAGGTCTCATTTACGGGCTTTTGGCGTAGAGCAGCGCAGCGAGCCACCTTGCTGCGCTGCCCAATGCTAAAGTAAAATGGCAGAAATGCACCGTATTTATCCAATACGGGCATTCCAGACCTTTCTCCCTGTGCTGGCGCCATTTCGGCAGCCTAGCACCAATGTAGGCACCCTTGCACCATGGTGAAAGGGTTCCTCCGTTGCAGGCAGGATTGTTTTTGTGCGGGAAGGAACACCTTACTGCACAAAAACAATCCATAGAGGCGTTTTCCTCTTTCTGTGTGTGCACATGGAAGGAGAAAAACATGAGGAGAAATAAGCATATTTCTCCTCGTCACGCCTCACCTCCGGAGGCGTACAGATATGGCGCTTCCTCAGGTGTACATGATTTTTGGGCAGCATCAAAACCCATGGGTGTTGCTTGGGAAAACCCGCCACAATGCCCATGGAATGCCTCCCGGTTGCAGAGTAAAGCATTCAGCGGTTTGCGCTCCATTGTCTTATTCCAGATTTATGAAGCCGCGCAGGGTGGCTTTGTGTGGCTTCATGGTTCTGATTCAGAGCCCTCCATCATGCAAGTACCACTTTACATGGTGCAAAAGTGACCAGGGGTCTCACAAGTAGGCCCCTCGTTTTTTTTTTAACTTTCAGTAATTCCTGCAGCTTTTTAGCAACGTTTAGGGCCATTATGTCGAAAACTGGACTGTTTTGTTATCTTGGTGGTGCTAAGGCTCGCGAGGCAGACGATGGACGCGTCAGAATACGTCATTAGTGTGCGTCACAAACACTGAATTTTAGGCAAATGATGCAGAGGTTCTTTTTGTAAATGAGCATCTTTTCTACAGTTTTATCGTTGGTCGAAGCCCCCAGCACTCCCCACCCCTTTGAAAGTCCTCCAATATGAAGTGCTGTACTCAGGACTGGTGGTGTGTTCAGCAGAACATGTCCACCTCTGCCCTCTACATTTGCACAATGACCTTTCTTTTGCACATGGGCTGCTCGTCTCTGTCGCACTCTTGTATTTTCTGATTTCATCAGATAGGATTTGTAAGTAACTCAGACGTCCGCATAGGCTTGCAAATAATATTTTCCCTCCCTAAGCGCTGTGTTTTGTAATTCGTCCCTCCTCCTCACACAAAGAGCCTGTCTTCTTGGAGCTTTTATTGATACGAACGGATCAGACCTTCCTGCCTTATATAAAAGCTAATTTCAGGTCACAGAAGACACCATTCTTTCTACCATAACTTTCCTTTCTCATGCAAACTTTCAATGAAGATACAAAGCCTCATTTACAAGAAAGCGAGGCACCGCAAGGCCTTGGCCTGCGCCACGCTGCAGCACTTTCAAAGCACTGGGATGTGTCATATCTACAAGGGTATGGTGGATACCTTTGCTCTCCCCTGAACTGGCACACAATTTGCCGCCATGCCCGACACAGGCACCCTTGCACCATCGTGCACGGATGCTGCATCACGTGGATGATTGTTTACGTGTCGGAAGGTGTCCCTTCCTGCATATATTCAATCTGAAACGGGGTTTTATAACTCCTATATGTGCTGCATTAGCACACATAGAACTTGCAAATCATCATTTTTTTAATGATTCTTCATATGCAGGAAGGGACACCTTCCTGCACATAAACAATCACCAGAGGTGATTTCCTCGTACTATGTGTGCTGCAGGATGCAGGACGCATAGAAAGAGGAAACAAATGAGGAGAAATTAAAACATCTGGCCTCCCTACGCCTCCCTTAGGGAGGGATTGTATTCAGACGCATTTCCAGGTTCACGATTTCTCGTAAATCTGGAAATGTGTCTGGTTCCGTGGGTGTTGCATGAGAACACCCACAGCAACACCCATGGAACGCCCCTTTCACGCAAAGTGCTGCGTGTAAAGGGGCCGTATTTACACAGTCAGGAAAAGCCACGCAGGGTGGCTTTACCTGTTCTTGTAAATATGAGGCAGCAAAATGCACTACAGGTGCTTCACAAAAAGTAACGCACCGGCGGTACAAGGGGCTTATAAATATGCATCTGTGATCACCACACAACAACCATTTTTTTCATTCCTTTTTCATCAGCCACTTTGCAGCCTCTTCTTGACATTTGTATTTAACACTTAACAAAGTCATGCTCATTTCTTCCCTTTGTTTTTCCAATTGGACCTTGTAAATGTGGGTTCTTTATCACTGTCATTTCATTTACTGGCACCTGTTGCTTTTCTATTCTTTTCTCAAGTTTTCTTCTCTTTTGTCACCTTTGCACAGCAGCTTTATCCATCTTACTCTTGGCATCTGACTCACTTCCTTTCTTTTGAGCTCAGGGGACTGTGTCAGTTTTAACTTCAGAAAGGTTCCAGCTCATCTGTTCTCTACCTGCCTCCTGTTGATATCGTTTCCACTGAGAAGAAACAATTACTTTCCATCATCTCAGTCCTTAGAGAAAGACCTTTATTTTCCAGCAATAAAAGCTTCCTTTGAGTCCATGGGTGATGGGCTGAACATACATGTGATTCCATGCCAAACAAACCCTTTCAAGGGAACTGAGGGGCATATTAGCAAGGCAGGCGATAAAATTATTGCCGCTTTAGCGGCAGAAAACTGCTGCTAAAGCGGCGATAATTGGCTTGATAATATGCTCTGTGGAATTCCAATTGAAGCCCAGGTTAGTTGTCCTTCACATTTAACCTGGGCCTCAATTGGAATTCCATAGAGCATATTTTCAAGCCCATTATCGCCGTTTTAGCGGCAGTTTTCTGCCGCTGAAGCGGCGATCATTTTATCGCCTGTCTTGATAATATGCCCCTGATTTCTTTAAAATTTGTTTATTTAATTATTTGTAGTTAATTATTTTATAATACACGCAAGCCTGCGATTCCTGTATAAAAAGGGGGGCTCTGACAGTCGAGTTGTGAAAACTTTTGTCCCCTGCAATAAGAAAATGACGAAGCCATTCAAGTGTAATGCATGACTGCAGTTGAGTTGTAATGCCACAATGTCTGCCACCAGCAGCCAAGGTGAAAGGAAGGTCACAGAGCATCACTGCAACTGATGTTTAAGCAACTCAGACGAGAGCTGACCATCGTAACTGTTTTTCTGAAATTAACACTTCTCAGCAGAAAGAGGGAAACAGCCTTTATGACGCGGGCTGAGCCGCGCCAGCGGTCTCCCCGCAAGCGTAACAATGCTTGCCTGGACCAGGCATCTACCTTAATCACGCATATGCCTGGTTAAGACTGATGGTGCTCGGATATTCAGAATGGGCGGGAGAAGAAGAGGAAGCATCGGAGCAGGAAGGTCTGGACGCAGAAGGTAAGTGAGGCTGGGGCTGGGTCTTGGAGGAATATAGCACTTTACATTGCATGCGTTTACAATGCATGCGATTACAACGCGGTCGTTACAAAGACCGCGTTGTTACATCACAGTACATTATAACACAAGCCGTTCCATCAACTTGCTGTAGGGGGCGCGCTGGATTTAGGAATAGTATGATTTACTATTCCAACTACAGGGTGCGCAACAGTAGGGAAGGTGTTGGAATAGTAAATTATACTATTCCTTAGGTTAGCGCGCCCCCTACAGCAAGCGATGAAATGACTTGTGTTGTAATGTACTATGATGTAACAATGCGGTCGTTGTAATCACATGCGTTGTAACGCATGCAAAGTAATGGCTGTTTCCCGTCTTAGAGGGGTTGTTTTTAGGGGAGTTGGTTTTAGGGCTCAGGGCGGGGGGGGGGTCAGGATCGTTTTTGAAAGGGGGCTGGATTTTAGGGCTCAGGGCAGAGGGAGGCAGTCAGGGTTGTTTTAAGGGCTAGGGCTGGGGCAAGGTTAGGGGAGAAGATTTTAGGGGTGTGGGTCGGTTTTATAGCTCAGGGCAGGGGGGTTGGGGTAGTTTATTTAATGGGGGGCAGGGCTTTAGGCCTCAGGGCAGTGAAAGGGGTAAGGGTAGTTTTAAGGAGAGCGCAGGGTTAAGTTTTAGGGCTCGTGCGGGGACAGCTGGGGTCGAGGTGGTTCTTGGTAGAGAGCAGCGTTTTAAGCCTCAGGGCGGGGAGGGGAAGGGGCAGTTTTAAGGGCAGGGTAGATTTTAGGCATCAGGGCGGGGGAGCAAGGTAGGGGGATATGACTTTAGGGCTTAGGGCGGGGCGGTGGGGTTAGATCGTGGTAATCTTTACCTTGTATACCCCTTTACCATGAAAATGTGTGGTAAAGGCATGCGTTGTAAATGCAAGCGTGGTAAAAGAATAAGTGGTTTAGACGTATTAGTTGTTACGACAGTGTCGTAGAACCATGCGTCGTATACCATGCGTGCCTCTATCGTACAACCACAGAAGGAAGATATTTATGGCAACATTATTATATTTTGTATGCTACGGATTATTACAGGAAAGGTACGATTTTTGTATGGTTTTATGCATCCAGAGTGACAGCATGTTTAATATGACTTACATTAAACTAATTTCGATATTTTTTTAGAAAAATTACTGGCTTTTTGGGGTATTCGTTTCGGACTATAAATTTCACTTTCATTTTTGAGGTTTCAATCCAAATTATCTTTTTCCTACAAAATAGCACAACACCAAGGATTTAAGTGTTTTTTAGGAAGGGTTGATGGTGTGTCCATGTTCTATAAGGAATAAAATACCCTCTGCCCTACATTATAAGGATATTGCAAGTCATCTCAGAGTTCAATTGCATTATAAAGAAGCTTGACTTTTGGTCTCATTCCACTGTATGGTAACACAACACCTTTGTGACCAGTGACGGTTGGCAAGCACCAAAAACTTGAATAAAATTTAACATCGAAATAATTATGTACATTCAAAAGGAAAAATTAAAAACAATAAAACTTTCACTTACCATCTTAGCCTGCAGCACGTTCTCTGGCCTGCTCCACGATCCTCCAGCGCAAGGTCTCGATGCTCCTTACCCAATCCAGACACTGCTCTCATGCTGCATGAATGAAGTGTCTGGATTGGCTGGAGCAGGCTGCTTCACCGCTCTGAATAGCACTGAAGGCCTGTGCCCGTTCTCCAGACAGCCAGGTTGGAGAGGTTAAATTGCACATGTTTGTTTTGCCAAAATAATGACACACTGGCCCCGCCCTGCCCTCTCCGTTCGGCAGAAAGCCGGAAAAATAAAATGGTGATAAAATGCTCTTATTACCATTTAATTTTTCCATCTTTCTGCAGCTGTGAGGGGAGGGGGCGGCGCTGCTCCACCCCCTAATGGAGGAACCAAAGACGAATGATATCTAAGCACAGCAGAAATCTCAGCAAAGCTAGTTACAATAGGAAAATGATATTTTTTCTAAAAACATTTACACGTTTGACAAATCTTCATGAAACTTTCCAAAGTAAAGGTTTGTCCACCTAAATTTCTTCCTGAAAAGTTTTGGGTTGATCTGTCAAGTGGGGGACTAGAAAAAGGCCAGACTCTCAAAACACAATCTCACAAAGCATTTGATGTAATTCAGCGAAATTCTGTGGAGTAAAACTCTGAGAGTTCCACCCACCCTTAGTTACAGGGACTTGATAGTTTGGCTCAGATTTTACACACATAAAACCATAGCAATTCAGCATAGTTATCTCAAGAAACTATGGGCCATTTTATCAAGAACGGGCGATGACAATATCGCCACTTTATCGGCAGGAAACTGCAGCTAAAGCGGCAATAAGGGGCTTGATAATATGCCCCTGTGAATTCTCATAGAAGCCCAGGTTTGATGTCCTTCACACCACAACCTGGGCTTCTATGGGAATTCTCAAGGTCATATTATCAAGCCCCTTAGCGCTGCTATAGCAGCAGTTTCCTGCCGATAAAGCGGCAATAGTGTCACCCCCCCCGTTCTTGATAATATGTCCCTATAAGTCGTGACCTGCGTAACTGAAACTTGTGCCCCTGTCATGCACAGTTTTCTCATCAATAACTTTATTAGAAATGTTGCAGTGATATTTACAATTATGTCATAGAAGATGTCATAACTGGTGTAATATGTGGGCTAATTAGTAGTGCATGGCGAGGGTGCTTGTTACCAGTCCAGACAGGACCTTGTCTGGCAGTTCGGGCTGGACTGTTCCATTGGGTGCAGGGTCAAGACTGATTTGCATATGGCTGGGTCCAAACTGGAATGGCATGGTGAGCAAAGAAACAATAGATTTAGGCCCAGGTCTTTGTACTATGGTGAATGTATGACATTGTTCTGCATTCTGTCCATCAATTGTTTTTTTGCATTTGAAGCTGAACAAGCAACCCAAGGAGGATTGTCACACTGCCCTTAGAGCCTGGAGGAAGTCCATTACCAATAGTCAACCTCTGAGGAGAATGCGGATGAGGGTGAGGAGGGAAATGAGGATGGCATGAAGGACACTCGGTGCCACGGTAGTGTTCCCCTCAAGAAGCAGCATGTACTGCATTGTCCAGGGCATAGTGTTTCCAATCATAGCTTGTCCCAATCATAGCTGCAGGAAAGTCAGAGGGGAGAGGGTCTTGAAAGTCCATCTTTCTACTCTTGAAGAGATAAAGGGGCATATTATCAAGAACGGCATTAAAATTATCGCCGCTTTAGCAGAAGGAAACTGCTGCTAAAGCGGCGATAACGAACTTCATAATATGCCCTTGTGTGTTCTGGTGTGAACCTGGGCTTCTATTGGAATTCTCAAGGGCATATTATCAAGCCCATTATCGCCGCTTTAGCGGCAGTTTCCTGCAGCTAAAGCGGCGATAATCTTAACCATGTTCTTGATAATATGCCCTAAAGTAAGCTGCTGAAGACGAGAAGGCAGCTGCACTCCTGGCTGCAGAGGAAAAAAGGCAGCAGCCATTCCACCGAAGCAGCCTGCTGCTGCATCCTTGAAAAGAATCCAAAAAAAAAGGAACTGTGTGTGTGATGATCCCTTAAGTCACTTCTCAGCTTCCCTCATTCATGTTCTGCCTCTAATGGTCTCATTATTTTTCCATTATGATTGACCCGCATTCACACCAGTTGATCTTTGACCCGAAATTACAGATATTGTATGGTTGTGAAAGAATTGTGGCCCTATATTACACATTATTTAGAGCAACTCTACTAATAAACAAACGTTCACTCATTTATTACCACTGCCCAAAGGTCCCGGGGAAAACATGTAACAATTACTTTACACAGGTTTAAGAAATTGGATTATTATTTGGGGTGAGCGACTACTCACTTCACGGAATATTAACAACCCATGTCACATTGAACCTTCCAAGTCAGTGAATTAACCAGAACTCAACCCTTTGGTAGCCATCGCAGAGCGGGGACCGGGATATCATTCATTCATTCAGTGATACCTACCCCACTTAAGGGATCGACAACTTACCTTCTGGGTCTACCCCCAACTAGGGAGTAGATGGCCATGCTCTACACTCTCCTCCTGAATTATTCACCCCTTTGGACTGACCACCTGCAGAGTTTTCCTGGGGCATCCAGAGTCCTCTCTCTTGTGCCCTGAGAGTGGGCAGTCCTACCACAGGAGCAGGCGAAAGGACGTCTTTTGTTCCGCTCATCAGAACTTCTCCTTTTGTGTCCTGAAGAAGTCTTGGAATTCTTGAGTTCAAAACCCGTTTGGGGCCCTCTTTGAAACTTTGCTTTTTATTCTGCGTTTCCTTCTGTCTTTGTAGGGGAACCTGAATCACCCTTCCTGGGGTCTCTCCCTTGTACCTTTGTTGACACTCTGGAGCTGATCCATAGGTTAGCTCCCGTTACAAGCTCTCTGGGCACAGTGAGATAGGGGTCTATCAGGTGTAGGTGCAAATCTATAAAACAGTTACTTAAAATGTGCTCCTTCATAACTAAATTGAGCAGCCTATCACAATCATTTACTTTGATGCCCTTCACCCAGCCATGCAGTGCTATGCTCGCAAATTCCACAAAACCCACTCATGACTGATGTGACAGCCTCTGGTTATTTCTGAACTTCTGTTGATACGTTTAGGGGGGGTCAAGTAAAACTTACTAATGATGTCTTCCTTCATTGGTGCATAATTCATATGGACAGCTACATTTTGGGTCAATAGGGTATTCCTCCCAGCAATGGCCATGTGCTCCACAGACTGGCCCCCAGTCCTCCACTGGGGTTCTATGCATACATAGGGCAATAACATATGCTATAGATCACTCATCTATGTCATCACCCACCGCATAATTAGGTACCAGGGGCCCGATTCACTGAACTAACTTAAGACAAAATCCTAAACTTACTACCATTTTGGTATTCACAGAAGTCACTTACTCATTTTGGTATTCACAGAAGGCACTTACTCATTTCAGTATTCACAGAAGTTAGGACTCTTAACCTTAGGGCTCCTAAACTCCTTCTGTGAATACCGAAAGTCTTGAAGTTAGGAGTCCTAACTTTAGGACTCCTAAACTGAGAAAAATCCTAACTTTAAGACTTTCGCAGAAGGCATTTAGGAGTCCTAAAGTTAGGAGTCCAACTTCTGTGAAAACCGAAATGAGTAAGTGCCTTCTGTGAATACCAAAATGGTAGTAAGTTTAGGATTTTGTCTTCAGTTAGTTCTGAGAATCTGGCCCCAGGTCTTTAGGGAATTGCACTCTTTTACCTCTCCTAGGCACTTCAGTTTCACTGCTGCCATCGTCACTAAACTGAGTCCTCCAGGAACCTGATTCCATTCTGTGCTAGCTCCTGTCATGGACCAAGATGGCCTTCTTCTTTTCAAGGCTTAGGTCATCTATTTCCTTCCAATGTAGTAGGTCTCCTTTATTCTTAAATGTGTGTGTATTAGTAAATTCTTTATTGCACGATTAATACAAATCTTTGCAATTGAGCTAAGAATACAAAATTAAGCACCTTTGCAAAGCACCTAAAAATAACTCATTTCATTCCAATGACATTGGTTAGAAAGCCGTTTAAAAATTGCGATATTATTATTATTATTATTTTTATTCTTAAATGTATTCTTAATATTATTCTTAATCCGAATTAGAATATTATTCTTAAACATATGTTAATTTTGATACTTGTGTTTTTTCATATGATTATTGTTATGTTCATGGATTCTCTTATGGTTATCTCTACCTTCAGTCTTATTTTTTATGCTAATGCTACTTTGGGTTCCTACCTGAATTGTTATCCTTATGGCTTAAAATTATAAACCCTAATTTTCTTATTCTTAGTCTAAATGTTGTTCTTGTTCTTATTCTTATGTTCCTTGATGTGAGATTATGAGCATGTGCTATAAACATTTGCAGGTGATCACTAAGAATTTGCTGGGATTTTTTCCGAGCTATTGATTGTCTTTGAACCCTACGATGAGTAATTCATTTGGACTTCTTTTATTGAATCATCTGTCATTGAACAGCGCTTTGTCCTTGACACTACTGGGTTGAAATCTTATACAAATATATAGAATTATAGATGGGTAACAGTGAATTAGGGAGATGTTTTTCACCGAGAGATCTGAGTGACATCAAATAGACAATGAGAGCAAAGCTCTTAAAATCATCTTCCCCAATAAAACCTCACCTGCAATCCCTAAACAACCCGAGCCTCTTCACTGCCTTTCTGCCCCCTCCTGCAGCTGTGCTTTCTGCTTTCATGCAAAGTATAAAAGCAGAGCTGTGGTGACAAGCCCTTGGAGAGCCCTGCCAGCCGTGCTGTGAAGGCCGTCAAGACATCACAACAGTGACTAACCAGTTTTGTTATCAACTGTTGCTGTGTCATAGAAGTGAGGTATGACATTTAGAAACAGACATAAACAATAGACTCGTTCTGTGAGAGCCATACATAGGATTATGATTGTTGGGTGATTTACCAATATGTCTATGTCCTTATATCGAGGGTGAGATACAGGGTTCCAACTAGCAAATGGAATGGGGCTATGATGCCAAGGCAGAAAGTCTATTGACCCATGAAAACTAGGGTGTCTTGCAGCCACATTTTGGGGTCAGGTAGGGCAATACAAAGATGGGTGCAGGACCAATAGTAGAGGCTTGTGGAGGGTCCTACTGACTTACTGTCTGCAGCATCCACCACTCACTGACGTTTGCAGGTGGTCTTTCCATGTGTGATTATAGTCCTCACGGTGAGTGCTTGGGGAGAGGAGTTGGCCCAACGGCTAAGGCGGTCGGCCTAAAATCTGGGGAATTGGGTTTGAGTCTCGGCAACGACGCTGAACATCCTGTGATTCTGGGCAAATCACTTAATCTCCCCGTGCCTAACAAAAAAAATGAATGTGTCCTTATGTAACGCAACTGGTGTTAGGTAAAGCGATCTGATACCCGATACCTTCGGGTCAAGCTTGCGCTATATAAAACTCTGTAAAATAAAAAATAAAAAATACGGTGTCAGATCAGCATCTGAAATGCGAGACACATTGTCCTTCCATCTTGTCTCCTGCTAGTCTTGAAGACACCCTCAGGCTACGTCATATCTCACAGATGTCGCCACAGAGGAGTCTTTCCATGGGTTACTTTCTCGGCTGTATCAAGAAATTACTTTCGGGTGGTGGATTTTGAGGCGGAAACAGTCGGTCGGTGGATACATGGATTTCTCTACCTGTTTCCTGCCTCCCCTGGGCAGACAGAGGACCGGTTTTTGTAATGTGTCTCTGCCTGGTCATTATTGCCTGGTAGAAACAGGTATCGCCCTCACATGTCGATGATATTCACTCATATCAGGTTGTGGGCTCTAAGGCCCACGTTCGTCATGCTGCAGTAATCCAGACTCAGACACAAACATGCGTTTACTTCCAAATCAGCATTACAAGTAGTGGACAATTTCACAACGAGCGGTTTTTCTCCAGTACACATTTTCCTAAGTAGCCTCTGACAAAATTTGTGAAGGATCTAACCCACAAAGTTTTGAGTTTTGCAGTTCAGAGTGGAGGCAAAAGTATGGTATTACTATGTTGACCCCCGTTCCACCCTGCACATGCCTTAATAGGAGTTAGCACTGCCCCGGTAAATAATGCCCCCTACAGAATTGGGGGCATATTATCAATGGCCAGCGATAATTATCGCTGGCCGTGCTTAGCGATAATTTTATTATCGCAAGCTATCTCTGGAATTTATCGCCCTGGTAGCGCGTTATTAACAACGCGTTTCTTCAGGGTGATAACAATTCCCGAGATAGCGAGGTTATCGCCGTTCTGCAGGGAACACCGCTGGTTTTCCAGCGATGTTCCATGCAAAAACGGCAATAACCTTGCTGATATGACCCACAGGGTTGTCTCAGCATAATCCACCCCAATGCTAGAGAAAGGTAAGTCTGCATTTTAGCAGACTTTAGTTTTTGGAGAAAACAGCGTTTTTTTCCAAAAAATAATGTGTGCTAGAAATGCTGGCGCAGCCTTGTAAATATTGTGATGTGAACATCAGCGATATTTGCAAGGTAGTCCGTCCGGGGTACGCCCAGTGATGCCCACTTTGCATCTCATTAGAGATGCAAAGGGAGGCGTTGGGAAAAAGGGTGCTAACATGCGATTATGCATGTTAGCACCCTCTTGTAAATAGGGCGATAGTTTTATCTCTGCTTTTTTGGCTTTTTAAGCCAAAAAAGCAGAGATAAAGCCGATGTAAATATGCCCTCCGGTACTTACTGAGGGCCTGATTGAATATAATACACGTGTAACACGGCTGATGGGATATCTGTCATGTTTGTGATGGAGTAACCTGTCCACCGAACTCTAAATCAGTCCCTTACTGCGGTGCTAACTCCACCAGGATCTGCCTTTCTATCTCAAAGTTCACACCAGTGAAAAGCAAAGCTTTCACATCACTGATCCAAGGCCTCCTTGTTGCTTTCTCTCATGATATAGGTGAGAACATCGGCTTCCGCCCTTCCCACAGCCACACAAGTCCACACTAACAAGGTCACACTTCTCTTCTCGCCCCAGAGCCTCTTCTGCCCGCATTTAATGGGCTTCCAGGTGGATTTGAGAAAGAAAGTTCTCACCGTGATATCTTTCAGATCTATTTTTCACAGAAATGTAATTAATTGGATCATTGTCCTTTTTAATTGATTTTTCAATCCTTTTGAAGTTGTAACACACAGTAATAATTCATCTTTCAAAAGCTGCATCTTTGCTCAAGGTCCAAGAATATCTCTGCCGGGCAGACCACAGCACCCGGCTATTGTCTGGGCACCTTCTGATGCAAGAGGCAGCATCGAGGTCCCAGTGTGAGGGAAACAACAGGCACCAGTCATGGGTGGCAGGGGGAGGGGGCTAGAGGTAACTGAACAAGGCAATGGAGAAACCAGAGAACTTTCCAACAGGGCAATGTCTACTCACTGATTCACTCATTCAGCTATCATAGAACTTTTATGCAAAGCACTGACAATGTGGTGCTATTCTTGGAGGGCTCTGTTAATGTCTGACTCATTTTCAAAATGTTTTTTTTTGCAGTCTTCTGTAGCGCGAATTGGACCTGAATGTATTGGAGCGTTTTGTATGAGCACCAGCTGCATTACACAGGGTCACATTCATTATTTCTTTGTCAAGGGGAGTCTCAAAGGCATCTTTTGCAAATGTTTGCATTGCCCGTGGACTACGCATTCGTATTTGTATTTGTATGGGGTATTTATAGAGCGCTAACTGCCGCTCCGAAAGGAGCATCCTGGCGCTGCGGGGCATCTGAGGCAACAAACCGTGAGAGTTAGATAGCGTCCATTACATATGCATCAGAAAGATTGAAAATCCAAGTTTTTAATTGTTTCCTAAAAGAACTCTCTGGATTGAGAAGTCTGAGTTCTATGGGCATGGCATTCCAGGCTTTGGTGGCCAAGACTGTGAGGGATTCCCCCCCCCTTGGCACAGTAGTGCAAGGACGACGCAAACCCTAGAATGATATTTACCAAGTCACGTATGGTCACTTTGCGTGGCCCTATGTGGCTTGGTTAATCTGGAGTAACGTGTGTTACTCTATGTCAGGGAGGTGTTTCACGGGTGGAGCGTGGGTGTTCCAACACATCCACCCATGCATTATGACTGGTAAACCTGGGAATGCAGCAGAAGGCCACACCTTGTAAGGGGAGGCGTAATGGAGTGAAATATCTATATTTCTCCTCGTTTTTTCCCTCCTTCTATTAGTTCTGCATTCTTCAGGTCATGTAGAAAGAGGAAAAAGCATCAGAGGACTGTTTTGGTGCAGGAAGTTGTCCCTTCCTGCTCAGAAACGATCCTGTCTGCAGCACAGAGACTCTTGCACCATGGTGAAACGGTGCCTGCGTTGGCTCTAGGCAGCAGTTTTGTTCCAGCACAGGCAGAGGACAGGAATACACCATATCTTGATAGGTATGGCACATTCCTGACCTCTCCCTAGCAATCAGCGCAACGCAGCAAGGTGTCTCGTTGCGTTATGTGTATTAATAATAAATATGGCCCTAAGTGATTTACCCAGAACTACCTTTCAAATCATGTTTATTTCTGTTCTCTGCTAATAAACAATTACAAGCAGTAGTCTTTGAATTGGTGAGAACTTCTCGCCACTGATCAGTAGTTCTCAAAATGGTGGGCAAGAACCACCACTTGAGCCCTAGTATTCAAGGTGTGGTGTAAGCACCACCACTTGAGCCCTAGTATTGAAGATGTGGTGTAAGCATCACCCTTGAGCCCTAGTATTCAAGGTGTGGTGTAAGCATCACCCTTGAGCCCTAGTATTCAAGGTGTGGTGTAAGCACCACCACTTGAGCACTAGCCTTCAAACTGCAGGGTTTGCCCAAAAACATAAGTACTAGTCTTCAAAGTGTGGGATACACCCAGCTTCAAAAGGTGGGGTAAGCCCTCCACCCATGTACTAGTCTTCAAGGTGTTGTGTAGGCCCGCCACCTGGGCACTAGTTTTCAAAGCGTGGGGTAAGCCCCGCCACACGAGCAATG
Source organism: Lissotriton helveticus (assembly GCF_964261635.1). Taxonomy (NCBI): domain Eukaryota; kingdom Metazoa; phylum Chordata; class Amphibia; order Caudata; family Salamandridae; genus Lissotriton; species Lissotriton helveticus. The sequence continues at coordinate 1,195,740,056 of NC_136072.1, read as the reverse complement.
GTCTTGAAACTGCAGGCTTAACAACATCACCCAAGCACTAGTCTTCTAACTCAGGGTGAGCACCCACACCTGAGGACTAGTTTTCTAACTCAGGGTGAGCACCGCCACCCGAGCAGTAGGCTTCACAGTGTTGGGTAAGCCCTGCCACTCGGGCACAATTCTTCAAACTGAAGGGTTAGACCTGCCACCTGAGCATTGTTTTTTAACCTGTGTGGTAAACCCCACCACAGAGCACTAGACTTCAAAGTGTGAGGTAAGCCCCACCACAAGAACACTATTTTATAAACAGCCCACCGCAAGAGCACTATTTTTTAAACAGCACCACCGCAAGAACACTATTCTTTAAAAAACAAAAAACCCGAGAGCACTGTTCTTTAAACAGACCTACCACAATAGCACTGTTATTTAATCAGCCCCACAACTAGAACACTATTCTTTAAACAGCCTTATAACAAGAACACTTTTCTGTAAACAGCACCACCAAAAGATCACAATTCTTAAAACAGCACCACCACAAGAACACAATTCTTTAAACAGCCCCACAAAAAGAACACTATTCTTTAAAAAGCTCCATAACAAGAACACTATTCCTTAAACAGCCCTACCACAAGAACACTATTCTTTAAACAGCCCACCCACAAGAACACTATTCTTTAAACAGCCCACCCACAAGAACACTATTCTTTAAACAGCCCACCCACAAGAACACTATTCTTTAAACAGCCAACCCACAAGAACACTATTCTTTAAAAAGCCCCACCACAAGAAAACTATTCTTTAAACAGCCCCACAAAAAGAACACTTTAAAAACCTCCAGAATAAGAATACTATTCTGTAAACAGCCCCTCAAAGAGAACACTATTCTTTAAACAGCCCACCCACAAAAACATTTTTCTTTAAACAGCCCCACAAAAAGAACACTATTCTTTAAAAAGCTCCAGAACAAGAATACTATTCTTAAAACAGCCCTACCACAAGAACACTACTTCTTAAATAGCCCTACCACAAGAACACTATTCTTTAAACAGCCCACCCACAAGAACACTATTCTTTAAACAGCCAACCCACAAGAACACTATTCTTAAAACAGCCCTACCACAAGAACACTACTTCTTAAACAGCCCTACCACAAGAACACTATTCTTTAAACAGCCCACCCACAAGAACACTATTCTTTAAACAGCCAACCCACAAGAACACTATTCTTAAAACAGCCCTACCACAAGAACACTACTTCTTAAACAGCCCTACCACAAGAACACTATTCCTTAAACAGCCCACCCACAAGAACACTATTCTTTAAGCAGCCCACCCACAAGAACACTATTCTTTAAACAGCCCACCCACAAGAACACTATTCTTTAAACAGCCCACCCACAAGAACACTATTCTTTAAACAGCCCACCCACAAGAACACTATTCTTTAAACAGCCCACCCACAAGAACGCTATTCTTTAAGCAGCCCTATGACAAGAACATTATTCTTTAAATAGCCCCATCACAAGAACACTATTCCTTAAACAGCCCACCCACAAGAACACTATTCCTTAAACAGCCCACCCACAAGAACACTATTCTTTAAGCAGCCCACCCACAAGAACACTATTCTTTAAGCAGCCCACCCACAAGAACACTATTCTTTAAACAGCCCACCCACAAGAACACTATTCTTTAAACAGCCCACCCACAAGAACGCTATTCTTTAAGCAGCCCACCCACAAGAACACTATTCTTTAAACAGCCCACCCACAAGAACACAATTCTTTAAACAGCCCCACAAAAAGAACACTATTCTTTAAAAAGCTCCATAACAAGAACACTATTCCTTAAACAGCCCTACCACAAGAACACTATTCTTTAAACAGCCCACCCACAAGAACACTATTCTTTAAACAGCCCACCCACAAGAACACTATTCTTTAAACAGCCCACCCACAAGAACACTATTCTTTAAACAGCCCACCCACAAGAACACTATTCTTTAAACAGCCCACCCACAAGAACACTATTCTTTAAACAGCCCACCCACAAGAATACTATTCTTTAAAAAGCCCCACCACAAGAAAACTATTCTTTAAACAGCCCCACAAAAAGAACACTTTAAAAACCTCCAGAATAAGAATACTATTCTTTAAACAGCCCCTCAAAGAGAACACTATTCTTTAAACAGCCCACCCACAAAAACATTTTTCTTTAAACAGCCCCACAAAAAGAACACTATTCTTTAAAAAGCTCCAGAACAAGAATACTATTGTTAAAACAGCCCTACCACAAGAACACTACTTCTTACATAGCCCTACCACAAGAACACTATTCTTTAAACAGCCCACCCACAAGAACACTATTCTTTAAACAGCCAACCCACAAGAACACTATTCTTAAAACAGCCCTACCACAAGAACACTACTTCTTAAACAGCCCTACCACAAGAACACTATTCTTTAAACAGCCCACCCACAAGAACACTATTCTTTAAACAGCCAACCCACAAGAACACTATTCTTAAAACAGCCCTACCACAAGAACACTACTTCTTAAACAGCCCTACCACAAGAACACTATTCTTTAAACAGCCCACCCACAAGAACACTATTCCTTAAACAGCCCTACCACAAGAACACTATTCCTTAAACAGCCCACCCACAAGAACACTATTCTTTAAGCAGGCCGCCCACAAGAACGCTATTCTTTAAACAGCCCACCCACAAGAACACTATTCTTTAAACAGCCCACCCACAAGAACACTATTCTTTAAACAGCCCACCCACAAGAACGCTATTCTTTAAGCAGCCCTATCACAAGAACATTATTCTTTAAATAGCCCCATCACAAGAACACTATTCCTTAAACAGCCCACCCACAAGAACACTATTCCGTAAACAGCCCACCCACAAGAACACTATTCTTTAAGCAGCCCACCCACAAGAACACTATTCTTTAAGCAGCCCACCCACAAGAACACTATTCTTTAAACAGCCCACCCACAAGAACACTATTCTTTAAACAGCCCACCCACAAGAACGCTATTCTTTAAGCAGCCCACCCACAAGAACACTATTCTTAAAACAGCCCTACCACAAGAACACTACTTCTTAAACAGCCCTACCACAAGAACACTATTCTTTAAACAGCCCACCCACAAGAACACTATTCTTTAAACAGCCAACCCACAAGAACACTATTCTTAAAACAGCCCTACCACAAGAACACTACTTCTTAAACAGCCCTACCACAAGAACACTATTCTTTAAACAGCCCACCCACAAGAACACTATTCCTTAAACAGCCGTACCACAAGAACACTATTCCTTAAACAGCCCACCCACAAGAACACTATTCTTTAAGCAGCCCACCCACAAGAACGCTATTCTTTAAACAGCCCACCCACAAGAACACTATTCTTTAAACAGCCCACCCACAAGAACACTATTCTTTAAACAGCCCACCCACAAGAACGCTATTCTTTAAGCAGCCCTATCACAAGAACATTATTCTTTAAATAGCCCCATCACAAGAACACTATTCCTTAAACAGCCCACCCACAAGAACACTATTCCGTAAACAGCCCACCCACAAGAACACTATTCTTTAAGCAGCCCACCCACAAGAACACTATTCTTTAAGCAGCCCACCCACAAGAACACTATTCTTTAAGCAGCCCACCCACAAGAACACTATTCTTTAAACAGCCCACCCACAAGAACACTATTCTTTAAACAGCCCACCCACAAGAACGCTATTCTTTAAGCAGCCCACCCACAAGAACACTATTCTTTAAACAGCCCACCCACAAGAACGCTATTCTTTAAGCAGCCCACCCACAAGAACACTATTCTTTAAACAGCCCACCCACAAGAACGCTATTCTTTAAGCAGCCCACCCACAAGAACACTATTCTTTAAACAGCCCACCCACAAGAACGCTATTCTTTAAGCAGCCCTATCACAAGAACATTATTCTTTAAATAGCCCCATCACAAGAACACTATTGTTAAACAGCCCCACCACAAGAACACTATTTTTTGAACAGCCCCACCACAAGAGCACTATCTTCCAAACTGCGGTGTGCCTCGGAAAGTCCTGCCAGCCAGAACTTCAGGAAGAGGAAATGGTAGTATAAAAAGTGCACTCTCCAGCAAGCATTGAAACATTGCCTGTCCCTAGCGCTTCCATAAGGCACAAGAGTGTGGCTAGAAGAACTATGGCCTGATCACAAAACATTTTTGAGTTGTGCTATCGAGGTAGTGTTTGCTCTAAACACCTTTTTCTGGCATATTATGAAAATAAAGTCATAGAGGTGGTAATGTGTAATAAGAACTTGCACATTTGCCATGTAGTGTCTTGTTGTGGTGGAGATGTGTTCCGTTGTTTTTGTGTTGCTGTCTTTGTGTGCTGCGTTATTGTAATGTGATTTTGTTTTTTTGTGCTGCAGTATTTGTGTAGCATTCTATTTTGACTGTTTGCTTTGTATATGTTTTAATTCTGATGGTATGTTGCACTGTGAATGGTATTGTGTTTAGCTGCAGTACTTGGGGGCATATTGACAAGAGGGAGCAATAATTACCGCTGGCCACGCTTATCGTGTTTTTTTTATCGCCGCCTATCGCTGGAACTTATCGCCAACCTAGCGCTGTATTAACAACGCTCAGCGCATTGGCGATGAGAATTCCAGTGATGGAGGGAAAAAGGGCGAATATCGCTGGAAATCCAGCGAAGTTCACCTAAAAACGGCGAAAACCTTGCTGATACGACCCTGTGGTCGTAACCCAAGAATCCACCTCCCATGCAAAGTATGCCTAAGTCTGGATTTTAGCAGACGTTAAAATCCAGCGTTAATGGGCAGTTAGTGCGATTCTGTGTATCACTACAGCGGCCGGGGCATTGTTGTAAATATCGCGAAGCCCGGTTAGCGATATTCTCCGGTGTAGTTTTGTCAGGCACGCCTCCTTTGTATATCATTAGCGTTCGGTTGCTGGGTATTTAGAAAAAAAGTGCAGAGGGATGGAATCACGCGCTAGTTTGTCCTTGATGATAATGCAGTAATTATTGCAGCCTTTTGCCCAAAAACGGACACTAAAGGGGCGATAATATAATCGCAGCACCTTGATAATATGTCCCTTAATTTGTAAAAAATACCAGGGCCCAAGGAGTTTTCTCAGGAGGCCCCAATGATTGATATTAGTCCCACTGTCCCTGCCAACACTATCACACAATACAAGTGTCACCAATTTTTTGTTTTTATTGTTTTATATAGTGCGAACTAGACCCGAAGATATCAGGTATCAGAGTGCTTTATTTGAGTACCAGTTTTGTTACAGATGGGCACATTCCTTTTTGTTAGGCACAGGGAGATGAAGTGATTTGCCCAGAATCACAGGATGTTGAGCGTCATTGTCGAGACTCGAACGGGGTTCCCCAGCTTCGACGTCGACCGCTCTAGCCATTATTTTACATCCTCTCCCCTTGTGTATGAGTGGACTTGCTGATTTTATGCCTTTTTAAAGTGTACTGAAAACATTAACAGACAGCACCACAATTTGGTAGAATTTCATAAATCAGTACCACTGTTTAGAACACACCTGCACAAATGTAGAACCATTTAGTTGTTCATTTTAGCTGTGTCAACAAATGCTGCCATATTTCTTGCCCAATGCAGCCTCTATCTTCAAAGTTCCGGTAACAGTCCATCGTTTACCAGTGTCTAAGTGACCGCTCCCCATCTCTAACCTCACAAGGCACCGGTGAGTGAGCTCACACCTATAGCTGCTGCTTGTGCTCACTTTCTGCCACAACCCCCAACATTTTCAGGTCTCTCTGAAAACCAATATCGTTTCACAAACATGCTTTTTAAATTGTGTTAATCAAAGAGTGAAATTGAACATTACTGCAGTGTATAAAACGTCAGAGGTGTTAATGTCAGAAAATTAACAATGCCCATGAAATTCATTTTGTCTGAATTTTTTTGTAATCACCAACCGCAACACCCATGGAACGCCTCCCTTGCACTGAGTAAGGCAAAGCAGTGATTTGCGCTCGCTTCTCTTACTCCATATCAATGAGGCCATTGCAAGCCGCGCAAAGTGGCATAGCGTGCCTAATAAATATGACTTGGTTGTTTGCGCCTCGGTTGTCTCACAAAAAGTGATGCTACAGTGGCACAGGGGGCTCAAAAATATGCCCCATTGACCGAATACAGTCATTTGCACCGGTTAAAATTCAGCATCAGTTGGAATGTTGCCTCCCTAAAATGAGGGCTCCCAGAGAGTTCCTTCTGAGGGTCTGCCTGGGAGTTTGACGTGTATGTTCCACTGCCCCAGTGAGCGTTTGTGATTTGAATGTAGTTCCAGTTTTAAACTGCAGGCGACATTTCCAAAGGCCTCCTTGATGGGGAAATACTGGCACCCTCCCAGGAGCAAATGAATGAAACTCACCAGACATAGCAGGTTTGCTCAGAAACAGAGTGAAATGTATTTATTGGTACCAAAAGCATGCATCATTGCTAATTAGCAAGGAAGAAGTAAGATCTGCCACCTTAGGGGCTCTCAGACTGCTTCTTCGCAGAGTGACAGGTTTCTAGGTGCTATATACAGTTAGAAATGAATTGTCAGCGGAACTAGAATGAGGCACCAGGCCAAATATGGCTAACATGGATGTGCAATGTCTGAACCATGCAAAACAGCCAGGTATGGGCAGACCAGAAAGGCTGGCTCGGCACTGTGTAAGCAGCTTGCACAACGAGATTAAGAAATATCATGTCGTCAGGATAGGCAAGGTGACCTCTAAGGGGGCACAGAATAGCTTGTTGAAGCTTGTCCAGTCAAGGTCAGATAGGAAGCCCTTTGCAGCTCCATGCCTCATGTTAATATGATATATCTAAGCATGATATCTTTTGAAGCGCATACAGATGAATTTATATGGATATTCATATATATTTTGCAACACTCCTTCCACAAGTCCATGGGCTCATGCTGACCACAGAAACTTCTACTGTACTGATATTAGCTAAATGATGCTGACTACAAACATACAAACCCTGCAATAAAATATTCTTAAAATATTTCCTGGCCAAACATGTCCTGAATTAAAATCACTTCCAATTTATTGTCAGGCGGAACAAACTAGAGTCTAAGGCCCTGATTACGAGTTGAGGTGTTATTTATTGTCTCTGATACAATACCACAGGGTTTGTTATTTATCGGGTGCGATAAAAAACACCTATTATGAGTATATGGGGAGTAACATGCAGGTTTTGGTGTTTAACTCACCAAAATCCACATGATACAGTAAATACTGTACCCATTTTCCCTGTTAAATTTCAGCAGCTTTGATCTGTCAAAATGTAATGAAGGTTGAGGAATTTAATAATCCGATAATTATCGAATGTTTTAAATACCTTATACCTTGCAATTTTGACCCGTGTGTAAACAGGAGTTTCCGCTCAGGTCGGATTAGAATGAGTTACTCATAATCAGACCCTGAGAGTAGGATACCCTTGAGGGTGTTACTACGCTTTACAAATATACACAACGCAACACGAGGTAAATCACAAAAAAAGTTTGCCTGGCACTATTGCATGTTCTTGGTGGTAGGTAAAGGCAGTGCTTGGTGCAAATCAGTTTTGCCACCACATTATATATCAGGTTTCCAAAGGTGATGATTTGTGATCAGAATATTTCCGCATGTTTGCTACGTGTTGTTTTGTTGGGCTGCATTATTGCAATGTGATGTGTTGCATTCTGTGTAGACTTTTATTCTGTTGTACCATTTTATTTTCCAATTGTAGTTTTAGGTTGCTCTGTGTATGTTATTGTGTTATGTTCTGTTGCTTATTTAGGACATTTTAGCAAACACTTTCACACTTCTGGCCAAAAGTAGCACGTCTTTTTTAAAGTGCATGTGGAAGCACCCACTTCCCAGTCTAAGGTGGCAAAATAGTGCTGTTCCAGTTCTTCAATGATTTAAAGCACCAGCCAGCCCAAACCAGTGGCAGAGACTGTCTTGACGTAGGGCTCCCAGTGCTCACTTTATGGGACACGCGCCCTAGCACAAGGGTGGTAATGGGGTAAGTCACCCGCATCAATCACACACATGTGATGGGAGAATGCTTGCAATAGGTCGAAGCGCTCTTCGACAGACCCCCTCCTTGATGGAATGGAACCTGCAACCCCCCTACCCCTAGCGCCTTGAGACCCTTACGGGTGAGTAGTCGCGCTTTAACAAACCCCTGATTGATTGGAGTGGAGAAGTGTGGCTCAATGGTTAGAGCGGCAGACCCTGCTGCAGAGGTCTGGCCCGGGACCAGGGTTCAATTCCCCGCCTCGGCGGGTCTTGAGCTCAAAAATTCCACGGACCTGATAATTCTCGCCTCGGTGCCTATTCCAATCATGGGTCCCACTCTGCAACTCTGGGCAATAGCTTGCTTAATCTCCACAACGGCCCCCACAACGCTAAGGATGCCTGGCCTCCACCTTGGGGATGCCCAGGAGTGGACACCTCACAGGGAAAGCCAGGATGGGTTCCACAGCGATATTCGTACAAGTGCCTTGAGACCCTTGCGGGTGAGTAGTGCACTATACAAGTATCAATTTACAAATGTTTTATTTACAATTGATTGAAGCGCTGGCCATCGCTCGGGTAGCATTCCAACCCATAATTATTTTACCCACAATGCCCCCTTTTGTGTGTTTGATGTACCGCCCTAAGTGGCAAGGGTATGCCCCAATGTAGGTTGTGTGCACAATGCACCACGGGGCTGAGCTACACCCTAATGATGAGCCCTAATGAGAGCTTGACCAGTCCTGGGGTGCTTGTGTTCCGGGTCATGGAGGACCTGGCCTGGCAGTTCTGGGTGGACTGTTCCGATTGGAGCAAGGTCAAGGCTGCTTTGCATGTAGCTGGGTCCACTCTGAAGTGGCTGGTGTGCAAAAGAGCTGTGGGTTGGAATGCTCCCCGAGCCACTGCCAGTGGTTAGACTTATTGCAAGCATCCTCCCTTCCCACCTGTGTGTTTGTAGTAGGTCACCTACAGACATTGTGGTTGGTAGTAACGCTACACTTGAGGTCAAGTCGCATTTGTTGTTTACGATTGCTTTAGATATTATTAAGGTCAGCACTTTCCTTAAGTCGGCTATATACCCTTCTGCCTCCCCAACCGCCATGTAATATCCCTCCAGCTGTCTGCTTTTCCCTTTGCACTTTTATGTCTTGTCTTTGCTTCTCCATCACATCCGATGTCACGTTATCACCGGTGCACTGGTTGTTGCCCCTTTCTTTACCATTCCTTTTAATTACTGTTTGTTTGTATCATCTTTCTCTCTCTTGCTTTATCTCCTTCCCTTCTCTGTCTCCCACTTTTTCCTCTCCCTGCTATATTTCACACTCTCCTTTTTCCTCTGTGTTACCATTACTTCTTTATTTCTCTTCGGATATTTTCTCCCTTTTCTCACCCCCTCAGCTCAACTTCTTTATTTCTTCTCTTTCTCTCCGTGTTCTCTCAATTTCTTCCATCTCTTTCTCTCTCTACATTCAATCTCCCCTCATCCTTTCTCACTCTCCTCTATACCTCATTGTTGCCCCCAACTCTTTAAAAAAAATAATGTTTGTTCTTTCCATCTGTTCTCATTTCTTCTTCCATCTCTTCTTTTACCGCTTAATTATGTGAGATGCAGACTAATAAATTGACCCTATATTCAAATACGTTTATAGTACATTTTTACACCGAATAGCATGTTGTCAGCAATATTTTACAGAGAATAGCACATAAATACAAGAAGCGATACAATTATGCAGCATAGTTTGATGTTTTCCCAATCCTAAACACAGATCCAGGCCATAGGCAGCAAGCAAGTGAACAGGCCCTCTACACCAGTGGGCACCGGTGTCACTGCACCGGCTGCACCTCTGGTAGCTACGGCCCAGACTGTGACATGGGTGAGGGTTCTGAGCCAAAGTGGTAAACGTCCTGGTCACTCTGGGGCAGATTTACAAGCCCCCTGCCCCACATGTACGTCACTTTTTGTGACGCACCGGCAGCGCATTTCTCTGCCCCGTATTTACAAGGACAAGAAAAGCCACCCTGCGTGGCTTTTCCTTTCCTTGTACATATGGCCCCTTTTCACGCAGCACTTTGCGTAGAAGGGGCGTTCCATGGGTGTTGCTGTGGGTGTTCCTACGCAGCACCCACGGAACCAGACACATTTCCAGATTTACGTGGAATCGTGAATCTGGAAATGCGTGTGAATGCTACGGCGTAACGAGGAGAAATGTTTCATTTCTCCTCGTTTTTTCCTCTTTTAATGCGTGCGGCATTCTACAGCACACATTGAAAGATGAAAATGCCTGTAGTGTTTGTTTTTGTGCAGGACAGTGCACTGTTTGTGCACCAGCGCAGGGAAAAGCAAAGAGATGTGGCTTATTGTTGGGAATATGCTTTTTTCCTATGCTTTGAGAGTGACTCAGTGTGGCGCAGCTGAGTCACTCTCTTGTAAATCTGCCCCTCTGTGCCCGGCTTCCGGAAGGACTGGGACAGAGCATCCAACAGCTGCACTGACAGGTCTAGTGGGTAGGGGGGAGAGAAGGGCAGACCACGTGATCAGCAAAGCTGAGGACACTTTCCTCCCTCGAAGGGCCAGCAAAATGTTCACAACACCGCAGGCGCTGCACAGTGCTTTTTCGCCATTAGTGCACAGAGAATCTCTGCAAAGGGTAACATGGAAGAGCAATATTCTCAATTTTTTCAGCTAGGTTAAACATAATTGTGTATTTTACAAATATAGGGGCACTTGTTTTAAGCATTTTACCAGTCGGAAAGGTCAGTTTGCAACCGGAAAAACGCTATTTCTGATGCATCAAGCCCAAAGGCATTCGCAAGTAAGGAAATCACAATTTTTGGCAATTTCCTAAATTGCGAATGCAGTTAGGGAATCGCAAATTGCAATTCCCTAAATGCGATACATCATGCATTCGTAAATTGTGTTTTCATAATTTGGAAATGCAAATTACCATCAACTTCAAGTTGATGTTAATTTGCAATTTCTTAGAAAAATGCATACATTTTAATTGTCTACGTCCCATGTGGCACATACACCTGCCCATGCGGCATGTGTGTGCGCCACATGTGCACACATGCCAATTTTAGGGTGCACCAGGGTGGCCTTTTGGCCCCCTAGGACCCTTCAAATTGCATTCGCAATTTGCAAGTCCCTATTTGGTACTTGCAAATTGCGCATGCAATTCCATTCTTTCCTAAGGGCCTTTAGGCCCATAGGAATGAATGAAACGTCATTCCTTAATAGCGAGTCACAATTAAGGAATTTGTAGGAACTGCAATTTTTTTTGCGATTGTTACATGCATACGGAATTCCGATTCCTAAATAGCGATTCCGTAAAAATCGCTATTTAGGAATCCCAATCAGTTCTGTGATGCATGTGGCCCATTATTTGCATGAGCGAAGGCAAATTGGAAAATTGGAAATCTTTTTAAAGAGAAAAATGTAAGCGCTTTGCAAAACTTAGCCAGCAAAAAAAAATGACATACTCGGTAAGCAAAGTCTGAACCCCAATAAAACACTAGACAAGGGCAATACAAATAAACCCACATTGCATCAACTGCTGCTATTACTACTACAACATCTACTCTACTACTACTGCTATTACTACAACTACTACAATGTCTACTCTACTACTGGTACTACGTCTACCAATACTACAACTTCTACCTTACTAGTCCTGCTACTGGTACTACTACTGCTACTGCTAATACTACAACTACTACAACGTCAACTCTATTACTACTGCTATTACTACTACAACATCAACTCTATTACTACTGCTATTACTACTACAATATCTACTCTACTACTACTGCTATTACTACAACTACTACAATGTCTACTCTATTACTGATACTACTGGTACTGGTACTACTAGTACAAATACTACAACTTCTACCTTACTACTGCTGCCACTGGTACTACTACCACTACTGCTGCTAATACTACAACTACTACAACTTCTACTCCACTACTTCCACAGCTGGTACTACTACTACAAGGACAACAATTTCCACCTTACTACTGCTGCCTCTGGTACTACTACTACTGCTATTACTACAACTACTACAACTTCTACTCCACTACTTCCACGGCTGGTACTACTACCACAAGGACGACAATTTCCACCTTGCTACTGCTGCCTCTGGTACTACTACTACTGCTATTACTACAACTACTACAACTTCTACTCCACTACTTCCACGGCTGGTACTACTACTACAAGGACGACAATTTCCACTTTACTACTGCAGCCTCTGGTACTACTACTATTACTGCTATTACTACAACTACCACTTCTACTCTACTACTTCCACTACTGGTACTATTACGACAAATACGAAGATTTCTTCCTTACTCCTGCTGCCACTTGTACTACTACTACTACTGCTATTACTACAAGTACTACAACTTCTACTCTACTACTGGTACTACTACTACAAATACTACAACTTCTACCTTACCACTGTTGACACTGGTACTACTACTACCAATACTACAACTTCTACCTTACTACTGCTGCCACTGGTAGTACTACTACTACTACTACTGTTATTACTACAACTACTACAACTTCTACTCTACTACTGCTGCCACTGATACTACTACTACTGATATTGCTACAACTACTACTAAACTTCTACTCTACTACTGCTACTACTGGTACTACTACTACCAATACTACAACTTCTACCTTACTACTGCTGCCACTGGTAGTACTACTACTACTACTACTGTTATTACTACAACTACTACAACTTCTACTCTACTACTGCAGCCACTGATACTACTACTACTGATATTGCTACAACTACTAGTAAACTTCTACTGTACTACTGCTACTACTGGTACTACTACTACCAATACTACAACTTCTACCTTACTACTGCTGCCACTGGTAGTACTACTACTACTACTACTGTTATTACTACAACTACTACAATGTCTACTCTACTACTGGTACTACGTCTACCAATACTACAACTTCTACCTTACTAGTCCTGCTACTGGTACTACTACTGCTACTGCTAATACTACAACTACTACAACGTCAACTCTATTACTACTGCTATTACTACTACAATATCTACTTTACTACTACTGCTATTACTACAACTACTACAATGTCTACTCTATTACTGATACTACTGGTACTGGTACTACTAGTACAAATACTACAACTTCTACCTTACTACTGCTGCCACTGGTACTACTACCACTACCGCTGCTAATACTACAACTACTACAACTTCTACACCACTACTTCCACAGCTGGTACTACTACTACAAGGACAACAATTTCCACCTTACTACTGCTGCCTCTGGTACTACTACTACTGCTATTACTACAACTACTACAACTTCTACTCCACTACTTCCACAGCTGGTACTACTACTACAAGGACAACAATTTCCACCTTACTACTGCTGCCTCTGGTACTACTACTACTGCTATTACTACAACTACTACAACTTCTACTCCACTACTTCCACGGCTGGTACTCCTACTACAAGGACGACAATTTCCACCTTACTACTGCAGCCTCTGGTACTACTACTATTACTGCTATTACTACAAGTACTACAACTTCTACTCTACTACTGGTACTACTACTACAAATACTACAACTTCTACCTTACCACTGTTGCCACTGGTACTACTACTACCAATACTACAACTTCTACCTTACTACTGCTGCCACTGGTAGTACTACTACTACTACTACTGTTATTACTACAACTACTACAACTTCTACTCTACTACTGCTGCCACTGATACTACTACTACTGATATTGCTACAACTACTACTAAACTTCTACTCTACTACTGCTACTACTGGTACTACTACTACCAATACTACAACTTCTACCTTACTACTGCTGCCACTGGTAGTACTACTACTACTACTGTTATTACTACAACTACTACAATGTCTACTCTACTACTGGTACTACGTCTACCAATACTACAACTTCTACCTTACTACTCCTGCTACTGGTACTACTACTGCTACTGCTAATACTACAACTACTACAACGTCAACTCTATTACTACTGCTATTACTACTACAATATCTACTTTACTACTACTGCTATTACTACAACTACTACAATGTCTACTCTATTACTGATACTACTGGTACTGGTACTACTAGTACAAATACTACAACTTCTACCTTACTACTGCTGCCACTGGTACTACTACCACTACCGCTGCTAATACTACAACTACTACAACTTCTACTCCACTACTTCCACAGCTGGTACTACTACTACAAGGACAACAATTTCCACCTTACTACTGCAGCCTCTGGTACTACTACTATTACTGCTATTACTACAAGTACTACAACTTCTACTCTACTACTGGTACTACTACTACTACAAATACTACAACTTCTACCTTACCACTGTTGCCACTGGTACTACTACTACCAATACTACAACTTCTACCTTACTACTGCTGCCACTGGTAGTACTACTACTACTACTACTACTGTTATTACTACAACTACTACAACTTCTACTCTACTACTGCTGCCACTGATACTACTACTACTGATATTGCTACAACTACTACTAAACTTCTACTCTACTACTGCTACTACTGGTACTACTACTACCAATACTACAACTTCTACCTTACTACTGCTGCCACTGGTAGTACTACTACTACTACTGTTATTACTACAACTACTACAATGTCTACTCTACTACTGGTACTACGTCTACCAATACTACAACTTCTACCTTACTACTCCTGCTACTGGTACTACTACTGCTACTGCTAATACTACAACTACTACAACGTCAACTCTATTACTACTGCTATTACTACTACAATATCTACTCTACTACTACTGCTATTACTACAACTACTACAATGTCTACTCTATTACTGATACTACTGGTACTGGTACTACTTGTACAAATACTACAACTTCTACCTTACTACTGCTGCCACTGGTACTACTACCACTACTGCTGCTATTACTACAACTACTACAACTTCTACTCCACTACTTCCACAGCTGGTACTACTACTACAAGGACAACAATTTCCACCTTACTACTGATGCCTCTGGTACTACTACTACTGCTATTACTACAACTACTACAACTTCTACTCCACTACTTTCACGGCTGGTACTACTACTACAAGGACGACAATTTCCACCTTACTACTGCAGCCTCTGGTACTACTACTATTACTGCTATTACTACAACTATCACTTCTACTCTACTACTTCCACTACTGGTACTATTACGACAAATACGAAGATTTCTTCCTTACTCCTGCTGCCACTTGTACTACTACTACTACTACTACTGCTATTACTACAAGTACTACAACTTCTACTCCACTACTGGTACTACTACTACAAATACTACAACTTCTACCTTACCACTGTTGCCCCTGGTACTACTACTACCAATACTACAACTTCTACCTTACTACTGCTGCCACTGGTAGTACTACTACTACTACTACTGTTATTACTACCACTACTACAACGTCTACTCTACTACTGCTGCCACTGATACTACTACTACTGATATTGCTACAACTACTACTAAACTTCTACTCTACTACTGCTACTACTGGTACTACTACTACCAATACTACAACTTCTACCTTACTACTGCTGCCACTGGTAGTACTACTACTACTACCACTACTACTGTTATTACTACAACTACTACAACTTCTACTCTACTACTGCTGCCACTGATACTACTACTACTGATATTGCTACAACTACTACTAAACTTCTACTCTACTACTGCTACTACTGGTACTACTACTACCAATACTACAACTTCTACCTTACTACTGCTGCCACTGGTAGTACTACTACTACTACTACTGTTATTACTACAACTACTACAACTTCTACTCTACTACTGCTGCCACTGATACTACTACTACTGATATTGCTACAACTACTACTAAACTTCTACTCTACTACTGCTACTACTGGTACTACTACTACCAATACTACAACTTCTACCTTACTACTGCTGCCACTGGTAGTAGTACTACTACTTCTACTACTGTTAATACTACAACTACTACAACTTCTACCTTACTACTGCTGCCACTGGTAGTACTACTACTACTGTTATTACTACAACTACTAGAACTTCTACTCTACTACTGCTGCCACTGATACTACTACTACTGCTATTGCTACAACTACTACAACTTCTACTCTACTACTGATACTGCTGGTACTACTCCTACTACCAATACTACCATTTCTACTCTGCTACTGCTGCCACTGGTACTACTACTATTGCTATTACTACGACTGCTACAACTTCTACATTACTACTGCTGATACGACTACTACAAAAACTACAACTTCTACACTACTACTGCTGCCCCTTGTACTACTACTTCTACTGCTATTACTACAACTACTACAAATTCTACTCTACTACTGCTACTACAAATACTACAACTCCTACTCTACTACTCTTGCCACTGGTACTACTACGACTGCTATTACTACAACTACTACAACTTCTACTCAACTACTGCTGGTACCACTACTTCTGCTATCACAACAACTATTACAACTTCTACTCCGTTACTAATCCTACTACTGGTACTTTTATTATACTACTTCAACTTCTATTCCACTAGTATTGCTACTACTGGTATTATTACAATTACAACAACCTCTACTCTACTACTACTACTAGTGCTACCGGTACTACTACTACTTCTACTGCTACTACTACTATACTACAAGTTCTACAACAAACTGTTGTCTCCCTGCACTCATTGCACTCGACAAAACCATCCAACTTTAGTTTGTGTATGACACAGGTCGCACAGTGTATGGGAAGACAGTTTCTTAAGCTTAATGGCAATATGACGGAGGTGCTAGTGGTGGGGAATCGGCCCGACCTACAGGGCCCTTGATGGTGTCCATCAAACATTGAGACTCTACCCTCTCCATCTTGAGAAGTTAAAGATCTAGGCTTCTGGCTGGATAACAAACGGACCAAGGAACTTCAAATCTACAGAGTAGCCGCTGGTTGCTTTTGCCTATCAGTGCGTGTGGAAGATGCTCTGGCTATTGCTTGTCGCTTCTCAGAGGACCATCGTGCAGGCCTAAATTGTTTCACACCTTGATTGACTATTTGAATGTCTTATATTTAGGAGCTGCCAAGTCTGCTGTGGAAGACTCCAGATTGCCCACAGTGCTGCGGCTCGCCTGCTCAGTCATATTCCATAATAGAAGAGGTCTCGCTGGACCTCCAGAAGCTTCATTGGCTCCCAGTTGATAAGCGAATCAACTTTAAGGCTCTTTGCTACATGTATAAAGCTATGCCGGCGTCTGGCTCTAATTTCTTAGCCATCCCTATTCTACCCACGTCCACCCGAAAAACCCTGGTTCATGCCCTGGTTCTCAGCCGTCTAGACTGTAGTAACGCCCTGCTCATCGCTGCCAAAGAATCTGCCCTGGACAGCCTTCAGGTGGGGCAAAACACTGTTGCCCGCCTAGTAACCAGCTCACCGTACCGCACCCCCTCACTGCCCCTGCTCCGTAAACTCCACTGGTTACCTATTCGCATGAGAATCAAATTCAAAATCTGTTGCCTTGTGTTTAAGGGCCTTAACCAGCTTGGTCCCTTATACTTGACCAACAAACTGACCAGACACTCACCTTTGCGCACTCTCCACTCGCAGGGGAAAGGCCTTCTCTCCATCCCGCGAATAAAACAAACCAGATTGGGAGGCAAATCATTCTCCCATCTGGCGCCCCAATTCTGGAATCAGCTCCCATTGGACATTCGCCTCTGTACTAACTACCTTAGCTTCAGAAAAAAACTAAAAACCTCACTCTTCAGCTAATAATCCCCCACTGCTTTTCCTGCTGCGTCCACAGCGCGGAGATACCCCATGTGGGGTGATTCAGGCGCTCTACAAATTACATAAATAAATAAAAAAATAAATAGCGTACAGCGAACCCAAACCTAGCCGTGATCCCATGGTACAAACGGGCAAGGCAAGTGGGCCATTGTTTTGCCTTTCTAGGAGCCAAACTCTGGAACTCCCGTCCTCTAAAGCCGCGACTGCGTCCTTCATATCAGAAGTTTAAGAAACTATTCAAAACTTCTTTCTTTCAACTATTGGTGCTTGATTGGTTGTCTTTTGCTGGGAAGCTCTGTTGGAGCAGCCATGCTCTTTATAAAATAATGAATCAAATTAGGTTACATTACTCTACCACTACACCTTCTCGTAGTGCTACGAAGGATACTATTACGATTACAACCACTACTACTACTAGTGGTATTAGTACTACTATTACTACTACTAATTATAATAATAATAAAAATTATGACTGAACAGTTTCTTGGTGCTCAAATAACAGAGAATAAATAACTTCCCAGAAGCTCTTATACAGTCAGACCTGCTTTTGTTCAATGACTCTCAAAAGTAGAAACAAGCAAGATCTAGAATAAAAGCCTTGACAAGCCCAAACTTATTCCTTAACTCTGTTGCTTCTGGGATTTTGGAGTTGCTACTCAAAGTTCTAAAAGGTCCCCTTACATCACTTTTCAAATACCACATTTGCTGCAGTGACTGCAGCAGGACAGGGCACAAACAATGAGAAAATATTTAAAAAAAGTAAAGGAGGGTGCAAATAATGAGAAATATTTCGAAATTAATAGGAACGGTATCCCCAAATTAACTGTTAAATTTCATTGCTTTTGCACGTATGCCTCTAGTTTTTGACCCACAAAAAGTTTTGCACAAAATTTGGCATATGATTAGAATAGTCAGCTAAGACCCGACATGCTATATTTTTAACACACCCATGCAAGGGTGTGTTAAAATCTCTGAACTGGTTACCCTATGAAGCCAGAATACACCTGAAAATTGCGTGCATGACTCATAAGGCCTTACACCACAATTCGCCTAGCTACATCACATAGAAATTGACAATCTCAGGAGGCTCAAGAACAACAAGAAGCGCACAAACTCTCCTCCTGAAACCACAAAAATTCCACAAGACAAAAACTTACAAACGATCCTTCTCAGGGATGGCCCCCAGGATTTGGAATGCCCTCCCTCCAGAAATAAGACTTATCTCATCCACTGCATCCTTCAAAAAGGAAGTCAAATCGATCCTCCTGGCTAAACTCACTTGAACCTAAACTGTGTAAATACTATTTAACTGTTTCTCTTTCCCCTATATTACATTGTTCTTGTCTTCTCATTCTATGTAAAGCGCTCTGATATCTGTAAGGATCTTGGTCGCGCTATATAAAACCTTGAAAATAAATAAATAAGGGAAAATTTGTTAAGTGGACTGGCAAAAAAGATGTGTTTTACCGTTTTAGCTCCCTTAGGAAATTTTCCTTGTGCCTTCAGCACAAACCTCTGAAAAGATTTACAGCAAATGTGGCATGAAAGTTGAACTTAACTCAGAAAGCATAGTTTTGTTGGTTTCATGTAAATGAGCTCAGAAGTTTTAACATACAAGCATTTAAAAGGTTAACACTTTTGTACTTTGAGATTCCCAGATCCTCTGTGAATCTGATTCACTGAGAATCTGGGGATCAGAGCCTTTTCTGCTGTTGTCCCTTTTGCAACCATTCTTCCGTAGGAGGAACCTCTGAGCTGAATGATTTGATTGGTTGTCACAAGTGCCCATTTCAAGATGTGGGGCACAGTCCCCGCAGCCTCAAATAAATTGAAAATGCTATATGAAACTATGTACGAGGGCAGGGTGATCACAGCTCTTAAGCTGTAGCCCCCCCTTGGGTTAAGCTGAAAAAATATTCAAAAACTCTCTGAAACTGTGGTACTTTTAAGGACACCCTAATACCTAAAATGGTGACCAGGGTCTGCAGTACAGTGACAGGTACGACCGACCACAGTCACCATTTTAGAGATCAGGGAACCACAAATCATGAACAAACTTACACCAAATTTGGCAGGGAGGTAGATGTCGGTTCAAGGAAGTGCCTTTTGCTTATTTGGTGTAAATCCGTTCAGTAGTTGTTTAAGCTTAAAATAATATTGAAATCTCTAGTTGTGGATATTTCACGAAAGTTTGGCGATTAATCGTGAATGCACATGCCAACAGTAATGCTCTGATTGAATGGACGCACTCTGAATAGAAAGTTGTGGCCGCCATTTTATCTATCGGGAACGTTTCCCAGGGTGGAAAAATTTGTGTGAAACCCCACATAAGGGGTCAGGGTGGAGATACTCTGACCCCATGGTTGAGAATTCGGGGAGTTAGTGACACAAGGTATGTATCCAAATTAGATTTTTTTAATCATGCAAGATATTCACAACAAAGACTTGACCGCTAGCGTGGCCCTCCGTGTACCATCGCGCGGACATCGTGACCATCAACCTCTTCGCAAATATTGATGGAAATATAAACTAATATATCAGTGAATCATTAATATGCATTGTTATAGCAATACTGGGAAATCTATAAATGTTGTTATAGAGTTATTTATATAGTGAGTTATCGACTGTCATGGTTAGAATTAATGATATAGTTATACTTTTTTTATGTGGTGGTGGCCATTGAATTCCTGCTTTTGCTTTCTGCTTTCGCTACGTAATTACAGGGGATCATGATTACTGACGTCATTGCAATCTCTGGCTTCACCTTAACAATAGGTTTTAGAGATGCAGAGAGGTATATATTTTTGGAAAGATGGCTTGAAGGTGTACATCCATTAAGATATCAAATATATGGTTACATGGTGATCTAAATTCAGTAAGGCTGATGAAAATCTCATGTATTGGTGAGGGTAGTGTTTTTCTTTAAACATGGTTTGTTTCAAATTGAGAAGGATTAATAGTGCAGAATCCCTCAAGAGTTCTTGTGCTAGCTTCATTTTGAGTGTAACATGTGTTTTAAATATGCTGAAAATATGTTTTAGAAACAGTAGAAGTATTTGAGAAGTGAGGTAGGTATGCCATTCGCAAATGTTTCTATGCTTTGAAAATTTTCAAAATGTTGTTTTCCGCTTTAGAAACATACTGATCCATGTGCACGCTCAAGAACAAAGCAATGTATGTTTTTAAAGTGCAATTATTTATCAAGTGTGATGCTTAGATTTTACTCACACATAGCTCAGAAAAAAGCATATATACAGTAAAACAGGTAGTTTGATACTGACAGAAGGAGATAACCAATGAGTCAGAGATATAGTGACAACGGTTATGTATCTATCTGCAATGAAGGTACTTACACGGTCAGTCAGGCAGTATTCAGGCACTCATGCAATCACCCTGGCACTGCTCAGGCAGTCATCAAATCAGTGATTCTCTCTCCAATGAGTTATTCAATTACCCAGACCCTACACATGTACTCTTGAAATCAGGCAGGCAGAAATTACGTAGTCATTCAACTATGCAGGCACTGCCCATACATTCATCTAATCACCTAGGTACTAACTCTTGACTTATGCACTTAACAAGGCTGTAACTATGCAATCATTATGACATATGCACAGAACCTATGCAGCCATCTAAACACCCGCTTACAACCCATGCAGTCATTGAAATACTGAGGCACACGTGTGCACTTATGAAACACTCAGGCGATACTCATGCACTCATCTAATTGTGTAGAGAGTAGCATTGTAGTAAACATATCACCCATCCAGTCCCTATGCAGTCATTTAATTACTAAGACAATAGTCTTGCATTAATACAATCACTCCAGCAGTATACATACTTTCATCCAATCACTCAAGCTTTAACAATGTAATCATCACAAAAGATGACCCAGCACCCTTCAGTTATCTTTACAATATTTGTTTCAAATCAACAACAATATTCTCAATTTTCATTAGTGATTCCAAACGTTCTCCCAAGTATTTCAATGTCAGATTCTTCAGTTTCAGTTCATTCTTTATTCACAATGATGTTTAAAATGAATAGCCAACGCGTTTCGCCCGTTATCGGACTTCTTCAGGGTTTAGGGAGCGACTATCATCATGGTCCCATATTGTGAATGATTCAAATTAGATATTTTGTGAGGAAAAGTAAAGCCGTGCAACAGTATCGGCAATCCATCCGTAATGTGGACATCTGGTTGAACAATGTAATCATGCCTTCACTCAGGCACTAGTCATGCACTCATCTAATTAACCAGGCACTACTGATGCTCTTATTCATTTCTCCAGGCACCACCCATGTAGTTATTTAAACATCCAGGCACTACCTGTTCACTCAACCAAAAAAAAATGGGCTGCATCCAATCACTAAAATGCTATTCAATTCAATTCAATTTAATTCAATCTTTATTCGGATAAAAATATCCATAAAAGCACAATTCAATCACCACCAAACAAAAGAAATACAATTCTTATTTAAAATCTCATATAGATTCACATTAAAAGTCTTATATAAATCTGCGGTGATAAAAAAGTGTTACAACAATATACAGTGTGTGAGGCAGCACAGTAAACGACAGCAGAGCCATGTTAGCAATTTGTAAGTAAATAAACCGATAAAATAACATTTAAAACTATTGGGCGGGCGTACAAAAGCAGCATCATATTGTTGATAAGGTGCAATGAGTATAAACAACATTAGCAGCATAGTGCAAATAAAATTGATTATAGGTGCCCTCCATGCCCTAGAAATTGTTCAAAACGAGGGTAGGACATGCCATTAGCAGCAACATAATAATGAAATAAAGTGTGATTAATTGTGGACAATATTAGCAGCATCTTGAATAGGGTTGATTATATTTGAACAACCATGCCTACGAAAATATAAAAAAGGATTGGGCAGGCATTTAGCAGCAACATCATGATAAAATAAAGTGCAATTTAGTTCTAAACAGTGGCCGCAGCATAGCGCAGATGTAGTTAGTTTTGTTTAAACTTGCACACCTGCAGAATTCGCCTGGACATTATTAGGTACTCTTATCACATTAAAAATTGCTCATGGAGGCACGTAAGCGTACTGCTGCTTGTAAGAACGAGCTTACACGGAAAATCAGGTCATCACTTATGAGTTGTAAGATTTCAAAGTATGCTATTTTGTGATCGATAATGGCTGATGCCTTAAGATACGGAATCAAATATTGTTTTGTATATTTTCCATTGAACTTACAGAAAAATAAGAAATGTACCACCGTTTGGTTGCTGCTGGTACCACACGGACAAGGCAAGGTAAAATGCTATTCATCCACTCATCCAATAGGCTAGGTGTTATGCATGGGCTTAAACAATCATGAATGCACTATCCATGGACAGCATAAATCACCTTCATACTGTACATGCACTCTTGTAATCATCAGGCACTAGAATTGCTCTCATGTAATCATCCCACCAGTATCTACGCATGTATTGAATCATTGAAGCATTAGTCACGCACTTGTCTAATCATTCAGTCTCTACTCATCTAATCATTCTGTCTCTACTCATGCACTCATCCAAACACCCAGATACTAATGGTATACTCATGCAAACACGCAGGCAGTACATAAGCAGATATGGAATGACCCATGGAGTTATGCCATAGTCCGGGAATCATCTAGGCACTACTTGTATCCTCAGGGAATCACCTAGGCACTGCCTATGCACTCATTCAATTATTCATGTAATATTGATGTATTCAACCACAAACCCATGTATTTACAAGTTTTACTGAGGAATATGTAGTCCTTTAGAACCATGTGAGGAATTATATATGCATCCTGTCACACTGTCTTTGCAAGTACTAGGAAGAATTATTAAGATATATGGTTGGATATAGACTAAGGTGCATATTTTTATATGCATCATTTCCAAAAATTTAAATCTGATACATTTACGTAGAAAAGTACTGAGATACTGAATACACCAGTGACACAGTGGTAGAGCGGCACTCCAACAGATCTTGTGGTGTTTTTTTTCGACTTACAGTGTTTGGAACATTGCATGTACTTCTACAGTTGGGTAAAGTGGCGCAGAGACGCAGGCCATTTAGCTGTGCTGCATTACTTTCGAAACACAGGGATGCGTAATGTTTACAGCAATATGATGGATCCCTGCGCTCTCCCTTGCGCTGGCACACAACTTGCTATCATGCTCCAATTGAGAAACCCTTGCAGCATAGTGCAAGGGTCTCTGTATTTTGGCGGGATGACTGTTTTTGTGCAGAAAGGCACAACTTCCTGCACAAAAACAATCACAAGTGTTGTTTTCCCCTTTCTATGTGTGCTGCAGAATGCAGCACTCATCGAAAGAGGGAAAAACAAGGAGAAATAAAAGTATTTCTGCTTGTTGTGCCTCACCACACGTTCCCTTGGGAGGAGTAAAATTCTGATGAATTCCCAGGTGTACGAATCGTTGTAAATCTGGGAATGTGGCAAAATGCATGGGTGTTGCATGGGAACACTCACAGCAACTCCAATGGCATGCTCCTTTCATGCAAAGTGCTGCGTGAAAATGGCATGTGTTTACAAGGCCACTAAAAGCCACACAGAGTGGCTTAACTTGGCCTTGTGAATATGGAGCGGATCACTGACAAAATATTGACTACAGAAATATAGAATACCCAAAATATCGATGACAAAATGTAGAAAGCAAAAATATCGAAGTCCTATCTACAAGCAGGTAAGTACAAAAATATTGAATCAAAAATATCGAAAAAATATATATAGTTAGTCAAAATATCGATTTTTTTAAAATCTCTTTAAAGTAATTTAAAATTAACGAAATAATAAATATAATTAACTAAAACATACTTAAAAATACTTAAATACCCTTAAAATGATTAAATAATTAATTTAAGTTTTAAAAAAGAAACATACAATTTTATTTTTAACACATAGATATATATATTAACATAATATTAATAACAAATATACAATATTTTTACTGTAGGATAGCGGTAGGGCAAAATTTACTATAACCACTCCAGCAAGGGAAACAGTAGGGAAAGCATTGGATAGCGTAAGGATAAAAATTACTATTCCCACTCCAGTGAGTGCAACAGTAGGGAAAGCGTTGGATAGCAGGAGGGTAAAAATTACTATTCCCACTCCAGTGAGTGCAACAGTAGGGAAAGCGTTGGATAGCGGGAGGGTAAAAATTACTATTCCCACTCCAGTTAGTGCAACAGTAGGGAAAGCGTTGGATAGCGAGAAAGTAAAAATTACTATTCCCACTCCAGAGAGTGCAACAGTAGGGAAAGCATTGGATAGCGGGAGGGTCAAAATTACTATTCCCACTCCAGAGAGTGCAACAGTAGGGAAAGCGTTGGATAGCGTAAGGATAAAAATTACTATTCCCACTCCAGTGAGTGCAACAGTAGGGAAAGCGTTGGATAGCGGGAGGGTAAAAATTACTATTCCCACTCCAGAGAGTGCAACAGTAGGGAAAGCGTTGGATAGCGGGA
Organism: Lissotriton helveticus; assembly: GCF_964261635.1. NCBI lineage: Eukaryota > Metazoa > Chordata > Amphibia > Caudata > Salamandridae > Lissotriton > Lissotriton helveticus. The sequence continues at coordinate 1,195,714,621 of NC_136072.1, read as the reverse complement.
GGGTAAAAATTTGTATTCCCACTCCAGAGAGTGCAACAGTAGAGAAAGCGTTGGATAGCGTAGGGGTAAAAATTACTATTCCCAATCCAGAGAGTGCAACAGTAGGGAAAGGGTTGGATAGCATAGGGGTAAAAATTACTTTTCCAACTCCAGTGAGTGCAACAGTAGGGAAAGCGTTGGATAGCGGGAGGGTAAAAATCACTATTCCCACTCCAGAGAGTGCAACAGTAGGGAATGCGTTGGATAGCGGGAGGGTAAAAATTTGTATTCCCACTCCAGAGAGTGCAACAGTAGAGAAAGCGTTGGATAGCGTAGGGGTAAAAATTACTATTCCCACTCCAGAGAGTGCAACAGTAGGGAAAGCGTTGGATAGCATAGGGGTAAAAATTACTATTCCCACTCCAGAGGGTGCAACAGTAGAGAAAGCGTTGGATACCGTAGGGGTAAAAATTATTATTTCCACTCCAGAGAGTGCAACAGTAGGGAAAGCGTTGGATAGTGTACGGGTAAAAATTATTATTTACACTCCAGAGAGTGCAACAGTAGGGAAAGCGTTGGATAGCGTAGGGTAAAATTTACTATTTCCACTCCAGTGAGTGCAAGAGTAGGGAAAGCGTTGGATAGCCTAGGGGTAACATTTGCTATTCCCACTCCAGAGAGTGCAACAGTAGGGAAAGTGTTGGATAGCATAGGGTTAAAAATTACTATTCCCACTCCAGAGAGTGCAACAGTAGGGAAAACGTTGGATAGCGTAGGGATAGAAAATTACTATTCCCACTCTAGTGAGTTTAACAGTAGGGAAACTAAAGATTTAATATATTGATAAAAATAAATTAAATATCAATACCAGTCAAAAATTAATTAAAATAAATTACCAATTTAATATTATGTAATAATTAATCAATTAAAAATACAAATACATATTAGTTATTAAAATAATTTTCCTACTAATAAAAATTAATTACCAATTAACAATTAATTAACAATAAATTAAAAATTAATACCAATAAATAAATAAAAATGATTTATTTAATTACAATTAAATTACTTCCCACCCTATTCCCCTATAAACACACAACCCGCTACGGAAAATAAATTGATAAAATTAACATAAATATCAATTAATAAAAATTAATTACCAATTAAAAATTAATTATTTGCAAATTAATAATTAATTAACAATAATTCAAAATAAATACCAATAAATAAATTAACATATTTAATTAATTACAATTCAATTACTTCCCACCCTATTCCCCTAGAAACCCACAACCCGCTACGGAAAATAAATGTATTTAATTAACATAATTATCAATTAATCAATTAATAAAAATAAATTACCAATTAAAAATGAATTAATTAACAATTAAACATTAATTACCAATGAATTCAAAATGAATACCAATAAATAGATGTACATATTTAATTAATTACAATTAAATTACTTCCCACCCTATTCCCCTATAAACTCACAACCCGCTACAGAAAAAAAATTAATAAAATTATCATAATTAACAATTAATCAATTAATAAAAATTAATTACCAATTCAAAATTAATTACCAATTCAATAGTAATTATCAATTAAACAATCATTAATTACACAATAATAATTAATTAACAATTAATTCAAAATAAATACCAATAAATAAATTAACATATTTAATTAATTACAATTAAATTACTTCCCACCCTATTCCCCTATAAACCCACAACCCGCTACAGAATTAAACTACGCAAAAATTAAATAACATTCAAAACACTTTAAAAAATTCGATATGATTAAAAATTCGATATATTTTAATACCTATATTATATACTTCAATATTTTAACTGTCTATATTTCAAAAATCGATATTACATTACTTACCTTCAATTCGATATTTTTCACCACTATATTCTGTCCATTCGATATTTTTGTCCATTCTATATTTTCACTTTGATATTAGTGCTATTCTATTTGTGTGATTCGATATTATGTCTGTATACCTATGGAGCATCACACTATGCCAATGGTGAAAAAAATGTGAAGCTTTGGCGCATGGGGCTTGCAAATACGCTCCCTTGGCTTGATGTTCATTTTAAAATTTACTGCAGAAGGGATAAACTGGTCTTTCACCATGCATAAGTTAGAAGTGAAATATAGTGCAGCTGTATTGTAGGACAGGCTGTTAAAATATTAAAAGGTAACTCATAAATAAAGTTTTGTGTTTTGGTTTGTGTTTGATATATTGAAGTAAGTGCAGGTAGTAATATAGCTAGGTACATCTATAGGTTTAAAACTGGAGCATATCATAAAAAATTGTTTTTGTATTATGTGGAAGTCAGTACTAAAGTACTTTGTACGTTGGATAGGGTAAAAATATACTTGTTTTTGTTAACAGAACAAGATATACATAAGTACACACAATTAGAATGCCTACAAAAGCTCAGACGAAAGAGCAACAGACTCAACTACAGTATCTCTGCAGAAATGAGTTACAAAAGGGGCAAAATGAAGAAAAAGTACTGAATGAAAAAAGAGCTACTGGTAAGAGACAAAAGTCATTTCTTAAAAATATATATGGAAATTTGCAAATATTACAGAATTAAGAAAATACAATTATGACTATGAGAAATGACAAGAGTGGACAAAGTGTACATTGGAAGAAGAGAAAAGATTGTAACAAACATGGACACAACATAACCAGGAGACAGAAGCAGGTTAAGGAAATCATTGACAGGATGTTTCGTAGTAGATTGGTTGTGAATTTAGTGATAAATGTTAAAAAGTATAGAAGAAGGAGGTATGCACTGAAACCGAAAGATCGAGCTGCGAGAGTAGTTGATAAGGCCTTTGCTTTGAAGAGGAAGCTTTTCATTTTGATTCGAAATAGAATGAAGACTCTTGCCAAAGTAGTTTTGTGCATGAGGAGACAAACTCAGAAGAAAATATTAGTGAATAGATTTAACTGTTGTACACTCTTTAGTGGAGAATGGATACATACTTCTTGTACAGAGCCTTCTTTAATGAAGAAAGCCATCTCCAGGATCACAGATTAGTTCATGCTTTTGATTGAAGAGGACAATGTTATGAAATGAAGAATAGTAGTCCTCTAGCAAAAGAGGTGATGGTACCTAGACATTTCGAAGATGTTATTGCATAAAAGGTATAATGAAGGCGTAATCAGGGTCCTGTGTACAAATGGAACTGTAGTAGTGTTTCTAGTATTAGACAACAATCCATTTATATATTAAGAAAATCCCTACGTATCTTTTCAAGGCAAAGTTTAAAACACACAGGGTCAGATGTACGACCCGCCAATTAGCTGGTCGCAAATTGCATGGCATTTCCGACTTGCAATTTGCGACTCGCTAATTGGAATGCACAACAGTGTCTCAGACACTGTTTGCGATTCCTAATGGGGTCACAAATTACATGCTTCATTAATATTAATGAGGCAGGCGCAATTTGCGACTCCTTTCGGAATGGCTAGCACTCACAGGGATGGTGGCCTGCTGGGGTCAGCAGACCACCATGTCTGTGACTGCTTTTTTTAATAAAGCAGTTTTTTTTAAAATGCATCCCGTTTTCCTTAAAGGAAAACAAGATGCATTCAAAAAAGAAAAATTCAACTTTTCAGTTTCATTGTTTAAGGGCAAGCAGTGGCCTCTCGGGCCACTGCCTACTCTTAAAAGATATTTTGCCACACACTCACAAAGGGGAAGGGGTCCCCTAGGGACCCCTTCTCCTTTACAAGTGGTTTACCACCTACTTGAAGTAGGTGGTAAACTGTGATTGTTTTGCGGACGCAAATGCAGCAGCAAAACATTAGTACATAGTATGTTGACTCGCTATTAGGAAGGGACGCCCCTTCCTAATAGCGAGAGTCGCAAATGCTATTTTGCAAATAGCATTTGTACATGCTATCACCCTTTTTTGTGGCTGCAAACTGGAGGAGCTCTCGTTTGCGGCCACAAAAAAGGGTAGTACATCTGGCACACAGTAAGTTATACCACTCAACAATGTGAACTTCAGTTAGGAGGCTGTATCATGTGAAAGCTCCTGCTTTATGTTTAGGAGAAAAGAATAGAGCATTTTTGCATGGTATTGTGGCAGATGCAGAAAAAGGTTGTAGTGATGTCCAGTTTTGTTTCTTTCGTCTTAGCCGGATTCTAAGAAAAATGAAGAGTTGTTAAGAGGAGGAGCTGCAGAATAAGACAAATGATATCAGTTGATAATTTTAAAGAAGAGATTACAAAATGTAACATAGTGTTGTCTAAAAAACCCTAGTGCATTTGTATATGTTGTTGATGCACTTACTAGAAGATTTAAACACCCACTGTTGACTTATATTTAAAAAGTGAAAAAGTAAATAATGATAACTGGCAAAAGTTACTCGTGTATTTATTTGTAGAGGGACGGTATGACTTGTCTATACAGCAAGTTATATGTAAGTAGTGCTACAATAAATTAGAAGATAATAAAATGAACAACACATACAAATTAAATACTCATTTTGCAAGATAATAAAATGCATGCTAATGTAAAAAAATCTATGAAGCCCAAAAATAGAAGAAAGACCAAAATGTAATTATTCTTTGCAGTATTGCAAAGGGCCGTTATGGACTCCTCTCCAGCACTTCCTACAACTTCACAATCCATGCAGTATGATGCCATTGGGGAAAACTGTGGAGCCAAATCTTGAAGTTGAGATTGGCCTTTTGAATGGACTCTTTGCTTTGGTTTTGTTGTGCTGCTATTGAAGTCGAGGATCCTTCAGCTTTGCGTTGCTCTCTTGCTGCTCGCTATGAACTTGGCTTATGAAATGTCCAAAAAATTAAAAAAGGAGGTAAAAAATCACCATGTATGATTTTTGGCAGCATTGCTAATAGCTGTAACATACTGCTCACCAGCTCTTATAACAACACTCCAGTCCATGCAATAAATGGCCATTCTTGAAAAATCTGGAGCCATATTTGTTGTAGTAGTCTGTACCTCTAAAGGGACTTTCTGGCCGGGAATTGTTGCTGCTGCCACTGATGTAGATGGTCCTCCAGCTTCACTCTGCTTGATCGGCAGTTGTTTCTATGAAAAGTTTTAAGATGATATAACATGAACGTCATCCCTCTGGTTCTTCTCACTCCACTTAAACTTTGTGGAAATAGTTTATAAAAATTAAATACCAGCACAATTTTTAAAATCAGTTTGGATGACAATCATTAGTTTGATGAGTGTTCAGTAGTTATGTTCTATTTGTTAGTTTTGACGTTGAAAGTTATTTTTTTAAACTGTTCTTTTTTTATAAATGTGTTACTAAAATAAAGTAACCGCGACAACCAGACTGGAGGAGGCATCGCCATCATCTACAGGGACACCATCCGCATCAAGACCAACACCGATGACACCCTGACAACCGCCGAACACCTGCACTTCCAGATCCACACGGACCCCAAAACCACCCTCAGAGGCACCCTGATCCACCGACCCCCGGGACCACGCACACAATTCAGCGAGGACATCGCCGACTTCATCAGCCCGCATGCCATCCCCTCCGCTGACTACATCCTCCTGGGGACATCAACTTCCACCTGGAGAACAACAACGACCGCAACACCACCACCCTGCTCGACAACCTCGCCAACCTCGGTCTCAAGCAGCTGGTGTCCACCCCCACCCACCTCGCCGGACACACACTCAACGCCATCTTCTCATCCAGCAAAGACATCGCCTTCAGCCACGCCACCGGACTCCACTGGACGGACCACAGCTGCGTCCACTTCACCTTCAAAAGAACGACGATCCACCACCACCAGCAACAGGTTGCTCGAAGAAGCTGGAACAAGATCACAGCCGACCAGCTCACCACTTCCCTGAGCCAGCACCCTCCCGCCAGCTCAGCGAACCCCAGCCAGGCCGCCGACAACCTCACAAAGTGGATCAGCAACTGCGCAGACGAACTCGCCCCACTAAGGACCCCGCCCAGCCGACCCGGCAGCAAGAAGGCCCCATGGTTCACCGACGAACTCAAGAGCTCCAAGAAGAACTGCCGAGCCCTCGAGAAAGCCTGGAGAAGGGAACCAACACCGGATAACATGACCACCCTCAAGCTTGCCACCCGGAAGCACCACCAACTGATCCGCGCCACCAAGAAAACCGCATTCAAGGACCGGCTGGACAACAACGCACACAACTACAAGGAACTCTTCAACATCGTGAAAGAGCTCTCCAACCCCAACGCCGGAAACAACGACATCACCCCATCGCAAGACCTCTGCAACTCCCTCGCCTCCTACTTCCACAACAAGATCGCGGACATACACAACAGCTTCAGCACCCAACCGACGCACGCCACGACCGAACCACCGCCCCCCACCACCACCCTCCGAACCTGGACCCCGATCAGCACCGAAGACACCATCCGCACGATGAACTCCATCCACTCCGGATCTCCGACAGACCCCTGCCCTCACCACGTCTTCAACAAGGCCGACGCTGTCATCGCACCCCACCTGCGGGACATCATCAACACCTCCTTCGACACCGCCGCTTTCCCGGAGAGCTGGAAGCACGCCGAATTCAGCGCCCTACTCAAGAAACCTACAGCGGACCCCACCGAACTCAAGAATTACCGCCCCATCTCGCTCCTCCCCTTTCCAGCCAAAGTCATCGAGAAGACCGTCAACAAACAGCTGGCCGCCTTCCTCGAGACGAATGGATCCCTCGACCGCTCACAGTCGGGCTTCCGAGCCAACCACAGCACCGAGACCGCCCTCATCGCTGCCACCGATGACATCCGAGCCCTGATGGACAACGGAGAAACAGCGGCCCTCATCCTCCTAGACCTCTCCGCGGCTTTCGACACGGTCTGCCACCGCACCCTAGTGCAGCGCCTCAGCAACGTCGGAATCCAGGAGAAGACACTGAAATGGATCGTCTCCTTCCTCGACGGAAGAACACAGAGAGTCCGTCTACCACCGTACAAGTCAGAGGCCACCGAAGTAATCTGCGGCGTCCCTCAAGGGTCCTCGCTGAGCCCCACCCTCTTCAACGTCTACATGAGCCCCCTCGCGGCCATCGCACGCCAACACAACCTCAACATCATCTCCTACGCTGACGACACACAGCTGATCCTCTCCCTGACCAACGACCCCGCCGCCGCCAGAGCCGACCTTCACGAAGGGATGAAAAACGTAGCCGAGTGGATGACGACCAGCCGCCTGAAACTGAACTCGGACAAGACGGAAGTCCTCATTCTGGGCTCCTCGCCCTCCGCCTGGGATGACTCCTGGAGGCCCCCCGCCCTGGGCACCGCACCCAAACCGACAGACCACGCACGCAACCTGGGCTTCATCCTGGACTCCTCCCTCTCCATGACCAGACAAGTCAACGCCGTCTCCTCGTCGTGCTTCAACATCCTGCGCATGCTACGGAAGATCTTCCGATGGATCCCAACCGAGACCCGGAAGACGGTCACCCAGGCCCTCGTCACCAGCCGACTGGACTACGGCAACTCCCTCTACGTCAGAACCACCGCCAAGCTACAGAAAAGACTCCAGCGGATCCAGAACACCTCGGCCAGACTCATCCTCGACATCCCACGACACAGCCACATCTCCGGAAATCTAAGAAACCTGCATTGGCTCCCCGTCAACAAAAGAATCACCTTCCGTCTCCTCACCCACGCACACAAAGCCCTACACGATCAAGGCCCGAGCTACCTCAACAACCGCATCAACTTCTACGCTCCCAAACGCCATCTCCGATCAGCCAATCACGCCCTCGCCGCCGTCCCCCGCATCCGAAGAACGACAACAGGAGGAAGGTCCTTCTCCTACCTGGCCACCAAGACCTGGAACTCCCTCCCGACCGACCTGCGACTGACCCAAGACCACCTCTCCTTCAGGAAGAAGCTCAAGACCTGGCTGTTCGAGCAGTAGCAGCACCCCCTCCCCCCCAAGCGCCTCTAGACCCCTTCCGGGTGAGTAGTGCGCTATACAAATGTCTTGATTGATTGATTGATTGATGTTACTAAACAGCTAGACCAAACTTTTTGTTAAATACATCTATATATCTGTTCTAGACTTTGTCATGTGTATTCATGACTACTGATGTCATTGCAGTCTCCGGGGTTGCTGTGAAGAAGGAAAATGCATTTTTGATTTAGTTATTTCGACAAATGAATACAAAGGGGAAAGTTAAATTAGTATCTTACTATATAACTACACTGAAACCTTAAGTAAAATCTGTCTATATATGTGTTTTACACTTTGTTAGAAACACCCGGGATTCTCAGTCTCTCCTTGGCAATGGCACTCATAGACTCATACAGCCACGACTTGGCATTTATCAAGGACATCCTTTCTCCATCACTCTGCAAATGCACCTTCTGTCATAGTTGGGGGATAAAGTCCCCTTGGCTATTGAATGTATTTGGGGGCCAACTATCCTTCTTGTTAACTCCAGCAGTTTACACAAGTCAGTTTCATAAGAAGACTTTGGAGGCCACCCCCCCTTTCTGTACCACTTTACAAACACATCTCTTGGCACACTACTGGTTGGGGAATAAAGTTCTCTTGGATGCTAAAGGACCTTGGGGACCACAAAGCACTCCTGGTAGTTTCTGTAAATCCTTCACAGCGGGATTCCTGAGAGCTGGTGAGAGGTCCTGGCCCCTTTCCACACCATTCTCCAAACACTGTTGCTACTTAAAAAACTATAGAAATTCACTGAAAAAAATAAAGGTTACAGGTAAGTTATAGTTAGGAATTAACATTTTAAAAAACGTAGAAATTCGCTGGAAAAACAAAGGTTACAGGGCTGTTATAGTTAGGAAATAGGATAAAACCCCTTAGATATTCACTAAAAGAAAACAATGGTTACAGGTATGTTATAGTTAGGCTCAGATTTCACACGCACTAAACCAGAGAAATTCAGCAGCTATAGTTAGCGAACTATATCTCGCTCCCCACAATGCACTGCTGATGACCTCACATATTACATCACTCATGACATGGTCAGTGACATCACTGATGACATCACTGATGATATCTCAAATTACATCACTGGTGACATCATACACAGAATCTCTGATTTACCCACTCACACCCCAATATAAACTTTCATACACCCACTCCAACTTTCACACTAGCATTCTCAAAAACCATTGACACACCCACACCTGTACTTATACACCCACTCACTGATTCATAGGACTACACACACATCTACTCAGTCACCCATACAGCCACACGTACACCAGCTCACTCACTAATACAGCCACTGATATATCCACTCATAAACCCATACGGCCACCCACAAAAAATCAGTCACTCATAGAGCTACTCACACACCTACTCACTCACCTTTAGAGTCAATAACGCAGGCATTAACTTGCCTACACAGCTAAACACACACCCACTCATTCATTCATACAGACACTAACACATTCTCACCCACCTATGCAGTCATTGACACAAGCACACACTGACACATACGGCCACTACTGCAATCATTCAGCCTCACATTCACTCACTCATATACACCAAATTTGGCAGAAAGGTAGCTCTTGGTCCAGAAAGAGTGCTTTTTGTTATTTCGTATAAATCCGTTCAGTAGTTTTCGAGATATTAAAGGAAATTCAAATTTGTATATCTGGGAGGAGCCTAAGCACAGATCTCATGGTGAGATCTGATTGGCTTTCAGCACTTCAACCAGGAAGTGCTGGCAGCCATCTTGGGACCTATATACATGATAGCACCCCAATGAAATGCATTGAAGTGAATGGCAAGTTTTGAGGGTAACAAATAGGAGAACCTCTAAAGGGTGATCACAGATTTTAGTTACAAAATAAATCATATTTTGATGGTACCATACTAATTTTAGTAATTGTGGTATGTTCTAAGGTGATTTTGCCCTGCAATAAACGCTGACCTCCTGCTGGGATTTCCTTAATCATGTTTGAGACAACACTATTTTCTCAGGATTATCCCAAAGAGGTTATGGAAGGCGCGCCAGAAGCTCTAAATGAGAGCAGTAGTAGTAGTTTATTCGATCAATATGATCATTCACATGTAAATAACATCTCACGTCATACATTAAAACATCGAATAATTAAGAACAATAGTAAACACATCATAAATAGCTTCTTGATTCTGAACATTGTAGTATATCAAACATTTGACTAGGTAAGATTCTATAAAGCCTCATAAAACAGCAAAAATTGTCATTTAAAATACACCAACAGATCAACAAGACAGCTCATTTACAGAAATGTTTATAATATTCCCCATATGTGAACATTGGGTCATTCCTTTCTACACACTTCAAGCGCATGCCCAGATGGTTAACTCACGTCTTGGACCTGTGCCACCAAGCATAGAGCAAGTATCTAGATAATGTAAACACAAGCCACCTTGTTGTATCATATCTAAACACACGTAGTGCATCTGCAGGTCGCATAAATAACAACAATCGACAAGCAGGAATGATCCACCTTTTTCTTATATAAGCAAAGTGGGGACAAATAAACATAAAATGTTCTATGGTTTCAGGGCTAGAGCCACAGAACGGACACAGTGTAGTTACAGTGGCATTCGCCCAGCTACCTTTCATAGCATCGAGGGGAAGAGCCCCAGTCCTAAATTGTATATAAAGTGCTTGTGCCTGAGGGGGTTCAACTTCATCCATATAGTTATCAAACCAAAAACAACTTTTAAAATTTAGAAATCTATTAGTTAAAGTGTCTTGTGCCCTGGTATTAGTGCAAGTAGACTCTATATGACCCCAGTACTTTTTTGTGAGCAGGGGAAGCATTTTTTTATTCATGGACTTTGGATCGTCCCACAAAAACCCCAACCCCAATTTGAAAAACAACAGTATGACCTCTCGAACCAGCCCAGTCGACCGGCCTGTCTTTCAAGGGTTAATAGTTCTTACACTGCGTCCTTAACCGGGATCTGGTTGTTACTGGTCCACAGTATCAAAACAGAAGAACCTTTAGGACAGCAGTATGAGTGATAGACTATAGGCCAAGATCAGGGCGTCCTGGTATTAATGGGGTGCTCATTGGTAGGTTTAGAATTGATCTTAAAAATGTATTTTCCACGACCTCTAACTGATTCAGTTGCTTCAATCCCAATAATTTGGCACCCTAGAGGGCTGTGCCCAACCTTCTAGCCCAATGTATTTCTATTGTGGGAGAAATTGGGTAGAAGGCTGATCGTTTGATTCTCTTTACTATTGCACTGTCCACATGTTGGATTGTGAAGGGTGCTCTTTTGAATCTGAGGTGTTCATGCCATGTTATCAGTGAGTCTAACTCCCAAGTAAAAACCATAAACTGCTTTTTGGAACAGTTGATTTCAAGGCCCCAATCCTCACATGCTGAGGTGAACTTATTTAGGGCATTCTGTATGCCCATTGGGGTTTTTGTAATGAGCAGTGTGTCATCTGCAAATAAGAGAGAATTAGTTTGCCAGATTTTTTAGGTGGATCACCTCCATAGTCATATAATTCATTGATAAGCCCATTCATATAGAGGGTGAACTGAGTTGGGGGCCAAGATACAGCCCTGCCGCACCCTTTCCGAGACAGGTATATTGTTAGGTAAACCACCGTCGGGTTCAACCTAACTTTAGCATAATTACTGTGCTGCAATTGGACGAGGAGTTGAAGCAGGCCACTAGGTAGCCCAGATCCTAAGGGCGGCCCATAGCTAGGTTCAATTTATAGAGTCAAATGCTGATTTATGATCAACAAACACAACATATAAGTTTCCCTTCTTAATCGTAACGTCCTTCCAAATGAGCGTAAGGAAGCAAAACACTTGATCTAGAGTGCTTGTGGAATCCCTGAAACCAGCCTGCAGATGTGAGAGTATGCTATTTTCCTCTATCCAACAGTGAAGATGTAACAAAACATTTTACTAAAAACTCTGAGTGACATCTGTAGACTAATAGGTCTATAATTTGAGTGGTGCCCTTTATCTCTTTCTTAAATGTAGGGATTATTTCTGCGCCTTTCCAGATCTTTGAGATGTCCCCCTGTGTAATAGCATTAAATTCTCAGTGGAGCATTGGGCCCCATATATTGGGCTCAGAGCGATATAAATCTCCAGGTATTCTATCCATCCCTGGTGCTTTCCCAGGCTGAAGTGAACAAATTGCAGTCACTGTTACATCTGGGGTGAAGCTGACGATGTCCGCTACTACTGGTTCTAGAAGGCAATCCCTCACTACCAGTGCATTCTCACACTCAGACTCACAGTCCTCCACAGAATATGGTTTCAGAAATTGGTCTTCCCAGACATGGGGCTGTATATGAAAGTCCTCTTCTTTAACCAGCTGTTACCCCTTTAGAGATGTAGGGCCAGAAGTATCATTGAAATTCGCATTCGCAAAGGCCGAAATTCTCAAAATTATATGTATGAAGGAAATCCCGATGCAAAATAAGGAATTGCAAAATTTGCGATTCCTTATTTTGCGATTGCATTTCAGGAATCGCAAATTTTACGATTCTTTAAATGCAATGTAAGAAGCCAAAAAAATAAGCACATTTTCCTTAAGGAATCGCAAATTACCACCAACTTCTAGTTGGTGGTAAGTTGCGAATTCCTTTCAAAACGCATATTTTTTCAATTTTCTAAGTGCCATGTGACGCACATACATGCCCTCAGGGCATGTATGTGCGCCACATGTACACCCATGCCGATTTCAGGGGTGCAACAGGGTGTCCTTTGGACACCCCTGCACCCTTGAAAATATTCACAATTTGCGATTAGCAAATTGCGATTCGCAAATTTCCCCTTCATTCCTAAGGGCCTCCTGGCCCATAGAAATGAATGGGAAATTATTCCTTAATTGCGATTAGCAATTTGTTAACCGCAATTAAGGAATTTTAAGAAATCGCTAAAAAGAAGCTAATTTCTACATAAATACCATTTTGCGATTTCTAAATAGCGATTCCTTAAAAATCGCTATTTAGGAATCGCAAAACAGAATGTTGGTACATATGGCCCTAAGTGCCAAAATAACTGGCAGTCCTTCAGTCTGGATGCCTCTACTAGGCTATGCCAGTTCTCTACCTCCCAGTTCCTTTTTGCCTCGTCCTGTATCTTCATGTAACCTTTTCTTCTTTCTATTATGTTGCTCCTAATCCCCTTCTTTACGGACGCAGTTAGCTCTATTTTAGCTTGCCTACATTCCTCTTTATACCAAAGAGGTGTTTTTTTTGCTTAATTAGGGTTATTTTACACTATCTGTTGAAATGGGGCTTTAATCTATGTAATTAATTAGAAAAGCTAGACATAATGCTTCCAGAATTTAAGTTAAAATTTATCAAAACAGTGAGAGTATGAGCCACCTCTTCATAAGGAAGCGACTTCTTACCAGCGGCAACAGGAGCCGTCACTAGGTTAGTCTGAGAGTGCAGAATTGAAATGCTGGCCAGCCTCAGGATCAGAGCATTATGGTCACTATCCATAATATCGACTTTAGGCCAGAGGTCAAGATCGATCATAATAAAATCAATCCTACTCTTAACAATCCCCCTGTTAAAAGTAATATTTGCTTCTACATTGTAGGGTGTTTGCCCGTTACAAGCGTGTACCCTATGAGTAAGTGTAAAGGACAGAATTTGTTGACCACCCTTTGTGCAGATACAGGCGGTATCTGTAATCTTTTGATTCCTCTAGCTAGCTCTTGCTCCTGCACTATTTCCTGAACAAAATCTATGGGTTTGTATGTCGTATTAAAATCCCCAGCCACTATAAGATAATACTCTTTTCTTGAGCTGTCGAGGAAATTAGTGAGCATTGCTATAGTGTCTGAGGCCTTGTGTTGGCTACTAAAATGATTATATAAATTAAATAATCTAATATTAAAATTCCCTTTAAGGGGTGCCAAATCTATTCCCCTATTTCTAGCCTCTTTATTTTACATAACAACGTGGTCTTAATCCAGATTAACAATTCTCCAGTGGGTCTACCTGCAGGTGATGGTCTGGCTTCAACACTAAGGACCAGATGTAGGTAAGTACTATTTACGGATTCTTAAATACCGAATTTTACCGATTCCGAATTTAAGAATAGGTAAATAGTATGTAGGTAATTATTCGGTAAATTTTACAGAATCGGTAAGATTCGGTATTTAAGTTCCGGAATTTACCGATTCGGTAATTCCCATTCATTCCTATGGGCCTGGAGGCCCATAGGAATGAATAGGAATTACCGAATTGGTAAATACCGATTCGGTAATTTGGGGAACACATTCAAGGGTGGCAGGGTGTTACATTGACACCATGTTGCACCCCTGAATCGTGCATGTGTGCACATGTGGCGCACCTACATGCCCTAAGGGCATGTTTGTCTGCCACATGGCACAGTTAAAAAAGCCCAAATTTGCTTTTTTAAAGGTTTTCGATATTTACCACCAACTTAGAGTTGGTGGTAAATAACGAATCCTGAATGCAAAAAGGCACTCACTTGAGTGTCTCCTACATAGCTTTTTGGATTAGGTAAATACCGATTCCTTATAACAAGGAATCGGTATTTTACCGATTCCTTAAGGAATCGGTAATTACCGAATCCAAAAAGATTCCTCCTACATCCCAAACCCTAAATACCGGTCGGTAACGGCCGAAATTCGCTAATTTCGGCCGTTACCGACCGGTATTGGGCTTCCTACATCTGGCCTTAAATGATGTATACCCCACCCTATTTACCTGCTCGGTTGCCCTGATTTCTTGGAACATGCATATGTGAATGCTGTTCACCATTTTACCCCACTCCGGGTTATTTAATTTAGACTTTAACCCAGCAATATTCTACAAAATAATTTTGAGTTGTAGCTCATCATTTTTACTTCACTGAAATGGATATCCTACTATTGGTTTATCTCTCCTTGAGGTTTGGACAGGTACATAGTGTGCCTGCAGGGGGACTGTGCTTTGAATCTTATTTTCTATCACAGTGTTAATATATGCGGTGCCCCCCCAGGAGAGACCGATTGGGTCCATGGCGGGAGCCTCCATAGATTAAAGTACAGAAACGTGGTTTAATGCATGTGGAGTCAAAGTACGACTCCAGCCCTTGTAAAGAAGTTGGAAACAACAAAAGAATTGTGAAAGAATCTTCATATCAGTGACAGAAAACCTGCTGGCCAGACCGTACATAAAGGTACCCCACTGCTACGCAAGATACAGTCATACGTAATTCGGAGCTTTAACGCTGAAGGCTGATACAACCAGATTTTCAAAGAGCAGCTATCGATAATCACAAATTGCAAGATAACGTTACAGTTAGAAAGTGGTGAAGACAAAGTGTGTACGAAGAGATGACAAAGAATAAACAGTTATTTACTCATCAGAACCTGAGTAAAGTGAGCCGGTATGACCTCAGCACCTGACAGCACAGCTGAGACAAAGCATTGAGGTTGTGCTAACCAAACTGGTGACAATCAGAAGTGACCGAAGATATCTTCAGAACTGTGGAAGGCTGAGAGAATGGAGGCGAAGACATGGGCTGTCTTTCCAAAAGTAATCAAGGATGACCCAGAGGCCAGCACATCTCAAGGCCTTATAGAATGGCTCACATAAACAGGTTCAAGATGAACAGTCGAAGGAGCCGGAGAGACCTCTACCCTCAATGTCAGCCACTCCCAGAAATGGCTACAAAGCTGCAGTTTTCCTGAAATAACCAGCATCATTTGATACTCCCAAAAAACAAAATCTTGGCAATAGATGGACTGCTTGGATAGAGACATTTGGTGATCTTGTTGATGCTCTTGAAGAGACTGATAACAAAAAGACTATCAAGTACCTCAAACTTCTTGCTGGTGATGGTGCAAAAGAAGTCATAAAGAGAATACTGTGAACTGATGGAGAAGCCACATATCGTCAGATTAAAGAAGTATTGAATCGCAAGTTAAATCCTGTGCCAAATGTTGATTACGAATGATGCATCATCAACTAAGAACATCAGAAAGTTGGTGAAACAACTGATGAATTTGTGGCAAAATTCGACACACTCATCAGAAATTGTAGGTTCAATTAATTTAATGATGCGAAGCTGTGTGTCTGAGATTTATTGAAGGATGCTTGTCAGAAGACGAATTCTGAGAGAAACTCTCGAGGGCTTATTTACAAGCCCCTTGCACCCCGGTGCATCCATTTTTATGATGGTCCACCGGCGCAGAGTGCAGACCCAACCTTTGAGGCCACGCAAAGCCACCTTGAGTGGCTTTTAATGGCCTCGTAGATATGGTATAAGGCAATGCAGCGCAGATTGCTGTGTTGCATTACACTGCGTCAGGGAGGCATTCCATGAGCATTGGGGAGGGTATGCCCACGCAGCACCCATGGGTTTTAATGCATTCACAGATTCATATGGATCTGTAAACCTGGGAACGTTTCAAAACTGTACGTCTCCCCAGGGCAGGCGTAACGAGGAGAAATATCTTTATTTTTCCCTGTGTTTTCTTCTTTCGATGTGTGCTGCATTCTTCCCCACAACCCCCTTCTTGGTGTTGGTTCTTCCCTCCCACATCACCCTCCCACTGTCAACTTTGGATGTATGACGTTGCAACGCACACTTTTACAACGCATACCTTTACAACAAATTTTTTACAACGCATTCCATTACAACGCATGCCATTACAACAAATTTTTACAAAACTACCTTTACAACGCATTCCATTACAATGCATACTACCTTTACAACCCATACCATTACAACGCATAACATTACATTGCATGTATGGTAAGTATTGGATAGTGTAGGGGTAAAAATTACTATTTTAACTCCAGGGGGGGTGCAACAGTAGGGTAAGTGTTGGATAGTGTAGGGGTAAAAATTACTATTCTAACTCCAGGGGTTGTAATAGTAGGGTAAGTGTTGGAAAGTGTAAGGGTACTATGCGTTGTAGTGTCATGCGTTGTAATGGTTGCGTTGTAATGGCATGCGATGTAATGGATGTTGCGTTGTAAAAGCTTCGTTGTAATGGTAGTGCGTTGTAAAAGTTGCGTTGTAAAGGTTGTTTCCCGTCACCTTTGTTGCTTTTTTCCCTCCCATCCATGCACCCTCCCGTTGACTTTGTTGCCCGTCCACCTACCAGTAAAAAAAAAATGCTACAACACTGCCAATACAAGCCATGTCATATCACTTTTTTCTAAGCTTTGTGTCATAGAGATTCTTTTTAATAACTTTTAGTCATGCTGCACAGTAGACATACAGCCCTGCGACATGGCTAAAAGACATTGGTAACGACAATAGATCTCACATAGGTGAGACATTTGGCTTTGCCAACGCTTGTTAACCTGTTGCAGCACACAGAACTAGAGGAGCAGAGCATTAATATATGGTGCTCTGGGAGCAGAATCTCCAGTCAGATTTCTCATCATGAGGAGAGATGGAGGGACGGCGCAGGCAGTGACCAGCTCTGAGGGTCCTTCTGCAAAGCCCACGCCAGGGGCCTCATTTATGAAAAGTGACTCATCGCTGCGTGAAAACAGTGATGCGTCAATTTTCACTGCGCCCTCCTTGCGAGACCAATGATGCGTCATATTTACAGTATGATGCATCATGGCGGAAGGAGTTATAGATACGTCAGTATTTCTGACGTATCTGTAAGCGCAAAAGTCGCGCATTGTTGGAGTGTGTCACAAAAGTGACACAACTCCAGCAATGCGTCCTTTCACATGGGGAAAGCCCCATGTGAAAGGGCTTGCGTCAGTCTTACGCCTGCTGTGAGGCAGGCGCAAGATTTTGACGTAACAGCGTCCTAAAACTGACGCAGTGAAATCTCATAGATTTCACTGCGTCACTATTACGAGGCTTTTTGCGGGGGAACGCCCCCTCTGCATACATTATACCTGACGCGGGTATAATATAGCGCAGGGGTTTACAAAGTGACGCATCTGCTTAGAAGCGTCACGTTGTAAATAGTGCGCAACAGGAGGCATATTTTACGCCACCGATGCGTCACAAAAAGTGACACGTCAGAAGCGCAAAACTGACGCAAGGCCTCATAAATGAGGCCCCAGAAGTGCAGTGTTTAATGGCTCTACCCAGCCTCATTATGTTTGCTTGAACTGATAATGGCGCCCGCCGTGGGCTTCAGCAGTAGGATTGTTGATGTTCATTGTCAGGCAGCAGTTTCTGCCTTTTAATTATGTATCTCTGAGCTCCATTCATGTGTAGCAAAGATGCCTTACTGTTCAGAACCTTTTCATCGGCAGTGGCGGGAGTTCTGTGTATCCTAAGCTCACCCCTGTCAGGTGCCCACCCTAAGCCCCGCCCCCATGGGTGTAAAGGACCTGTGTGGGATGTGCTCTGGGTACTCCCTGTACACATATCCCGGGTCCCCCTGGAACACCTTATTTGATATGCTAAGGGGCAGCGGTATGGGTCGGAGTGGTTAGAAGAGTGAATCGACACGCACACTATGCCCCAGACTTGCCACTTCTGGGCCTGATTCACAGAACTAACTTAAGACAAAATCCTAAACTTACTACTTTTGGTATTCACAGAAGCTAGGATTTGGTCTTAAGTTTGTCTTAAAACAGATTTAAGACAGACTTAAGACAGACGTAAGACAAAATCCTAACTCAAGTCTGTTTTAAGTCTGTCTTAAGTCTGTCTTAAGACAAACTTAAGACAAAATCCTAACTTAATTCTGTCTTAAGTCTGTCTTAAGACAAACTTAAGACAAAATCCTAACTTCTGTGAATACCAAAAGTAGTAAGTTTAGGATTTTGTCTTAAGTGAGTTCTGTGAATCAGCTCCATAGATTCTAAAGTCATTTGGTAAGATAGCGGAGTCCATGTCGATACATCAGATGGTAGATGGGGGTTCTGCTACCCTAGGAGATCAATACCCTAATCGGTGATTCGTCAGGTGCAACGATGCCATGGAGTCATTTGCCGTCGATGCAGGACTGTTTTTGAAATATACTAAGACCTGGCTTACTTTTCACTAGGCCCCAAAAGCCTCCGGCGCCCTAGTTACACTGTTGGGAATGGCAGGAAGCCGAAGCGTGTTCTGCCCTTTCTATAGGGCACTGCGTGATGTAAATGTGTAAATCCGTATTTGTGAAGCGCGAAATGGCTCACGTGTATCAAGGCGTGGTGGACCGTCGTGGAAATTAAGTGAGCTATTTCCCAGAGTCACATGGTGCTGAGCTGAGCTGCCGCCGGAGCCAGGGATCGAACCGTGAATCCCGTGGTCCAGAGTCCGGCACCCTGGCCGCTGCACCACACCTCTCCACTTGATGATCTCCCAGTGACGCCTCTCTGCATCCAGTCTAAATGGGATGAGATCCTGCCTGTAACAGGTAACGAGTGGATTCTGCACATGATGGGGCTCAACAATTACCTCTAATGCTGGATTCCAATAAATCCGATATTACTTTACCTACCAAAAATACCTCTCCCGTAAAACATTGTAGATTGTATACCCCACCCTATTTGACACCTACCCTCGATGCTGGAACCCTCTTGCTGAGTTTCTGCACATGGTCTGGTTTGGTGCGGTCCTAATTAATCAATCAATCAATCAATCAAAGCATTTGTAAAGCGCGCTACTTACCTGTGAGGGTCTCTAGGCACGGGGGGGGAGCTGCTACTGCTCGAAGAGCCAGGTCTTATTGGCAATCGGTATTGGGCAATCTGAATAGGTCTACTGGGTAACACCTCCAATTAGAGGTTTGGCAGGTTCTGCTGGGTCTGATACCAGCCCCCGCCAAGAACTAAGTAGGAAATTGGTTTGCTGGGACTGACGATAGTGAAGCACCGAAAGATAAAAAGTGGTTGACCGCAGAGCCCCCTAGATATTTTGGGGCCGATATACAAGCCCCTTGGCCCACTTTTGTGTAACTTTTAACATGGGAAAAGTAATGCAGAAGTGGCACAAGATAGTACTAAAGTGGAAACGGCGGAAGAAATACGAATGAAACAGGTCCGCTGGGATGAGAAGCCGGAAGATGACTTGAAGGCGTAGGTAGCCATGTTGATGGAACTAAGGGAACCATCTACTGAATCTGCCGCAGGGGACCCGGGTGGGACAGTTCATGGTTGATTATGGGGATGTATTACGTTGATGCCATTGTCTACATGCAGCCGCGGCCCATGCAAGTAAGAGCTGTGGGGCCGGGTGGGGGGGTGAGGGGTGGTTTCGACAGATGTCGATGAGCGAAAATTAAATAATTTTTTTTTTAAATCACTCACCATCGTTTGTCAAAACCCCGCTCCCACTACTCTTAACTGCACAGACCAAGGGCGTGTACATGGATGTTTGGTAACAATGCATATTTTTTTTCTTGGGGAGCAATACCCAAGGGTTGGGTTGGGGTGTTATTGCATACCTTTGCTTTATCTTTTTGTTGGGGCGTTCATATTGTTGAAACAATGACTTGGATCCTGGATAGTAAGCTTGTTTGTTTCCTTTGCATCTACAATAAAGATTATATATATTTTTTTAAAACATTAAAAAATATCTATTTATTTGGAACCACTAGTTTTACCAACCAGTAAATCAGTCAGTCATAATAACTTTATTTTGTCAATTACCATATAAGCAAACACAATAACTTAAAACTATAAAATCATTCAATAATTAGACGCTTAAAAACACGACATTTAAAATATTTAAAATACCCACAATTGCAACTAGCAGCTTAAAAGATCATCACAACGATTTTAAAATGCGAAGTTACATTTCATCCAACAACTCCTATATTCATTATCTACTGTTGCACGTGAAAAAAACAACGAAATGCAACTTAAACAAACAAGAATCTTAGGTGCGAAGTGCTAGACAGCAACAGGGCAGTTTTTTTTCTGTCCATGCCTCCACATATATGCAAGAAATGGGAGACAGCAAAGATAATTGGTTGAGCTGTGTCTGCCCTGAATACCTTAGTTGCAAATGTGCAGTCGCTAACGCCCAGATTGAGGCACAACGGCAGGATCCATAGCCTCCTGTGTACTTAATACTGAGGACAAAAGTGCAGGACGTGATCTACAGTTTCCTTGGACTTTCCCAGGTTCTGATGTTAACATGGGCTTCTATGGGAATTAACAAGGGAGTATTATCAAGCCCATTATCGCCGCTTTAGAGGCAGTTTCCTGCCGATAAAATGGCGATACTTTTAACACCGGTCCTTGATAATATGCCCCTCAATTCGGTACTTAATGTAGAGTGTCTGGGCAGCCAGAGGCTCAATTGTCTACATGTACATTTCCAAAAGATAAGTGTCTTTAAATTCCAGAAAGTTAGAGTGCCTGCCCCCAGATCTGTGAAATCTACCATCTACATAACTCCAGTACTGCTCCTTGAACATAGACTTGGAAATGCCACTAGACGTTTCCGGGTGAGCCCACATGTTACCGCATCTAATCTCTTCAAGTGAATGCTTAATTTATCCCAACCATGGAATCCTGGTGGCCCGGTAAATCTTTCTGCACAATTTGCGACAGCCCATCCTATATCGTGCGTAGTGCAATTTTAAAATGAGTTGCATATTCACAGTGCTTTCAGCCACAGGATGAGACCGCATAGCACTGTAAATACACGTCACTATTGCCCAATGCAGCAAAAAGGATTCCATTTTGTGATTGCCTGGGTAAACACATAAACAACTTCTGTGATCGCATACACCAATTGAGTTTTTATAATGTAATAGAATGCCTCTCCCAACTATTACATTAGATTGCATTTATTTTGCAGTCAAGGTGTGTGTTTATTTTATATGCATTATAATTGAGACAATAAGGTAATAAGCTATAATTAATTATCTTGCATGCCTTTACATACACTCTGTGCATACATGAAGGTGAAAGAGTAACACAATGATTGCAGAATATTTTGTTGCTTTTAGACCCTTAAAAAAACCAGTGGAATATGAAAGGTTGGAGAGTCACCCCCCTGTGCATACCGCGGGAACCAGGATACCTACACCAGGAAAGCCGGGTGCATCAGTGGAAAGTGACGTCAGAAAATGCCGTAGACTCCAATTGAGGACTTTGGTGAAGTTGCTGCTGGCGAAAAAGGTGAAAAAGTCTGGTGGAACCCAAAGGTAGATTCAAGATGAGAGGTACCTGCAAGCAGAAGGGGCAGAGTCTATGTCACTCAGGACTGACCAGGAGGCACGGAAGATGAATGCTCACTGATGTTGCAGCAGCAGGTGAGTTGACGGTGACCTTGAAGTTGCAGCTGTGCAAACCAGGTGGTGCTGCAGGAGACCAGGAGCCATTCATGAGCTGTCCCATGTCAGATGTCGAGAGCCAGGGGGTCAGTGTCTGGCTGGGGAGCCAACATGCCTCGGAAATGGCAACCAACATGGTAGTCGAAAAAGTTACAGTGTCTGGACCAGCAGGGTCCAAGTGACTCCCCATGAACAGGTAAGTCAGAGCAGTCCCCATGGAAGCAGGGGAGCCCACTGGAGGCAAAGAAGACCCTCAAGAGGACCCAGGGGCCAAAGGCACAGGAGTCGAAAGTGCGCTAAGGAAAGGGTTGGACGATCCAGGGGACCCTCCCACAGGAGGGACTGGACAGTGGGGAGCATACGTTCATGGCCGTTGTCCAGTTTCATGCCAGAGCAGGAGCCACCGGCTCCCTGAATAGGTTCCAACTGGAGTATGCACGGAGGGCACCAAATGTGCCCTTCAAAGCAGTCTAGTGGTGCTGGTAAGCACCCCCACCCTGTCCCAATACACTAAGTGCTGTCTGGGAGGTGGTGACACCTCCTTGTGATAGAAAATCTATTGTCCTGCCTTCCCCTGCTCGAGCTTGACTCAGCAGCAGGAGGGCAGAATTGTGTCTCTGGTCGGCAGTATCCATAGTTTGCTTCCTGGGTCTAGAAGACAGGTACCGGGAGCACTGTGGGCCTCCCGGAGGAGATTTACAGTGCACAGCATGATTCTAACATGTTTGATTCCAAACACAACAAGGTTTGTTACAGCCAGTTTGGAGTTAGCCAATGCGTAATAACGCTTGGCCACTCTATGCATCGTAATGGCTGATGAACTTACAACCTGGGAGAATGTCCTCCGAGGGTCGTAGGGGTGTCCTGCTCATACAGGGGTACCCTCACTCTTTTAACCGAGCACCCTGCCTTTAGGGTTGAGATGCCTGCTTTAGCGGTGACTTATAGGTTTTAAGTGCAGTGACCGCAGATATAAGGAAACATATATCTGTTGTAAGTGGTGCTAGCACCAGCTCAGACAGGCTGCAATGGCAGACCTGTAGTCTCAATTTGAGTGGTCTCCCCGGGGTGGCACAATACATGCTTCAGCCCATGTGGCACCCATGCCTGGGGTACCTCAGTACCATATACTAGGGACTTACAAGTGTACATCAATAGCCAATCTGGAGTGTACCTAAGTACTCACCATGTCCAATTTAGGGAGGAAGCACAGAGACTGGGGTCCTAATTAGCAGGATCCCAGTCAGACTGGTCCGTAAAACAGAATGACACCAGCTAAAAGTACGGGTGACCATGAAGCAGATCCTACTTAGCTACACTGATGGTGCACATTTAATATATTGGTGCATATTGAAACACAAATGAATATAGTTTGTCACTACATTAAAATCCCATTACAAATTGCATACAGTAATCCTTAAATGTATATGTGGAAATATGCCTGAGAACTATGGGACATATTAGCAAGAACCTCGTTAAAATTATCGCCGTTTTAGCGGCAGGAAACTGCCGTTAAAACGGCGGTAATGGGCTTGCTAATATGCGTTATAGAATTCCAATAGACCGCCCAGGTTAGATGTCCTGCACATCTAACCTGGGCTTCTATTTGAATTCTGTAATGCATATTAGCAAGCCCATTATTGCCGTTTTAGCTGCAGTTTCCTGCCGCTAAAACTGCGATAAGTTTAACGAGGTTCTTGCTAATTTGCCTCTACATTTTATTGCAATATATGAACACTAGTGCACACATTACATAAATCTTTTATCCTTTCTAAAATAATCACACTCCACACATAAGAGGATGGCTTCTATTAGATCATCTAACTAATGCATGTTATTTAATGTATGAAGGCGCGCCTTATGTAAAGTGAATTTGGTTTTATAATGAGTACATGTCTACTTAGTAAGGATGGTTTATTAATATCTTATTCGATGCAGTTAAGGCGGACAATATAAGTACATTCTCTGATCCTACAATGGATGCAAATTAGGAATAATGATGCCAAGTGAAGCACTTATTTCAATGTTGTTAGACCTCACAACAATCCTGCGCTAAATGCACGTTCAGGTTATGCTTCTGTTGCGAAATGTGACATATTTGTGACGTGCAAAGGATGGACAATATTGGGCGGCACCACTTCTAATCATTTTTAATAATGATAAACCTGTACCAACTTAAACTTACAATAATTGTATTTTCGTGGAGTAGTATCTCCACACACGATGGGAAATATGAGTGATTTATTTCAACACAATTGGGACCAAAAACATTGAGGCATATTCTCAACAATTTATCGCAGAGTTATCAGCACTTTATCACAGCCAAAGTGGCAATAAATTAATCGTCCTATTCACGAGCTGGAGCTAACAGCCCATATCACCAGTTTACCAGCGATAGCAGCCGCAAAAAACATCACCACAGATGACCCGGGCAACTAACGCTAATGAGATGCAGAGTAGGCATTCCCGTGCAAAAAGCAGCAAACAGACCACTTTGCAACATTCTCAACAACCAGCAAGATTTGTGATAAGATCCCAAAACTGCAGATTAGGTGCGTCGGCAGCAGGAATTTAACATCTTCTCTGACCTGGTGTAAAGTCGGACGACAACCTGCACCAGAAAAGGGAGCCCAGGCCAGTGCCACACCTGAAGAACAACAGATAACATGGAGCCAACAATCATGCAGCTCAGAGCACCAAGAGGGCCACAACACCCACCACCAATACCCCCAGGCCCACAATTCCCCCCCAGACCTCCCCCACACTCCTTCCGGACTTCCACAGAGGCAGCCCAGACAAAGACAGCGGACCTACAGAAAACGCGGCGGAACATCATTGTCCACAGGCTGACGGTACCCACACAGCAGACAACCAACATCCCTCCGCAGACAAAGTTACTGTCTGTGCTGCATCTGTTGGCCTCTGTTACCTTCCAACCAACAACTGCCAGAGTCAGAGGTGTCTCACAGCCAGCCCTATCAAAGTCCATCACAACTGCCTTGGATGCCATCATCAGCATGGTACACCAGTACCTTCACTCCCCCAACACTGCGCAGGAACAGCTGGAGACCAAGCAAGGCTTCTACAAAATAGCTGGCTTCCCGCACATGTTGGGGGCAATTGACTGCACACATGTCCTACTTGTGCCCCCTGATAACACTGCACACAATTACCTCTACAGAAAGCACACACATTCCATCAATGTGCAGGCAACAGTGGACCACCGGGGACTCTTCAACAATGTCAATGCCAACTACATAAAAAACAGGCAGTGTGCATGACTCCTTCATCTTCCAACAGTCTATCATCAACCAGCGCTTCCAGGATGGCACCTACGGAAATGCTCTGCAGGTTGGTAAGTACACTACACATCCCAACTCCACAATCATGCAACTCACAACTCTGGGAATGCACACCTTACGAACTCACATACAACATGCCAAACAACATGCTTGCCACCAGACAGAACAGCACAACTTACTGTAGTAACCTGGGCTAATAAATAAATAAATAAATAAAATTATTTATTTATTTACTAGTACATGAGCCATCAATGACATGGCACCTCAGCCACACAATAGCAGAATGTGGGGAGAGGTGGGAACCAGGCATGTGCAAAGGAAGTAACTGACCCATGAATGAGAATGTACACAATGCCAAGTGTGGTGTGGATGTGCTGGCCAGACTGCAGTATGTAGACCACACACATATCCATGTCGACATACACTGCTGGTGTTTGGAATGTAGTGGACAGTGGACGAAACCATGTCACTCCAGCCAGTGGGGAAGATTTCAGAAATGTAGCTTGTTACGTCACCCCCTTTAAGCATGAGCGAAATGGGCTGGCCCGGTGTATGCCAGGCTAGCGTAGGGGTCTGAATAAAAAGCACATAGCTCTGGGCGTGGTCCTCTTCCGGAATGCCCAACGTCTCTGCCAGGGCGGTGCCTCTCACCCCGCCATAAAACCAATGCCGTCGCCATGAGCGGTGTTGCCTGCGATCCTGTGCGCCTGCTGCATCCCGGGCCGCTGCTCCCCGAACCCGTCCTACCTTTTATGCACATGATCCAGTCCAGGCCTTTGTCGTGGATCCCCGCTTTGTAGAGGCGCGTGCGTAGGGTGTGGTGGCAGACTGTGTCGAAGACGGCCGAGAGGTCTAAGAGGATGAGGGCCATGGTTTTGCCGTTGTCCAGCAGGGTCCTGATGTCGTGGGTGGCACTGATGACGGTGGTTTCAGTGCTGTGGTTGCTGCGGAATCCAGATTGGGATGAGTCCAGGGTGTTGTTCTCTTTGAGGAAGCGGGTCAGTTGTCTGTTGATTATCTTCTCGATGACTTTCGCCAGGAACAGGAGCAGGGAGATAGGCTGAAAGTTCTTGAGGTCCGTTGGGTCCGCCTTGCGTTTCTTGAGTAGGGAGTTGATCTCGGCATGTTTCCAGCTCTCCGGGAAGGTAACGGTCTCGTAGGAGCTGTTGATGATCTTCCGGAGTTGGGGTATGATGATGGAGTTCGCTTTGTTGAAGATGTGATGGGGGCAGGGGTCTGGCGATGAGCCAGAGTGGATGGTGATCGTGGTTTTGATGGTCTCGTCATCGTTGACGTGGTTCCAGGAGATCAGGAGTCAGGTGTGGCTGGGGGGCGGCGAGTCTGAGGTGTCGGCGGCTGTCGGCGGGGTCAGAGTGTTGAAGCTGTCATGGATGTCTATGATCTTGAGGTGGAAGATGGTGGCTAGCGAGTCGCAGAGGTCTTGTGACGGCGGGATGTCTTTAGAGCTGGAGCTGGCATTGGCGAGTTACTTCACAATGGTGAAGAGCTCTTTGCTGTTGTGTGCGTTCCTTGAAGGAGTTATGTGTGCTGCAGTGTGCCACGGGGATCAGGGACATGATCCAGGGTCATTGTGGGTGTGCAGTGTGCTACACATCGTTGTGTATGTGTGCCATCGTGCCCATCTCCCCGTACTGCCAGTCCCTGGTTGTTACTCACCCTGTTGATGTTGTGTCAGGTCCTATCAAGCTGTGACTGGACTCCCGACTCCTTGCACCGTCGACACACTGATGACTGTGGCCACCATTTCCTCCAGCTCCTCCTGTGGCGCAGGACTCCCACCTCCAGACGCCGTTGCTGTCTTGCTGTTGGCAGCTGGTTTGTGCTTGATTTGACTTTTCACATCATGCCAGCGCCTCTTGACCTCCTCCATTGACCTCCTCGACACTCTGACTGCATTCACGTTGTCAAATTGAAGTTCATTTGATAGTAGTGTTCTGTCACCTCTGTGACGCTGATCCGGTTTTCCTGCGGGCTGCACCCCGTCTTCCTCTTCCTCCTCTCCTTAGCCTTCCCTGACCCAAGGTTCCTCGCTGGTGGTCTGTGGGGCTTGTGGGGTTTGCGTTGAACTCTGCACTTTGTCCGGGTGCATCCACAGTGCTACGCAGTTTATTGTTGTTTCCCTTTGTTTTTGTTCAGCTTTTATTGTGGCTTTTCCCGCTTGAAGAGTGGGAATTGTCACTGGTTTTTGCTGGTTTTTGTGTTGCGATTGGCTTCATCGCAACTTTTTTTCCGTTCGTGTTTCGCATTTTTGTGGTGTTGTGTTGACTTTATCGTGGACTTTTGACGCGTTATCATGAGCCTATCGCATGGTACCTCCATGTTGAAAATACAACGTTAACACATCTTTATTTTCCCGAGATAGACTGCGATGCGAAGAGTTGCGTTAAGCTTATTTTGCGATAATTATCATAAGTTCTTGAGAATATCCCACATGGTGTCTCCAAAGAACATGAGTGTAAAGCGATAGGTCTGGTTGACTCCAGAACACAAAACACAACCTGCAGAAGAAAACAGGAGGACTGGCTCTCTGGTTAGCCGCATAAACTGCAAAAATTTCTCTTTTCTGACAATTCTCTCAGCAAGGGCAGAGTGGCGAGTGTTCCACCGTTACCCCAGCCAGGCGTCCTAGCCAGGATGTGATATGCAAGACTTCTTCTAATGAGACAAGGCTACCACCTTCGACATGCAGAGGGGGGGGGGGGGGGGGCTGGCTAAAGGAACTATCCAAGGTATAAGTGCTTCAGACATGACCAATAAAAGGTAAACAACCTTTACAACGAAACTTTTACAACGACCTACCATTACAACGCAACTTTTACAATGCAAACTATTACAACGCATTGCTCTGGGGGGCGCTCTAGGATAGGGAATAGGTTAATTTACTATCCAATAACCTTCCCTACTATCCACGGGGACTGGAGTTGGAATAGTAAATTAAACTATTCTCTAGCCAGCGCCTAAAAGCATTATGCGTTGTAATGGTATGCGTTGTAAAAACCGCGTTGTAAAGGTAGGCGTTGTAAAAGTATGCGTTGTAACGTCATACAACCCCAATAAAAAGTGTTTTACTGTCTGCACCAAAACAAACAATCCAAGAGCTATTTACAGAAGCAAGAAGGTATGGCCTGGTCAAAGATGTTAGTGAGAACCTGGACTGGATTAAGCCGTGCAGGCAGCTGTCTCGTGTCAAAAGCACATTTCATTCCAGGAAATAACAACCCCGACCAGAAGGCGAGGGAGTGGAAGCAAACAATAACGCATCAATTATGCAAAGTACGCAAGCTATCTGGCCGCTTCCCTCGGGGGTCACCGCACCCCCTCGTCTGCTTTGCATAATGCATGTGGCACACTTTACTTCCGAGCGGTTTCTGTTTCCTGGTCGTGTTGGGGTTTGTGGTGAGGAGGCTGGAGGGTAAAAGCCTTGCAGGGGCCGCTCTTTTTCTAGGCTATGGTTATAAATTGCTTTTGGTAATGTGGCCCAATAAAATCCATCACGTCATAGCCTGTTTCATGAGGGGCTGTGCTGATGTGAAGGCACTCAAAGAGAAGCTTCGCTAAGTAACAGGACTTGTAATGCTTGACCTCCGACCTTGCAACCATCTGCTGTCATTGGTTGAAGATTTGCTTCGATTTGTTCAGGAAACAAGGGGCCTCGAGCACCGAAGCCTGCGATTTACAAAACTACTCCCCGTGCGCCCCCAAAATCACAGGGTGCAAAGTACAAAGGACATTTTGCAACCTCAGCGCTCTATACATTAAACCCTGCCTCTGCATGGTGTTGTGTGGCAGGGTGTGTGGCCCCAAAAGTGGGTTGGCCGCTTGCGCAGGGGTGTAGACGCGCAGCAAGGACGACTCAGCCACACACTCGGTGCCAGTCGGAAGTGACGTGCCCGAGCGCACGCCTTCCATTTATTCTTCCCCGCAGGCCACGCCTGGCCTGCGGATGTAGGGGTGCGTGCGTGCGTCAACTAGAGTGCTAACAGCACTACATCCCTATCCAACTATACAAACTTTTCCTTTATTCACAAAGTCCCAGCATTATGTACTTAATACATTACACTTTGAATATGATGCTCTGTACTTGCGTATCCCTTGATGACGGCTTCAGGGTCTCAGCTGACAGGCATAGGGCTAGATGTAGGTAAAGCATATTTACCGACCCTTAAATACCGAATTTTACCGATTCGGTATTTAAAAGTCGGTAAATATGAAGGGGGGAGATGTAGGGAAATCCAGATGTTTATTTACCGAATCGGTAAAAGTCGGTATTTACCGATCGGTAAATACCGACCTGTAATGCTCCATTCATTCCTATGGGCTATGAAGCCCATAGGAATGAATGGGGCATTACAGGTCGGTATTTACCGATCGGTAAATACAGATTTTTGGCAAGGGTGCAGGGGGTGTCACTTTGACACCCTCTAGCACCCCCAAAAAAGGTTCGGGGGCCATATGGCAGGCATACCTGCCCTAAGGGCAGGTCTGCCTGTCATATGGCACAGGTGTGCATGCGCACATTTGCATGCACACCTGAATCGGTATTTCACCATCAAATTGAATTTGATGGTAAAATACCGATTTCTAAGGCCTTGTGGGACTCATAAGAGTCCCACCTACATATCGATTTTACAGATTCTGTAAATATACCGGTCAGTAAATTTACCGACCGGTATATTTACAGATTCTGTAAAATTACCTATCGGTAAATTTACAGAACGGTAAATTTACCGATTCTGCCCCCTACATCTCAAATGCCTTTTACCGGTCGGTAACGGCCGAATTCGGCCGTTACCGACCGGTAAAAGCCTACCTACATCTGGCCCATAGTCCTTTAACATCTGACTTGGGGGTGGATTGGGCCACAGGTTGTATCTCGGGAGGTTGCCTCTGCCATGTTCTCTCCTATGTGGGGTATTCCTGGTGGGGGTTTGCATAGCTGGGGATACATCCGCTGGCTCCGGCAACTCCTCTCGGGTCCCTGCTGGTGAGTTGCTATCTGCTTCTTGTGTCATGGCTCTGGGTGATTAATTGGTTCTGTCCAAGACTTCTGGGTTCTCCCTCAGTCCAGGGGACACCACCTTGAACCAGGAGGTGTTCCTCGACACTTCCTCTCCCTCCTTTCGTGCGGTCACCATAGTTCCGTTCGTGGCTGTTACGGTCCGGTTCGTAGAAGGTCTGGAACTTCCCTCCAGGGCGTCTATTCGGTATATCCACTTGATCTCCCTGGCACAGTCGCCGTGGTGTTGCTCTCCGACGCTGGCTTGCTCGCTGGTTGTTTTGTCGCCTCCGCTCCTGGGTCTCATCCGTGTTATTACGGACTGGCACCGTTCCCGGGACAGCGGGAAGGAGATCTCTGCGTTGGCCTTGGAACATGAGGGCCCACGGGCTCTTCTGGGTGGTGCAGTGAGGGGTCCCTCGATATTCCCGTAAGAAGTCATGTAGTCTTTGTTCGGGGTCAGCTTGCTCTACCATCGCTATCCTGAACATCTTATTGAGAGTGCGCATAAACCTCTCGGCCTCGCCATTCGCTTGCGGCCACTGTGGTGTTATGCGCCGGTGTGCGATGCCTCTGGTCTTCAGGAAGGTGGCGAACTCTGCTCCCTGGAACGGTGGTCCATTGTCGCTCTTTATCTCTTCCGGATAACCGAACATGGAGAACAGTTTCTCTAAGGCTGGCCCCACGTGTGTGAAGGCCGTGGAGCTGACCTTCTCAACGAACGGGTACTTCGAGTATGAGTCAATGGCCACCAGAGTGTGTCCTTCTCCTGGGAAACTCCCGAAGTCTAAGCTGATTTTTGTTCACGGTGTCGTGCAGGCGTCCTCCGTGATGATCGGGGCCGGCCTCTCTGGATCACCCGTCAGTTGACAAGACATGCAGTTCTTTACATACTCTTCCACCATAGCCTCTAGCTCAGGGAACCACACCTTCTCTCGCATGCGGGCCTTCATCTTCGTGGTGCCTTGGTGGCCACCGTGGGCGAGTTGCGTAGCTCGATACCTAAGGCGCTGCGGTATTACCAGCCGTGTCCCTCTTAACAGCACACCTTCATCTGTGGCACTGAGTTCATGGCGGACGTGCCAGAATTTTGTGAGAGTCTCTTTATCCGCTGCCGACGACGTGGTGGGAGGGTGTAGGTAGTTGGCCCAGGTTCCTTCCTGGACGGCTTGCAGCGATCGCATGTACAGGTTGTCATCAGCTGCCGCTTCTTTGATTTCATCAATCGTCATGCATTGGGGGCAGGACGTGAGTGCTATCCACTGGGCGTATTCTTCACAGTCGTCATCGGTGGACGCCAGCTCTTGAGGTACTGGATGGCGCGACAGATAGTCAGCCGGATTTTTGGCCCTTGGTCGATACACCACCTCCATTCCATACGATTGAAGCTGGATCACCCACCTCTCGATGCGTGGTGGTGGGTGCGGGGCGGTACCCTTGAAGAGTGATACTAGGGGTTGATGATCCGTGACCATGACGAATGGGTGGCCTTGTAAGTAAAGGTGGAAATGACTGCAGGCCCATTTGATTGCCAGGGCCTCCCGCTCGATTTGGGCGTACCTGGTCTCGGTTGGGGTCAAAGCCTTGCTGGCAAAGGCTAATGCTGTCCATTGGCCGGGCTCGTGCTCCTGGGTCAGGAGTGCTCCCAGACCCACCGGGCTGGCGTCGACAATCACCTCGGTACGCTTCTCAGGGTCGAAGTAGGACAACGTGGCGTTCTCCAGAAGGGCGTCCTTGATGCTCTGGAATGCTTCGTTTTCTTTTGGGCCCCACTGCCATGTGACATCCGTTTTGGTGAGTGCTCGTAGGGGTTCGCTTCTCGTGGCTAGGCCCGGTATGAATCGGCCACAGTAGGTGGCCATCCCGAGGAAGCTTCTCACCTCAGTTGGTGATTTAGGCGCTGGGGCGTCCTTAATGGATTTGGATTTCCTCGGATCGATCTGAATTCCTTCCTGGTTGAAGACGTAGCCGAAGAATTCAATAGATGACTGAAAGAATTGGCATTTTGTCTTTGTGGAGCGTCGCTCCGTATGTGCTCAATCTCTTCAGGACGTCCCGGAGATGCTTGTAGTGTTCAGATGCGGTGGCTGAGTGAATTAAAATGTCGTCGCTGACATTGATGACCCCTGGCAGCCCAGATAGGTGTTCTCTGATGGTGTTTTGAAACACCTCCGCTGCTGATGATATGCCGAAGTTGAGGCGTTTGTACCACCTGAGGCCGAGATGAGTGCTGAATGTGGTGATGAATCGGCTCTCCTCCGCAAGGGGCAATTGATGGTATCCAGCATTGAGATCAATTTTAGAGAACCATTTCGATCCATTTACGTCGGCCACAAAGTCATCCATCGTGGGCGTCAGATGTCTTTCCCTCCGGATGGCTGTGTTTGGTAACCGCATATCAATGCACAAGCTTTTCGACAATGACCATGGGCGATACCCACGGGGTAGGCCCCGTCACTTTTTCGATAACACCGAGGTTCTCAAATTTCTTAAGCTCCTTCTCCACCAGTGGGCGGTGGTGGAAAGGTATCTGGCGGTGGCGCAAAGCTGTGGGGTAGATGGATTTATCAATATGAAGTTTAATGGGGTCGCATTTAATGCACCCTAGTCCCTTGAACAGTTCAGGAAACCGCTCCAGCAATTCCTCCACTTGGTGGGCTCGGATCCGATTAGCGAACGCTATCAGTTTTAGATCCTCTGCGGTGTGGCTACTCAGCAGGGTGTCGGCCTCCTGGTCGATGATGTGGACTGTTGCCGCCTCATCCGCTCGGATAGGTATCACGATTTTTCCTTTGAGGGGTAGTGGTGTATCCGCTCTGTAGGCGAAGATTCTCGTTTTGGACCGGAGGACCTCGGGGCGGGGGCGTAGCTTGTTAAATTGTTGCAGTCCCATGACATTGACAGTGGCCCCCGTGTCGATGATGGCTTTCACTTCACTTTGTCCCATTTGCACCACGCATGTCGGTTGTGACCGTCGCCTCTGCTTGAGCTCCCGGGCAAAAGAGACGACATACGCCTCCTCATCTTCCGAGTCCGAATCATCATAGATCGTGGGTAGGTGCTTCTCTGTCTTCTCCGGGGCCGGGTCGGACAGTGACAATTGGCGGACGGCTTTCGTGGGCGTCCATGATTTCTTGGGGTTCCTGGACTGGTTCTTCCTGCGGCAAACCGATGCAAAGTGGTTTGGGATCCATCAGTTCCCACAGGTCTGTCCCTGGGCCGGGCAGTCCTTGGCCGCGTGGGGTTCATGGCCGCAGTATCCACAGCAGGCCTGAGGTGATTTTCTTCGGTATCCTTTCTGTGCCTGACCACGTGTCCGGGGCCGCACGGCGTCGGCGCGTTCTACTTTGATGTTTTCGGTCTTGACGGGGGTTTTATGTAGGGCCTGTTCCATGGCCGTCGCTCTGACGTCCGAGAGCTCGTGCGATCTTGCCAGGATGAGGATGTCTTCCAGAGAGATCCCCGGTTTGCGTAGGATTTGGCCTCTCAATGTCTTGTCCCGGCACCCCTGGATCAGTTGTCTCCGTATGGCCCTCAGCTGGTCCTCGTCGGTGGAACTGGCCAACTCCCTGACGCGTGTGTGGAACTGGTCCATGGACTCTCCGTCCCGTTGACGTGCCTGTCCCAACTTGAATACCTCAAAGTCCACATTCAATTGGGGATCAAAATGGCCATTGAGGGCAGCAACCGCGGTGTCATAGCTGGCTGCTGCGCCCGTATTAGGGAGATGTTTGAAAAGTCTAAAAATTTCGTCCCCGCGTAGTGGAGCAATAGGGACCTTTTCACTGCGTCATCCGTTTCCCTCGTGACCACGAAGTAGTTTTCCAATCAGTCAGTCAAGAGGTCTTTATTCGATTTACATCATAAAAGACAAATACATATACATAAAAATAGCATTTTGCATATAAGATAATAAATACTTTACAATTTAAAACCATAGTAAGAAAATATTAAATTTATAGACAATGATGGGCGAAAAGACCCCTTGCTACATAAGAACATCTTGCTTTAAAAACAATGCAATGGAAAGTTCATTTGCCAAAGTTACGGG
Organism: Lissotriton helveticus; assembly: GCF_964261635.1. Lineage (NCBI taxonomy): Eukaryota > Metazoa > Chordata > Amphibia > Caudata > Salamandridae > Lissotriton > Lissotriton helveticus. The sequence continues at coordinate 1,195,680,073 of NC_136072.1, read as the reverse complement.
TTCGGATTGACCATGCCCAACTCACAAAATTTGCTACACCAATCGCAATGGAAGGGGAGGTATCAGTTTTGAGAATTCTAAACGCTTCAACAGCAGATCTGGTCCCTAGTAACCGACAAACTGGTATAAGCCAAACTTTCCTGGGTAACAAGTACATGGGGCAGCAGAAAAGAAAATGTTCGATATTCTCTACTGCTGTTACACAGAAAGGACACTTATCACTGCCTCCAACCAACCAAGAGTGCGTTAGCCCCCGCACGGGTAGCGAGCCCACTCGTAGTTGGTGGTACAGTTTGCGATCATTTGGCTTGGTGATCAGGTCCCAATAAGCTTCATATTTAGGAACATCTTTTACAACCAAAAATTCCAGTGTCATGGTCGGACCATTGGACATAGCAGATCTCCTCTCAGTGATCCAGTGCCAGTAAATATCCTTGAGTGCCTTTTTGTAGGAAAAGTCGCACTAGCTGGATCAACCCATAGTGCCTCCAGGTTTAAATTTTTCAGGAGTGTCCTGAGGTGGCGAAACCAAGGTACCCTGTGGGACCCTTCAAGACCCCTCACATCTTCAATGGCTTCGGCAAACAAGGATAATTCCGGTGTAGTCCACAGACGCCGCCAAAACGCCAGTGGTCTAAACTGTATCACATCCTCAATGGACTTGACACCTAGGTCTAACTGCAGGGGTAAACAGGGTGTCGATTGTGGGAGGCCAGTTGCCATTCTCAGGAACCTATTCTGAGCCACCCTCAAGGAGGAAAGTTCACTATACCCCCACAGCTCGGCCCCATAGATAGTTGCAGGAATTACCTTGGAACCATAAATTTTAACAAGCGGTGCCATGGGTTTAGTGAGGGATTTAGCATACTCCTTCAGTAAGGCTCCCCCAAGTTGCCCATGTTTCAAGGTCATAAGATCCATTTGTGGTTTCCAGCTCAAATTCTCACTTAGTGTGACACCCAAGTATGTAAAGACCTCAGTTTGATCCAAAATGGCACCACACATTGACACCTTGGCCTTCACAGCCTTGGGGCCTCGCAGAACCATAAATTTGGTCTTGTTAACATTCACCTCTAACTCATGATCGCTGCAAAAACACTAAAACCGAGCCAGGGCGGACTGCAATCCCTGCCTCGTTTTCGAAATAATCAGAGTGTCGTCCGCGAACATGAGTAGGGGAATTTTCCTTCCTGCAAGTGTGGGCGCGTCCGTTGGAAAATTTGTAAAATACTTGGTCACCCCATTAATAAACAAAGAAAACAGGGTCGGGGCCAACACACACCCTTGTCTGACCCCCTTAGCAACTTTAAAGCTGTCAGTAACTTCCCCTGGGCCACCCCATCTTACTTTGGCGTAAGTATTTGTATGCAAATTAATCAGCAACACCACCAACTCTTTGGGCATACCAAGATCCAGCAGAACTTCCCATAGCTTAGTCCTAGGTACAAGGACGAAGGCTGACCTGAGGTCCACAAATGCCGCAAACAACAGGCCTCCCCCAAGAAGGACCACCTTCCAATATAATAGCATAAATCTAAAAACTTGCTCCAGGGTCCCCATATGTTGCCGAAAACCCGCCTGAAGAGGGCTTAAAACATCATGGTCGGAAATCCAAGTCTGGATCCTGCCCAAAAGAAGGCGGGACACAATTTTTTGTACTGCATCGATGAGGCTTATGGGTCGGTAATTGGCCGTTACTGAGCGGTCCCCCTTCTTGTGAATGGGGAGAATCTCCGCCCCAAGCCATGATTCGGGGACTTTCGCACCGCTTGCCAGTGCATTCGCCAAGAAAACAATATATGGGACCCAGAGGTCCTGTTCCTGCTTAAACATGTCAGCTGGTATGCAGTCAGGACCTGGCGCTTTGCCTCCCGGGATAACCCTTAGCACCGCCCTCACTTCGGTAGGCGTAAAAACCAAGGCTTCATTGGTAGTGATGTGCATCGGATAGGCGGGGCTGGAACCATTCGTTTTAAATTGATTCCCATAGTACTCAACCCATTCCCTTGGCTCAACACTATTTGAGGGGGATCTATCTTGTGGGCAGTTGCCCCATTTGAGCTGCCGCCAGAATTTGGTCATATTATTACTCTGGCAAGCCTCCAGCAGTTCCTTCCAACGGGTCTCATCCCAATTCTTCTTAGCAGCGGCCTGCACAACTTTATAGGTGGCACTACAACAGCGAATTAGGGTCTGGTCTCTTGACCTTAAAGCCCCGTGTAGCGCCTTTTGTGATTCCCTACAGGCGCTATTAAACCAAGTAAGGGGCTTTTGCTTATTCCTACTAGGGCCCATGGGTTTAGTGAAAAAGGTTTTAAGATTTAAGAAGAGATCCCTGTGTAGTAATGTAATATTATCCAGAAGTGCCGACTCTTGGGTAAGCCCGCTGATTTGTGTCAATGTATCCCTCAACATGCTTATAATCTTTAACAAGACCTCCTCATCCAGGGCTATTTTGGGCCAACTAACCCTTCTTCCATTGTTGTTTATTGCAACCTGTGGCGGGAACGCCTCTGCCGCCATGGAGGCTGCAAAGGCACCTTCTTCAATTGATAGAACCAGTGGGTTATGGTCACTTTCAGCTCTATTAACAACCACCATATCCAGCAAACTGGGCCACATTTCCACGTTCACCAGAATGTAATCAATGCGCGAGCCGGATCTGCCATTATCAAAAGTCATTGCCCCCATCCTATCAGACTTCAGACGCCCATTGACTGCGCGCATTCCCTGGTTCAAACAAAGACCCTTTAGAAAAATGGCTGATTGAGACCATTTCTTAATTGGTTGCAATTCCAAACCAGGGATACCCCACAGGGAGTCCTCGTCCTCGGTAAGCAGGCCATCGTCCAACCCCATGGGTTCAAAACAGGTATTGAAATCACCCAGTACCACCCTATTTGTATTCACCGGTAGTGAGCTTAGAAATCCGTCCAACACCAAAGCAACAGGGGGACATTTTCCCCCTTGGACACCCCGCATATAGATATTTACAATTACCATATTTAATCCAGAAGACGAGGTTACCCGTATGGCCAGCATGTCGGGTTTAACCAATGGGAACTCCTCCACCATTACACCTGCGTGTTGGCGCACCCAGATAACTAGGCCACCCACTGGTCTACCCCTTGCACCCTTCGTGGCGGGTCTAGAATAATTCAAGTACCCAGCACAAAAAATTGGCCCAAGAGCCCAAGTTTCCTGAAAGGTCCAAATATCAGAGAGGTCAATAAAAGTCCCCCAATCCGACAAGTCTAGCTTTGATTCAAGACCTGCAATGTTCCAGGAACTTATCCGTAGCTTTGACAAACACAAGATGGATACCTCCAGCCCCACTCCTGCCGGGCCAGAAGTGGCAAAGTGTGGTGTACAAGGAGTGAGGCTGGCGCCAGGGCGAGGAAGTAGAAAACTCGCAGGCGGGACTGGAGGAAGTAAATCACCAGGGATGGCTTTGTCATCGTTTAAACCAACAAATAGCCCCTGTTCGGCTCCCTCGGCAAGTAAGCAACAATCAACAGAAGGGAGAACAGATATGGGGTCAGTAGGAAAGCCAAATAAGGGCCAGTCATAAACTGTTTTTGATAATGGGTTTGATCTGGGGGTGAACGTACCCGATGGACTATCAACAGATTCCCCCAGCTGTCAATCACACCCATCAAAACAGGAGAAGATATTAAATCTGTTAGATGTTTCTAGCGGGGTGAAAGGAATCAGATGGTCCATTCTCCTGTCCCCATGCGCTTGTTCAAACCTCCCTGATGGCATACCATAGTTTCTTGCAGGCAAGGTGTTCCACCCAAGGTCTATCCTGGTGGGCAAGGGTCTAATAGCCTGTCCCGTGTAACTATTAATGGATGGCATGTACATGTTGTGTTGTGGATCCGCTAAGCCTCCTGGAAAGAAGGGGGGGCACACAAGTGATCTTGGATAGAAGAAGGTTAAGTCATGTGGAACTATGGCACTGCTCGAGTTCCCCGAAGACCCATTCAATATGAATCTGACTGCCTCAGGATCTCTAAAGTTTATAACTATGAGGTCTCCCTTTAGGTTTTTTTCCCTACTACCCAACCAAGAGATACGCCTAACATGAACGATCTCTCCGTTGACGTAGTATGGGAGTGGTCTATTTAGTCCCAGCCAATGCAGAGTTTTATTTTTTAGTTGGGAATATCCCTTCCTTTTTCCATCCTCTAGGGTTGGGACACCAGTAAGCACGACCACAAAGGGCACAGAATCGGGGGGCAACTCAACATTGGGGCCCTACGTTTTATCTTTAGTAGGTCGACTCGGCCTGCCCCGTCCCGCATGTCGGTTAGGGGATAACAGACTATCCCCACCCCTCACAGGTTTTCTAGCCACCAATACAGCTGATGTTTCTGCTGTCACCAACGGGACCTGTTGGACGGCTTGCTGGGTAGCTGGTGCTCCCGAGTGAATGTGATCTGGGAGATTGTTAACTCCAGCAATGCCTTTGGCAGGGCCCCTGGTGACAGCCGGGGGCTGGACTGGGGCTGTTTGGGCCTGAACTGAGTCCTTCGATGGAGGGGCTGAGTTAGCATTAATCTGTAAAGGCCCTACCTCTACTTTGTCAGCAAACAAAGACTCAAGGTTTCCCAGCCTTTGTTCCACCCGCTTCAAAATGTCCAGAATTGGATGCATAAAGGATCTAAGAAGGTGCTCAAATGGTTCACATGGTATATTGGGCATTAAATCTTTCTCTTGAGAGGGGAGGGGTGACCTCATTTCACATACTAGATCAATAGCAGACTTTAATACTGGTGTGTCTAGGACCTCTATGGTCGGTGATGCCAGCACCACAGGGGCAGGAGAAACTACCACAGGGCAATCTTTGGCCTTAAGCTTAGATCCAACTGAAACATTAGATTTTAATGATTTGCCAAACTCTAAGTGGCTAAGCTTGCTTTTCTGAGGACCCCCCCCCCTTCTCCATTTAGCCGGAGGGGGACCATGAGCTTTAGGCACATTGGGCAACCTGCCCTTCTTTTTAGGTAGCTCCCTGGCTGAAAGAAAAGGCATGTTAGATGCATTTGGTCCAGGTTTGGAAATACTTTGGAGCCCCGCAGTAGGTGTAAGAGTGGTATTCACAACGGCTGGGTTGGGAGAAATGTCTCTTAAGAGTAATGGAAATGTGTCCAGGGACAGTGGGTCCTCACTAGAGGGGACAGAGGCAGAATCCTGCAGAGTGGAATCAGGCATCAGTTCCAACAGGGGTCTAGTTTTCAATGTTTCGATGGAGCGACGTCGCTCAGACCTACGCTCAGCCATCTCTATATCTTTGTCCATCTCCGTGGATGTTCGCATAAAATAACCCTCTAGTGTTCCTTTACTGCTACTCCCCGCTGAAGACGGTTTGTCACATATGGAAGTCATGATGAAAGTGTCCTACCTTCCCGTCAGCCTGGGTAGTTATCGAGGGTGAAAGAGGGGTGGCCCAGCCCGGCCTCCTTCGGCCCCGGGCGGCCCGCCCTTTGCCCGGGTTTCGCCCCGGGCGTCCCGCTTGCGTCCCGCAAGACGGGCCCTCACCTGATTATATTAGAGGAGGGCGGTTGTGGGCGGGGCGCGCAGGGGGGCGCTGACCGGATGTTGTGTGGTCAAGCAGGGACTCCTGGGATAGTGAGTCCCTGCTGCGCTACTCCCCTGCAGCCTCTCTCAGCCCCACAGCTGGTCGTCACTCGCGGTAAAACACGGCAGCCAGGCAGTCAGCAACATTGGTGGGTCCTCCCACGAACCGGCTCCCGCGAAGCGGGAGCGGCGAGCAGTTGCCGGTAAGGCGGAGGGCAAGGCGGGGGGCAACACAGCAGAAGATGTCCCCACGGCGTCTGGATTTCCTCAGAAGGGTCACCAATCTTTCTAGCCAAATTTTCCATCGAGGTGAGGCCGTGGCCGGGTCGGCCGCTTCGCTGAAGGGTGGCAAGACCCCGGCTGCAGCGTGCTGGAAGGGGATGTTGATGATAGGTGCTACACCGTCTCCATCCCCCATGGCGGCAACTCCCAACTAAAGTGAGGGTAGGCCTCAAGTTCAGTCAGTCCCCTAGGGAGGTCGCAGCAGCACGCGTACCTGTGTGGAAATACGCTCCAACTGTCCACCTCACGCAGCGTCTTCCGCCTGCACCACGTGTCCCGCGTCTGGCCCGACGTGGGGTAGTCGAGACTTCACCAGGGTGTCTTCCCAGGTCTCCCGGGGCACTGGTCGTTTCCCCCCAGGCGTCGGTAGGCTTCTGTGGGCCTCAGCAGGCCGAAAATGCGTTGCACGCGAGTTGCGTGAGTCTTCACCGGTGTTTTCCCGCTTCTCACGCGAGATGCGTGAGGATCGGCAGGGTGCACCGGTATCGCGGACCACGCGAGATGCGTGATGTATGGCAGGCTGTCGTCGTACGCGAGCTGGAGGCACGGCGGCAGCCAGCGGTGACACGCACCCTCCTCGTAGGGCAGCCACAGGTTGAGGAGCACGTCCCACCAGGCGGGACAACAGCAGAGAGGAGCGCGCCGGCTCCAGTGAAGACAGCGGCAGGAGTCGGGCCGCACGCGGTAGACACCGCAGAACGGGAGCAGAGCGCTACGTGTGGTGCAGGTGCACGGGCGAGGGTTGGGCCCCCTCCGCTCGTCGCCAATGTTGTGTGGCAGGGTGTGTGGCCCCAAAAGTGGGTTGGCCGCTTGCGCAGGGGTGTAGACGCGCAGCAGGGATGACTCAGCCACACACTCGGTGCCAGTCGGAAGTGATGTGCCCGAGCGCACGCCTTCCATTTATTCTTCCCCGCAGGCCACGCCTGGCCTGCGGATGTAGGGGTGCGTGCGTGCGTCAACTAGAGTGCTAACAGCACTACACATGGCACTGTCAGCTGCCCACCCGCGTCATCAGCATTGGAAGAGCGTCTTAAATTTGGGTACATTTTACTAAGTCCTGGGGTGAGATTTGTTTCATCGTCTCATTCGTGTAATGCAGAGAGGTTCGAGGTGAAACTACCTAGAGGCAAGACGAATTTCTGTTTGACCCATTGTCTGCCAGGCAATTGCCTGTTTTTTTTATGTAATTGCGAGTAATGTTCATAAAGAAACCGGCCTCGGGCATTTTAAAAATTGCATGTTTTTTAATTGCATTAATGTGAAATGTTCATGTGAAGATGTCTGTGAATTTTGTGTAAATTCTGTGAAAACCTTTTTTTAATGTCCCAATACTTCTAAAAGAAACTCTGACGATGTGGGTAATCAGAGTGGATTAGCACTGGTGCCACCAGGTGCGACAATTTTTTGTGGCGCCCCTCTTTTTCGTTTCCTAATTGTTTTTGCTTTTTTGTTTGTTGTCGCTGCTGTCTCCTGCACGTAGTTGTGTAGGCTTCGTTGCTTGTTTTCAGTCCCCCTGTGCCCGCCCCGCTCCCCGCCGCCGTCCAAGCGGCCACGCCCCCTTTTTGTTTTGTGCCCTCCCCGCTCCTGCCTCCCAGCTGCTCCTCCCTCCCTCCCACTTCGCCATAAATGGTGACCGCGCGTACGCGCAGCGGTCACGCGCAGCGGGCGCGCCGATTGTGCACCGAAGGCGCGCCAAAGGCAAGCCCGTCTGCGCCTGTCCGCGCCTGGACCGCACCCAGCGCCAGGACCTCTGGCCCCCACCGACGCAAGACGACCCGACAAACCTACGACGCCGCGACCCTCAACGCACTCAATACCAGCCGAAAGCCCACCTGCTGCCGGGCCGCCCCGAAACGCTTCCACGGACCCTTCACCTGCACACCCTGCAAGTTCACCTGCCTTCAAACAGGCACCGCGCCCGCCAAGCCAAAATCCAGCAGCGACCTCAAGTGCATCCTGCTCAACACCCACTCCGTCCACAGACACGCCGTTGAACTCTGGAACCTCCTCGACACAACCTCACCAGACATCGCCTTCCTCACTGAAACCTGGATGAATGCCTCCTCAGCCCCCAACATCGCCATCGCCATCCTGGATGGATACAGGATCATCAGGAGGGACCGCGTCAACCAGACCGGAGGAGGCATCGCCATCGTCCACAAGAACACCATCCGCATCACGACCGACGCCGACGACACCCTCACCACCGCCGAACATCTCCACTTCCAGATTCACACAGACCCAAAGACGACCCTCAGAGGCACCCTCATCTACAGACCCCCGGGACCACGCGCACAATTCAGCGAAGACATCACGGACTTCATCAGCCCACACGCCCTCCCCTCCGCCGACTACATCCTCCTAGGGGACCTCAACTTCCACCTGGAGAACAACAAGGACCGCAACACCGTCACCCTGCTGGACAACCTCGCCAACCTCGGACTCAAGCAACTGGTAAACACCCCCACCCACTACGCCGGCCACAAGCTTGATCCGTCTTCTCATCCAGCAAGCACATCGCCTTCCGCCACTCCACCAGACTCCACTGGACCGAACACAGCTGCGTCCACTTCAGCTTCAGAAAAACCACCACCCGCAACAGGTCCCACACAGGAGCTGGAGCAAGATCACCGCCGACCAGCTCACCACCTCCCTCAGCCAGAACCCACCTGCCAGCTCACCGGACCCCAACGCAGCAGCCCGCAACTTCACAGTGGCTGACCGCCTGTGCCGACAATCTCACACCACTGAAGAACCCTCCCAGCAAACCCAGAAGCAAGAAGGCCCCCTGGTTCACCGACGAACTCAAAGCCTCCAAGAAGGCCTGCCGCACCCTCGAGAAAGCCTGGCTCCTCGACCGGACCACTGACAACATGACCGCCCTCAAACACGCGACCTGCAAGCACCACCAGCTCATCCGCATCACCAAGAAGAAATCACTGAAGGATCGACTGGACAACAACGCCCACGACAGCAAGGAACTCTTCAGCATCGTCAAGGAGTTCTCCAACCCCAGCACCGGCAATAACGACATCACCCCTTCACAAGATCTCTGCGACTCCCTCGCCTCATTCTTCCACCGCAAGATTGCCGACATCCACAACAGCTTCAGCGCACCATCCACGCACCCAAACATCGAACCAACGCACCCCACCGCCACCCTCCGCACCTGGACCACAGTGACCACCGAAGACACAGTCCGTGTGATGAACACCATCCACTCCGGATCTCTGACTGACCCCTGCCCCCACCACATCTTCAACAAGGCCGACTCCACCATCGCACACCAACTCCGAGACGTCATCAACACCTCCTTCGACACTGCCACCTTCCCGGAGAGCTGGAAGCACGCCGAGCTCAGCGCCCTACTGAAGAAACCAACAGCGGACCCCACCGACCTCAAGAACTTCCGCCCCATCTCGCTCCTCCCTTATCCTGCCAAAGTCATCGAGAAGATCGCCAACAGACAACTTGCTGCCTTCTTCGAGACGAATGGATCCCTTGACCCCTCGCAGTCCGGTTTCAGAGCCAACCACAGCACCGAGACCGCCCTCGTCGCAGCCACCGACGACATCCGAGCCCTCCTCGACAACGGGGAAACAGCGGCACTCATCCTCCTGGACCTCTCCGCAGCGTTCGACACTGTCTGCCACCACACCCTAGTCCAACGCCTCAGCAACGCCGGCGTCCAAGAGAAGGCACTGAAGTGGATCATCTCGTTCCTCGCCGGAAGAACACAGAGAGTCCGCCTCCCCCCGTTTCGATCCGAGGTCACCGAAGTCATCTGCGGCGTCCCGCAAGGATCATCACTCAGCCCCACCCTCTTCAACGTCTACATGAGACCTCTCGCCACCATCGCACACCAACACAACCTCAATATCATCTCCTATGCCGACGACACCCAGCTGATCCTCTCCCTCACCAGAGACCCCGACACCGCCAGAACCAGCCTCCATGAAGGGATGAAAGACGTCGCCAAATGGATGAAGAACAGCCGCCTGAAACTGAACTCAGACAAGACGGAAGTCCTCATCCTGGGAACATCACCCTCCGCCTGGGACGACTCCTGGTGGCCCCCAGCCCTGGGCACCGCCCCCAAACCTACAGACCACGCACGCAACCTGGGCTTCATCCTGGACTCCTCCCTCTCGATGACCATACAAGTCAACGCCGTCTCCTCTTCATGCTTTCACACCCTCCGCATGCTCTGCAAGATCTTCCGATGGATCCCGACCGAAACCAGGAAGACGGTCACCCAGGCCCTCGTCACCAGCCGACTGGACTACGGAAACACCCTCTACGCCGGAACCACAGCCAAGCTACAGAAAAGACTCCAACGCATCCAGAACGCCTCCGCCCGACTCATCCTGGACATCCCCCCACGCAACCACATCTCCAGCCACCTGAGGGACCTGCACTGGCTCCCCGTCAACAAGATGATCACGTTCAGGCTCCTCACCCACGCACACAAGTCTCTCCACGACCTGGGCCCCAAGTACCTCAACGATCGCCTGACCTTCCACACGCCCACCCGCCAGCTATGGTCTGCCAGCCTCGCCCTCGCCGCCGTACCACGCATCCGAAGAGCCACCGCCGGAGGCAGATCCTTCTCCTACCTGGCAGCCAAGACATGGAACTCCCTCCCCATCCACCTTCGGCTGACCCAGGATCACCTCGCCTTCAGGAGACAACTCAAAACCTGGCTGTTCGAGCAGTAGCGGACCCCCTCCCCAAGCGCCTTGAGACCCTTCCGGGTGAGTAGCGCGCTATACAAGTGTCATGATTGATTGATTGATTGATCCACCTCCCCCAAAAGACCTCCTTCTGCGCGGATTCCCTCACTCCCACCCTCCGACAGCTCCTCTCATCTCCCATAGCTCCTCTCTCACATGCACTGCATTGGTTTTATAGCGCTACTAATACCAGTGTAGGGTGTCGGAGCACTTTACATCACACATACACAGAGACAATGAATCGTACGTCTGTAAATCAGTCTATAGGAAATGTTACATTAGACAATGAGGATTACAAGGTGTAGGAATCACGTCATCCATAGCAGCAGGCAGTATATTTTAAGAGTGTTTGGTCTGGAGAAAAACAAACTCAGGATTTAAAATGGAAAAAGGTCTCTGTGACAAAAGCAGTAACCCACTGAGCTAGCCACATGAAATGAAAGTTATTGTTGTAAAGATCAACTGTCACTCACAAGAGAGCATCCTGGCACTGTGCTTGGAGTACTAGGGGCTCCTGACAGTGAGCTGTAAAATCTAGGGTCGGGGACAATCGATATTTGCCCGGCGGTATTGCCTCTGTAACCCACGAATTATTAATCAATGAAGAGGCAGGCGCTGGAGACTGGAAAGCAGGAAACAAGGTTTATTCTCTCCGGAGGAGAACACAACAAAACAGACAGCAGGTATCGTCATGAGGTGCTCTAACTCATTTCTGAGGCCTGGCCCCTTATATACAGGTTTTTGTGGTTTTATTACAGTTTACATACTCATGGCAATGCTTTGATGTACGGAAAGACATTCCCGGAATCCCCCCTTCGGGCCCGTTCCCACACACATTTACAGTAGAAGTCCCCACCCTGGTCACAACAGGTGATGATTATCGCGCAGCTGGATATTCCGCCGATTCATGGAATGCGGGGTTCGATCGGATCTCATGGGGTGGGGGCTTTGAGCAACTCGGGGGTCCTTTGATGAGGGAAGCTTTCTATTGTACGGGGAGGGGCAAAGAATAGTATCGGCAGAGCTGGGTGTCGGCCTGGGAACGAGGAAGACAAACGGGCACACGGGGAAAAAGGGGTTTGCATCAAAGGGGCCGGGGACCATGAAAGGAAAGAAGGGAGGTGTTGCGCTGGGAACAGGATGAGGTTCTGAGGCAGAGCCGCGCTGAAGAGGGGTTTATGATTCAAGGCAGGTGCGAGCAGGGGGGTTGGTCAGCGTGCAGGCTTGGTGAGGGCGAAGGGCTATGTCGGGGGCCAGTGGCATGCAAAAAGGGCTGTTCTGATCAAGGCATTTTAAAATGGCGGGCGCGCACGAAAAAGTGTGGCATCAGGGGGGAAGGCAAGATGGCGCAGATAATGTTCACCAAACCGTACTAATTTTCCACAGTCCTCCCTTTAACATATTCAAGACATCTTGCTGGTTCATTTTCTATTCAGGTCTATTATGGTGGGCATGAGGAAAAGCAGTAGGAACCCAGGTGAAGGAGTCGTAAACATTACATTTAAGATCTCAAGTTTTAGGAGGCGGGTCTATTGATAAACTTTGATAAACTTGTTAGCAGGAAAGTCATAGTAATGTAATACAAAAACAATTCTGTAGTGGGAGCAGTGAATACATTGCATAATGTGAACTGACAGGTTATTATATACAGGCTCCGTATATATTTGGTTGGAGCATAGTCAATACATTGGTGGCTGGGAGAGAAATGAGACATAGTAGAAACGATAATTAAGGAATGTTCGAAGTTAGCGAGTTCTTAGCATTTTGGTTTTCGTCTTCCGTTGGCACTGTGGAGCACCGGCGGTGGAGCTTATGGGTCCAGCTCTATTCTAGATTCCGCGTTGCAGGGCATGACCTTCTTCTTGCTTTCCCGGTCAAAAAGGTCCTTTTCGCCCTGTGTTCTTTGGAGTCGATAGTCAAAAAGTTCAGATGGAAGAAGAGTGTGTAAGTAGTCCATAGGGTAGGTCGGAGAAAAAGGGGGATGGAGCAGGGCCAGATCGGGAACAGACCAGGGGGCGGAGAATTCCAGGTAGGCGGGCTCATGACTGAGTTCAGAGAGTGGGGACTTTTCGGCACACATTTGAACATTTGAGCAGGGGCATCAGGTCAGCCCTTTCCTCTCATTTTGTCGGAAATAGTGCCTCGTCCTGCAGCTCTTTTCTGTCGCGGTCTCGCCTTGGCCAATGTCGCAGATGCTCCATAGTCCGTAGTCAGGCCACGTGCTCCCACATCCGGTCCTTCTTTCCTCCGACAGTCGTACCCTTAAATGAGTTCGAAAAGACAGTCTTTAGAGAATTGGCAGAGGAAGGTAATCACATAAGTCTATTTCTCTCCCAGCTCCAGGTAAATGAGAATAGAAACGTCCGTTATATTAGGGTTCACAACTGACATATAAATGATCGATGGTGGGCCTGGTGGATTTACTATGACTTTCCTTCACAACTATTTATTATAGTCACAACAGTTCATCTGATGGAGACCCACCTTCGTAATACAAGCCTGACAAAGCTATACCATTCTCTAGGGGTTTATATTTGCAGAGGGTGTTGCGAGCTATCAACATGGTACTAATAGGTATCCCGCTGAGGGGCGAACATAGGCTAAACATCTTTCATCTTATCAATGCATCCTGCCTTTTAACTAAACATTTTCGCTTTTCAACAAGGTTCATTGTAATGGTTTTCTTCGCTTAGGTCTAGTCTTTAACTTTGTAAAACATCATTCTGGTTCCTATGCAGCCTCTCACGGCCTGTTTACTAAATTAGAACAGACAGGGGTCTCATGGGAAGAACAACTAGGGACGTAGAAAACGGTGGTGGGGGGGCATCGTCTCACTTTGGGTTATAATGGCATTATCGGCAAAAGGCCACAGTTCAGTTGGTGAGCGTTCAGTGACATTTCTCGAATTCCAAACTCTGAAATTTGCCTATCAAAAATCATTTCTAGGAACCACAGCTGGTCTGCGTTAGTCGCAAGTCGACCCATCTCTTACGATCGGGGGGTGAAGGATAGTTAAAAAAACTCTTATCGGGGGCAACTGGACGCAATACTGGGTGCGTCCTGGGAAGATGGGGAGGTTTCGATTACCTTTACGGTTTGGGTGTTGCGACAATTCGGAACGGGGAAGGTCGCGTCATCTGAGGCATTTTATCTCATCATAGGGGCCGCTGACATGTAGTTCCCTTATTACGGGTCAGATTAGGGAACCTCAGTCGTCTTACCTGTCCTTTCCTTTATGGCCAAATCTCGGTTTCATCGAAATATTTTTCGGAAAGGAGAGGTGGTGACACAGCGTTAGGGTGATTGCATTAAAGACAAGTTTTGAGCAAATACTGGCGGTATTTGAAGCCAATTGGGTGGTGTGCTAGGGGTGGCGGTTTGCCAATTTAGGTGCTAGTCGTTCGGAAGAGTGAGAGTGTGGAGGAGAGAGAGAGAGAGAGAGAGAGAGAGAGAGAGAGAGAGAGAGAGAGAGAGAGAGAGAGATGTGTAACAATAGGCTAGATAGTACACGTGCAACATAGGGAGCGGCCGTGTATTTAAGATAGATTATTCAGCGCATTACTCGATACAAGACATCGCAGGTCCGTGTTAGTATTTTGTAAGCATGCGGTTCAGGACGGGCGAGCATTAGGTCGGGTACGGGGGACATGCGTTGAGAAAAAGGAAAAGGGGGCACCATCGTGTCGCCCTCCTTGCATTCTTGGTCCTTTGACCAGTTGAGTCAGCGCTTCAGTCACACACAAACGTTCTCTCATAGTTTCATTCACACGCGACATGTGTCCATTCACGCATCATGGATTAAGGGTGATCTTTTTTTTTCATCGAGTCATACTATTTGTTGGTTTGTCTGTTACATTAGTAGTTCGTGGGTGTGCTTAGGTGCCACCTTGCGGCGCTAGTCTGCTTCGTGTATCAGACATGGCAAGGCTTCAGATCTTCGCCACACCTCGGTTGTGATCTCTGATGTAACCTGCAGAGGGAGGGAAAAGAGGGGAAGGGAGGGGGACAACATTCGCGCATATCAAATACATGGATTCAAGGGTCCTTTACTTACCTCATACCCGTCTTGTCTCCTCGGGATAGAATCCCTGAGGTTGTGGTTTCTGGAGCCAGGGGGGGTGTGGGGGCAGTGTGTCCTTATGGGCTGTGAGTAGGAAAACGTTAGAGAATCAGAAGTACTTAGCGCGAAGTTTCTAGTTGGCAGGTGTATTTAACTATCGGGGTCCTTAAATCTCTTTCAACGCTGTGACGTTCTAAGGTTCTTCAGTTCTTTGGTCCGCTCTGTTCCCTAATACCTTTGAGCGTCGTACCTTATAACATTTACATCGTTTTATTTTACCCTACTTTTACATTCCATCATTTATACCGTTTCGCTTTTACCCATCCTCAGAAGTCGAGGTCTTTCTCCACGCGAGAGTTCATGAGTCAGTCGCGTACCTTGAAGGCAGAGTATCGAGTCGTAGATCCGATCCTTCCTCCGGGGCTGGGCAACCATCTTCTAATAACCTTAAAGAGAGAGCAGAGTAGGGTGCACAGAAAAGAACTCTCCCGCCGATCCCACATTTTTAAATAAAGCATGCAGTGCCCGTTCATAATTTCGAAAACCTTTATTCTGCAAAATCATTTCAGTACGTGGATTTATGAGGGTGCAATCGTATTTGGCCGTACACGGCAATGGCTAAAGTGCGTACAGTGGGGGTGTTGCTTTGCAGAAATAAGAACATTAGAAAGTTTTATCAATTCATTTGTAGCAAACTAAAACGTCTATCAATTGGCTGGGGGTTTCGGGGGCATTTATTTCATAATTTAGAAGCATAGTCAGGCTAGTTGCAATCGGATTTCCTATATGCATACCGTGTGCGTGCGTCATAAGCGAGGTTATACATCAGCTATATATATAAAAAAATATAATACATTGTACATTTGTAATCATCATTTTTAACGGGATCCTTTTACATGTTCATCGAGTGAGCTCTCCTTTCTTCTTGTCAAGTGTACAAAGGATCATATATGTCTCAGAACATCAAGTTTTGTATTAGTAAAAAGGAACACCACGAGGCGTTCGTAAGTTCCTATCGATACCGGCGCCATTTTGGGCGGGGCCGGGTTAGTCCGGAAGTAGCATCAGGGAAAATGTTTCCTACAACCGGCAGTTGGACCAGAGTCCTTTTCGGCAGTTCAAGAATTCATGCTAACCGAAGGGGTGGCAATGTCATGTTTATTTCGCTGGCGATCAAGGCAGTTGTCCCTTACCGGAAGCCTGCAGGAGCCGAGGGCTCCGCCGGGGACCTTTGTAGACTCTTCAAGGCTGCGGAGATGTTGTCGGAGGTGGGGGGGGCTCGTGCCCCGGTGGGCAAGCGCCCGAGTTACATTGCTGGTCAAAGTTACTCTAGCGGCCGAGGCCCGCCTTCCAGCGGACCCAGACGCCATTTTGAGGCCCTGCAGCGGTCCCCTCTCGTCGAGTCTGCAAGAGTGGAAGAGACCTTTCTGAGGACAAATAGGGGATGGAACTCTGTGTTGTGGAAGCGGGACGTTCGGCTGGGGTGCGGCTGTGATGCCCCCACCTGGGGGGGCGAGGGAGACTTGTTTGCGCCGTCTCCTTCTCCCGGTGCACTCCATGCTGCTCTTTTTCATCGGCCTGCACGAAGGTCTCTCCACATCCGGTGCTCCCCAAGTCTCGTGCTCAGTGCTGTGGGAGTATGGCCACCTGCGGCGCACATTCGGTGCTGCACAAGTATCGGTGCAGCCATTGCACATTCGGTGCTCCGAAAATATGGGCACCGTTGCACGGTGCTGCGCAATTACTGGGGCGCCACCATGGTATGTTCGGTGCTACGCAGGTATTGGCACCGCCGCCTGGCTGGGGGAGTTCGGCGTTGGGCCGGGGGCTGGGAGACCTCCTATCTATGGAGGTGGGAGAGGCTCGTCCGCGTCGCCTCTCCCTCCCAGCCCAACTTGGACTAAATTCCATGGAGGTACGAACAGGACATCCCGCCGTCCAGAGCTGCTGCGGCTGTCACGGAGGGGAAAAGGAAGAGGTGTCTCGTTCCTCTCTGGACCGGGCTTCCTTAGGTTATCGGCTGCAGCCGGACTCAGTTGGCCCCGGTCTCTGGCCATTGGTGGCCGGACCGGGAGGACATGTGGCTGGACTGCCTACAACTATCCAGGGCCGTTGCGGCTGGGCCGGGGAGGCAGGTGGCGGGACTACCTGCAGCTACCCAGGGCCGCTGTGGCCGGACTCCGCTGGCCCCTGCCTCTCCTCCGGCTCCCCCATACGTTAAGATTTCCTGACCAAGTGTTGGCAGCAGGGCCCGCCTTATATGGGTTGCCGCCGGTTGGGCGTAGCCGTAACCCTGCCCTACTTTGGAAGGTTCCAGAATGGGGGGGGGGGGGCGAATGTTCTGTTGACTTTCATTTTCTACAGTTTACCGTTCTTGTTTCTAGCGTTATTGTTTCTTGCTTGTTATGTTAAAATAAAAGTTCGTGTTCATCAGTGGCTTACTGATTTCGTTTCCCATTCCTTTCTTTCCAGGTTGTTTCAAGCTAAATTTCTGTTAACAGAGTTTATGTAACACGAAAAGCACGTGTAGAGGGATGACGCAGATTCATACATTACGTACACACAAACTCAGACGGGGAGACAGTAAAAGTATGACATACATGATCCAAGGACAAGCATAAAAACAGTTATTGGCCATAATTATCCGTTTCCGTCTGTTAATTTAGGGCTAGGCTGGGTTCCCGTCTTTACATTGTCCGACCTAGGAAAACTCGAACATGTCGCTGAAATTGTTCTGGCGAAATCTGTGCCATCGGGCATAATCGAACGTGGTGGTTCTATCTGGTCTGTCCATGTGAGTCTGATTCTTCTTTGTCTCGCGCCTTTTCCCTTTCTGTCGGTCTGTTACTCCTGTCGGCCCTCTGCCCCTACTCACGCTCAGTAGAGTCGGGCATTGGGCTTTCCAGTGTCCGACATATCTACAAAAAGCACATTGGTCTGGCCCTAAGTCTGGTCGTCTTGTGCGTAGTGTCGGGGGATAACCTTCGGGTCGTGGCGTCCAGGGGTTGTCCTGTCGATATGTTCCTCTACCTGCTCTGTCCTCGTCTTTTTTCTGTCGTTGCATGGCCTCTTTTCGCCACATACCGAGACTGTCGAGCATAATAGGCGTTGTCTTATTATTACGAAGGGCTATTTCTAACGTTTCTATTTTATCAAGGTCGAAGGATCCTACCAGTGGCCACTGTTTGTCTTGACTTTCTTTGGTATACCTGTGCCACAATTTATTATAGGCTATGGTGACTAATCCATAGTTTATGAACATGTCCTTATTAGGGGTACCTTCCAGCGGAGCTAGATGATCCACCTCTAATAAACGGTCCGGGCTGAACCAATTATCAATCAGTGGGGAGAAGACAGACATGACGGCTCGCAACGAGGGACAAAAAGTCAGCACTGCCTATCTTATCACTGTGTGCAAAGACTAGACAGAATATTTCTATTCTATGTTGTTTGCAGGCAGTGAATACCTCATGAACCAATAACAAAGAATAACCAATAACAAAGAACAATCAATAATAAAGAACAACCAATAATAAAGAACAACCAATAATAAAGAACAACCAATAATAAAGAACAACCAATAATAAAGAACAGCCAATAATAAAGAACAACCAATAATAAATAACTAGAATAAAATCAATGGGGAGAGTAAGCAGGGGCGCAAAAGTCTGCGTCCTCTACCCTTTCACTATCCGTAAAGAGGAATCTGTTATTTCCTGTTTGCAGACAGAGAATCTCCAGAAGACAATCCGTGAACAGTAGTTCGGGGTCAAAGAACCCAGTTAATCAGTGTGGGAGAGGGGATCTCCTGAAAACCGTTAATAAATAATAGAATCAGTGGGGGAGAAAAATAGGCACGACGGCTGCGTTACCTATCCTTCACTGTTTGCAAAAGGGAAAGAGCCTACTGTTTCTCCGCGTGCAGACAGTGAATCTCCAAATAAGTTAACAAAGAGTAGTACTAGTATTTCCTAAACAATCAAGCAATTATTTCGCAACTCGTCGTGTTTACACGACCTTACCCGGACCGCACGGACAGTTTCTTGTCTTCCGAATCCAGCGCCCGTTCGTCCTCTTTTTCTCGTATTTCTCACGGCACTCCTAATGGTTCCCAGTCAGGACCGTAGATCACTCGAGAGAGGTCTGTTCGGAACTAGTGAAGTTCGGATGATCGGCTGCCAGACGAGGGTCTATTGGGCAAGAGCTCTCCCGATCGTTGCAGTCGTTCACTCTGTCGTCGGGACCTCTCCCACTGGATCCACGAGTCGCTGATGGGCCCCACGCTTGGGACGCCAATTGTAAAATCTAGGGTCGGGGACAATCGATATTTGCCCGGCGGTATTGCCTCTGTAACCCACGAATTATTAATCAATGAAGAGGCAGGCGCTGGAGACTGGAAAGCAGGAAACAAGGTTTATTCTCTCCGGAGGAGAACACAACACAACAGACAGCAGGTATCGTCATGAGGTGCTCTAACTCATTTCTGAGGCCTGGCCCCTTATATACAGGTTTTTGTGGTTTTATTACAGTTTACATACTCATGGCAATGCTTTGATGTACGGAAAGACATTCCCGGAATCCCCCCTTCGGGCCCGTTCCCACACACATTTACAGTAGAAGTCCCCACCCTGGTCACAACAGGTGATGATTATCGCGCAGCTGGATATTCCGCCGATTCATGGAATGCGGGGTTCGATCGGATCTCATGGGGTGGGGGCTTTGAGCAACTCGGGGGTCCTTTGATGAGGGAAGCTTTCTATTGTACGGGGAGGGGCAAAGAATAGTATCGGCAGAGCTGGGTGTCGGCCTGGGAACGAGGAAGACAAACGGGCACACGGGGAAAAAGGGGTTTGCATCAAAGGGGCCGGGGACCATGAAAGGAAAGAAGGGAGGTGTTGGGCTGGGAACAGGATGAGGTTCTGAGGCAGAGCCGCGCTGAAGAGGGGTTTATGATTCAAGGCAGGTGCGAGCAGGGGGGTTGGTCAGCGTGCAGGCTTGGTGAGGGCGAAGGGCTATGTCGGGGGCCAGTGGCATGCAAAAAGGGCTGTTCTGATCAAGGCATTTTAAAATGGCGGGCGCGCACGAAAAAGTGTGGCATCAGGGGGGAAGGCAAGATGGCGCAGATAATGTTCACCAAACCGTACTAATTTTCCACAGAGCCAGAAAAAGTTAGATTAGTGAGGTGTAGTACACAATCTTCGCAGCAGGCATATTAACCCTCTGTGCTACTTCATGATGATTCAGAACTGCCACTAGATAAAACTCAATCTCTCTCCAGCAGGAACATTAACCACCAGAGTTATCTTGACGCTTTTATTCTTGCCTGAAAATATCGGATACACAAGGAACACTACAGAGGTGCTTTTAAAGCCATACTGCCTACGATAAGCATAGGTGCGGCTGCACCAGTTGCACTGCGCTAAAGCCAGCCCTGTGGGTAAAGCCACATCTAGAGATTGTCGCCTTGGGAATTTAAATTGTGCTGTTGCCACAGCAATGTTCTTGCAAAAGACATACTGAGGAGCTCTGTTGTTCTTTCTTTACTACAGGAGTTTGGAACAGAAGAGTTTCTGAAGTTCACACTGAGAGATGACTACTGAAAATGGCCAGTTTGCTGAAGAGATAGGGTCTGATATGCGAAAATAAAATACGGATTCGAAGATCAGTGGCAAACCAGTTTGGAAACAGTAACAAAGGAGTGTGCGAGATACTAATTTGAATGAAAGGAATTAGTAAAAATGCACTTGAAAGAATTAGTAAAGTCAGAGCTGTCAACTTACACATATATTTCATCATTGTGAGGAGCGGGCGGGGCTTCGGAGTGGGCGCGGTCCCGTGCTGAGTGCTACCAAGATGCACGCTACCCTCCACCCCCTCCAAAATACTAAAAACAAAGCTTCCTGCTGAGACTGTCTCCAATGTCATGGAGGTGGTCACACCGCTTAATGGACAGCGGCTGCTCAGAGCTTCCAAGGGGGAGCTGGAAAGTCCCTTTGTGCAGCCGTTTCCAGCTGTCTTTCTCTGCCACCATGTGATTTCGACTCTTCATTGAGGGACTGTGTGAGGGTAACTATAATCTTTGCCTATAAAGCTCTCCATGAGGCAGGACCAGCATATATCATCCACCGCCTCACCTTCCACACATCTGCCAAACAACTCCACTCCGTCCCATGGATCCACAGGACCAGAACCGGAGGAAGATCCTTCTCTCTCACCACCAATACCTGGAACACCCTGCCCCTCCACCTCAGGTAATCCACGTTGACAGAGTTCAGGAAGGACCTCAAGACTTGATTAATCGACCGCACCTTCACACCCATAATGGGCACGAACTGACAGCACCGTCTCCTGCCGGTTATGCAACTACCACAGAGAATCTTGGCTACACCTTTTATGCTGCTGTTCAAAGCTGGCCAGCGATCGTCATCGTTTGCTGCGCCCGGCCCTAAGGGACTTGGGCTTCAGAACCTGCAGAGAGGCCTCGGACTGGTGCTTCTCAGAAACCACAACTTGTTTACTTGCCAGGGTTGGCAAGTTTATCCATCAAATTAGAATTGCACTTGATTTCCATCAAAAGGCCACAGAACTCAGGGGTCCTGTCATTCTGTAATGACAATTATCTGGTGCCTCAACCCCGTTAGTTGTCACCTAATTCAGGGGTTTCTTGTAAGGTCACTGGAATCAGAAATCAAACTTGGGGCCAGGCAGGGGGCCTGTTAAGAATTTATCTTAATGACAATTAGTATTATGGAGAGAACGACCCTGTTGGACTTTTATATAACCATTGATCCTTAGAGGTGCAAAGATGCGAAACGGTGCTAACCCAATATGTTAATTAAAAAAAAAACCTTTTAACTGAAGTTTTAAATGGACACAAAGTAGTAAATAGAGCCTGCATAGCCACCGTGCTGTTTTAAAGCTGAACATTGGGATTTTATTGGGGAAGGGTACATCAGAGGGGGGTGTTGTTTATGTGTTTTATACTGTAAAGATTTTAAGTAATCGCACAGTTAATAAAGTTACTTACCTTCACACCCAGATGGCAGTGGCGGCCAGCATGCCTCATGGGTGGGGGGGTGGCCGCAGGAGATCACGTTGGGTTCACACAGAGGGGAAGAGTGGGTCATGATTGCGGGATCGAGTATGAATAATAAAAAAAATATAACTTTACTTACCGCCAGGTCACACATCTCTGCTCCTGCTCTCCTCGAGGAACAGGCCAATCACAATGCTGAAATGCTGCGTTGTGATTTGTAGGGACTCAGGCTCCCCTGACCAATCACAATGCTGCAATGCAGTGTTGTGATTGGTTTTGAGTGTCCTGGTTCGACGCTCAGCCAGGGAATGGGGGCCTGGGCATATTTATCAAGCAGGCTGTACAGCAGCCTGCAGGGAGATTGGGGAAAGAGCGCATTACTTGTTTGGGTGGCCGGAGAGTGCCGATCAAACAGTCATTGCACACTTAGGAGTGGGCAAACCACTCCTCTCATTTCCTCCTCCGAGAGCAGAGCAGCCCTGGCCACCCCCCACCCGCAAAGCAGCACAAACATAACATTTAAATAACTGAACATTCTTATCATTTTAACTGAAAGTTATTATCACTTTAGGAGCACCCCTCTGCTTGAAAGCAGAGGGGTGACGCTCCTCTGCCATAGTGGAGGAGTGGCCATTGCCAGATGGATCAGCAGCCCCCCCACTCAACACCTGAGACCCTCACTATGCAAACACCTGATTGATTGACAATCGTCTGACACACTGTGGCCCGTGTCGGCTGGCAGGTTTGCAAAATCATTAAAATGCCATCCTTTTCTGTGATTTTTCAAAATGTGATTCGATAATTGTGAGTCAATACTTCAATGTACTGAAGAGTAACACATTTTCAAATAATTGTAAAACAGCTAAATTGCATATGCTAATTACCATCAAGTGGAAGCAGTTGGTAACCAGGTCGATGGTGTAAAAGGAAGTTCAGACATTCACAATGGCTTCATTCTGTGTGATGGTGGTGCGAAGGCGTGCACTCGGAGCCACGCACAGGAGAAGAACACAGGAGCAGGGCTTTAGGAAGAGAGGTGTGCAGACATAATATTGAGTTTTTAATATTGAATTGCACAAATATCGATTCATAAATATTGTCATTCAGAAATATCGACAGCAAGAATATTGTGGTCAAGAATATAGACTTAAGGAAAGTAATATTGAATTAAAAAATATCAAAGTGTTTAATATTGTTTGCAAAAATATAGTTAGAAATATCGATTTTGTAATTAATGTTATGTATTTTAGTGTATATTTTAAATGTATGTGATGTATTTTTTTTGTATAACAATTGTTTATATTTTTAATATATGTGTTACTTTTTTGTAATTATAAATTTTGTTTATTCGAATTTTGGGTTTTCAGTTCTGTAGCGGGTTGTGGGTTTATAGGGGAATAGGGTGGAAAGTGATTTCATTATATTACATTAATTGATTCTTTTTTATTTATTTATATTTAATTAATTGTGATGTTATAGTGTTAAATGTTTGAAGTGATTTATTATTAATTAATTATTAATTGGTTGTTAATTAATAACAGTTACATTAATTGGTAATGAATTATGGTAATAGTATAATTCATTTTAGGTGTGTGTTGTGGTGTTTATAGGTCTTAAGGATCAGAAGGTAATTTATTTTTAATTGATAAATTAATAATTGTTTTGTAATTAATTTTAATTAATTAATTGGTCATTAATTATTTCAATTGTGTAATTAATTTCAGGTGTGTGTTTTCGGGTTTATATGGATAAAGGGTGTCAAGTAATTTATTTATTTTTTATAAATAAATATTTGTTAATTTATATTAATTAATTTAATAAAAAAATGTATTATGGTAATTGTGTTATTAATTTTAGGTGAACGTTGTGGTGTTTATAGGGGTAAAGGGCGGGAAATAATGTGTCTTTAATTAATTAATGAATATATAATTGTTCATTAATGTTAAGTATTTGATATTTATTTTGGGTAATTGTTTATTTTTTTATGTGTTTTTGTTATTTTTAAAGGGGTAAAGGGTGGATATTAAATACATTTTGATTACTTTATAATTAGTACAAACAAAGCTAGACCTAACAATGGGACCTTCTCAAAGTCAGCACCTAACATAAAATAGCCCGAAATAGTAATATTACCCCAACTGGTTTCACAGGGGTCCGTGTGCACACCGACTAGCATCCACTGTTACAATGCCTGTTCCCTCGGGAACTCAGTCAATTAAGCAAAAAGCACAGGTGCACCACAACATATAGCTCAGTAAAGATCAATATACAGTCCAGGTTCCAATAAGTCACAGGAGTAGAGGTTCCTCGGTTAGATCTCGTTATTTCATTAGAAAAATATTGATCTTTACTGAGCTATATGTTGTGGTGCACCTGTGCTTTTTGTTGAAATTACTTTATAATTAGTCTTAATAGTAATAGTTTTTAATTTAAAAATTGGTTTTAATTGTGTTTTATTATTTTATAGTTTAATTTAGGTGTGTGTTGACTGTAATATAGTGTTAAACTGTGTCTAGTTAATGTGTATTCGTTTCACAACCATGTGTATTCGTTTTTTTAATTAAGATTTTTTAATGATTTTTAGTTATGTTTATTATAGAAGTATATATTTTTTTAATGCAGCAATGTGTTGTTGTTGGTATGGTGTTATAGGGTAGGAAATAAAATAAATACATTTATGTATTATTTAGGCTCTCATTAGGATGGCAGGCGGCTCACCCCCCGCCAGGCTGGTGGTAGCCACCGCCAGCCTGATGGGGGCGATCTGCCCGCCATCCTACCCTGAATGACCTCCCTCCATATTCGCATGGCGGGGGGTACCGCGGCGGACGGAAAGACCGTCCACCGCTTTTCCGTCCCGGTTGCCTTGCGGCCGGGGCGGAAAAGGGTTTATATGGTGGCGGTGTCTATCAAACACCACCAGTCATATTATGATGGGCATTTGTCAATGCCTTTACGTGGCGGCAATGCTGCCACTGAAAGGCATGCGGAGTCCCCCTTCAGGGGCCCGTTGCAGGCCCCCAGGGACTCCGGGGGGTAGTGGGTGCACATGGGGGGTACCTATGGTACCCCCCTGCATTTCAATGCACAACATTACAGGCACCTTGTGGTGCCTGTCATGTTGTGCATTGAAATGCACAACGTGCATTTTTAGCATTGTGTGCGCATCCTAATATGTACAACAGGACCCCTGCCCTTATGGCGGGTAGTCCCATTCACCGGTAGGATGACCGGCGGACAAAGTCCGCCTGTCATCCTAATGGGGGCCTTAATGTTTTTGTTTGTAAATATTTTATAGTTGAAAGGAATTTTTTTTATGTATTTCAGGTTCAATAATCTTTATTTCGGCCATAAAAGACCATAAAAGATATACAAGTAATATAAAAGATATACATATGTATTTATTATTTTATTTTATATAGTATCTGTAGGTATTTTTTATATGTAATTAATATTATAATATACTTTCTTTTTATATATTTAATATATTAGATTTGTATTGTTTAAAATATTTATTTATTCAGTAATTTAAATATTTTTAAGTTTTTTTATTTTTAATATGATAGAGATATATATATATATATTACCTACTGGCGGTCGCCAGTAGGTATATATAGTTAGGATTTTTTCTCTATGGGTTTTTTGAAAATTCTATGTCTAATAACTTTGGCGTTTGTGGACGGAATTGGCTGAAATTTTCAGGAAAATGGCACATTTTGTTTCTGAGCAGCCCTTGAAAATTTGGGGGGGGTTCGTCAAGGGGGGGCCGAGAAAAAAGGGGGGTCCCAAAACGTGTTTTTAACATTGAGTTTTCCATAGGGCGGTTGGCCTCACTTTTAGCCCGAACGGCTGAATGGATTTGCACGAAACTTGGCAAAATTGTAGGGACTGGTAGCCCGATGTGCCTTTTGTAGGTCTCAATATATGTGCTCCAGTGGATTTTGAGAAATTAACGTTTAAAAAAAGATATATATCTGTAACAGCGGACCGGGCAGCGTCCTAGGACGCGTACTTTTCGCGCAACGGAGCTTTGTGAAGCGAAGCTGATTGGTTCTCCGGCGTCTGTCAACATTCCAAACAGTCCGTAGCGGCCGCCATCTTGTCTCTCGGTAGGATCGAGAGACAAGAGGAGGCCAAAGCGAAGGGGCAAATGACCATAAGGGGGAATAGTAGATCCTCGCTGACCCCCTAGGTTTGATGTGGAGGTTTTAAAAGGGCCCCGCGGGGCAAAAAAAAATAATAATAATAATAATCGAACACCTGAATGGATTTGCACGAAACTTGGCAAAATATTAGGGACTGGTAGCCCGATGTGCCTTTGCTAGGTCTCAATATATGTGCTCCAGTGGATTTTGAGAAATTAACGTTCAAAAAAAGATATATATCTGTAACAGCGCTCCGCTTCGCGTACTTTTCGCGTTACGGAGCTTTGCGAAGCTGATTGGTTCTCCGGCGTCTGTCAACATTCCAAACAGTCCGTAGCGGCCGCCATCTTGTCTCTCGGTAGGATTGAGAGACAAGAGGAGGCCAAAGCGAAGGGGGAAATGACCATAAGGGGGCATAGTAGATCCTTCCTGACCTCTTAGGTTTGATGTACCATTTTGCCAAGTTTGGTGTAATTCCGTTCAGCCATTCAGGCTGTAGACGTATGTAAATGTCCTATGGAAAATTGCATGGGGAAAACACATTTGAAAGTGTTGAAATTTAGAACCAATTAAAATGTTACTTTGGTTTTGTATTTGTGTGTGATGAAAGTTAATTGGTTATGTATATATGTCAAATGAGAGGAAACCACAGCCATTTTGTGATACTACTGTCTGAGGTATATTTGTGAGGAATTTTTGGTGGTGAATTTCTGGTGTTTGATTTACACAGTACTAACACTTCTGCTACTTTTAAAAAGGTGAGTTGTTAATTTGTAAGGGGAACTATGTTGTACACTTGAAGATAATTTGAAAAATGTTTTCTGTTATTTATTTGCAGTCCTTCTGTTATACTAAATACTTGATGAAGTTAGTTTTATATTATGTATTACTAAAAACGATAAATGAAAGTGATTATTTTTTTCTGCAATTTACAGCAAGCAATTTCAAAATAAAATGGCTCACAATGAAGAGACCGTGGCAATTTCTTTTGAATTGTCCACTACATTGATTGAAATTGAGAGCACCAATAATGAAATATTGTCACAAGGAGGACATGACTTGTATGATTCCATTAGATTGATTGAAATGGACAGCACCAAGAATGAAATATTGTCACAAGGAGATGACTTGAATGATTCCACTACATTGATTGAAATTGAGAGCACCAATAATGAAATATTGTCACAAGGAGGAGATGGCTTGTATGATTCCATTAGATTGATTGAAATGGACAGGACCAATAATGAAATATTGTCACAAGGAGGAGATGACTTGAATGATTCCACTACATTGATTGAAATTGAGAGCACCAATAATGAAATATTGTCACGAGGAGATGACTTGAATGATTCCACTACATTGATTGAAATGGACAGCACCAATAATGAAATATTGTCAGAAGGAGGAGATGACTTGAATGATTTTTTTGATCAATCTCTTGATGGCGAATTTATCGAGTGTTTGGAGACCATAGAGTTACAAGAATCATCATTGCAGACTTTTAATGAGGAGATTCCAGATGAGATGATTGAAGAGGAAATTACTGATGAGGACATGTTACTAGTTGTTTCAAATTTAGAAAATTTTGAAGAATAAATTTATATTTAGAAATCAAAAATTGTTTGAGACATTATTTATTTTTATTTTTAATTTATGAGGTTGTAGCGAAGTGATTGTAGTATAAAATGAGACTTATAGTATAGAGTGCAACATTTTTATGTTACATGGTAAGTTTACTCATATTTACTTCCCTTCTGCCACTATATTATCTCCAATGTGTATTTGACATGTCTTCTTCATCTCCGGCCTCCTTTCTCTCACTGTGTGTCTCCGATGCATCTTATCGCTGGTATTTTGTGTAATTACAGAAGAGAGTAAAATAAAATAGTTCGGAACGTGAAAAGGGGGCAAAGTAGAGTACTCCTCACCCCCTAGGCCTTTTTAGGCGGTCCCAAAAGGATCAGTTTCTGCTTTCCTGAGAGATTATGGTATGAGTTCCATATACCACAATAACTTGCATTACAACATGCAAGATATCTATCTCCTATTACCAACTTTTGGAGATATTCGCGCTAAGCGCGAATATCTCCAAAAAGTAACACCTGCCCTGAGCAGTTCTTAGCCATGTTATCCAATGGGAGGTGGATAACATGGCTAAGAGTATTAGCTCGGTAATGCATGAATATCGCTGAGTTTTTAGCGATATTCATGCATTGCGGCCGTTTATTATCGCATTTGCGATAAACCTTGATAATAGTAAGGTTTATCTTCGATAATTTCTGACGATGCTTAGTGGTAAAAAATTGGTTGGTAAGCATCGTTAGCGATAAATATCGCTTAACTTTGGTAATATGCCCCAACGTCTGTTAACGTTCGATTCGAAGGAAATGAGGAAGTGTTGAAAAACATTGTCTGCGCCATCTTGCCTTTTTTGAAATGCCACACTTTTGTCGTGCACGGCAGCCATTTTAGATGTCTTGACCAGACCCACTCTCTGCACGCTGTCGATTCGTAGCATGGCTCCTCACCCTCGCAAGCATCTTCCCCAGGCACTGGTCACCCCCGCTCTCTGTCTTATGCATGGGCAATAAACCTCCCCCCATCTGCGCTGCTCTTCCCTGAGAATCACACTGTGCCCGCCCGACACCTCCCTTTCGCCCTATTCACTACCGCACCCTGTGACACTCCTCTTCCTCTGTGTCCGATTGTCCAGGCTATCAGCTAGCCCTGCAGATGTAGTTTATGGCCCCAGCTGTAAAGAATCACCCCTCTTCAAAGGAGTTATAGTAGATCAAGGCCCACACCCGATGAGATCCGTCACACCACACGTGTTCCTACTATCTGAAAACTATCCTGTATTGTGATTGGGGAGGGGACCGAGCCTGAAGCGGAAGATTCCAGGAATGACTCTTTGTACATCAAAGTTTTTACAATTATGTGTCACATAAAAAATATATAGCACTCCAACAAAGTAGTAGGAATATAAAACTTTAATAACATATAAATATATACAACAAAACA
This sequence comes from Lissotriton helveticus, assembly GCF_964261635.1. Lineage (NCBI taxonomy): Eukaryota > Metazoa > Chordata > Amphibia > Caudata > Salamandridae > Lissotriton > Lissotriton helveticus. The sequence continues at coordinate 1,195,651,213 of NC_136072.1, read as the reverse complement.
AAAACAGTAATAGATTTATTGAAATTGACAGCACCAATAATGAAATATTCTTGTCAGTAGCGGTCTGTTGTGCGAATAGTTCCAAGGCAGCAGAACGCGCTGAAATCTGGATGTCACGAAGGTGATGTCTAGCAAGTTGCCGCCCAGCAAATAACGGCGTGGGGCGCCGCGGGGGTGAGTGAGTCCAGTAGGCACCACAGCTATTCTTACCGGCATTGCAGAATTACTGCTGGGGACAATGCCTGTGCTGGAGCAGGGTCACAGCAGAAACAAAAAGGATTCTGTTGAAGATGTTGTTGGTTTTCAATTTGAAAACAGTTCTGGTGTCAACTGCTATGCTAATGTAGTGGTTAATGTTTTGTTTTCTCTAGAAAATGTAAAAGAGGGGGAGGCAGTCCAAAGTTCCGTTAAAAGGGCAAAGGAAAGGATCGGTGGTTTGAACTATCAGTCAAAAAGGGGAGGGGGTGCAACAATTTTTCCTACCGGGTCACACTGTGCTTTCACCGGAAGTGAGGTCTGCAGGATTCTAGTAATTCAAAGTGAGGCTGGCGCCGACGTCCCGCGGATACAGTTTCGTCACTCCACGGGTGATCATGGCAGTCATTCCCCATCGGGGGTGGGAGACTCCCGCGGCTCCTCTAGAATCTTCAAGGTCGTGGAGGACTACGGTGGTGGAGTCAACCAGTGACCGGGCCATTTCTTTATGCTGGGCCCGCTCTTGCCAGGTCGACCGCCATTTTGAGAGTTCGGTAGCTACTGGCGATCGCGGGGTCAAATGAACGGACGGGCTCCACCCTGCCGGGCGAGACGTTGCAGCATGGCCACAGTGGAAGAACTCTTTTCCGGGCGCCTGGACCGCTGAGGGTGCAGCTGGGAAGCCTACACTGGGGAGGCGGGAGAGGCCTGTTCGCACCGTCTCTCCCTCCCAGTGCACCCCACGGCGTCTCGCTTGAGATTTGTTATGGCCGGACCAGGCGATGAGGACGAGGGGGGGGTCGGAGGCATGTGCAAGACATCCCCCCCCAGTGTTGTCGCAGCCATTATAAAAGAAAGAAGTGTCCCGTCCGTCTTCGGGCCGGGCTTCCGGTGGATGTCGGCCGGACGCCCCTGGCTCTGGCCCCATGAACGGGTTTCTTGGTTTATCGGCTGCAGCCGGATTCCGTCGGCCTCGGCCCCCCGACCGTTGGTGGCCGGACCGGAAGAGCATGTGGCGGGACTACCTGCAACTCTCAAGGGCCACCGCGGCCGGACTGGGAGAGAGAGGGGAGGGTCGAGGAGACATTCCCCCCCCCCTGCAACTGTTCAGCGTTGTAAAGGCAATCCCCTGGCCGGGTCCCGTTGGTCTCGGCCTCTCCTCCGGCTACACCCTACGTTAGGATCTCCTGGCCGAGGCGTGGCAGCAGGACCTGCCTTATATGGGCTGCTCCCGGCTGGGCGTAGCCGGAACCCTGCCCCACCTTGGAAGTTTCCAGAGTGGGGGCGGATGTTCTACTGACTTGCATTTTCCCTAGTCTATCGATTTTTTTGGCGTGGCAGGCGGTGGGACAGCGAGGGGTGATTTGGTTTCTCTTACTGTTTTTCTGGTCTCTCACCACTGGCATATTTTAACGTTTTCTTGTTTCTAGGACATTAATAGGTTTTATCATTACGTTATGTTATCGTTTCTTTGTTCGTTGTTTAATAAAAGTTCATGTTCATCAGTGGCCTACTGATTTTCGTTTTCCTATTCTTTTCTTTCCAGGTTGTTTCATGCTAAAGTTTCTGTTAACAGGATACAGTGATCACTTCGTTATTATTGCATATGTCCTTTTCACTAGGGGTGCTCTCTGGTCGGGCCAGATGACGTATGTCTAGTAAATGGTCCGGGTGAAACAGGTGCATCAATCAGTGGGGATAGGCATGATAGATTACAACGGGGGAGAAAGGTCCGCATTACGTACCCTTTCACTACTTGCAAAGATTTTCCTACGTTTATTTGCAAACAGGGAATACCTCCAAAAAGAACTAATTCCCAAACAGTCAATGTTCGGACAATCAATCAATCAATGAGGAATGAAATAGGTACGACGTGTTAAAGGCTTGCGTTACCTACCCTTCACTATCTGCAAAGGGAGAGAGAATATTCCTATTCTTCCTCGTTTGCAGGTAGAGAAGATCCTTAAGAGAATTAACATCGAACAATTCAATGCTCGATTGAAACAATCAACAAGGGGTACTGTGAACACAAATGAACGCCGCTTATGTACATACGCATTGCTATTTTCAACAGGTTGTTCCTAATGTTTCTATTTTAGCGAGGTCAAAAAGAGATCCCATTAGTGGCCTACTGATTTTGCTCGATTCCTTTTGTTTTTTTACACGATTTTTCGCTATCTGCAAAGACTAAACAGAGTATTGCGACTCTGTGCTTGTTTGTAAATAGAGAATGAACCAAAGAGAACAATCAATCAAATGGAGAGAGAAGCAGGCACGACGGATTACAAAGGGGGAAAGGGCTGCGTTAACTACCCTTCACTATCTGCAAAGAGAGAGTACTCCTAATAGAAATGAGGGGTGGGGGGCAGCAATCAAAGCAGATCAGTGTGCATAAACACGAAAAAAAAAATTCTTACCACGTACTTGACATTCGACAGCTTATGATATTTGCTATTAAAAAACCATTGAAATTCACTGAAAAAACCATAGGTTATAGACCATATATAGTTAGGAATTAGCATTTACAAAACCTTGAAAATTCACTGAAAAAACCATAGGTTATAGACCATATATAGTTAGGAATTAGCATTTAAAAAACCTTATTTTACTCACACAAAACCATTGAAATTCCATATATAGTTAGTTGCACTAACTATATATTGCGCACCCGCAATCCACTGCTGATGATGTCACATATTACATCATTCATGACATGGTCAGTGACATCACTGATGACATCACTGATGACATCTCAAATGACATCACTGATGACATCTCATTTGACATCAATGACCACATCACTGATGATATCATTCATGTGACAATACAATGCATCTCCTCACATTTTAATATAACCTCTGTTTCACCCAGTGTTAAAAACAGAGTATAATTTTTGAAACCATTGACACACCAATACTAGTTACTACATACGTACTCACTGATTCCTACGTCTACACACACATTCACTCATTCACCCATACAATCATTCATACATACAATCACTCATGTTTACAACACAATCATATGCACTCATACACCTATACAGACACTCACACTCTGCCACTCATCCATGGAGTTACTCACACACCTAGTCAGTCCTGTAAAGAATCAATCACACTTCCATTTTCTACTCTATACAGTTAAACATAGAGCACCTTACGTTTTCAACCATATACTAACACATACTTACTCTCTTATACAATCATTGATACAAGTACACATTGATCTGTACAGAGTCACACACCTCCCATCCAGCCACACACACACTCAGTCTCCCATGCAAATACTTGGGCAATCAATCAATAACCCATATAGTTACTCATATAGCTACTGATCAACACATGCAGCAGTTTACAGAACAACAGACATAATGATGCACAAATTAAGACAGTTTAGTCACTAACCCATGCACTCAGTGAGACACATTTAATCACTCACTCATACATTCAGTCATGCACCTACTAAATCCTTCGTCCAGACACTTATACATCCACTCATTCTTCAATATGTAAGACATATTTTAACTTTACAGAAACATAGTCACTGGATGTTGTCATCAGTGATGTCACTGACCATGTCATGAATGATGTAATATGTGACATCATCAGCAGTGGATTGCGGGTGCGCAATATATAGTTAGTGCAACTAACTATATATGGAATTTCAATGGTTTTGTGTGAGTAAAATAAGGTTTTTTAAATGCTAATTCCTAACTATATATGGTCTATAACCTATGGTTTTTTCAGTGAATATATATATATATATATATATATTACCTACTGGCGGTCGCCAGTAGGTATATATAGTTAGGATTTTTTCTCTATGGGTTTTTTGAAAATTCTATGTCTAATAACTTTGGCGTTTGTGGACGGAATCGGCTGAAATTTTCAGGAAAATGGCACATTTTGTTTCTGAGCAGCCCTTGAAAATTTGGGGGGGGTTCGTCCAGTGGGGGCCGAGAAAAAAGGGGGGTCCCAAAACGTGTTTTTAACATTGAGTTTTCCATAGGGCGGTTGGCCTCACTTTTAGCCCGAACGGCTGAATGGATTTGCACGAAACTTGGCAAAATTGTAGGGACTGGTAGCCCGATGTGCCTTTTGTAGGTCTCAATATATGTGCTCCAGTGGATTTTGAGAAATTAACGTTTAAAAAAAGATATATATCTGTAACAGCGGACCGGTTAGCGCTCTGGTTCGCGGACTTTTCGCGCAACGGAGCTTTGTGAAGCGAAGCTGATTGGTTCTCCGGCGTCTGTCAACATTCCAAACAGTCCGTAGCGGCCGCCATCTTGTCTCTCGGTAGGATCGAGAGACAAGAGGAGGTCAAAACAAAGGGGGAAATAACTATAAGGGGGCATAGTAGATCCTCGCTGACCCCCTAGGTTTGATGTGGAGGTTTTAAAAGGGCCCCGCGGGGCAAAAAAAAACCAAAATAATAATAATCGAACGGCTGAATGGATTTGCACGAAACTTGGAAAAATATTAGGGACTGGTAGCCCGATGTGCCTTTGCTAGGTCTCAATATATGTGCTGCAGTGGATTTTGAGAAATTAACGTTGAAAAAAAGATATATATCTGTAACAGCGCTCCGCTTCGCGTACTTTTCGCGTTACGGAGCTTTGCGAAGCTGATTGGTTCTCCGGCGTCTGTCAACATTCCAAACAGTCCGTAGCGGCCGCCATCTTTTCCCTCGGTAGGATTGAGAGACAAGAGGAGGCCAAAGCGAAGGGGGAAATGACCATAAGGGGGCATAGTAGATCCTTCCTGACCTCTTAGGTTTGATGTACCATTTTGCCAAGTTTGGTGTAATTCCGTTCAGCCATTCAGGCTGTAGACGTATGTAAATGTCCTATGGAAAATTGCATGGGGAGAACACATTTGAAAGTGTTGAAATTTAGAACCAATTAAAATGTTACTTTGGTTTTGTATTTGTGTGTGATGAAAGTTAATTGGTTATGTATATATGTCAAATGAGAGGAAACCACAGCCATTTTGTGATACTACTTTCTGAGGTACATTTGTGAGGAATTTTTGGTGGTGAATTTCTGGTGTTTGATTTACACAGTACTAACACTTCTGCTACTTTTAAAAAGGTGAGTTGTTAATTTGTAAGGGGAACTATGTTGTACACTTGAAGATAATTTGAAAAATGTTTTCTGTTATTTATTTGCAGTCCTTCTGTTATACTAAATACTTGATGAAGTTAGTTTTATATTATGTATTACTAAAAACGATAAATGAAAGTGATTATTTTTTTCTGCAATTTACAGCAAGCAATTTCAAAATAAAATGGCTCACAATGAAGAGACCGTGGCAATTTCTTTTGAATTGTCCACTACATTGATTGAAATTGAGAGCACCAATAATGAAATATTGTCACAAGGAGGACATGACTTGTATGATTCCATTAGATTGATTGAAATGGACAGCACCAAGAATGAAATATTGTCACAAGGAGATGACTTGAATGATTCCACTACATTGATTGAAATTGAGAGCACCAATAATGAAATATTGTCACAAGGAGGAGATGGCTTGTATGATTCCATTAGATTGATTGAAATGGACAGCACCAATAATGAAATATTGTCACAAGGAGGAGATGACTTGAATGATTCCACTACATTGATTGAAATTGAGAGCACCAATAATGAAATATTGTCACGAGGAGATGACTTGAATGATTCCACTACATTGATTGAAATGGACAGCACCAATAATGAAATATTGTCAGAAGGAGGAGATGACTTGAATGATTTTTTTGATCAATCTCTTGATGGCGAATTTATCGAGTGTTTGGAGACCATAGAGTTACAAGAATCATCATTGCAGACTTTTAATGAGGAGATTCCAGATGAGATGATTGAAGAGGAAATTACTGATGAGGACATGTTACTAGTTGTTTCAAATTTAGAAAATTCTGAAGAATAAATTTATATTTAGAAATCAAAAATTGTTTGAGACATTATTTATTTTTAATTTATGAGGTTGTAGCGAAGTGATTGTAGTATAAAATGAGACTTATAGTATAGAGTGCAACATTTTTATGTTACATGGTAAGTTTACTCATATTTACTTCCCTTCTGCCACTATATTATCTCCAATGTGTATTTGACATCTCTTCTTCATCTCCGGCCTCCTTTCTCTCACTGTGTGTCTCCGATGCATCTTATCGCTGCTATTTTGTGTAATTACAGAAGACAGTAAAATAAAATAGTTCGGAACGTGAAAAGGGGGCAAAGTAGAGTACTCCTCACCCCCTAGGCCTTTTTAGGCGGTCCCAAAAGGATCAGTTTCTGCTTTCCTGAGAGATTATGGTATGAGTTCCATATACCACAATAACTTGCATTACAACATGCAAGATATCTATCTCCTATTACCAACTTTTGGAGATATTCGCGCTAAGCGCGAATATCTCCAAAAAGTAACACCTGCCCTGAGCAGTTCTTAGCCATGTTATCCAATGGGAGGTGGATAACATGGCTAAGAGTATTAGCTCGGTAATGCATGAATATCGCTGAGTTTTTAGCGATATTCATGCATTGCGGCCGTTTATTATCGCATTTGCGATAAACCTTGATAATAGTAAGGTTTATCTTCGATAATTTCTGACGATGCTTAGTGGTAAAAAATTGGTTGGTAAGCATCGTTAGCGATAAATATCGCTTAACTTTGGTAATATGCCCCAACGTCTGTTAACGTTCGATTCGAAGGAAATGAGGACGTGTTGAAAAACATTGTCTGCGCCATCTTGCCTTTTTTGAAATGCCACACTTTTGTCGTGCACGGCAGCCATTTTAGATGTCTTGACCAGACCCACTCTCTGCACGCTGTCGATTCGTAGCATGGCTCCTCACCCTCGTAAGCATCTCCCCCAGGCACTGGTCACCACCGCTCTCTGTCTTATGCATGGGCAATAAACCTTCCCCCATCTGCGCTGCTCTTCCCTGAGAATCACACTCTGTGCCCGCCCGACACCTCCCTTTCGCCCTATTCACTACCGCACCCTCTGACACTCCTCTTCCTCTGTGTCCGAATGTCCAGGCCGGTCCTAGGCTATCAGCTAGCCCTGCAGATGTAGTTTATGGCCCCAGCTGTAAAGAATCACCCCTCTTCAAAGGAGTTATAGTAGATCAAGGCCCACACCCGATGTGATCCGTCACAGCACACGCGTTCCTACTATCTGAAAACCATCCTGTATTGTGATTGGGGAGGGGACCGAGCCTGAAGCGGAAGATTCCAGGAATGACTCTTTGTACATCAAAGTTTTTACAATTATGTGTCACATTAAAAATATATAGCACTCCAACAAAGTAGTAGGAATATAAAACTTTAATAACATATAAATATATACAACAAAACAAAAACAGTAAAAACATTTAAACAACGAAGAGACCGTGGCAATTTCTTTTTAATTATCCAATAGATTTATTGAAATTGACAGCACCAATAATGAAATATTCTTGTCAGTAGCGGTCTGTTGTGCGAATAGTTCCAAGGCAGCAGAACGCGCTGAAATCTAGATGGCACGAAAGTGATGTCTAGTAAGTTGCCGCCCAGCAAAAAACGGCGTGGGGCGCCGCGGGGGTGAGTGAGTCCAGTAGGCACCACAGCTATTCTTACCGGCATTGCAGAATTACTGCTGGGGACAATGCCTGTGCTGTAGCAGGGTCAAAGCAGAAACAAAAAGGATTCTGTTGAAGATGTTGTTGGTTTCAATTTGAAAACAGTTCTGGTGTCAACTGCTATGCTAATGTAGTGGTTAATGTTTTGTTTTCTCTAGAAAATGTAAAAGAGGGGGAGGCAGTCCAAAGTTCCGTTAAAAGGGCAAAGGAAAGGATCGGTGGTTTGAACTATCAGTCAAAAAGGGGAGGGGGTGCAATAATTTTTCCTACCGGGTCACACTGTGCTTTCACCGGAAGTGAGGTCTGCAGGATTGTAGTAATTCAAAGTGAGGCTGGCGCCAGCATGGGAGCGCCGACATCCCGCGGATACAGTTTCGTCACTCCACGGGCGATCATGGCAGTCATTCCCCATCGGGGGTCGGAGACTCCCGCGGCTCCTCTAGAATCTTCAAGGTCGTGGAGGACTACGGTGGTGGAGTCAACCAGTGACCGGGCCATTTCTTTATGTTGGGCCCGCTCTTGCCAGGTCGACAGCCATTTTGAGAGTTCGGCAGCTACCGGCGATCGCGGGGTCACATGAGCGGACGGGCTCCACCCTGCCGGGCGAGACGTTGCAGCATGGCCACAGTGGAAGAACCGTTATCTAGGTCGTTCCGAAACTGTGCAGCACTGTAGTTGTTAGGATGCCACCGCCTGGAGCGCTGAGGGTGCAGCTGGGAAGCCTCCACCTGGGGAGGCGGGAGAGGCCTGTTCGCACCGTCTCTCCCTCCCAGTGCACCCCACGGCGTCTCGCTTGAGATTTGTTATGGCCGGACCAGGCGATGAGGACGAGGGGGGGTCGGAGGCATGTGCAAGACATCCCCCTCCAGTGTTGTCGCAGCCATTATAAAAGAAAGAAGTGTCCCGTCCGTCTTCGGGCCGGGCTTCCGGTGGATGTCGGCCGGACGCCCCTGGCTCTGGCCCCATGAACGGGTTTCTTGGTTTATCGGCTGCAGCCGGATCCCGTCGGCCTCGGCCCCCCGACCGTTGGTGGTCGGACCGGAAGAGCATGTGGCGGGACTACCTGCAACTCTCAAGGGCCACCGCAGCCGGACTGGGAGAGAGAGGGGAGGGTCGAGGAGACATTCCCCCCCCCTGCAACTGTTCAGCGTTGTAAAGGCAATCCCCTGGCCGGGTCCCGCTGGTCTCGGCCTCTCCTCCGGCTACACCCTACGTTAGGATCTCCTGGCCGAGGCGTGGCAGCAGGACCTGCCTTATATGGGCTGCTCCCGGCTGGGCGTAGCCGGAACCCTGCCCCACCTTGGAAGTTTCCAGAGTGGGGGTGGATGTTCTACTGACTTGCATTTTCCCTAGTCTATCGATTTTTTTGGCGTGGCAGGCGGTGGGACAGCGAGGGGTGATTTGGTTTCTCTTACTGTTTTTCTGGTCTCTCACCACTGGCATATTTTAACGTTTTCTTGTTTCTAGGACATTAATAGGTTTTATCATTACGTTATGTTATCGTTTCTTTGTTCGTTGTTTAATAAAAGTTCATGTTCATCAGTGGCCTACTGATTTTCGTTTTCCTATTTTTTTCTTTCCAGGTTGTTTCATGGTAAAGTTTCTGTTAACAGGATACAGTGATCACTTCGTTATTATTGCATATGTCCTTTTCACTAGGGGTGCTCTCTGGTCGGGCCAGATGACGTATCTCTAGTAAATGGTCCGGGTGAAAAAGGTGCATCAATCAGTGGGGAGTAGATAGGCATGACAGATTACAACGGGGGAGAACGGTCCGCATTACGTACCCTTTCACTACTTGCAAAGATTTTCCTACGTTTATTTGCAAACAGGGAATACCTCCAAAAAGAACTAATTCCCAAACAGTCAATGTTCGGACAATCAATCAATCAATGAGGAATGAAATAGGTACGACGTGTTAAAGGCTTGCGTTACCTACCCTTCACTATCTGCAAAGGGAGATAGAATATTCCTATTCTTCCTCGTTTGCAGGTAGAGAAGATCGTTAAGAGAATTAACTTCGAACAATTCAATGCTCGATTGAAACAATCAACAAGGGGTACTGTGAACACAAATGAACGCCGCTTATATACATACGCATTGCTATTTTCAACAGGTTGTTCCTAATGTTTCTATTTTAGCGAGGTCAAAAGAGATCCCATTAGTGGCCTACTGATTTTGCTCGATTCCTTTTGTTTTTTTACACGATTTTTCGCTATCTGCAAAGACTAAACAGAGTATTGCGACTCTGTGCTTGTTTGTAAATAGAGAATGAACCAAAGAGAACAATCAATCAAATGGAGAGAGAAGCAGGCACGACGGATTACAAAGGGGGAAAGGGCTGCGTTAACTACCCTTCACTATCTGCAAAGAGAGAGTACTCCTAATAGAAATGAGGGGTGGGGGGCAGCAATCAAAGCAGATCAGTGTGCATAAACACGAAAAAAAAAATTCTTACCACGTACTTGACATTCGACAGCTTATGATATTTGCTATTAAAAAACCATTGAAATTCACTGAAAAAACCATAGGTTATAGACCATATATAGTTAGGAATTAGCATTTACAAAACCTTGAAAATTCACTGAAAAAACCATAGGTTATAGACCATATATAGTTAGGAATTAGCATTTAAAAAACCTTATTTTACTCACACAAAACCATTGAAATTCCATATATAGTTAGTTGCACTAACTATATATTGCGCACCCGCAATCCACTGCTGATGATGTCACATATTACATCATTCATGACATGGTCAGTGACATCACTGATGACATCACTGATGACATCTCAAATGACATCACTGATGACATCTCATTTGACATCAATGACCACATCACTGATGATATCATTCATGTGACAATACAATGCATCTCCTCACATTTTAATATAACCTCTGTTTCACCCAGTGTTAAAAACAGAGTATAATTTTTGAAACCATTGACACACCAATACTAGTTACTACATACGTACTCACTGATTCCTACGTCTACACACACATTCACTCATTCACCCATACAATCATTCATACATACAATCACTCATGTTTACAACACAATCATATGCACTCATACACCTATACAGACACTCACACTCTGCCACTCATCCATGGAGTTACTCACACACCTAGTCAGTCCTGTAAAGAATCAATCACACTTCCATTTTCTACTCTATACAGTTAAACATAGAGCACCTTACGTTTTCAACCATATACTAACACATACTTACTCTCTTATACAATCATTGATACAAGTACACATTGATCTGTACAGAGTCACACACCTCCCATCCAGCCACACACACACTCAGTCTCCCATGCAAATACTTGGGCAATCAATCAATAACCCATATAGTTACTCATATAGCTACTGATCAACACATGCAGCAGTTTACAGAACAACAGACATAATGATGCACAAATTAAGACAGTTTAGTCACTAACCCATGCACTCAGTGAGACACATTTAATCACTCACTCATACATTCAGTCATGCACCTACTAAATCCTTCGTCCAGACACTTATACATCCACTCATTCTTCAATATGTAAGACATATTTTAACTTTACAGAAACATAGTCACTGGATGTTGTCATCAGTGATGTCACTGACCATGTCATGAATGATGTAATATGTGACATCATCAGCAGTGGATTGCGGGTGCGCAATATATAGTTAGTGCAACTAACTATATATGGAATTTCAATGGTTTTGTGTGAGTAAAATAAGGTTTTTTAAATGCTAATTCCTAACTATATATGGTCTATAACCTATGGTTTTTTCAGTGAATTTTCAAGGTTTTGTAAATGCTAATTCCTAACTATATATGGTCTATAACCTATGGTTTTTTCAGTGAATATATATATATATATATATATATATATATATATATATATATATATATATATATTATTTTTTTTAACTGTTGGAGTGTGAATAGAAAATTGTATCTCTTTGCTAACCAGCACTTTCCCTACTGCTGCACTCACTGGAGTGGGAATAGTTAATTTTACCCCTCCGCTATCCAGCACTTTCCCTACTGTTGCACTCACTGGATTGGGAATAGTTAATTTTGCCCCTCCTCTATCCAGCACTTTCCCTACTGTTGCACTCACTGGAGTGGGAATAGTAATTTTTACCACTCTACTATCCAACACTTTCCCTACTGTTGCACTGACTGTATTATGAAATGGAAGTTTAGTCATTTTAATAGTTAATATTTTAATTTATTATAGAATTTTGTTTTTTATATATTAAATTATTGATATATATGTTTCTTTTTTATATAATTTTAAACTTTTAACATAAATAAAAAATAATAATGTATTCATTGTGTTAAAGTAAATATATTTATATGTATAAATAATTATGTTTGTGTGTTTATCTCTTTTTATTAAGTTTAACATATATGTTCTACTACATCTTCTAACATTGGTTGACCCGACCACGGGCACCTCCCGTACAGGTCCTTCACCACTCCTGTTCGTGCACCAGTACTACCTTCTTGCACTGACACTAGCACACTGGGGCCTCCGCACTGCCAGGTAGTGCTATTAGGCAGTCATAGGGCATCCCTGCGTTCTTAGTGCTTTTCAACTCTTCCAAAACACTGGTAACCTGACCAGCAGTCGTGTTATGTCCACACTTTGACGTCAACACAGTCTGCGTATTGATGGATCGTCTACACATGGTCGATGTACTTGCAGCTAAACGCTCCACAGAGCGCCTCGAAGCCCGAAGACGAGTGTCTGTGCTGCTTTGTGCTTTCCTCTGAGTTCCTCATTCCTCTGATCTTTATCTGCATAGAGATTCAACAGCATCAGAAATGCTATTGATACTGCTGGACACGGGCTCACATCTGTTATGGACAGTTGTTTGTAAGTCACCCATCCAGTGGGTTGATTCTGCAAGAGCTGTGGAGGGGTGTGGTGCAGCGACCAGGGCAGCTGACTTCAGGGCACAGAGTTCACGGTTTGATCCCTGGCAGCTCAGCTCAGCACCAAGTGACTCTGGGCAATACCTCACTTAATTTCCACAACGGTCGCCAGCGCCTTGAGACCCGTAAGGGTGAGTAGTTTGCGCTTTACATATACGGATTTACATTTTATGCTGATTTTTCAGCACCTTAAGTGCTGCATTCTCCAACTGTCTGAAACGCGGAAATGCTGTGTCAATGCTGCAGGCCTGCCCTTGCCCCTTTCTCTTGAGAAGCCACTTACTTCCTGAGCACCTAGCCCTGCAGGGGGTCCTGCTGGAAGGAGTGAGCCTTGCCTAATCAGAGTCACACTGGCAGCTGGGGCTGGGGTCAGGGATGAAGATGCAGCAGCAGGCATTAGCTCTCACTTTTGGTCAGCTTGCTCCATCGCCGCAGCCATCTTGGTATGGTTTTCAGACTGTGCGGTTGCATCTCCACCTGTGTGAGGCTAACTATGACATGGCCTCTCCTGACTTGTGCTATCAGTCACATGTTTCATAGATGGTTCTGTGTGGACAAAGATGAATCATGAAATGTGATTTAATCAATTGCAAGGGCCTATCATACTATTCTAAGTAATAGTACTCATAAGGCAAATGCAAAACATTTTAGCATTCAAGAAAAGTGTGGGATTTATGATAACGTTTAACAGGTTCTAGATGTATGAGTGATGATTAAGAAACTTAACATATTATGTTCCTTTTTATTAACTACATGTGTAGCAAAAATAATAGAACTGCAATTCTAATGATACTTTGTGTATAGTGATGAAACAAATGAAATTGGGATACAAATAAAAATTATTAATTCATTTTTGTAATGTGCTTATGCATGAGTGTGTCCATTTTAATGCATTCTTTACTCTATATGCTTCTAAATGCCAAACACCGATTACAAATACTTACTGCTTAGATGTGGTGTTGCCACTCAGACTGAAATGTTGATGGCCCTGTAACCACTGATTGCCTCCATTTGAAATGTAATACCATCATTTCCTCTACAGGTGTTGGGTGGGGTTGAAGTTGGTACCACCGCGTGTATGCTTGGGGCAGATCATCTTTCCTTTGTCGTTGAACACAGGTTATACCACCTTTTTCAAAAATCTTTGTTGGTCCTTTTCGGGACACTCACTGCACTAGGGAGGGCGTGTATTCTGGCTCAGATCATTATTTTCGTGGCTTCAGGCATTCTGAAAGAGGAAATGACAAAGTTTTTCCTTCTTAGCCACCCATTCCTCCAGCAATAATTCTAATTCAGTGTCAATGAATGTTCCTTTCCTCCTTCCTTAATCACCTTCATGAGACTCCTGGCTTGCCAATTTCAAAGTGGATTCAGATGACTTATGGCCTCTGCTTCTCTCCTCACTTTTCCTACACTACACCTGGCGCGCTTCCTGGTTCACTTCTGTCATCATCGTCTGGCCAGGGCAGCGCTCACTAATTGCTACTATTATTGAACAGGAAATTGTATTATGGTAGTTAATGAATGTGAATCATGATTGTTCATTTTCGCAGCCCATTAGGTCTTTGTACAAAAATAATAACAAATTGTATTTGTTGCAAATTGTGAGTCGTTGTTTTTAGATTTCATGCCTTAGTTGCATAACTCAGAATCCTAGCGTTGAGAGTTTTATGAACTTTGCACATTAGATTGAAACATCCTTTTGCTTCTATTTGAAGTAGTTAAACTGTGAAGCAAAAGAGGTGTATTCTGATCACATCTTTTGGCCACTTGAGCCGGGGTAGGTGGAGCTTAGAAGAGCCTTTGGGGAGGGAGTTCCATGAAATGAACTTCATAACACCAGGTACTGAATGGCTAACTTGATGTTTACAGTTGGAATGATAGGTTTATGCCTCACAGAAGTCTCACTTTCTGCTTCATCCCTTTTAATTATTGAATTACGTGACCTTGAGATTTCAATTCCTGTTTAGTGCCATTTCCAGCAGTAGGGCATATTCTACAACTAGAGAACATCACCCTGTGCTGTAAGAGTTGAGGCAGTCCTAATACCCATCCTTTCTTTGAGAATTTTCAATAGTTTGAAGTGGCTCAACAGGTCAAAGGTAGTTGGCAAGTCAAAGCAGGTAAGTAGGCAGGAGTCAGCTTCATTTATTATGCAAAGGGTATCTTCACCTGCTTGTAGTAGATTGATAATTGTCATGAAGGGCTTTGTCAAAAAATGTATAGCTTGAGTTGTGACACTGTACATCTTTATAACACCTTTGCCAGGAAGAGTAAGTTAGACATCGAGTGATAGAAGGTATTCATTTCTTTTACAAGTGCCATAATTTTTCTATTTTTCAACAGTGTGGGAGTTTACTTTGAGGTAGTGGGCACGGTCAGGTACATCCGGTAGAAAGTCACCAACACGATGATACTTTCTGGGACAGTAGTATTAATGGGTCAGAAGAAGGGGGATAACGGTCTCCTTTAGGTAATAAAATCCCTCTAGTGCCTCCTGGTTTGTAGGAAAACCGTTATCCTCTGCTGTTTGTACCTCCTGTGTATGGTATGAGGTCAAGGTAATACAGATTCACATACTATTACCGCTACATTTTCAAGCAGCAATAATTCACCTGCTATTACCGCCTAATTTTCAAGCAGAGATGATTCACCTGCTGTTATGAGCCCCACTGTACCACAATATAGGCCTAGGTAGTTTCACAACCTTTTACCTACATATGTCCTACCTTGCTCTACATAACGGCTCTGGTCCTGACCTTTTACCTAGTTAGGTGGCGAATAAATGTTGTGTGGTTTTCTTAGAAAACTGGCCTTATTTATAGTGCATGAGGATTCTTAACATCACAGCAGGATTACCATCTTCTGCATATTGACTCTGTACAAAAGTCACCGTTATCATCATCCTTGGCCCACAGTACCATGACATATCTAGGTAGAATCCCTGAGGGTACCTTTTGGGTGCATTAGTACCACATCTTTGCTGGGCAAACCAGAGGAGAAGCTTCCTTGCTGACACAAGACACTGAAGTCCCTACACGCAGATACTCCAGCAAACAGTGGTCTGACATCACTCGCTGGGTGTCCTACTTGAGACCAAGAGGGGTCCTTCATTCTCTCATATCAGGTAATGGGGTTGGCTCTATCCTAGGGGGATTCTTGGTTCTACACCCACATACATGCTAGGTACACTTAGGTACATGTAGCTAGGGTTAGCATTTTAGGAGTTCGCTTGATTACTGCCATGTATTGATATGCCTTAATATATGAACTGTGTTAGCACCATGGTAGAATTCTACTTTTTATTTACTCTGTTGGTGCTTGTAATCGTACATGTCTGTTTCTGTCTCATGGTTGCTGCAGCACATGTATTTTATACTAGAGTGAGGCTGGTTTAATAATTATTTATTGAAAACATCCTCACCCGTTTTGTTCTGTGTATCTCTCTGAGACAAAGTGAGCACAAGTGACTAAGCGAAAAGTGGAGCACAGTTTCCATGATCCCCGAGGGGTCAGGGTTGTCATGTTCGATAGTTGCCAGAAACTATTCACTCCTTGGTAAGGTTGAGGAGCTTATAGTGGCACTGTGAGCTAGCTGGTCTGCAGACTAACATATCCTTTGGGGGTGTCTGGAATTTAGTTTGGACACCAATCCCTTAGTTTATGTTGTCTAAACATGCAGATTCTATATAGATTTGTAGGAACTGCACAACACTGCTATTACCCCTTCATTTTCAGGCAGCTCTGAATCACCTGCATTTCCTGCTTTATTTTTAAAGCAACTCAGATGCACCTGCTTTTACGCATTCATTATAAGGCAGTGCTAATTCATCTGCTGTTACTGCTTTGTTTTTAGGGATCAAAGCACAGGTTCACTCGAGGGTATCTTGGCTCTGAATAACAGATGTTTATTGTTACCCACCTCAATGGTACTCATTTTACCGACCTCAGAAGAATGAAAAGCTAAGTGACCCCAACGGGATTGGAATCTCTTACTATGAGGTTGAACACAGGCCCCTACAGTGAATGCATTAGTCCACTAAGACACCAGACTACACTATAAATGACGCAAAGAAAGAGGTGATTTGTAGGACTGAGATATGGATAGCAAAAACGGAAGGGGCACAGAAAAGATGAGTTATGAACATAGGGTAGAAAGGGAAATGAAGAAGTAAAGATGAGCAAAACATGAAGGGGCCGATTCCGATCTTGGTCGAAAGGGCACCAAATCGGGTTCGGCATTAGCGGATCGGATTCAGAGGCTGAATTTCCGTCCAGTCCGTACACGGGTCTGGACGTCGAAGTACTATGCGAACAAGTGTGACATCTCTGCCCGAATCGTTTCCGAGTCCAAACCATAGGACCCCCTGTTACCCCCAGCCTTATGACTCGGACACAGGGGAAGACCCATGGGTCTCCCCAACACTGGCAGGTACGGTGCAGATGGCACCAACGCATACCCACTGTAAAGGGCGCACTTGTCCACAACGTACCCATTCAGTCTATGGGAGCCCATGTATGCATCGTACGATCACCTCCCATTGACTTCTATGGGAGTCTGACCAAACCGAGTCCGACAGCATGCGGCCGCACCGTACTCGCTCGGTTGGACTGCAGGAGTCCGGATCGGTCGGAAAACACCCCGGATCGGGCTTGGTCAGAGTGCTTTCCAACCAAGATAAGAATCGGCCCGAAGGAGAGAAAAAAGAGGTGAGAATAGCAGGGGGTGGATACAGCAAGGAGAGGAAAAGATGGAAGATTAAACAGACAAGTGAGAAGAAAGATGACAATAAACAGAGATAAAAGTAAAAGAAAAGGGAGGGGCCTACTGCAAAACTTACACTTACGAGTAATTTTACTACATTTTACTTATTCACAAAAATTGAATGCAAGCTACCAATAAAAATACAAATAGTATTCTTTTCAGCACCACACATGGCCAACCAGTTATACTTCAGCATCCTCCCACTTGAAAGTAATGGAGATAACGAATTTAGCCCAAAGGAAATAATGTCAAAATAAATTACATTATTTAAAATGGCTAAAAATAAAAATAAATATGATTTAAAGTGAAAACATTTATATGAAAATAATAGATATTTAATATGTAATTATACAAACAATGAATAACCTGTTTTACATGTAAAAATTAAGGTTAAAGTAATTTTTGTTAAAATATAGCCAAATTTATTTTAATTGATTTCATACATTGCATTAATAAGTATTAATGTATAACAAACAAAAATATCTTCAGGGGGCATTTATTTCGAATCTAATCTGTTTCTTTTTATTTCGTTTCTTTTTAATTCAACGTATCTCCATTAATTAAAGATGTATTCCATAATAAAGTTTATAGTGTTGTAGTTTTTTTTGTTTTGTTATAGATTTACTATATTTAAGTAAAATAAAGTTACATAAATTTGTAAAATAGAAACAAGTGTGATATTTATTTTTTAGATAAATAATTGTTTTATATTTTCCATATACTTTGTCTAATCTCTGCATAATCAGAGATTATGGTAAAGTACAAGGAAAAACGAAAAATAGTATTTACCTCCAAAATAAATATTAAACCTATTTTTATGTTAAATATTAATGTTAATTTTAACAGTAAATATACACTTAATTTAAATATAGAACACAATAGAAAAATGCTCCACCGCTATTAACTTAATTTTGAATGATAACTTCAATAAATGTAAATATACTAAATTAAAAATATTTCTCTAAAGTTGAAAATAATAAATATATGACCACCTACCTACAATATATATATATTTTTACAGAAACCTTGAGCTTCCCAACATACCCGGAACCAGCACCAATCCTACGATTTTTCTCACTCCCTCACTTGACCGACCCAAGCAACGCCGACACAGTGCCTGCTGGGATCTGAAGTCCAATATACCTGGTTTGGACTCCTATTGGTCAGTCGACAGCTGCAGGGGGAGGAGACTGTGATGCAGGCGGGTACTTTACACGGGTCAAGTGTCACAGGGAAGTACTCTTTGCAGCGTTGGGCGCTGAGGAAGGCAAATCTACGCCGAAATGCATTCGCCGCCGCTGGGACTTCTGCAAATAAATGTGTGTCCTGTTCTGAACCCCCCGTGTGGCCTCTGCTCTTTTCTGCTTGGAGGGAGTTCGCATCATATATATATATATATTCACTGAAAAAAACATAGGTTTCACCCATGTTATAGTTAGCTGGACATTTCTCTCATACAAAACCATTGAAATTCCCCCGTTATAGTTAGTTCAGCTAACTATAACTCGCACACCCGCAATGCACTGCTAATTACATCACATACTACATCACTCATGACATGGTCAGTGACATCACTGATGACTTCACTGATGACATCTCAAATGACATCACTGATGACATCACTGATGACATGATCCTTGTGAAAGAGTGGCAGACCTCCTCTCACCCTAATATTACCTTTGATACACACATTCAAAATTAGGAACTAACATTTTCAAAAAAATTGAGATACCAATACCAGTTAGAACAACTTATTTAGTAATTCCAGCATCTAGATAGATATTCACTCATTCAGCAGTAGTTGTATATAGTCACTCATACATGTACTCACTCATCATATGTAGTCATACAAGTATAAATCCTGTTACACACCTACACTTATACATAGAGTATAAGAAAATAAACTATCAAATATCCATTTACTTGCATATACAGGTCTTCACACACCACTACACTTATTTCTACAGAAACGTACACATACTTACTCTCTTAAACAATCAGGTATAGAAACACATACTTATTTATACAGGAACTCTTCCAATCTGTCACTGTCATATATAATCACTTATATACATCAATACTGACATATACTAGATTAAAACATATGTAGTTACTCATTAAGATACTATTGAGGCAGTCATTCACTCACTAACACACCCATATATACACTCATCCACCCATACAGTGCTGCACACATGCTGTTTTCAAAACACATACAAACAGTGAGTCACTCATTGATTCAACTATACTCTAAGTAATATCCCTCACCGAACTATACAGACACTCATACTGATACTCAAAGAAGAAACTAATTACTCATATACACACTCATGTAGCTACTCACCAACCCATGCATCCACTTATAGACAAATTGAGACACTGATACAGATATTTACATATTTAAACATTACTCACTAATACATGTATTCACTAAGATACACTTAATAAGTCAGTTATGCAATCATTTTTACAAAAGAACATCCATTCAGACACTTATTTACCCATTTATTCTTCAATCGATGTTTAGATATAGATATATAAAACATATTTATTTTTAAAAAAGACACACATTCCCTGGATGATGTATTCAGTGATGTCACTGAACATGTCATAAGTGATGTCACTGACCATGTCATGAGTGATGTAATATGTGATGTCATCAGCAGTGCATTGCGGGTGCACGAGTTATAGTTAGCAGAACTAACTATAACGGGAGAATTTCAATGGTTTTGTATGACAGAAATGTCCAGCTAACTATAACATGGCTGAAACCTATGTTTTTTTCAGTGAATTTCTAAGGCTTTTTAAATGCTAATTCCTAACTATAACGTGTGTAAAACCTATGTTTTTTTCAGTGAATTTCAAAGGTTTTGTAAATGATAAGTTATAAATGAATGAATTATTATGTCTTTATTTTTACACTAATTTCTTATATTTTTAATATAAATATTTATATGTATTTCATTTTTTAGATTATATTTCATATTCTTATTATAAAATAATAACAAAACTAAATTGCAAAGTAATTTTTGGATTTATTATTGCTTGACTACGGTTGCAAGTATAACACAACTCCAGCAATGCTCTGGGGCCCTATGCTCACAAAGCTGTATCAATCCTTACACCTGCTTCAAACATGTGCAAGGTTTTAACGCAGCATAAGCTCAAAAGTGACTGGATGAAATATTATACATTTCACTCAGTCACTTTTAGGAGGCGTTGCTGCTCCCCCTTCTGCACAGGAAAGCCTCTTCTGGCGCAGGGCTTTACAATGTAATGCACCCTCCAAATGCGTCACATTGTTAATACCACACACCATGGCACATCTTTTGCACCACCGCTGTGTCACAAAAATGACGCAACAGCTGTGTAAAAGAGGCACAAGGGGATTGTAAATCCGCCCCTAACACATACAAATTCACCCAGGCAGTTTCACCAGCAGCGCAAATTGATGCACAGACTTCTAACATATTTATGTACACATGTTACATTCAAGTGTTTCGCACATCCTATAGTATACTATAGGTAAACACATTATAGATTTATGCTGTGCACTTTCACATTCTCCATACACTAGTAATATATTCATTCATTCATTTATGAACTACACATTCTGACAAACTTTTACAAACTAACATAGAAATATAGGGGCATATTATCAACGCTGTGCAAAAAATATCGCACAGCGTTGATAACATGGAAAAATCTATCGCCGAAATGCGTCACTAACCGGAGTTAGCGACGCTTTGATAATAGGGTGATAATTAATTCATGCGTTAGCAACCGGAAAAGGTCGCTAACACATGAATTGAGGCCCTTGATAATATGCCCCATGGTTCTTTCTTTGACCAGTGAAGGTAGTTCTAAAAATAACAGGTTTTTTTGTTTTGTATTTTTTTTGTGTTTTCTCAACAAATTCCAACCGGATCAAAAGAATGAAAAAAAGAACAACTAATGTCGAGGACAGCAATGATCCTGTATCCTGCGTTTATCAGGTCGATAGACTGTTCCCCATAACACAAAACAAAAGTTTATTGCAATAAATGCAAAGAAATTTAACTTTAGCAAAGTCAGAATCAATATGTGGGTGTGGACTGCTTGCTGAAAATGCTGCTGCCGCAGTTGATGTGCTTGGTGTAGCAGCAGGTGGGTTCTCGTGCAACCTCCGTCTTTCAGCTTGAGCAAAGTTCTTGGGGTGCAAGTTCTTCACGTGTCGCACCATATTTGCTGTGTCAAAGGAGTATTTTTTACATGGATCACCCCTAGAAAGAGTTGTTTGGCAAATTTTACAGGTTACTTTTGCAGCATTAACCTTTTTTTGGCCTTTGGAAAAGTGAAAAACTTTCAAATTAGAGCTTCTTTCCTCTTCTTCGGAGCTTCTTCAGGAATGAAATCTCCCTCTGAAGAACTGCTGGAAGATGACTCCATTGCTCTTACTATGGTGATCTTCCTTTTATTTGAGAAGATTCTCACAACAAATGCTTCTTCTTAGAAAGTCAAAGTCAAATAATTATAATGGGACGGAACTTTCAACACTCGCAATAGGAAAAGTTACGAACCAATCAAATCTCTACTTTTAAAGTCACATGGCTTTGCGTATGCTTATGATGCGCTTGCGCAGCTCTTTCAATACGAGTACGCATGATCTTCTACCGCGATTTGTGTAATTATTTTTAAAAGTAATATAGGATTATTAAAATTATTTTAAAAACATGATAGTTATCCCAAATATCTGCCCTTAGTATCTACATTAAATACATACATGTTTTATACCAAGTAGAAACATTGCCCCCTTTCGCGTACATAACGCCGTACATGACGTCACACCGACGCTTTAATGCGACGCGTAACGTCAAAGCATATTCGTACCGTATGCGCGGGTACACACTGAGTATGATAAGCAGTACAAACTATGGTGCGATCACCCTCTCAGTGACAAATCAGAACTCAGGGCGCGCTAAGAAGAATGATTAGAAGTGCTGACTCATTGCAGATCCGATTCTGGGCCTGCCTCTGCGTACATTATAACACCGCTCCCATCTCTCTCTGTTGTTATTTGTTGGTGCACACACTCATACTTGCAAATGCGCGATGCACGCCTGCCCACACTACCCACATCCCACCACCAAGCATGCTTGCTATCATTTAGCCTGGAAACCAACGCATTAGCCAATGTGATGTCCCCAAGCGCCATCATTCTTATAGACCGCGAAAACTCTACCAATGACGGCCCTGGGCTTGGTTTGGTCAGCCCCTGCGGTTCCCATATAATGCGGGCGCTGACGTGAGCATGCTCTCTTTTGCCTGCCTCTGCTGCGATGACAGACAGACTGTCGAAAACAGCCCAAACTCAGCAAAACCGCAACCTTTCAAGACACGACAAAAGACGACAGAAACAAAGGTAAGAGAAGACGTCACAACATCAGCCTCCACTGTAAATTGTATATGCATAATACTATTTTTGTATCCTTCATATGGCTTTCCTACCCTCAATGGTTTTAAATTGTACTTACATAATTGAAATATTTCTTTATAAGTCACGAGGTCCTATACACCTCTAATCTTAAAAATTGTGCATGCATACATTTCTGTGTCGTATTTCTGTACTATGCCACGTGCGAAGGCCTCTATTATTATTAATTGTGCGGCTATGATAGTATTTTTTTTTCTGCGCCACGAGGCCGTCCCAGGCCTTTATTAACTTATTGATCTTCCTTTGTTTGCTGGAGCTGCAACAGTCTTAACTAAGGAATATTAAGAACTCACATTAAAATTCACTTTTGATAGTAGTTATGCAACTCAGTTTACGATGACTAATCAAAACTTCCTTTTGTTTCCTTCAGCAAACATCCTTCAGAAGCAACCACGGCCTATCGAGCAACAGCAAAGGAATTCTCTGCAACTTATTGAAAATACTTTGACGTATAGAAGCAGAGTTCAAGTCGAGTGATGAACTCCGGTGGCCGCACTCTTTATACAAGGTTAGCACAGCAGCCTACTTCTACAAAGCATTCATAGCAATGCATTAGATATAAGTCGCCATAACAGGCGTCAGTAACGCAGTAGGCACCTTCATATAGACACCACTTGAACGCGGCACTATAACAAGTAAAATGTACCAGGTACACTGCACTCGTAAAACTGTAGTGTAACTTTTATTTATGAAAGGAGAGAGGACCATATTATCAAACCTTGGAAACAGAATTATCGCCAATTTATCGGCAGGAAAGTGGCGATAATGGGTTTCATAATATACTCTATGGAATTCCAATCGAAGCTCATGTTAGATGTGAAGGACATGTGACATGAGCTTCGATTGGAATTCCATAGAGCATATTATCAAAACCATTATCGCCACTTTAGCGACTATTTCCTGCCGATAAAGTGGCAATAATTGTTGTCATCCAAGCTTGATATTATGGCCCAGAGTGCGTAGCGTACAGCAGCTTCTCAGTAAAATGTATAATTACCTCCGAGCAGTGACAACAGATAGGTTACAACAGTCTGACAAACAGATCATCAACCTTATTACTCCACTTTTGAGTCACTTTTAACATGGGTAAAGTGATGCAAAGAGCTAGTAAATCTACATCTGGTTCAACAAAAAATCTCAACTCCAGACTCTGCGACACAGTTTTAATGTTGTTTTCTCTCTTTCTCACTCTCTCTGAAATCATTTCTCTATCTCTCTTAAACTTAGACACTTCTGTCTACTTGGACGTGTAGAATATCAGCCCGCCTGAAGTTGTCCATCCCAGTAGCTGCAGTGTTTGCCCGCAAGCTTTATACAACGTGAAGCACAGAAGCCTAGGTCTACAAATCCTTCATAGGAATGCATTAGAACTAAGTCGCTAAAACGGGCGTCAGTAACGCAATAGGCACGTCCATATAGACACCACTTGAACGCGGCACTATAACAGAACAGGAATATACGAGTCACACTGCACACATAAAACTGTAGAGTTACCACAACTTGTTATGCTTCAGCTCATTTACTCATATGTACATAATTCTAAACTCTAATTTTCTTTTTTCTTTTGCAGATTACCAATCGGACACCTTTTGGAATCCATTTCACAATTTCTTTATAACATTGTTTAACTTATTTTGCCAGTTCTAATATAGTTATAATTGAGTTTCGTTTATATTTATTGTTTAATAAAAGTTAATACTTCTTTTATTTTGTGGGGGAGGGGTATGACGGTCCACAATAAAAATAATGTTGGAATACTATAGTAAGATATTCAAGACTAGGATTGAAAACTAACTGATATAATAAATACAATGGTGAGAAACTACTAAAATGGCGGTGGACGGAGTACATAATCAACGTTTGGCGCCTCGGCACTACCTTTCAAACAAATATATAAAAAATATGACTATTAATACTGTACAATCACACGAACCGTTAAAAGAAACCGATAGATTTACTAACTGATATAAACAAAGGTTTGCTTGTTGAACTTGAAGAAAAAAACGTGAACTTCGAAACAATGCTGAGCATGCGAAGAGAGTAGAAATTGCTACACCAAAAAAAAGGAAAGCTTTACACACAAAAGGCGATACATTATCGCTGCTTTTATCGACAGGAAGCTGCAGATAAAGCAGCGATAATGTGCTTGATAATAGGCCCTTGTAACTTCCCATAGCAGCCCAGGTTCTGATCCTAACCTAGGCTACTATTGTTATTCACAAGTACATATTATCAAGCCCATTATCTCCGCTTTATTGGCAGTTTCCTGCCAATAAATGCGACAATAATGTATTGCCTTTTGTTGACAATATTCATCCTCCTGCTTTCACATGCTCCGTAAGATCTTCAAGTGGATTCCCTAGAGTCAATGAAAATGGTCACGCATACGCTTGTCAGCAGCAGACTCGACTACGGCAACGCACTCTACATCAGCACCACCCAGAAACTTCTAAAAAAACTGCAGAACATCCAGAATTCCACTGCCAGACTCATCCTGAAAATCCCATGCAACAGCCATATCACTGGCCACCTGAGGGACCTTCACTGGCTACCTATCAACAAAAGAATCATCTTCAAGCTCCTCATACATGTCTACAAAGCCCTCCATAGTGCCGGACCTGCAATCCTCAACCACGTCCTCTGCTTCTACGCTCCTGCTAGACATCTCCAATCCGCCCTACTTGCCCTGGCAACCATCGCACATATCCGCAAGACCATGGCTGGAGGAAGATCCTTCTCCTACCTTGCTTTAAAGACCTGGAACTCCTTGCTTCTGCATCTCAGGCAATCACCATCACTCTCGCAATTCAGAAAGGACCTCAAGACCTGGCTCTTCTACTGAATCGCAGATCAAATTACCCCTCAGTTTTTTGAGACCGCTGCGGCTGAGTAGTAGCCCTTTATAAGAAACCTGATTGGTTGATTGATTGGAAATTGATCTAAACCAAGCCATTTGTCAAGCTATTTGTTCCTATCAATAAACTCGTCATTCCACAACCAGTGAGAGTGGTCCTGCCAACTTGCTATTTATTGGAAACCATCGGAACAAAACTACCATAATGTACATTGGTGAGATTGATAAATACAGAAAAGGTTTGTGTCACAGACAGTTCTCAAAAGTGCAAAATGAAAACATATGCTGATCAGCGCTGATGCCCCCAGGAAACAGTCTTCGATAAAGGGGAATGCGTACTGGTCAAATAGAAACAGCAACAGAAACTAGAAACTAAATTCACCGCTGACTCTTTGGGTGTTGTAAGATGCAAAGGGCACATGGTGCCAGCGCATCTTTCCGGAAAGTGCATAACACGGGGCTCATCACACTTTAATTACCTGCCTCAATTTTCGTTATCTCCTGAGATCACGAGTGAGGCGATCACCCCATAATGTCAAGATCAAACATCTGAGCCTAGGTCATTGGTGCCTAATCAAGGTGCATCTCAACTACCTCATAACACTCGATCTGGCTAACCAGTGTGAGCGCCTCAGCGACTCATTGCAGAAATAAGATGCTAATGTTGTCTGTACTTTTCATTTAACAAAGGTGGAGATGTAGTGTCTTTGATATTATGTGAGCTAGGATCCTTGCAGTTCTGGGCTAACTCTAAACAGGAATTACGTAGTCTGCTGGGAGGTGTTAACATGTTATTATGAAAGTTATGACACAATGCGTACAGAGTGTAATCGTATGTTGCTGAAAAAAAGATGTCTATTTCAGTGCTCTGTGTGTGGCGTGTTCACTTGTATGCTCCCGGGCTGGGGAAGATGCTACAAATGGTATTTTTAAGCAGGGAAACAATATAATATTTGTTTTAAAGCAGTGAGAGAAGGAGGAAACTTGCACAAATATAATGTGCTGTTACTTAAAAGTAAAAGATTGTCCCTGGTAGATGAGAGATGCTCAGTGTAATTAAGATGTAGGTGTTACGCAGATATCATTAGTTTGCCTCCAACTGGCGTGCTCTCATTCCTCAGGGGTTTGAATTCCTGGTGCACTCTCCTTCCTCAGGTGTTTGATTTTCTGGCATACTTCCCTTCCTCAGGGCTTTGATTTCCTGGCACACTCTCCTTCCTCAAGGCTTTGATTTCCTGGCACACTCTCCTTCCTCAGGGCTTTAATTTCCTGGCGCGCTCCCCTTCCTCAGGGGTTTGATTTCCGGGCACACTCTCCTTCCTCAGGGCTTCAATTTCCTGGCGCGCTCCCCTTCCCCTGGACTTTGATTTCCTGGCGCGCTCCCCTTCCTCAGGGGTTTGATTTCCGGACGCACTCCTCTTCTCCGCTGCTTTGATTTCCTAACAACATTGTTGTCAACTCTGAAGCTGCTGCCCAGACTGCTGCCCCGGAGGATCAATATCTCTGTCTTCATCACCGAGCACCTGGGAGCACCTTAATTCCTGAAATCAGCCACTGGAGAGGATATTTGACAGTTGTTGCTCAGCTGAGAGCTTTAATCCGTGAAGGGAGAATAACGTGTCAGGATTGAACCTGTGTGATGAACTAACGCTGTCACTCCAGGGAGAAAGTGAAAAGTAAATTAGGAAACTCAGACAGCCATTTTCTTCATGATTAGCTCGTGTGATTATGACACTAATTCTAGCCTCGTTCAGTGCCTCGTCCGCGGCTGAAATCCTACAAGGACAATGAGGGGGTGGGGGGACTGCACTCGCGGTCAGGGCTGCAGTTCTGGAAGGATAATTAGTGGCGGAGACTGATCACAGCCCTGTCATTAAGGCAGGCAGCTAGCCTTGCTTTCAGCTGTAGTGTAGAGATAAAAGCCTTCTATGGTCTGGTCTGTAAAGCTAGCAGTGGGGTGCTGCTACCAGACATTTTGCTATAAGGAACCAGCATTTTCAATGCAATAGGTCTTGCATTTGTCAGAGTTAGAGCTATTGGCATTTCAAATGACAATGTCTTTTATGTATGTGTTTTGTTCGAAGTCTAGTGGATGTAAGAACAGCGACACTGCTGCAGCACTGCTTAGAGGGCCTAGAAAGGGGAGGTAATGATGGTACCAGAGAAGCAGCTAGCAGCACTGCCTAGAAGACTTAGGGGCCGATTCACAGAACTAACTTAAGACAAATCCTAAACTTACTACTTTTGGTATTCACAGACAAACTTAAGACAGTCTTAAGACAAAATCCTAACTTAAGTCTGTCTTCAGTTTGTCTTAAGACAGACTTAAGACAAAATCCTAACTTCTGTGAATACCAAAAGTAGTACGTTTAGGATTTTGTCTTAAGTTAGTTCTGTGAATCGGGCCCTCAGAATGAGGAATCACATATAAGACCAGAGAAGCAGATAGCAGCACTGCCTAGAGGATTTAGAATGAGGAATTACCCCTAGAAACAGTCACAGCTGCAGCACTGCCTAGAGGACTTAGAATGAGGAATTACAGATGGGACCAGAGAAGGAGCTAGCACCAGTCCCTTAATGACTTAGAATGAGGAATTACCGGCGACCACCACAACATCCTATTCCACATCAACCAAAAGGTTCTATTGGAACCCCCCCTCGCAAGACCCCCCCAAACGGTCTAGAAATCTATCTCAGATTCCCCTAGTCGACCTAGAGGAAAGGATATGCTCGATCCTCCCCATCACCTCTGATCAACTCACCACAACTGAACTCACCTCGCACTACAACTCGAATATGATGTCCATTCTTGATCTAATAGACCCCCTGAAATTAAAGAAAACAAAGAATAACCCTTTGAGATCATGGTTTAACACTGACATCAACTCCAAAAGGAGACAACTAGAGAGACGCTGGAGAAGCAACCCTTCTGCTATCCTCTGGGAGCAACTCAAAGCAGCTCGCAGGAAGTAAAAAACACACAACCAGAATGAAAAAAACTTTGTTTTTCTGCACCGCGCTGGACAATGCAAAAAACAGGCCCACGGAGCTCTTAACATCATCAGACAACAAACCTCCAAGCCCGCTACCTCCTCAGTTCAGGCTTCCAAAGAGACTCGACTATGAAAACGCCCTCTACGTGGGAGCCCCTACCAAGCTCATCAATCGACTACAACGCATCTAAAACGCCTCGGCACAACTGATCCTCGATGTACCACAACAAGGCCACATCACCCCCCACCTGAGAAACCTACACTGGCTCCCCTTCAACAAGAGCATATCCTTCAAGCTCCTCATCCATGCAGACAAGGCACTCCACAAGACCGGCCCAGCCTACCTCAACAGACGGCTCTCCTTCTACACCCCCAACCGCCAGCTACGCTCCGCCGACCTCTCACTCGCCACCGTCCCACGCATCCGAAGAACAACCACCGGCGGGAGATCCTTCTCCCACCTCGCCGCCAAGACATGGAACACCCTCCCACTGAGCCTACGACAGACCCAAGACCTGCTGACCTTCAGGAGGATACTAAAGACCTGGCTGTTCGATCAGCAGCGGCCCCCACCTACCCCACCCCCCACCAGCGCCTTGAGACCCTCGCGGGTATGTAGTGCGCTTAACAAATTACTGATTGATTGATTGATTGCGACAACTTCGCCAACTTCTTTGAGGACAAGACCAACAAGATTGAGCTCTCATTGGACATCAATATCACCCCCTCCCGCAAGAGCATCTCGCCTGGGACCAATGACATCGCTGCCAAGCCCCCTACAAAACCCTGGAAATCTTCCATCCTGATAAATGAAGCAGAGATAGTCAACTGATCACCACATCCAATCCCTTCTCCCACGCTCTCAATCAATCAATCAATCAATCAATCAATCATGCCATTTGTATAGCGCACTACTCACCCAGGAGGGTCTCAAGGCGCTTGGGGGAGGGGTATGCTACTGCTCGAACAGCCAGGTCTTGAGTTGTTTCCTGAAGGTGAGATGGTCCTGGGTCAGCCGAAGGTGGATGGGGAGGGAGTTCCAAGTCTTGGCAGCCAGGTAAGAGAAGGATCTTCCTCCGGCGGTGGCTCTTCGGATGCGTGGTACGGCTGCGAGGGTGTGGCTGGTGGACCACAGCTGGCGGGTAGGCGTGTAGAAGGTCAGGCGGTCGTTGAGGTACTTGGGGCCCAGGTCGTGGAGAGACTTGTGTGCGTGGGTGAGGAGCCGGAACATGATCCTCTTGTCGACGGGGAGCCAGTGCAGGTTCCTCAGGTGGCTGGAGATGTGGCTGCGTCGGGGGACATCCAGGATGAGTCGGGCGGAGGCGATCTGGATGCGCGGGAGTCTTTTCTGTAGCTTGGCTGTGGTTCCGGCGTAGAAGGCGTTTCCGTAGTCCAGTCGGCTGGTGACGAGTGCCTGGGTGACAGTCTTCCTGGTCTCGGTCAGGATTCAGTGGAAGATCTTGCGAAGCATACGCAGGGTGTTGAAGCACGATGAGCAGTCGGCGTTGACTTGTCTGGTCATCGAGAGGGAGGGGTCCAGGATGAAGCCCAGGTTGCGTGCGTGGTCGGTTGGCTTGGGTGCGGTGCCCAGGGCTGGGGGCCACCAGGAGTTGTCCCAGGCGGAGGGCGAAGATCCCAGGATGAGGACTTCCGTCTTGTCCGAGTTCAGTTTCAGGCTGCTGTCCTTCATCCACTCGGCGATGTCTTTCAGCTCTAGATCCTATACTTCCACAACTGACCAAAAAGCTGAAGCTCTCCCTTGCTCCGCTCTGGTGCAAGATCATAAACAGCTCCCTGAGAACCGGAGTCATTCCAGACTGTCTCAAAGTCTGTCAAGTCATGCCAGTGCTGAAAAAACCTGGTTTAGACACAAAAGATATGAACAATTTCAGACCAGTTTCTAACCTCCCTCTTCTGTCCAAAACCCTGGAAAAATGCGTGCTCCTTCAACTAACTCAGCACATGGATAGCATCAACCTTCTCGATTCCCACCAATCGGGTTTCAGAAAAGGCTGCAGCACTGAAACCGTGATCCTCAACGTAATTGATGATATCCACAAATCACTTGATGCGGACCAATGCTGCCTTGTGATTCCCCTAGACCTATCGGCAACTTTCAACACGGTCGACCACAAACTACTCATTAAGGTGCTTCAAGAAAGGGAAGGTCTAGATGAGGTGGTCCTACACAGGTTTTCCTCCTTCCTTCATAACCGCACCCAAAGAATACAAATCAAAAACTTTGGTCCAACCTACACCCTGTCAACATGGGAGTCCCCCAAGGTTCAGTGCTCTTCCCGCAACTTTTCAATATTTACATGGAACCCCTCACAACCCTTCTCAAAAAAGCCAACATCCACTTCCATCTGTATACAGACGACACACAGATATATCTGGAAACCACCTCCATTGAGGACATTCAGAGACTCATTGACACGCTCAGAGAAGTCCAACATTGGCTTTCAAGTAACCACCTAAAACTCAATTAGGACAAAACTGAAATACTCCTTATCTCTAACAAAGAAGATAAACTGCAAATTACGAAATGGCTAAAAGCAATTGATGCGCTCAAGTGCAACCTCACCCTGGCATATTGTAGTTGATATTTTGTTTGTTTTTAATTTTGAATTGACTTCAAGTGGGAATATTAATTTTTACCCCTCTGCTATCCAACATGTTTTCTACTGTTGCACTCACTGGAGTGGGAACAGTAATTGGTACCCCTCCACTATCCAACACTTTCCCTACTGTTGCACTCACTGGAGTGGGAATAGTTTTTTTTCCCCTCCGTTATTGATCACTTTCCCTACAGTTGCACTCACTGGAGTGGGAATAGTGCATTTTCCCCTCCGCTATCCAACACTTTCCCTACTGTTGCACTCACTGGAGTGGGAATAGTAATTATTACCCCTCTGCTATCCACACTTTCCCTACTGTTGCAATAATTGGAGTGGGAATAGTAATTTTTACCCCTCCAATATCAACACTTTCCCTAC
The DNA here is from genome assembly GCF_964261635.1 of Lissotriton helveticus. NCBI lineage: Eukaryota > Metazoa > Chordata > Amphibia > Caudata > Salamandridae > Lissotriton > Lissotriton helveticus. The sequence goes on along the minus strand of NC_136072.1, from coordinate 1,195,619,375 downwards.
TGTTGCACTCACTGGAGTGGGAATAGTAATTATTACCCCTCTGCTATCCACACTTTCCCTACTGTTGCACTCACTGGAGTGGGAATAGTAATTTGTACCTCTCCACTATCCAACACTTTCCCTACTGTTGCACTCACTGGAATGGGAATAGTAATTTGTACCCCTCCGCTATCCTACACTTTCCCTACTGTTGCAGTAATTGGAGTGGGGATAATAATTTTTACCCCTACGCTATTCAACACTTTCCCTACTGTTGCACTAAATGGAGTGGGAATAGTAATTCTTAGCACTCTGCTATCCAACATTTTCTCTACTGTTGCAATCTTTGGAGTGGGAATAGTAATTTTTACCGATCAGCTATTCAACACTTTCCCTACTGTTGCACTCACTGGAGTGGAAATAGTAATTTTTGCCCTTACGCTATCAACAGTTTCCCTACTGTTCTACTCAATGGAGTGCAAAATGTAAGTTTAAAAATTGCATCGGTACAGATAATATACAGTCGTATTGACATGTCCACTGAAGAAAACAAGACATTGCATCAAAATATTACATAAAGTGGGTAAAATACCTCATCTGTTCGCTACGCCCGGGAGGCCCTTGATTATACCTACAACACATATATGGTCTAGCACCGTACATATCATACTAAACTGCTTTTTGGGATCACGCCTTAACCTACGTGTCATATCGACGGAGGAGGGGGTCCAGCGTAAATCCCATTCATGATCCCATTTCCTGGGACATCCCCGTCCCTTGAAATATAATGGTTTTTGATTAGATTTTATGTTATAGGTGTATGTATATATATATATATATATTCACTGAAAAAACCATAGGTTATAGACCATATATAGTTAGGAATTAGCATTTACAAAACCTTGAAAATTCACTGAAAAAACCATAGGTTATAGACCATATATAGTTAGGAATTAGCATTTAAAAAACCTTATTTTACTCACACAAAACCATTGAAATTCCATATATAGTTAGTTGCACTAACTATATATCGCGCACCCGCAATCCACTGCTGATCATGTCACATATTACATCATTCATGACATGGTCAGTGACATCACTGATGACATCACTGATGACATCTCAAATGACATCACTGATGACATCTCACTTGACATCAATGATCACATCACTGATGATATCATTCATGTGATAATACAATGCATCTCCTCACACTCTAATATAACCTCCGTTACACCCAGTGTTAAATAGAGAGTATCATTTTTGAAACCATTGACACACCAATACTAGTTACTACATACTGATTCCTATGTCTACACACACATTCACTCATACAATCATTCATACATACAATCACTCATCTTTACAACACTATCATATGCACTCATACACCTATACAGACACTCACACTCTGCCACTCATCCATGGAGTTACTCACACACCTAGTCAGTCCTGAAAAGAATCAATCACACTTCCATTTTCTCATCTATACAGTTAAACACAGAACACCTTACATTTTTGAAACATATACTAACACATAGTTACTCTCTTATAGAATCACTGATACAAGTACACATTGATCTGCACAGAGTCACACACCTCCCAGCCAGCCATACACACACTCAGTCTCCCATACAAATACTTGTGCAACCAATCAATAACCCATATAGCTACTTATATAGCTACTGATTAACACGTGCAGCAGCTTGCACAACAACAGACATACTGATGCACACTTTTAGACAGTTTAGTCACTAACCCGTGCATTCAGTAAGACGCATTTAATCACTCACTCATACAGTCAATCACGCACCTACTAAAACCTTTATTCAGACACTTATACATCCACTCATTCTTCAATATGTAAAACATATTTAAACTTTACAGAAACACATAATCACTGGATGTTGTCATCCGTGATGTCATCAGTGATGTCACTGACCATGTCATGAATGATGTAATATGTGACATGATCAGCAGTGGATTGCGGGTGCGCGATATATAGTTAGTGCAACTAACTATATATGGAATTTCAATGGTTTTGTGTGAGTAAAATAAGGTTTTTTAAATGCTAATTCCTAACTATATATGGTCTATAACCTATGGTTTTTTCAGTGAATTTTCAAGGTTTTGTAAATGCTAATTCCTAACTATATATGGTCTATAACCTATGGTTTTTTCAGTGAATTTCATAGGTTTTTTAATAGCAAATCTTTATAAAAATAATACATTTTAAATCTAATTTTATATTTTATAATTTTTTTATTTTTTTTTAATATTATTTTTAGTGCGCTCCCGGGGCGCGGACAGGTGAACGCACGGGTAAGCGCAATCTTGCGGCGCGCCCCAGGGCGCGTACTAATGCGCGTCCCGGAAGCGCTATTGCCGAGAACGAAAACAACATTGTGACGTATCGCGTAGCCGCCACGCCTTGCGTCATAAGACACGTATCGCGTAGCCGCGAGATGCGTCTTATGACGCACCGCGTAAGCGCACCCGGAAGCGCATACGATCGCGCAACGTAAGCGTAACGTAAGCGCCCCGATGCGCTTACGATACACGCCCGGGACGCGCCCCGGGGCGCGTAGCGTAAGCGCGTCAAACCATGTGACTTTAAAATAACACTTTTCATTGGTTCAGAACTTTTTTTTTTCAAATTGTGTGAAACCCACCCATTTCTCTCACTATTGCTTTGTACTTGGAGAGAGCAAGAGCTGTTGTGTCTACTCTATCTCCTACTTTTCTGATCTCCAGCAATGGCTGCAAGAGAGTCATCCAGCAGTGATTCAGAGGGATTTTTAGATGAGGACCCTCCTCAGCAAAAGAAAAAAACCCATTTCATCTGGAAATTTTACGAAATCCCAGAAGGACAGAAAAAAGTCAACGCTCCCAAAGTAACATGCAAAATATGTGGGAGTAGTTTATCCAGAGGCAATCCTCTGAAAAAATATAGTTTTGGGAATGCTAATTTGATCCGGCATGTGAAAAGAAGACACCCTAACAACTTTGCCAGGGAGAGTGTCAGAGAGCTGGCACGGAATGCACCCACAGATGGCGGCAGCACCTCCACTGGTGGAGCAACACCTTCGGGACCACCCCGTGGAAGAATGGTCCCTAACATTCAGCCGGTGTTTGCGGGCATCAAATTTTCGTGCACAGAGTGTGACGAACTGCTCTGCTATGGGGAGCAGAGTGTTGAACTGATTGCCCTAAAGAAACAGCAACACCGCTGCTCTTCCAGTCCCTAAATGTTCAAATTTTTTTGCTCCTGTTGAGCAGTTTTGGAATCCTTGTTTTTGTTTTTCCCTTGAAAAAAATCCAAAAAAAATATAAAATTGTTTTAAAAAGTCTAAAAAAATATAAAACAACAAAAACAAAAAAATATATATAAAACAACAAAATCAAAAAAAAAGTTCTTTTCAGAACTACCTCCAATTTTTAAAAAGAAGCTTTATTTTTTTTAAAGTCTGTCATTTTTAATCTCCATGGTACGCTCCCCCGTACGCTCCCCGGTGCGCGTACCGGGCGCTCACCCCCGCGAAAATCGATTTTTTTTTTTATTTTATTTTTCACCCGCGGGAGCCTTTTATGGCCCCCACATGAAACATGAAACCTAGGGGGTCAGGGCGTGTGTACCCTGCCCCCTCTTGCTCATTTCCCCCTTTGATTTTTGCCACCTCTTGTGTCTCAATCCTACCGAGACACAAGATGGCGGCCGCTGCGGACTGTTTCGAATGTTTACAGACACCCGAGAACCAATCAGCTTGCCGTGCGCAAGTCGCGTTGCGCGCCTGGAGCGCTCCCCGGTACGCGTACCGAGGAGCGCTCCAGGCGCGGCTCTAGATATATATCTTTTTTTGAACGTTAATTTCTCAAAATCCACTGTAGCACATATATTGAGACCTACAAAAGGCACATCGGGCTACCAGTCCCTACAATTTTGCCAAGTTTCGTGCAAATCCATTCAGCCGTTCGGGCTAAAAGTGAGGCCAACCGCCCTATGGAAAACTCAATGTTAAAAACACGTTTTGGGACCCCCCTTTTTTCTCGGCCCCCCCTTGACGAACCCCCCCAAATTTTCAAGGGCTGCTCAGAAACAAAATGTGCCATTTTCCTGAAAATTTCAGCCAATTCCGTCCACAAACGCCAAAGTTATTAGACATAGAATTTTCAAAAATCCCATAGAGAAAAAATCCTAACTATATATGCCTACTGGCAACCGCCAGTAGGTAATATATATATATATATATATATATATATATATATATATATATATATATATATATATATATTCACTGAAAAAACGATAGGTTTCAGGTACGTTATAGTTAGAAATTAGCATTTAAAAAAACCTTTGAAATTCACTGAAAAAAACCATAGGTTTTACAGACGTTATAGTTAGGAATTTGCATTTAAAAAACCTTAGAAATTCACTGAAAAAACATAGGTCATCAGTGATGTCATTTGAGTAGTCACCAGTGATGTGATCAGTGATGTCACTGACCATGTCATGAATGATGTAATATGTGATGTCATTAGCAGTGCATTGTGGGGGCGCGAGTTATAGTTAGCTGAACTAACTATAACGGGGGAATTTCTATCGTTTTGTATGAGTGAAATGTCCAACTAACTATAACGTTCCTGAAACCTATGTTTTTTTTTTGTGAATTTCTAAGGTTTTTTAAGTGCTAATTCCTAACTATAACGTGCCTGAAACCTATGGTTTTTTCTGTGAATTTCAAAGGTTTTTTAAATGCTAATTTCTAATTATAATGTTCATTAAACCTATCTTTTTTTCTGTGTTTTTAAATTATCATCCCATTCTCAACCTGGTCAAAACTGCAAATCTCACCACTTTTCCATTGATACCTTCCGCCCAAAAAAATAGCCGCAAATGAGAGCCACAACTAACTAATGATATGCAGAGTAGCCGTTCCTATGGGAAAAAAAACACAAAAACACAATTTCCCCCCTATTTTCAACGACCAGGCAAATCTGCAATGCGATCCAAAAAGCAGGCAATAAGCCGAGTTAGCAGTAATAAATTAACATCAACCTTTAACTGGTGTAAGGAGGTCGATTATTTACAGCGTGAATTGGACCCAACTCACAGCCACATCTAAAGACCAACACATGATACAGCTGCTGATCATGCAGCTCTGACACCCAACAAGGCCAAAACAGCCAGTGCCACCACCACCAGAACCTCCCCCCGGACCACCCCCCCTACTACCACCGAGGCAGCGCAAAACTGGACAATGGACCTTCCCAAAACGCCATGGCCCCTCAGCCGCAGAATAGCTGAATGTTGGGTAATGTGGGAACCAAGTATGTGTGAAGGATGCAAGTCACCCATCAATAATATCCGCACAATACCAAGTGTAGCAGTGATGTTCTATCCAAACCTCACTATGCAAAGCACAAACCACTCCATGTAGACATATACTATTGATTCTTGTAGTATTGTGCACAGTGGACACAATCATGTTATCTCAGGCAGTGGGGAGGATCTCGGTCATGTAGCTGTGTTGTCCCCCCTGGAAGCGGAAGCGGAGTGGGCTGGTCCAACGTACGCCACTCCAGCGTAGGAGTATGAATAAATAAGCTAGGTCTCTGGGCGTGGTTCACTTGTGGGAAGTGTAATACAATAAGAAGCCAAGAGGGAAATAAGGATACTGTAGGGATAGCCCTCCACTCGAAAAGCATCAATACCAAAAGATCCCAGTACCCTGGATGTAAGTTAGCATTCATCTAATGGGGCATCCTAATTTTGTTTGCTGGAAAATATACTATTAGATTCCAGACCACACACCTACTCTACATAAAATTGGGTGTGTTCTTCAAGTGCCTATCCGTCCAAAACAAATCATTATTTGTAACCATAAAAAGGGGAGAATCCGGGCTACTTTCAACTCGACCCAACCACCTGTGACTGTTCAACTGAGACAGTACATAAACCCATACTTACAATAAGACAAACATAAAAAATGTGTGGTGAAGAGGAAGGCGCCTCACGGGCTAACACCCTCGGGGCACTTGGCAGATGTTTACCAGTTTCTTACCCCTTTCTCATCATCAATTCACATGAAGAGAATTACCGGCTTTGTCTTTTCATTCCTACATACTGGACTATGTATGTCAGATGTGGACCTTTAGGAAGCACTATGTCCCTGAACGTAGTTGAACACACACCGGTGACAGAAAGGTGAGCTGCAAAGATTTTCTCCAGTGTCACTCTCACTCTTTCTCTCTCTCTCTTCCTTTCATCTTTGATGGATGCATGACGCACAATTTTATCTTCCTTTTTATCTAACAGGCTGTGTTTCACGAACACCACCAGAGCTGAACGCGTTTAGAACCTGCGATGATGCGTGGCCATCCTGAATGCCTGAGAAGGTTGCTTTGGCACATGGTGGACCTTCTTATGCACATGCCGGTGGCGGAAGGTGAGCACAGAGGTTTCTTCCCGCAGCAGCGAGCAGTCACCTCTGGGCAGTGGGAGTGGATAGTGTGCATCAGCCTAGGTGCACAGGAGTGGGCAAACACCTCTAGGCAGTGAGAGTGGAGGGGGTGCTGCCATCTGGGTGCGCCAGAACGGGCAGTCACCTCCGAGCAGTGGGAGTATATGGGGTGCATCAGTCTGGGTGCGCAGGAACGGGCAGTCACCTCCGGGCAGTGGGAGTGGTTGGAGTACAGCACCCTGAGTGGAAAAGAGCGCACAGACACCTTCTTGCAGTGGGAGTGCATGGAGTACAACAGGGTAGGTGTGCAAACAGTAAATTATCGCGTGTGCAGTTAGTTGTATGTACTCTACAATTCCTAACTCTATACTATCTTTCAGATCACTATACTTGAGGGTACACTATGACTCGGCACCTGGTTGGACACACACTGATGGCAAAAAGGGGAGCTGCGAAGATTTTCTCCAGTGTCAACACTCCCTCTCCATCTCTTCATTTATCTCTCACACTTTCTCTCTCTCTGGGGCATATTATCAAGTCCCTTATCGCCGCCTTATCAGCACTTTTATGCCGATAATGCAGCGATATGTGCATCGCTCTATTATCTAGGCAGCGTTAGGGCAGTTAACATGGCTTAAAGCTACATTAATTGGCTTAGCGCTGCCTTGGCAATAATGCCCCTTTCATAATAAACCTATCCTGAAAAGCAGCGTGCAGTGGGAGTTGCGGTGGCATACCACTGCAATACCCATTCACTTCGACGCTGCCACCTATTATCAAGCTTGGAAATAATAGGTGGCAGCGCCGAACTTAAGACCAGAAAAATCCTGGACTTAAGGTGGCAAAACGAGGAGAAATGCTTCATTTCTCCTCTTTTTTGCCTTTTCCATGTGTACTGCCTTATGCAGCACACATGGAAAAAGCAAAATGCTAAGGTGTCTTTATGTACAGGAAGGTGTCCCTTCCTATACATAAACAAACCTCTTTTAAAAAATGTCAATTTGTAACTTACATGTGTGGTGCAAGAAGCAGCACACATCTAAGTTACAAAATGGCATTTGAGGTTTGTTTATGTGCAGGAAGGAACTCCTTCTTTTACATAAACAAACCTTCCCTCCTCACAGACACCTACGCTGGCCGTAACTTGTAAAAGTAATCATCATTACAAGAGAAAACGCTAGGCTGCACCATATCCTTGGTAATATGGTGCAACCTAGCGTTTCCGAAGTGGCGGAGAGAGGCGTTAAGCCAAGACTGCTAACGCCTCTCTTCGCCACTTCGTTGATAATATGACCCTCTGTATCTTCCTCTCTCTCTCATTCTTTCTTTCTCTCACTTCCTCTCTCTCTCTCTCTCTTCCTATCTCTCACACTGTTTCTCTCTCGTTTCCTCTCTCACACTGTTTCTCTCTTTTTCTCACTTTCTCTTTCTCTCCCTTCCTCTCTCTCATTCTTTGTCTCTCTTGCTTCCTTTCTCTCACTTTATCCAACTCTCCCTCTTACTTCCTCTCTCACACTGTTTCACTGTTTCTCCCTTCTTCTCTTATTCTTTCACTCTCTCTCTTCCTCTCTCTCACTCTTTCTCTCTCTTTCTTCTTCTCTCTCACTCCTTCTCTCTCTCTCTTCTCTCTCACACTGTTTCACTCTTCCTCGTATCTCTCTCTTCCTCTCTCTCACTCTTTCTCCCTCACTCTGCCTTACTCTTTCTTTCTCTGTCTTCCTCTCTCTCACACTGTTTTTCCCATTCTATCTTCCTTGTATCTCACTCTTCCTCTTTTTATCTTGCAGGCTGTGATTCACAAATTGTCAAGGAATGACATGCCATCGCTGTACAAAGTTTTATTTGCTGTTGTTTTGTTTTATTAAAAAGGTTTTACACCCATAGTTTTATCTGTTGTTGTTTTGTTTGAATAAAATGTTTTATATGTAAATCCATACATGATTAAGATTTCTATTTGTCCAATCTCACAATTATCTTTTTTATTAAACTGCAACACCAGCCGATTTCTTAGGCTCAAGAGTTAAAATCGTTTCTGTCACATTTGTTTGTGGGGGTGAGCGGGGATGGCGGACAAGGAGCTGCTTCGCAGGGGAGGCTTACGGGCCCAAGAACATTGTTGAGGGTATGCTGGTGATGTGGGAAGAGACAGCGTGAAAGGGGTATCTTGCACAGACAAAGCTCCGGTATGTTTTCAGAAATGCCTCGGACAGATGCAAGCTGATGTACTGAATCACAAAATGGCTTTTCAATGCTCATATAGTGTGCCTTATCAACAGTTTGCACCCAGGCTCGTAGAGGGATAGCTGCAGCCCCTTGGCTCAACTCGCAGAGAGAGAACTACGGGCCATCCGCTCCCAAAGGAACAGCAGCGTACTAGCTCACAGAGGTAGAAGCACAGCAGCGTACTAGCTCGCAAAGGTAGAGAGCTGCGAGCCGACGCACTGCTTCTAAAGACATAGCTGCAAAGTGGTGATGTTGGGCAGAGGGAGCATGAAAGGGGTATCTCGCAGAGAGAGACCTGCAGTATATTTCAAGTATTGGCTTCACAGATACAACTGCAGCCCCGAGAAGTCCCACAGGAACACCTGCGAGCCCACTAGTGGTTCGCACAGGGAGACTTGCGGGCCCAATAATGTTGTTGAGGGTATGCTGGTGATATGGGAAGAGGATGCATTACCTGCTGATGTGAGGAGAAGCAGCGTGAAAAGGGTATCTCGCACAGACAGAGCTCCGGTATGTTTTCACAGTTGCCTCGGACAGATGCTATCTGACGTACTGAATCACAATATGGCTTTTCAATGCCCATATAGTGTGACTTATAAACAGTTCGCCCCCAGGCTCGCAGAGGGACAGCTGTGGCCCTTGGGCTTGACTCGCTAAGGGAGAAATACGAGCTGTCTGCTCCCAAAGGAACAGCAGCGTAGTAGCTAGCAGAGGTAGAGGCACGGTAGCATACTTGCTCGCAAATGTAGAGAGCTGCGGGCTGACACACTGGCTTCTAAAGGAATGGCTGTGAAGTGGTGATGTTGGGCAGAGGAAGCGTGAAGGGGGTATCTCGCAGAGACAGACCTGCGATATATATTTCCAGTCTAGGCTTCAGAGATACAACTGCAGCCCTAAGAAGTCCCACCGGAAAACCTGCAAGCCCACCAGTGGTTTGCATAGGGAGACCTGCGGGCCCTTTAAGGTTGTTGAGGGTATCCTGGTGATGTGTTGAGGGTAACCTGCTGATGGAAGGAGAAGCAGCATGAAAGGGGTATCTCTCACAGACAGAGCTCCAATACAAAGTTGCCTTGGACAGATGCGAGCTGACGGACTCAATCACAAAATGGCTTTTCAATGCTCATATAGTATGACTGACTTATCAACAGTTCGCACCCAGTCTCGCAAAGGGACACTTGGCCCCACAGCAGCATACAGGCTTGCAAACGTAGAGAGGTGGGAGCCGACGGACGAGCTTCTAAAGTCATAGCCGCAACCTAGTGATATGAGGCGAGGCAGCGAGAAAGGCATATCTCACACAGATGCCAGTGTTTCCTCGCAGAGGTAAAACTGCAGACCCGATGGCTTCTACACGGAGATGTGTGAGCTGACAGAGTAAATCACAAAATTGCTGCCAACACTTCCTGGTTTCAACAGTTCACAGCCTATGAGCCACAAGCTGGTGCTTGTAACCCCTCATGTCAGAATTCTCAAATATCAATATCTGTAAAATTAGATATTTCTCAAAAACTACTGAATGGATTTACACCATTTAAACAGAAGCGTGCTTTCTGGAGCATCACATTTCTCCCTTCCAAAGTTGGCATAATTCGGATCAGTAGTTTCACCTGTAGTCTTTTATAAAGTTTGTATGGAAATTTCATGGAGAAAACATATTTTAGGACCCTCTTTTTTCTTAGCCCCTCCTACACCATTCACACCCAAACTTTCAATATAAGAGCTATTGAAAAAAAGATAAACTTTTTGGATAATTTCATAAAAATTCATCAAACGAAGCCAAAGTTATAAGCACATAGATGGCTCCATGAGGGGGACCGCACAACCCCCCTCCCAACATGAGTGAAGACCCAGGGCTGCACGGACCCCAACAGGCACCCCACCACCCAGCGTGCCCCTGCTAATATTTTTTAAGAAATACCCCCCGGTACCTAGCCCACCCAAGGGCCTCATTAAAATGAAATGCAACAATCCGCGACCCCAGGGCGATTTTTTGCCGAATTTATTTTTGTTTTTAAATGATTTCTTTGGCCTTGGGTGTTTTTGTGGGACCCCCTGAGCAAACCTAGGGGGACTGGGTTTTTCTACCCTACACCCTTCTCTTGTTTTATACCTTTGTTTCTCAGTTTTCACGTGACTCGCTTCTACCGAGCCACAAGATGGCTACAACACTCCCTGGTTTGGAGTGCTACCAGCCAATCACAGTGAAGCTTGCGCACGCGGCTTAGGCTCTGGCCAGATATCAAAACTTTTATTTTTCTAATTTCTCAGCAACTACTGAACGGATTTACACCATTTTTAAAAAGGTCGCTTTCTGACTCAAGCTTTACCGTTCTGTAAAATTCGGAGTAATTCCTTTCAGTTGTTTTGGCTGTAGCCTTGCCCAAAGTTTCCTATGGGAAAATGATTTTTTCATTCTTATTTTTTGAATTTATCAAAAACTACTGAACGGATTTACACCAGTTAAAAAAAAGGTCCCTTTCCGAACCAAGCTCTACCTTCCTGCCAAATTTGAGGTAATTCCGTTCAGCAGTTCGAGCTGTAGCTTGTCAAAAAATTTCCTATGGAAATGAACATGGAGAATAGACTTTTTGGACCCCCCTTTTTTCTCAGCCCCCGCTTGACTAATCACCCCCAAACTTCCAGGATAGGAGCTGACCTGGATAGACTTTTATTTTTAGAGAATTTCTGGAAGATTCGTCAAATGACGCCAAAGTTATTAGCAAATCAAAAAATGCTTTTCCTATGGAAACTAGGTTCTAACTATGACTATTTGTAAATTTGTATATATATTTATAACATTTTAAATATATTTAAATTATTAGTTTATTAATTGTTTTAAAGTAAATATACATTTATATATTACATTTTATATATCTATGTTTAAATTTTTGAAATTACATTTATTATATGTGTTAAAATGTACATTACATCTAAATAATTTTTCTATAGTTAATTTTATTATTTAATTTATTTAACACTATGTTTTATATATACAAAAATGATAGTTTTCGATAGTTTTGTATTTTACATTATAAAGATAGAATATCGATATTTTTGATATCGATATTTATGTGTCGATATTTGTGTTTGGGGATATTTTTGTAATCAATATAATGGGGTCGATTCCGATTTCGGCTGGAATACGTTTTTCCCAACACAGACCCGTCATATTTTCCGACCGAACCGTACACACGACTTCCAAATGGCTGAGTACGATGCAATGCTTGAAATGTACAACCCACTTGGCCGGAATTTATTTTTACGTCCGAGTCAGCAGTAAAGAAGCCTGATGCGATAGACTTGTAAGCGTAAGATTCGAGATAGCCAAGCGTCAACCCGACACAACAGACACGTACACGCACGAATCCATTAAGCCAATGATTAACACGGCACGACAGACTCGGACGTGAACAATGACACATAGTCCAGCATTAATACAACGTAACAGACACGTACGTGAACGACTCCACGTAGCCAAGCATTGACATGACACAACAGACTCGTCCGAATGCTGCTGGAAGCGGCGCCTTGTACGACGCGTAGAAAAAATGCCTCGTATTTGCGTGTCCAGAAACTGGTTTGGAAAAGCCTCAGTACGACTCGATTTCTGTGTATTCTGAGCCTGTTCGGTAGTGAAATAGAGCACGAATCGGAGCGGACAATTCAGTCGGAAATCTGCCTGTGATACGCATCGTACTTGCTCGTTCATAGAAAAAAGCTCTGGATATGAGTCAGTCGTACGGTGAGCTTATGAATAGCATTCCTTGCAAAGGACTCCCATTGTCCCTGGTTGGAACCATTCTTGTCATGGGCACTGGGCCCAGCCACACAGGTACAGTAGCATTTTGTATCGACACAAGAGAGGTAATGCTGGGTGGTAGGAATGTTGTGGATGCCTGCCAATTCCTGACATTTCTGTCACATAAATCCAAGGATATTGTGATTTTAGGCAAAGTTTGGGATTTGCAGGTCATTATGGGCAAGTAAACATTGTGGGATCCATTCAAGGCACACCACCCTGAACTCCCCGCCATGTGTCTAGTTTTCAAAACATATCTGGGTTTGGTAGGTTTCATTAGGTCAAAGCCAAGCCTGGCCTAGGTACCCGATTGTCAAATCAGGAAATGATGATGTCTCTACATTGTGTTTTGGGGCCTTTCATGTCACCGGTACTAGGCCCACTCATACAAGTGGGGCACCATTTTTGTCAGGAGACATGTGGAAATGGTGGAAATTTGTGGAACCCTTCAAATTCTGGAACTATGTCTCACAAAAAATATGAGGAAAATGTGTGCTTTTAGCAAAACTTTGAGTTTAAGGTTTGGAAGGACTTCTGAGAAGAAAAAAAAAATCATGTGTGATCCACGTAAGTCACACCACTCTGGACTTCGTCGTGCTTTTTTTTCAGTTGGTAGGTTTCCTTGAGTGGACACCAAGCACCAGCCCAAAATCCATAGTTACCCGCATTGCACAAATAGGGTTGGTTTTGAGTGGAAAAACTTGATCTGTCAATGTCGTGTTTTGGGCCCTGTCCAGTTGTGGGTGATAGGCCCACTTATACAAGTGGGGTATCGTTAATATTGGGAGACCTGTGTGAACGGCAGTTGGTAGGAAGTTTATGGATCCCCACAGATTCCACATCTTTCCCTCACAAAAATGGAAGAAAAATTTATATTTTTAGCCAACGTTTGAGGTTTGCAATGGCTTCTGGGTAAAACAAAGTGTGAAATCCACACAAGTCACACCCACCTGGACTCCTGGACTCCCCTGGTACCTAGTTTCAGTAATGTTTGGAAATGGTTGGGTTCCCTGGGTGCCGGCTGAGGTAGGGCCCAAATTTCAGAGCAACCATCGACATTGAAATTACGGTTGGCTTTAAGTGGAAAATTTGTTCTCGACATGTTTCGTTTTAAGTCTTTCCCTGTTACAGTCGCTTGGCCCACCCAGAGATGTGTAGGTATACAGGGAGGTAGGGAATTCATAGTAGTACTCCATTTACGTGGGAAATCTTTAATGGGTTCAAGGAATGATTATTAAAATTTTGATTAAGGCTCCCTGTTTTCCGTTTTTACAGATTTGTACAGATAAATACATACAGAAAACATTCATTTTCTTGCCTGTATTTATTTTTAAATGTGGCTAAAAACAGAAATTGGGTGTTTTTTGAGTAATTCTAAATACTGTCTCTCATTACTGCCAGGCCAAAAGATGTGTGGATTGATAGATAAGGGGTTTAAAAAAGAAAGGAATTTTAGAAAAGAGGCTTTAGCAGCAGAAGAAATACAAATGGTTGATACTGAAATGTGCATATGTTCATATAAGTGCACTGGTTTATCTACTGCAGGAGTTCACAGCACTGAAACCTGGCAAACACCTATCTTCACTTGGCTTATGTCCTAGAAGGAATGAAAGAGGCTCTGAAATGAAATCTTAATCCTTCCAGACCAGATTAATGGTAAAAAATATCATGGCAGAAATTGGAATACAATGAAGTGAATATTGTGGTCTTGCTGCCGCTTCTTGGGGGAATTTGAATGGTAATTTGTAGGTTATACAGGAGTTTAACAATATGCCCAGTTCTCCCTTGTTAAATCATTCTTCTCAGGTACGGTGTAAGGTAGCCCAAAGTGCTAACGCTCTCGAAATTGAGAATCCTTTGTAGGTTTTCCCTATTTTTAGAAAATGGGCCTATAGTAGCTCAGGTGCTGCAGTTTTGCAATATGTTTATGCATATTAATAGGAGTCTAGCAAACCGCTATAACGTGAAGGATGATGTTGGGCATGGGGATCTAGTGAGAACTATCGAAGAAGGCTGTGGAGTCCCCCAAGAGGTGGACCCGGATCTCAAAAGACCTTCTTTGGTGATCCTTCGTGAGGATACTTCTCCCTGGGCTCAGTGTCCAAACTTCTGAGGACTCTTAATCTTAATGGGGGGGTCCTCCTTTCATTCCATTGGTACAGCCGCTTAATCAAAGAGCAGGGCCAAGGTATAGTAATCCTGGTAAAGGATTTGACCTCGACAACATCTTTAATGAGGTTGCTGATGAAAACTGATCATAAGACTTGGGTCCTAATGGCCCCTATTAGCATAATGCACTTTAAAAGAATGTATGTCATTGATGTATACGTTTAAATTGGTTTTCGGTTTTCTCTTGCACATTGCACTTTATACTTTATAATTCTTTAAATGGTTAAAAATACATCAGCAGCTATCTACATATATGCACTTTATATAAGAATGTCATCCCCTGAGGGCCCGATTCACAGAACTAATCTGAGACAAAATCCTAAACTTACTACTTTTGGTATTAACAGAAGGCATTTAGTAGTAGTAAAGTTAGGGTTTTACTTAAGTCTGTCTTAAGTCTGTATTAAGTCTGTCTTAAGTCAAACTTAAGACAAAATCCTAACTTTACTACTAATAAATGCCTTCTGTGAATACCTAAAGTAAGGGTGGGATTTTGTTTCAGATTAGTTCTGTGAATCGGCCCCTGTGATTTCCTATTTTAGATCAGATAGTATGGAATGGATAAGAATTATTTGTGGGGGTTTGTATTTGTTATTAGCCATCTTATAACTGGGGACTACTAAGAAATATGTTCTATATTCGATAGATAAGATTGATCATGTACCTATTATGGATTGGATTTTAAAACTGTAGTTAACTATGATCTGTCAGTTGCTTGTTTTGCTGTAGTTCTGTAAGCTATTTATTACCTACACTTTTTTAGATGTTATTAGGATTGTATTATATTTCCTGTTCTAATAAACATTTCTAAAAATAAATAGACAACAGCTCTAATACACTGTATTTTGTGCCCCTCTTTGATGGAGAATCAGGCCTACTAAATAGAAGCTACATTTTGCAGCTCCTACTAGAGATTGAGGCCCTGTGTCTGGTGTCAAGTAGGGATATTGATCGGGTGTATGTAGATCTCCTCAATACCCTTTCAAGTTCTTGGGGTCACATTTACCTCTTAGATAGTCGAAATTTTAATCCTGACTAATGAGGACCATTTTCAGAGGGATTGATCTTTTCCGGCTTGAAATAACCTCTGACCCCGAGCAGGTTGACTCTGGATGTGGCATCCAGGAGTTCTCCCGAAACGTAACTACTAGTAGGGGGGGCTGTAAGTCTGAAGCGCCATCATTGAGTGATGCCGGTCGGGCAATGAAAGAGGGGCATTGGTGTTTCCTTGAGAAAGTTCAAGGGCAAATTTGGTGCCAAATCTGCAATCTGAACTCTTTAACTGCCCCTTTGGCTCTTCGGTTTGAATTTGGGCTTCTCCCTACAAATGTGTTTGTTACGGTCACTGTCTAAGGTGGGGGGATAATATATTGATTGGTGAACCCGGGTCCATCAGAGCTGCATTGAAACATGAAATATTTTATTGTTTGAAGGGAAGAAGTGCCCTCTTTTTAAATATGAATGCTTCAGAGATGTTTAAAATTGGTCAGAATGGGATGGCTCCCCTTCCACGACTCACCGTAACATTTTTATAGAAAATCAATCTATGAAGTAAGTCAGAAAAGGGATATTGCCTTGTGCGCTCAGCATGCCTGGAATGAGATAATATTGGAGAGTAGTTTTTGTAAAAAAACATAACCTTATGTACTATGGAAGCTTTCCCATGGTGTGCATGGAACAATTTTATTACCAAAGTTGAAATGCTCCCATTACAAATTATCACTGGATCCTGGGAAGGGTTAGCAAAGGAGGAAAGGCCCTATGACCTCTGAGGGAAGTGGGTTCAAGATTTAGATCATGTGCTTTTTGTAAGTCCTCAACTTCATTCATTGGTAATTGTTAAAACCAATGTTTTTAAAGTACAATATAACTACGGTGCAGGAGGCCTGTAACTGTTTATGCATACCACCAGCAGAAATAGTCTGTGCAAATTTTTTTACATTTTATGCACAATTTTCGAATATCTTCTAGGAATTACTTAATTTTTGTAAATTTTTATAGTAAATGTATTCACTCATGAAATTGAGCAATTTAGTAGTTTAGGTTTCAAACACTTTTGCACAGGATAAAATAGATTTATTGTATTAACATTCTGTATATAATGATGGACATAATGAGCAAATTAGAAGCACTGTATTAGTGTTTCACTTTCAAACATTGTGCATTACTTGTTTGTTGTATTTATGAGGCCAGTCTAGTATTGTGTTATAATGAAATGTAATGTTATGAATGGCCTGTATATGTGCACCTTTTCGGTGTATGGGGCCTTAGAATATAGTTATAAATCGATTGTTTTTTACGCCGTATTAGAGATCCATGCACCGTATATTGAGGGGCCGATTCCGATTCTGGAAAAACCACTCCGAATAGCCGTACGGAACGTTTTTCCCGTACAAATCGTACCCTGCAACCTCCCCGTATGTACAATGAAGTACAATTCGTACCAGGAGCAGGACTACGTACGAATCGTACAAAGACCATACGACTCTAATCTCCGCACGATTCTCCCTCGGAACCCGCTGTACGTGACATCCGTACCGCTCGAAGCAGGTTTTCCCGACCCAGCAAGTACGATTCGTGTCGGGTACGCACAGTACAACGCTTTTTTTACGGGATCCCAAAACGTCCGGAGAAGCTGAGTACGCCTCGAAACAGGTACAGAACAGCCCCCCCGGATATGGTGCGTACAACCCATTATCGCAGGGGTATGGTGCGTACCCCTGCGATCATGGGGTGTACGCACCGTACCCCATGATCATGGGGTGTATGCACCGTACCCCATGATCGCAGGGTGTATGGTGCGTACACCCCGCGATCATGGGGTACAGTGCGTATACCCAATGACCACAGGGGTATGCACCGTACCTCTGCGATCATGGGGTGTATGCACCGTACGGTGTGTATGTGATTGTGTGATTGTCCGTACAAATCGCCCTTACCTGACGTGGACCGTTCAAATCCTGTCCTCATACCCTAGTCTGGATCGTACTTGTCGGGTTTCACGGCATGTTTATGAATTCAACGGTTCACTGTGAGGGTCCGTGTCGTACGATTTCAGCCTTGCAATTCGTACGGTTCGTGACGATTCGGACGGATTGACGAGATACGGATCGTACTACGCAATTCGGACGGACGTGTACGATTCGTACGGAGAGGGCTTCGGATACGATTTGGACTGACACATTTTTTTCCATAATAGGAATCGCCCCCTGAATGTATTTTAAAAAAAAACATTCTCATTGTATTTCATGTGGACCGCTTTGAGTTCCAAATCATAATGAATTAAATCTGCAAGGGGTTCTGTGTTGTTTGCATGATTATTTTTGTGCAGGAAGGGACACCATCCTGCACAAAAACAATCACTGGAGGCGTTTTGCTCGTTCTATGTGTGCTGCCAAATCTAACACACATGTAAAAGGACAAAACTAGAAGAAATTAAAACATTTCTCCTTGTTAGGCCTGCTCTGGTGAGACGTAAGGATTTAGCACTGATCCAAGTTTACGTGATTTTGTAAATCTAGGGCAGCGTCAACTCCATATTCGTTGCGTTGCCTCATAGATATGATTGAGAGTCCTGCGTCATCCAAGTGTCAACAAAAAGTGATGCTCCGGTGGGGCAGGCCTCTTGTAAATGAGTCCCATAATGTTTTGTGGACGTTTGTCTTTACATTAAGACTGGGACTTTAACACACTTTGAAAGTTATTCAGAGAAAAATATAACATATATATTTGTAAAGCACACGTTCAACCATAGGCATCTTAGCACTGAGTGGACCCCACAGAATTTAAACCTCTGACCATGAGGTCCAACACAGGCACCTGCAGGGGACGGATTAGTCCCTGAGCCACCAGACCCCGCTGATCAGCCATCTGATCACAAGTCGTGTGGAAATCTGTTACAGTTAATTAACGAGAGAACTGTGTAACCATTTTAGCACTTGTGAGGAAATATGATGCTTATGCGGAAATCTCAGTATTTTGTGAAGAGAGGGCCTTGTCTACTAGTTTGTGACACAGAGCAGTGCAGCTAGTCACTGCTGCGCTGCCTTGCATCAAAAGTAAAGCGCAGGAATGCGCTGTATCTACGAGATACTGCGCAATCCTGTCCACTTCCACTTTGCTGGTGCACAATTGCCTGCCTTGTGCCAATACAGGCATCCTTGCACATGGTGCAAGGGTGTTTGCGTTGTAGGAATGGTTGTTTTTATGCAGGAACAGACACCTTTTGCATAAAAACAATTGATTGAGGCCTTTTCCTCCTTCTATGTATGCTACGGAATGCAGCACACTCAGAAAGAGGACAAAATAAGGGGAAATAAAAATATTTCTCCTGGTTACGCCTCATCTGAGGAGGCAGAATCGGCTTTTGATGCTTTCCAGGGTTACAAGTCCTTGCAAATCTGGGAATGAGTCAAAATCCATGGGTGTTGCGTGGGAACACCCACTGCAACGCACCTGGAGTGTGTGCGCTGCGTTGCCTTACTCCATATCTATGAGGCCATAAAAAGCCACTCAATGTGCTTCGCGTGGCCTCGTAGATATGGGCCTGCACTCTGCTCACCCCCACCATCAAAAAAAGTGACGTACCTGCGGTAAATAAGCCCCAAAGTGGATAGGCGTATAAGCTGAAATCAGGGAAATACTTGGGAACCTCTGAAGAGTTAATAGAGACTTCCCACACCCTAAGGGGTGGTCCTATGGTTTATCCTTTGTTCTGCTATTGCCCCTCCATTTCAAAAACAAGAGGAGAGGCTGGAGCCCTCCATCACACATCTGGTTGTGGAGCAGAAGGTACCAGAGAATCGAGGGGCATATTACCAAGGGTGGAGATAGGGGATTATCGCCGCTTTAGCAGACGTTTTCAGCCGCTAAGCGGCGATAATTCTATCGCCCTATTAGCAAGCTGTCGCTAACAGCAGTTAGCGACAGCTTGTAGGTGATAGCGAGCGGTTTGGTGCCCGCTTTGCATGTTAGCGATATTTATCGCTAATGACATGCAAAGTGGGCGGACCCAACCTGTTAGCGACTGAAAGCAGTCGCTAACGTCGCTCTTGCCTATTATAAACGCAGACGTAGCGCGAATATCGCTAGAAACTGTTATCCAATGGGAGGTGGTTAACATGGCTAAGAGCATTTTGTTGCTAATGCGTGAATATCGCTGTATTCTCAGCGATATTCACACATTTTGCCGCTATCGCCAGATATTTTATCGCTTTGGAGTTAAACGTTGCTAATAGTACGTTATCTCTGCGATAAAATCCGGCGATGCACAGCGATAGAAAAAATGTCGCTGAGCTCAATTAGCGATACATATCTCTAGTTGTTGATAATGTGACCCTAATTGTGTGGAGGGCGCATTAGCTCCACTTGCCCCGAAATATTAATAAGAGCAGCTGTAATGGAGCAGCATTTCAGTGTGTAAAAAGCCTCTCTGGAGAGACCAGCATTTCAGTGTGTGCAAAGCCTCTCTGCAGAGATCAGCATTTCAGTGTGTGCAAAGCCTCTCTGCAGGGATCAGCATTTCAGTGTGTGCAAAGCCTCTCTGCAGGGATCAGCATTTCAGTGTGTGCAAAGCCTCTCTGCAGGGATCAGCATTTCAGTGTGTGCAAAGCCTCTCTGCAGGGATCAGCATTTCAGTGTGTGCAAAGCCTCTCTGCAGGGATCAGCATTTCAGTGTGTGCAAAGCCTCTCTGCAGGGATCAGCATTTCAGTGTGTGAAAAGCCTCTCTGGAGATACCAGCATTTCAGTGTGTAAAGAGCCTCTCTGCAGAGACGTGCAGCTGCCTGGATGCTATTTCTATCCCCCCCCCCCTCCGACCCCACCAAGGCTCACAACAGTGTGTTTATTCGGGTATTCAATGCTTGAACAGGCAGGATGCTCACTCTAGGTGGCGCCCCAGCCATCAGTCTTGTGTGTTGAGGGCTCCTGTGGCCTCCATTAGATCTGACGCCTGCTCTCCCCGGCGGTGCCGGCCTCCGCCTGATGCTCGGCTCAGTGGAGGTGAACTGCATCGTAAAAATACATTTTTTATGAGAAATGTTTAGGAGTGATTGAGGGTGCAGGAGCGCTGAGTTTATTTCCAACTGGTAAATGCAATAGTAAACATGAAAGGTTTATTACGCCTTGGAAGTAACTCAATAATACACCGGGAAACTCTATGCTAAAAAGCAATTTTGATGAATATTTTTTCAATCTCTTTCTGAAGATGGCATCTGTCTCAGGAGCTGCTCTGCATTCCATTCCATCACACTTACATGGGACTGAGGCCCCCTCTGTGTGCAGTGGGGTCAGCATTCACCAGATTCTGCACCAGTGGCGACCTGGGGTTTGCTCATTCATCCACGTAACCATCAACAATATTGTACATGTGTGTGCTTGCCATCCGCTACTCCACAGCTCTCTGTGTGAGCCTCTTGCGTGTGATAACAGCTGTGTTACCGTGCCCATGTAATATGTGCTATATCACACTAGTCCAGCCCTGTGTGTTAGTAGAACGGAGGGATGTTACTATTTCTTTCATTACGACAGCTGTGTCCCCCCAGCGCCTTGAGACCCTAGCGGGCGAGTAGCACGCTCTACAAATGTCATGATTGATTGATTGATTGGCTTACCATGCCTGTTATCATTCGCCACACTACTGCAACTGTCACCTTTCTTGCTAGAGTTACTCCACTTACAGCAGCTTTTTAATTAGTGCCCGTTATTGTTAGTTTCATTATCACATGGGACCCCATTGTCTCTGCTCCACGTCTCATCATTTCTCTTAAGTCTCCTTCCTAACACCAGTCTGCTTGGGTCTCACATCTTTGGTATAATTCATCTTACCAGTGCTTGTTTGATCAAGTTCCGTATTAACCAGGGCTAGAGGTTAAGACTGAGCCACTCTTAGAGTGTTGGGGCCTCATTTATGAAAAGTGACGCATCGCTGCGTGAAAGCTGCGATGCGTCACTTTGCAGTGCGCCCTCCTTGCGACACCAATGATGCGTCATATTTACAGTACGACGTATCATGTCGCAAGGAGTTACAGATACGTCAGTATTTCTGATGTATTTGTAGGTGCAAAAGTGACGCATTGCTGGAGTGTGTCACAAAAGTGACGCACCAGCGTGGAAAAGTGACGCACAGCCTCATTAATGAGGGGCCTCATTTATGAAGGCCTTGCGCCACCGGTGCGTCACTTTTTCCCATTTTAAAAGTGATGCACCGGCGGCGTAAGAACATCATAAATAAGGCCCCGGGTGTTTTAGTTGCTGTTGTGTTTTGTGTTCAGTGTGTCATGAATAAATCAATGTTGTGATCACACAACATTGATGAACAGACATGGTGAAGTTGCCTGCATCCCATGGACCTCCTGCCCTTTCATTCTATACATGTGACATAAACAAACAACCTAAGTTAACTCCTACCCCTTTTAAAAACATGTAAGAGAAGCGCAGTAATCGCTTTCTGACCTCCTGTGAACCCCCCTCACACTGTGAGTGTCCTTTGTCCTTCTTGACTTGGATACAACGTCCATGCAGCGGGTGACACAAGGCCTGAACGTTCCCCGACAAACATCAATGCGTCACTTTTGCGCTTACAGATACGTCAGAAATACTGACGTATCTGTAACTCCTTCCGACATGATGAGTCATACAGTAAATATGATGCATCAGGTATGTCGCAAGGACAGCGCCTTGAGACCCTCCGGGTGAGTAGTGCGCTATATAAATGCTCTGATTGATTGATTGAAGGAGTGAGCACTGAGAAGTGACACATCGCTGCTTTCACGCAGCGATGCGTCACTTCTCATAAATGAGGCCCCTGTGAGTATCCTCTGTCCTTGATGACTTGGATACGTCCATGCAGCGAGTGACACAGAGGCCTGAGCGTTCCCCGACAAACATCAAAGCGTCATTTTCAATGAAGCAGAAATGCAAACAAGCATTTATACCCGATCTGTTATATTTACAAAGTATGAGCTTTCGAGCGGTTGTTTGGTGCAATATTAAAACGTCAGAGTTAGTATCCGCTCAAACATTGTATTATTCATTTGGGAGGTGTGCGCCACTATCAGCATAATACATCAATTCTGTGCAGGCTCTAAACAGTTCTAATTGAGTTTCTGCCAACCCCCTGGTAGCTTCGACAGAAACATCAGGCGCGTTCCCAAGGAAATACTTGTTAGATTGCAACATTATCAATCAACATTAAAGTTCCCAAACCAATTCAAATAAATCATTTGGGCCTTATTTATGAGGCCCCTACGCCGCTGTTGCGTCACTTTTGGTGGCTCTGCGGCAGCGTAAAAAATGCACCACACTGCGCCTTATTTACAAAGTGACAAATTTATGAAGATGCTTCAGTTTGGAAACCCCTGCGCTACATTATACCAGCGACAGCTATAATGTATGCAGGGGTGGGCGTTCTGTTTCAGGAAAGCCTCGTAGAAGTGACGCAGTGACATCTATGACATTTCACTGCGACACTTCTGCAGCCTCATATATGCCAGGAGTACTGACGTATCTGTCATTCCTTGCGAGATGGAGCGTCGTGCAGTAAATATGGCACATCCATGGCGTCGCAACGATGGTGTGATGGAAAGTGTTGCTTCGCTGTTTTCCCACAGTGTTGCGACACTTTTCATAAATGAGACCCTTAATGTGCAAAAAGCCGAATACATCATTAAAATCAGGTCACTTTACTCAGTGCCAAGACGCCTCAGCATTAGTGTGCTTTAGAAATACCATCAGTCAGTCAGTCAGTCAGTCAGGTACAGGAGCCAGCCATATGGATTTTTAAAATGCAAAAGTGAAAAAGGTAAAAAAAAACACAACTATCAGAGTTATGTTAGCTATAGAGTGGGGCCTAAGTAGACCTTCATTCTGCTTGTGATGGAGAGGAAACCAAAAAGGCCTAGTTTTCCCCTTCGATTTTGATACTTTTCTGGTTCTCTAAATCCTCCATCAGGACAGGGAGTGATACTTACGCCAGGTAGGGTTCCTTTAAGTCGAGAATATCGTCTTCAAAGTCTTGTCGATGCTTTCAGTCTTCATACCAAAGGTACAGAGCAGAACATAATCAGATCTTTTCACTGCTGATACTGAGGTCAGTTCTCTGCTGGGGGTAACTTTCCTGTCTTGTTCTAGTCCCAACTTTTCATTTTTTATATGGTTCCTAAAATCAACCTACATTTCCCCGAACTGTTCACAAAACTTCAAGGGGCATATCACCAAGCCCCTATCGCCACCACAACGTCACTTTTTGTGACGTTGTGGTGTTGATAGGGTCAGAGCCCTATTACCAAGGTAGCATTAAACCACAAAACGTGGCTAAAAGCCACGTTAAGTGGCTTAACGCTGCCTTGGTAATAGGGCCCCTTTCACGCTAAACTGAGCGTGAAAGGGGCGTACAGTGGGTATTGCGGTGAGCATTCCACCGCAACACCCATTCACTTCGACGCTGCCACCTATTATCAAGCTTTGCGATAATAGGTGGCAGCACCGAACTTAAGACCAGGAAAATCCGAGTCTTAAGGTGGCGAAACGAGGAGAAATGCTTCATTTTTCCTCGTCTTTGCTTTTTGCAAGTGTGTTGCCTTGTGCAGCACACATGGAAAAAGCACAATGCCAAGGTTTGTTTATGTACAGGAAGGTGTCCCTTCCGGTACATAAACAAACCACCTTTTTTAAATGCCATTTTGTCACTTACATGAGGGCTTCATGAAGCAGCACACATGTAAGTTAAAAAATTGCATTTTAAAAAAAGGATTGTTTATGTGCAGGAAGGGACACCATCCTTCACATAAACAATCCTCCCCAATACGCAGACACCCTTGCACCCTGGTGCAAGGGTGCCTGCGTTGGCGTTGTCGTGAGATATAGCGGCGTCGCAGGGGGAAACGCTAGGCTGCACCATATCCTTGGTAATATGGTGCAGCCTAGCGCTTCTGAAGCAGTGAAGAGAGGGGTTAACCCAAGAAGGCTAACGCCTCTCAGCGCCACTTCCTAGATAATAGGCTCCCAGGTCTGCTAAGACAGCCTTATGAACAAATTCTTTATTTTTTATTCTTCCTTCAGATCACACTTTCACAGCCTCTTCCATGAATGTGGTTCAATCCTCAGCCAATTCTCAGCTAGTTTTAACTCCTAGCCAGCTTACTCAAGAACAGTGTCTAAGAATGAGTAACTTCTGTGGGCAATACGTAAGCATTTCAGAAGATTAACAAACTCCCTAAATGATGAATTAAATGATATTAAGACAACACCCTTAATTCATAGATACTTGTATTGATCATTCTGCTTGTTTTTTTGCAAGCTGTTTGATAATGTCTCTTCTCGTGCGATCATAAGGTGAGCAGTGACTAACTGTTGTGTCGCGCGTACACTTCATATTGTACAACCTTCTCTTTTCACACTTTTCCTCTATTCTCTTGACTACAGAACACTCTTGCAAACTGCTCCAATGAAGGCTTGAAATAATGCCCGCTACCGAGCACTTCAGGGATGATGCTGGCATGGGGGCCGCTGCCCTATCAAAGGTAACTCTGAGTCCTACCTACTATGAACTGTCTGCTAGAGAAGTTGGCTGCTGAATTTGCAGTGGGACAGAGTTGATCTACAAACACACATCTCCACATTGGTTCTGTCTCAACTGTCTGCATTTTTCTTATCAGAGCACAAACACACAGGAGTTTCTGAGAAGACAAAAAAAGATTGGACAGAAGGTCTCAGAAAGCTGCCAGAGAGGTGGCCATGGGGCACCTGGTTGGTGTTCGGTGGGGTCTTTCAGGGAACAGTGATTCTCAGATGAAGTGTCTGAAATTCATGAAAGAAAGGGAGGCCAGCTTTATGCATCAATCTTTTAATGCTGCTCCGTGCAGCAATTTAAAGGACATATCACAGCACAAAACATTAACAATCTAGAACTAGATTTTTACTCCAAATATACATAGGGGCACATGCATCAAGGTAAATTGCATTCCCAAACGGTGCGAATCGCAAAATTCGGCCGTTTGCGAATGCAATTTCCTTTTTTGGGATGCATCATGTTTTTTAATTTTTTTGCAATTTAAGGAATCGCAATTATGTTGCGATTTCTTAAATTGCGATTGCATTTAAGAAATACCAATTTGCGATTCCTTAAATGCAATGCATCCCACTTTAGAAATTGTGAATTCGCAAATAGGGAGAGGTAAATTACCATGAAGTTCACCTTCATGGTAATTTGCGAAAACCTTGAAAAATGCACAAAAGTGCATGTTTCAAAGTTTCATTTTACACACACACATGCCCTTGGGGCATGTGTGTGTGAAAAACTGTTCTTAAAGTTAAATTTCATGGGTTCAGGCACCTTGAAATAGCATTCTCATTTTGCGATTCCTTAATTGCAAATCGCAAAATGAGAATGCCTTCACATTCATTACTATGGGCCTCCAGGCCCATAGGAATCAATGGGAAGGGATTCCTTAATTGCGATTCACAAATTGTGAATCGCAATTAAGGAAAATGAAGAAATCGCAAAAAAAATTGCGATTTCTTAATGTATTGTCGTTTGCAATTTCTTAATTGCGATTCCTTAATTTTCGCTAATAAGAAATCGCAAACGGGAACAATGATGCATGTGGCCAATAGTGACTTCATGAAATCATCTTCCTATTTTAAATGTAAAATGTTGTCCATACATTCAATCTTCCCTCTTTTCCTTCAAACATGAGTTCTAAACCTCTCTCTATTTTATTATTATTGATCGATCTCTGAAGCAAGAAAGCAATGTTAAATATTTTCCACAAACTGAATCAGTTTCAAAATATATACACTTGAAATCTTCTCTTTAAACCTTAAAAAAAAAATGAATCAGGCAATATACATCCATATATTTTCCTGCGGATACTGCTAGTCTCTGTTTCTTTAATGAAATTCAGATTCTCTGGGCATTTAATTTAGAGAATTGTTATTTCATTAGAAGACCGGAGGCTGTAATTATGCCTGTTGGTAGCCCTCTAACACCACCTTTGCCATATATTCAATTGGCTTGGCTTCTAATATTCCAGCTTTCCAAAATGCTTTGCGAGCTATTGCTCCTCACACAGAAGTAACCCTAAACCTTTGTAAATCAAAACCTGCTTGTTGCATAAACCATTTATTCCATCTTGCACTAGTAGCTGAAGTAACATCTTTGTATGGTTTAAAAAACAAAATCATGGCTTCACTCTGTCTGTTTTACATTTTGGATCCAAAATTTTTTTCATAGTCTTCGTCCTTTCAGTAATATCAAACATTACACCAAAAGGATCATAAAACCTGCTATTACCTCCAAATCCTTTACATTCAATACTCTTCGACATGAAATTAAACATAATAGAGATGCTAACTTTATGGTCAATATTTTTAACTTCAAATATCTATTATTTGGCCATGAGGTCAACAAGTGTAATACCAAATTTACATCCCACAAAGCCTCATTCCTTGCAGTAGGTGATCACCTCAATGTAATACTTTTCGGTACTCTACAAACCAATACGTTTATACCCACACTTCTACCATCAACCTGACTGTGCCCTGCAGACAGTGCTTATCTATTGCAAGTTATAGTTCTATAACTAAGATCTCTTTCGCATTGTTCCACCTGGAAATTTACAACCTGTTCAATAGGTGCCTGAACCAGATCCAAACTCCTTTTTAAGCACCATCATACCCAAAGTTACCGATGGACAGATGTACAACCCTTTTTTGCAGCCACAAACAGAAGAACCTCCTGTTTGCGGCCGCAAAATGGGATAATATCATGTACAAATGCTGTTTTGCGAGTCACTGACTCGCAAAATAGCATGTACGACTCTCGCTATTAGGAAGGGATGCCCCTTCCTAATAGCGAGGCACCCTTAGAGGGTCTGTCATTTCCAATGGGCTCGCAAATTGCAAGAGGCTCATTAATATTCATGGGCCTCACGATTTGCGACCCCATTGTGAATCGCAAACAGTGTAAAACACAGTGTTGTACATGCCAAATAGTGCCTCGCAAATTGTGAGTCGCAAATGACTCACAATTTGCGATGTGCTATTTTGGAGGGCGTACATCTGGCCCCAAATTCCTTTATATCTTTGTCGAGTACCTGGTTCCCAGGATTCTTTAAATAACCCTTTCCGGAAAAGCCTGAGATACCTGAAGATCTCCTGACATTTTCCAGACAAGAAGGTTCAAGTCCCCCATCTGTACCAAAGGATGTTCTTCTCTATCTATGTCTCTCAACAGTCCTTCTCTTGCAGGTAGATAACATGGTATTGCTCATGCGAGTTACAAAAGGATTGAAAACAGAGTTACAAGCACTCAAAGGCTTTCTCTCTCCTCACATTCTGCAAAACCCTTTGAATCATAGCAAAAGTGGGCATCGCATAGGCTCTTCCTCCTTTCCAACTCTAGAAATGCATCTATTGCTAATGCACCTGGATCTGACATCCTCTGTAATATCTCTACCTGATACCTCAGACTGCTCGCAAAAAGATCTTTAACTAGAGGACCCCATATCCAATCTATCTACTTGAAACACTCCTGACCCAATTTTCAATGGCTGAAATCTTTCAAAAATCTTGAATTCCATTCCACAGTTACATTCTCCTTCCCAGGCAAATATTCTGCCCTCAAACTGAACTTGTGTTACAAACAAAATGTCCAAAGCTCCTTTGCCAATTCTGACAGACCACGGGACCTTGCACCCCTTAACTGATTCATATATGCCACTGCTGAAACACTGTCCATCTTCAAAGTGACTGCACTGCCTTTCAAACATTGCTTGAAACTCATGACTGCATAAAGTCTGGCTGTCAACTCTAAACAATGTATGTGTTGTTCTCTTTCCACACTTGATTACAAACCACCGGTCTCCTTTACACCCAAACGTGCACGCCAACCAGACAGACTTGCATCTGATTCCAGCACAAAATCTTGAGTGCCATAAAAATTGCTCGTCCTTTCAAGGTTTCCATATTTTCTAACCACCAACTTAAGTCCATCTTCACTTCTTCATCTAGACTTATCTTGTCTCCATACCATAACTCCGCTCACTGTGCTTTCACCGTCTCTCTCCAAAGAGCTCAATAATGTAATGAATTGAAGAGAATAACAGGCCTATTAGTCTTGCCAATTCCCGTAAGGTAAAATATTCTTTTTTCAGTACATATTGAATTTCACCTGCTTCACTGGCCATATTAAAACCACCTTGACCGCCTCTATCGTAAAACCTAAAAATGCCAAAGAGCGAACAGAAGTCAAGACTGACGTCTCTTTTCTCAAAATGAAACCTAGGCTCTCCAGTAACTTCTTTACCACATTCAACTCTTTTGGGAGCTGCTCAAAACATAGAGCTATTATCAAAATGTCATCCACATAAATGATCATTTGAATAGCTCTGTCTCTCTCTCAGGAAAGACACCACTGCCCTCATTACCGTGGTGAAACACCATGGTGCAGAACACAGACCAAATGGGGGGGCACCAAAACTGATAGATTTGCTCTTCCCATGGGATGTATGTCATTACCACGCATCCTTTTACAACGCATGCCTTTACCACGCAACTTTCACAACGCAAGTCGTTACAACGAGGGGGTGCTGGATAGTGAATAGTTTAATTTACTATTCCAACTCCAGTCCCCGTGGATAGTAGGGAAGGTTTTGGATAGTAAATTAACTATTCCCTATCCTAGAGCGCCCCCCAGCGCAAGTAGTTGTAACGACTTGCATTGTAAAAGTTGCGTGGTAAAGGTACTGCGTTGTAAAAGTTGCATTGTAAACGCTGTTCCCCCTTCCCATGTGAACTGAAGGTAAGGCCCACTGCTCTTTGCCATGGTCATTGTAAAGTATGCATCTTTCAGATCCAACTTTACCAACCAGTCGTTCCTCAACAGCATATCCCTCGAAAGATGGCTACGCTCCATCTTGAAGTGTCTGTACACTAGAAATGTGTTCAAATCTCTTACATTTATAACAGGTCTCCATCCCTTGTCCTTCTTCTCTAACAAGAACAGAGTACTTACAAAAACTTTGTCGTTCTTGTTCACCTTTACCATTGCACATTTTTCTAGCATACTCCTTATCTCTTTCCCCACCACGCCTTGCAGTTCTCTGCTCAAAACTAACTCTCTTGGAAGGTTGCACTGAATGGGTATTTCTGTCAAATCTAATCCGAATAGCCTCCAATATCGAAGGGTCTTGTGTTAAATTTTCCCATACTTTGGTGAAATATTTTAGTTGGCCTCCTACTCTTCCTTGGAGAAAAAAACCATAAGAAATCACTGTACTCACCAGATCCAGAAGATCCCTGTCCTCCAACTTTACTTCCCCTTTGCTCTTTGATATCATCATCTCGGCGGAGAGAAGGATGCTCCTGCTCCAGCCTGGTAGCCTCTTACACTTCCTGTTTGTCTATGATTGTAGTGGGACCTCTGAAATCCCCGTCAGGCAGAAAGTTCCCATTCTGCCAGTCATGCCAAAGACACTTCCACCAAACACTCTCCTCGTGTTATTCTGAGCCTTGTCTAAGGCAGTAAATGTGGAAACACACTTGCTTAGCTATGTCTTCACCAAATTAGGTTCCCTCAGGATTTTCACTTGCTTCTTTTCCTGCCAAGTCACGTAACTTAGGGTTAATCTTCATCAACACAGCTTTCCTTTTCTCTGCATTAAGGCCAGCAATAGGGTTGCCCAAAAAAAGCATTCTCTGGCTGCATCCTCTCGGTAGATCCAGATCGAATGAAAGGCTCTGTATATGCCTCCTCTGTCATATCAATAATCCATGCCAACGGACCCACCACATTCAGGAGCTTATCCTGGCACTGCTTGATGGACTGTCTAATTCTTCATGGGGATCTCTGTCCATCTTGAACAAACATTTTATTAGCTCTGGATCCAGATTTGGAGAGAGCCCAAAATTATCTTCAATATCAGGTCTTTCTGATTTTAAAATACTCCTCACATCTTTTTCTAAAGGATTTCTAATTCAATTTTGAAAAAAACTTCCATGTGTTCTGAAGGCCACGATTCTGCACTTCTTGGATGTTTTATGTTATAAGGGGAATCATCTTCTCCCTGAAAGGGTTTTTTGCACTATCTTTAGAAGTGGAGGGTGATACTTCCTCTCCAGATAGATCATCCCCTCCATCATCATCCTGATGGAGATCTAAGACATATCCGTCTATAAACTCATCATACTCTTTCGTATGGTCATTATCTAAAAACGAATCATCGTGAGTATCACTGCCTTGCGTGCTGCTTAGGACGCCTTTCTCTTGCGTGCCCCTAAGGACACCCTTCTTCATAGTCTGCATGCCACTTACGACACCTCTCTCCCTCATGGTGCTCTGACCCACTACTCCTTTAGCCCTGGTTCAGTATGGTCAGTTTTTCTTTTCTTCTCCCCTTTTTTCATTATTATCAGAATCTCCCACCGTTGAGGTCCAGTATTCATTGACTGGGCCTGTTTTCTCTTTTTCTCTTTAAACTCTCTCCTCACTTTTCCCTCAGGGATTTTATTTAAATTCTTTCCTTTTTCAAACATTTATATCTCCTTATTCTTATACTTCCTATTTTAATATAAAAACTTTTCATATATAATTCCCTTATTCTCTTTAGTATCTCTCAAAAAATAATATCCCTATAGTCTGTTGACCTTAAAGCCTTCCTAACCCTGTGTGAACTAAGTCGATGTAATTTTGTTACTGTCAAACCTGACCTATCGGTGATCAAAAAACACCACCATATTTCTTATTTATGTTCCTGGGTTGAGACCAATCCAATATGATGCCCAAAACTCGCCAAAGTTAAATCCATTGTTTTTTCTGCTTTTCTTAATTGAGCTCGCGAACAACGGGCAGACTGCGCTACATGCGACCTGAACGAAGCACACAAAAGACTGGCTGAGACTGTCGGCAGCAGGCTTGGGAGCAGACTGACGGCGCTCTTTAACGACACGTGACCAACTTCAAAGGGCACACTCACTGGCAGAAAATTAGCTGTCGCTCACGTTGCAACGTAGTGCTGAAGCGCTAAGGTAAACAAAAGAGGAGTTGGCCTAATGGCTAGGGCGGTCGACCTCGAATCTGGTGAACTAGTTTGAGTCCCGGCAATGACGCTGAACATCCTGGAATTCTGGGCAAATAACTTAATCTCCCAGTGCCTAAGAAAAAAAAATGAATGTATCCTCATGTAATGCAACTGGTGCTATGTAAAGCGCTCTGATACCCGATTCAGGTCAAGTTTGCGCGCGCTATATATAAAACTCTGTAAAAACAATAAATCATATATATTTTTTAAAGTAAGATATTAAATTCTTTACAAATAAAGAGAATTGCTTTTATACTTGTTTTTAATTTAATTTCCAAACTATATATTGTTTTTTGCCTAGCAACCTTAACTACACTCAATATTTTAACTTAACCCTTTGGCTGCGGGGGTTATTCCCCCGCTGTGCTGGGGTGTTGGGGGGATCGCACAGCGCCCCGGTGCTCATGACGAGCTCAGCGCCTCATGAGCCACGGTGCTCGTGTGCTCATGACGAGCTGAGCTCGTCACTGCCACACACGTTTCCTTAGAACGCTCAGCACAGCAGGGGAATTAGCCCCGCGTGTGAGCGTTCCAACCGCCATGACGAGCTGAGCTTGTCATGAGCACACGAGCACCGTGGCTCATGACGAGCTGAACTCATCATGAGCATGGGAGGGTTAAAGGCAATGTTACGTGCATACCTTGCTGTTTCCATAAATTGGAAACCCTCAACGTGGTCATATTCTTTCAAAATACTCCAATCAGTCAGAAAATGTATACATGAAATGTGCTATTTTTCTGTGAGTGGATCAGAACTTAAAAGTGGAGCATGATTCCATGAAGGGACTATGTATATGTGGAGGAAGATTCTAGCTCTAGATTGTTCATGTTTTGTGATATTTTCTTTAAAGTGCTGCATGGAGCATTAAAAGATTAAAAGATTAATGCATAATGATAGCCTCCAGTCTTGTAATGAAATACCAAAGGAGAACTGAAGAACTCTGCTGTCCAGGTGTGAACGTCAAAGATTCCTTCAGTCTCTGGAGGTTCTTCATTTGTCAGGATAGTTTAATTCATGCAGGAGTCAGGGCTGGTGGACATTAGGCTCGTGCACCACCCAGATGTGAAGGAATACTCCTGCTACTGAGCTATGCATGGGACACACAGCCGGTCAGACCACATACTAGTCACAAGGAAGGACTGCCTGTGATATGAGCAGGTTGAATATCACAGCAGGCTTCTCCCAGACCATTCCCCGCTGTAGGCAGTAATGACCCTGCACAGCAGGGCAGCACCGGCTCCAATCTGACATCTGAAGCCAGAAGCCCCTGGAGCCTCGTGCAGCTTGTATGTGCCATACTATCGTGGTCAATATATACCATAAATAAGTAAACACGTACAACCTTGCAAATAGGTCTTTGAAAGAAATGTACACATTGACAGGTAAAGGAAAGAATGTAAGGAGGTTAATGTTTTGTGACACTGTGTTGATACATAGTCCAATATGTGCGATAGCATATGTGACCCAAAACACACCCTGGTGGTACGTATGCAATTACAACCGAAGAAATTAGCATGGCAGCACTCTGTGAGAAATAAGAAACATTATTCCCCTTTCAGTTTTCAGGACTGCTTTACACTGTGTTAAATATTGTATCAAATCTGCTTCTTGTTCTTGGTCATCCTAGATTTGTTCCCTTTTGCTGCACCCTTTATTTTTGCTGGCTTTGGGACTCTGTGCATTTTACTCAGAATTACAACGCCTCTGCTCCCCCTTAAACATGGTCCGATTGTCACATTCCTAATTGACATATTTAACTTTGCTCTAAGATCCTCTTATATGGTACAAAGTGTACATAAATGCAACCAGTAGACCAGAGTACCTATTGTGTCCTTCACTGTAGTGGCGGTGCAAACATGGCTTCTCGACTACCCTGTGTAGTCTGACTGTAGCACTGTAAAAACTGTCATTCAACCTATCAAAATAAACCCTTTTGACAGGTCAAAACTTCCCTTTAAAATATTAATAATTCACCTCAATGTGGGCCTCATAGAACACAAGGCAGAGAGCATGGGATTTAAAAGTAGGACTTGTAGGTCCTGATTCACAGAACTAACTTAAGACAAAATCCTAAACTTACTACTTTTAGTATTCACAGAAGTTAGGATTTTGTCTTAAGACAAACTTAAGACAGACTTAAGACAGACTTAAGTTAGGATTTTGTCTTAAATTTGTCTTAAGACAAACTTAAGACAGACTTAAGGCAAAATCCTAACTTAAGTCTGTCTTTAGTTTGTCTTAAGACAAAATCCTAACTTCTGTGAATACCAAAAGTAGTAATTTTAGGATTTTGTCTTAAGTTAGTTCTGTGAATCTGGCCCGTACACATTAGGACCAGAATTATTAAAACGTCACGCAACACAGCGGAGCAAGAGAACTTGCTGAGCTGCGCTGTATGACAGGGAGAGACCAAGAACGAGCCATCTCTACTAAGATATGACACATTCCTGTCTAGCGCCAGCGCAGGCACCCTTGTATCATGATGCAAGGGAGCCTGTGCTGCAGGCAGGATTGTTTTCTGCCGGAAGAGGCACCTTCCTGCACAAAAACCATCCTCAGCGGCTTTTCCTCTTTCTATGTTTGCTGCAGAATTCAGCACACGTGGAAAGATTAAATAACGAGAAGAAATAAAGATATTTCTTCTTGTTACGCCTCTGTTGGGAAGGCATGTCATTTTGACCTATTCCCAGGTTTACTGTTCTTATAAAATCTGAAATGCTCCAAAATCAATGTTTACACTAGGCCTGGGTGGTAAATTCCGTTCCGCTCGCGGAATTTGCGGAAATTGGGTAATTTTGTGTTCTGCGAAGAACGCAAAATTGCCAAAAATTCTGCGATCCGCGGCTTCGTGGAATTGTTTCCTTGTTTCAAAATGCGTGTTCGCAAGATATTTACCCCGAGCATGCAAACAGCGTTTGTGAACAGGATAAAAGCATCGCGAATGGGTGGAACAAGCAATTCCGCGTGTCCGCAGAACATCTGCGTGCTTGCTGAGATTTTTTACCGTTACGTGGAGTTTTGCGTAGCGCAACTACGCAAATTCCACCGACCCCTAGTTTACACCCGCGCTCCACCCATGGAGCGCCTTCCTAACACCGAGCAAAGCAAGGAGTCGAATGCGCCGCTTTGCATTACTCACGATTTACAGAACCTCGCAAGGCGGCTCTGCCTGGCTTTGTAAATCTGACTTAAGCCCTTGTGTTGCCTTATGTCCCTTTGCGTGACGCAGAGGCAATGCAACAGATGGGTACATCTGGCCCTAAATGTTTACATATCCTTACAGTAATGAGCACTGTATATATTACAATCCCAATACTGTGTCTTGGGAATGGGACTTGAGAGGAAAATATTTAAACAACTTTTAATAAATTCCAATTCAATGGTGAATTTGGGTTGTCATTAAATGTTAAGAAGAAATAGCTTCTGTAATGTTACCTTTTGCCGACCTGAAGTTCCTGGAGGGAAATCTGCATATGCTTCCCTTCTTCTTCCAGCCAGTGATTATCTTTGGAGTAGGAGGGAAAATGGTGTTAAATGCCTCCAGAAGCAAACAATAGGCTGACCTGAATGAGCAGAGACGACTCTTATGAACCACACAGAGCCTGCAGGGAGGGGGCTGTGGGTGTCCTTTTTGACAATTCATTTTCCAATCCTGTTGGAGTGTCAAATCCTGCCTGGCAGGACTGCTGGGTGCGCATGTACCACTTTGGGCATACTTGAAAGGCGGAAAAAAGGATTCCAGGACAATTCTTCCATATCCACTGTCTGTGGCTGACATACCCTGTTTTTGTCCTACCAGACTTCTGTCACTGGGTTTACTGTGGGTATGAAAGGGCGAGATTTTGATCGATACCTTATATCTATTGATCCAAACCTCGATCTGGTCGACTGAACCTTTGTTGCCTGTCTGTAAGGAAAGAAAGTGCACCTATTTCCAAGTTAGTTCACCCAAGAAAGGACTCTAATCCCAAAGATCACAAACAACTTCTAGCTTTCAAAAGTTTATTGTAAAGAAATGATAAGCTGCAAATACAAGCATCTCAGAATGAGATTCACGAGATACACAGGTCCAATTACATACATGTGCTCTCGAAAAGCCCTCAGACGAGCAACGGAAATTACTAACACAAGTTCTAAGAATAATAAAGCTATCAGCATTGACGCATATCTCTCCTTCATTTAGGTTGGAGGAAAACGCAAAGGTTAGGCTGTCCCTACCCTGCTCTAGATGGTATCCCTACTTAACCAAATCCCAACCTAACAAAGGTGTCAGCAGTGAATGACCCCCAAGGGAAGTCACTCACTCTAAGTCTCTTGGTGAAAACCTATAGTTCTCCAGTCATGACCCCTCTCTGCCTACCCATCCGCTCTCTAAAGGGTCCTCAGGTCTCTGCTCTAACTCCACCCAGGGGTGCTGTCCCTAATACAAAACAGTCAACAACATTTGAGACGCCCCTTGCGGAACGCCCCTCACGTGGTGCAACTTCTGGCTTTTTCCATGATGCTTTGTCTTGGGCCTCATGCGTTAGAGTTGACCTTGCTTCTCAGACTCTTCTCCGGCCCGCTGATACCCCTTAAACATTCCGGAACCCTCCTCCATGTCTGGGCCGTCTACTGAACAGACCTCTATTCATTCATTTATAATTGGATCCCCCCTTATCCTTTGCAGACAGATATCTGTAGCCAAGAACCCAACTCTCATATACTTCTAAAAAGAAAAAGGCTTGCAACATTTCTCAGCCCAGACATGTACGTATAAATCAATGCTAAAACATTTCAGGCCTACAATATTTCTCATTATGATTATAGCATTCAACTTCTTCATTTAATTAAAGCATGTTAATACTCTTATTCTATTATTTAGTAAACATCACTATATATCATGGCCTATTTAATGCAATGACCAAAAACATTAATACAATCTATGTCGTGAAAAGAAACACCTTCCCTTTCCCTCCGGCTCTGGCCCTGAGGCCTACCGCGTTCTGCGTTTAACCACCTGCCATCTTACATTTTAACATCTTCACGACATGCAATTCAGAAATAATCACGTCTAATAAAGTCATATAATGTCACACATTTCTGTATTAGTTCCACTTCTACTTAAATCTCTACATTAGCTATACATTCAGAATATGATTGCAGATACTATTAGCACTCATGGCATTTCTCCTCATGATTTGTGCTTACTACAGATAAGTGTGATGTACTCATACATTTAAGTCAGTTTGCGCTCTCTCAGTTCCCCCCTTTGATGACCTCTCGGGGTCATCACTAACATTTAAACTGCAGTTATTGCTGGCATTCTCTGCGCTTCCAGAGCCCTCAGGCTCCTGTACTGATTATCTTGTATGGCAGCCAATCTCTGCAGCTGTTCTCTTTGGGCCCCTTCTGACCTTCTTGCTCTGTACCATTTGAATACCCTCACCAATCCCCACAATATAATCCCACAGATCAATATTATGATGATAGGCTTTAGAATATACCATACAAAGCTTTTGCCTAAGGTGGAAAACCACCCTCCAACTGTACTCATTCCGTGGCCCACCTTTTCCCAGACATTTTCTCTACTCAAGTCTTCGATCTCTTTGTGAATATTAGTTATGTTCTTAATAACTTTCTCAAGGGGCTTCGAATTGTCTGGAATGTAAGTGCAACATTCCTGGACCTTCAAAGCCTTACAGACTCCGCCCTCTTTTGCTAGTAGGACATCTAATGCAAGACGGTTTTGAAGAACCATAGCCCTTATCGATTGCATCTCTCCTTCTACCAGCATTAAGGACTGAGCAGTGCTGGCAGACAACCTGTCGACAACTGTTGCCAGTCGTCTAATTTTAACATCATTAAGGATTACTCCCAAAAGAGGGAACATAGCTCCAAAGACATCTCCAACCATTTCTGCATCTCCTACATCTCTCCTTCCCCTCGATGATGTCTTGCCCTCAATGATCACTAAGTCTTGTGCATGATATATTTTGGGGAAGACAATTGCCAAGTAACATGATCCATACCAGTTGTCAGGTAGTCTCACGTAAGCATTTTTTCCACATACAAAATACACATTTGGAATCACTTGCATTCCTTTCAGGAAATCCTTAGTGTAGTACTCTAAATTAAAAGCATGCTCACAGTCAACTTCACCCACGTATACATTTTCATAATACGTTTTGGCTCGGTGAAGACATAGCTTTCCTCTCTTCGCTTTATCTAAAGCTATTGGACCACTACTACCCTTTCTCTTGTGTGACTTCTCTTCCTCGGTCCAATCTGTTTTCCACTGTCCTGATTTTTTCAAAATCTTTTGTCTCCTGTAACGATCATCCACCTGCCCTATGAACTTCTTCTCGACTTCTGACACCTTACATGTCAGGTTATTTCTACGGGCATGTGAAGTATCTAAGGTAATCCAAGGAATGAAGAACTTGGCCAATCTGTCTTCACTCTTCCAGTAGTCCCATTTGTTCATCTGCTTATAATTTGGGACTTCTGGCAACACTGAATCATAATTAGAGAAATAGTATTCAAAACTATCTCTCTCATAAAATATACTAAGCAATAAGCTACATGTAATGCCATATGTCAGAGGGAGGTGATGGTATCTAATACCCTCGTCTACAGATGCCGGCAACTGCATGCAGACATAACAATCCTTAACCTCCATGGCATCCACGTATTCATACAAGAGTTTAGCATAAGCATTTGACCTAAAGTCTCCTTGGGACTCATCTACGTGTAACCTGCGGGCTTCTGCAGCCAATAACGCTTTCTCTTGAGTGTTTTCCCTTTTCTCACCAGCAACAGTAGGTGTAAGCGTTACTACAGAATTCGCATCAGTTACCTTTACCTCTTCTTCATGTCCCTTTACATAAGAAATTGTTACCACTAAAGCTATTAATATTATCACTCCTACTATTAGTGTACCTATTATACATTTAGCTCTTCGGTTCTGGGTGCCGGCCTCCATTTCGTCAGACAATATGGCTCTCTCTTATCTCAGCAAAAAGTTCTTTTCCTCTCGTTCCTTTACAGTCTCTTTTCAATCCTTTTGTCTTTAGAATCCACACAACTGGAGGCTGACAACCTTCTTCGCAAAAGTCCTTTAACAGTTCAAAAAGACAACCCTAGCCCTTCTCCATCAACTCAAGGGAAGTTCCCTAAAATTCTCTGCTTCCTGGGCGCTAGGTAATCTTCTTTTTCTGCTTGTTTTATTTACAAAGTTCTTTAACAGTCTACTATCAGATTTGTGGTTGCAGCTTCAATAGCATAGTTCAGTATTTCCAAACGAAGATTGTGCTCTTCATGTGCTGTTATCGTTGTACCAAAGTCGGGGAATTGCAATTCTGAAAGAAACATGTGTTTTAACTTGCTGAGGCGGGGAGGTCTAGGGAGCATGAATGTTAGTGACCCTTCTTGTTCGACACCGGGTACCAACAGTCTTATTTCCACGGTGATAATGGGCTCAGAACTGGACACCACCACCGCTCGGATCCTCCCTGTCTCTGGTTTCACAGACATTTGTCGCCAGATATGTCCACTCAGGTGTGGAGTATCTTCTGTTAGGCACACGCACTCTTCTTGACCTTCTTCGGTCCGGTGCTTCAGCGCCCTGAGCACCTTCTTCTGGGTCTGAGTCTTCTGATATCGGAGGAAGGGTTAACTCTGGAGTTGACCTCAGGCTAGAGCTCCGTCTTTGCGGCCAATTAGCTTCTCCACGTGCCCTTCTACTCCTTCTCCTTCTGGTCTGTTCTCGCTCTCTTTCAGACCTGTCAGGGTCAGACTCGTACTCCCAGCTGCTTTCTCCTTCTGTAGCGTCGTCTGTTTCGCTGTTGTACTGACCGTCCTCAGCCTGGTCAGACTCGTTCCCTGCTTCCGCTGGCACCTCTACAGCTTGGCTAGCCCCCTCTATGGCTTCTCGGTCCTCTGCTGGACGTCTATCCGAGAGAGGAGCTGTTTCTTCCAGAGGTGCTGGAACCCTTCGCGTATGTGACGCGTGGATCCAATTGGGCAGGCCTCCCACCTTCACAGCTGTGTTCGTGATCAGGATGACCTGGAAGGGTCCACGCCAACGAATATCCAAGCAGCTTCTTCTCACATGTTTTTTCACCAGGACCCAGTCCCCAGGATACAGGTCATGGCAAGGGCCCTGGCACGCTGGAACCTCGGCAGCCTGCACCTGAAGGGACACAGAACGCATGGCGTCAGACAGCCCCTTACAATAGTCCAGGATCATATCATCTGTGATATTTAACAGTGCAGTAGCTGGGACAGATGGCAGCCTCATTGCTCTCCCCATTAACACCTCATGTGGTGACAACCCTGTCCTTCTGTCTGGGGTACTGCGAAGGCTCATGAGGACCAATGGCAGGGCATCAGGCCAACTCAGAGTCGTTGAGGAACAAACTTTAGCTATTCTGGACTTGATCGTGCCATTGATCTGCTCCACAATTCCTGAGGCTTCTGGTCGGTAACTGCAATGTAACTTTTGGTCGATATTTAACGCTACACAGACCATCTTCACAAGCTCGCTGTTAAAATGTGTTCCCCTATCTGATTCCAAAAAGGCCGGCACCCCGAAGCGAGGAATGATTTCCCTGAGCAGTAACTTGGCCACTGTGAGGGTGTCGCACCTACGTGTAGGGTATGCCTCAACCCATCTGGAGAACACACAAACAACCACCAAGACATAGCGGAGGCGGTTGCACCTTTGCATTTCAATGAAATCTATCTGCATTCTATTGAATGGACCTCCAGACCTTCCTATGTGACTTAGTGCAACTGGTGTTCTTTTCCCTACGTTCAGCTGCTGGCAGGTCACACAACGCTGGCACACTGCTTCTGCTGCTATTCTAAACTTAGGATTGTACCAAGTCTGTCTAAACACTCTCAGCATAGCATCTCTCCCTAAGTGTACGGGACCATGTATGAGTCTAGCCATTGGACTCACCATCTCATTGGGCAACACTGCTCTGCCGTCTGCTGAGACCCAAAAATGGGTCTCACCCATTACACATCCTGCCTTCTCCCATGTTTCTTTTTCAGAATCAGGAGCATTTTCTTGCATGGTTGACAGTTCATCCCAAGTATCAACAGTTTCCAGTATCATGGCTAATTCAGTTCTTACATTTATTCCACCCACTTCCACCTCTGTGAAAGAGTAACCTTGTTCCGCGCAATACCGCGCAACTTCATCAGCATATCTATTGCCTTTCGAAACAAAGTCCTCATTTCTGGTATGTGCGGTGCACTTTACAACTGCGATACTTGCTGGGCATTGCAATGCCTCTAACAACAGGCGCACAAACTCTCCATTGCGAATGGGAGAGCCTGAAGAAGTCATGAACCCTCTTTGAGACCATAACTGCCCGTAATCATGAACTACCCCATACCCATACTGGCTGTCGGTGTATATGGTGACTCGAATTTGATTGCTTGCCAAGCAAGCACGTGTCAGGGCAATAATCTCGGCTACCTGAGCGGAGTGTACTCCTTCCAGGCACCCAGCTTCCACAACTCCAGTAATTGTACATACAGCATAAGCTGCTCTCAATTGCCCAACTTCGTCTCTTACACATGAGCCATCGACAAAGAAAATTTCATCTGGGTCAGTCAGTGGCTCATCCACAATGTCGGGTCTGGGTTTGGTGCATAGTTCAGTCACATCAAGACAGTCATGGTCTGTATATTCATCATCATCCTCAATATCATTTGGAAGTGGCATCAAGGTAGCAGGGTTCAAAACAGAGCATCTCTTGAGGGTCACATTCTCTGCAGCAAGAATAACTTGCTCATAGCGTGTGAGCCTGCTGTTGGTCAGATGCTGTGTTTTGGTCCTGGTCATCAACAGTTCAACAGAATGTGGCACGCACACCTCTAACGGGTGCCCCATGACGATATTTTCACATCTCTCAATGCTGACACCCGTTGCAGCAACGGATTTGAGACATCCGGGCAACGCTGCGGCTACTGGGTCTAAAGTAGCCGAGAAATAAGCAACTGGTCTACGGGCATTCCCATGGATTTGGACCAACACAGACAACGCGCAACCTTCTCTCTCACAACAGTAAAGAAAAAATTGTTTATTGTAATCAGGCATTCCCAATGCCGGAGCACGACACAGGTCCTCTCGCAACTGTAGGAACGCCATCAAACAGTCTTTGTCCCATGGTACCGGATCACTCACCTCCTTGTGCGTCAGTTTTTGCAAGGGCTTTGCTTTCAGTGAAAAATTCACGATCCACTGTCGGCAATAACCCACCATCCCTAGGAACATCCTGACCTCTCTCTGTGTTTTAGGCGCATTCATTTTCATGATCGCCTCTATCCTGTCTGGTGACACTTTTCGTTTGCCCTTCTCTATTCTGTGTCCCAAATACTGCACTTCTGTCAGGCAGTACTGCAATTTTCCCGGGGACACCTTGTGCCCATTGGCAGCTAAGTGATTTAACAAAGCAATGGAGTCTTCCCTGCAAGCTTCTTCTGTTTCTGACGCCACAAGGAGGTCGTCTATGTACTGGACCAGAACTGACTTCTGGGGCAGCACTAGACTTTCAAGATTTTTCTTCAAAAGCTGGTTAAAGATCGATGGGCTCTCTGTATACCCCTGAGGGATACGACACCATGTTAGGACGCGATTTTCCAGCTTAAATGCGAAAAGAAAATGGCTTCCTTCGTCCAGAGGGATCGAAAAGAAAGCCTGGCAAAGATCGATCACAGTGAACCACTCAGCTTGGAATGGAATCTGAAACAGTATCACTGATGGATTCGGTACCACTGGACAACATGAAACGACTATGTTATTAATCTTTCGAAGGTCCTGTACTATCCGAAATTTCCCATTTGG
Source organism: Lissotriton helveticus (assembly GCF_964261635.1). Taxonomy (NCBI): domain Eukaryota; kingdom Metazoa; phylum Chordata; class Amphibia; order Caudata; family Salamandridae; genus Lissotriton; species Lissotriton helveticus. Next base: position 1,195,576,824 of record NC_136072.1, on the reverse strand, counting down.
TTTCTGCAGACCCATAATCGGGGAGTTGCATGGACTACCCACGATTTCTTTCAGTATTCCCTGTTTAATCATGGACTCGATCACGGGTTTTATGCCTGCAATCGTTTCTGGGGTCAATTTATATTGGGGTGTTCTTGGGAACTCAGCATGCGGTTTCACTACAATTTTCACTGGGTCCACCCCTTTGACCAATCCAATCTCTTCCCCAGTGAAATCCCATACCTCTGGTGCCACTGTCTCTCTCAAGTCCCAGGGGAGCTCATCTACTGTCAAAGTAGGGTACAGCTCCACACATATTCTTGAGTTTGCAACTTTGAAATCTGCGTCATCATCATTGGTCAATACCTCCACTCCCTGAGGTGTACAGTATATAGTACAATTTAATTTACACAACAGGTCTCTTCCTAGCAGACACACAGGACTTGAATCGCAAACCACAAACTGGTGCTCATCGCTGTACTTCCCTATTTTCACCTGTACCGGTTCTGTCAATTGGCTGGTTATTCTCCTGTTTGCGACCCCTACCACCTGTATGGTCTCTCCAGACATGGGCAGGTCTGGAACTGCAGCCGATCTGATCGTGGATCTAGTGGCTCCTGTGTCCACCAGAAATGTCGTAGGGCACCCTGCTACTTCTGCTTCAACATAGGGTCCCCTCTGATCTACCTCCAAGGCTGCCCCGAGGGTGCAGTCTTCTCTTTCCACTCTCTGTCCGGTTAATGGGTCCACATAATAGCACTCTTCTCCTTCCACAAACAGGGGCATTTGTCTATAGGTCTTACCCATACTCCCTACTCGAGGAGGTTGCGGGAACTGGGCTCGGGGAGGAGCCCCCCCCCTTTGAGCACCTTTCCTTGGTATGGCGTTACCCCTCTTGTAGGCGCGCTCTGGACCTCTTCCTCCTCTATCTCTTGCTCTCCTATCTCTACATTGTAAGGGCACTCGCGTTTCCAATGCCCCACCTCGTTGCACTGGTGGCACCTAGTCGTTTTCTTCAAGGCAGCTATGTCTATTCTGGGTCTAAAGGTGGAACTCTCCTCATTGCCCTTGTTCTGACTGTACTGCTTCTTTCCTCCTGTACCTGTTCCTTGCTGCTGTTGCTGTTGTCCCCCCTTCCCTGCTGCCTGCATCTGTACCACCATCAACTTTTCCTTTAGTTTCTTAGCCTTAGAGTCTATCTCATCACAGCAGTACCTGGCATATCTCAGTATTTCGTCTAGGGGTTTAGTTTGCCAACAAATCGAGTGTTGCTGAATCATTAAACTAATATCCGGTCTCAGTCCCAGGACGAACTTGGACACAAATTGCCCTATGTCTTTTGGATCCATTACATCCAAGCCGCTATACTGTTTAAACGCCTTCAGCAATCTCTCGTAATATTCATGAACTGTCTCTTTGGGTTCCTGTCTTGTTCGGTCTATTCTGACCCAATCTATGTCTTGCATTGGCACTTTCTCTTTCAGCCAATTCATCACTCTCTCAAATTTTGCCATCACAATCTCGGACGGCCCATTAGTCTTGGCATCTCTTTCTGGCTCCGTTGTGGGCCACTCAGCGCTAACCTTGCATGCTGTCCACAGATCGCCTGGTACTACAATGTCAAACAGCGTGTTCAGATCTATCCAAAGGACCTTTGAGATTTTTACAAATCTCTCCACTTGCTTGTACCACTCCACAGGGTTCTCTCGTAACTTGGGGAAAGAAGTGGTAAAAGCAGCTAAATCTCCCCTACTCCAAGGGACATGCACATAATTCCCATTTGCAACTTCACGCAAAGGGTAAGCTTCTATTCCCTGCTGTCCTGGTGTCATACCAATCATGCTTCTCCTGCCGGTCCCTTTCTTGGACCACCTCTCTTCCCACTTATCTAGTGCCCTCCATGTCCTTATTCCAGTAATCAGTTCCCTTATGTGTGTTTTCAGCCCAATCGTTCTCCTCTCATCTAGGTCTCGATCTGAGTATTGTAGCCTGTGGTTACCCTGTAATGCTTTGGTTCTTGACAAGTCCACCATATATTTGCCTGCTAGTTCGACTAACTTCTCATGGACTGCTCTCGCTTTTCGAGTAATGTCCTTTGCCATATACAGTATTTCATCCTGTTCATACATTTCCATTCTTTCTAAAGGCAGGGTACCATCTACCATGTCATCCAGGTCTGACCTTAAACTGGAGACATCGAGTCTCTTGGCTTTTATCTCAGCTCGCAATATGTCTTTCGAAGGGGGCTCACTGGTCTCCCTCCCATCCCAACTTCGAGCTCTGCGTTTGGGCTCGGGAGAGTTAATGGGTGGTCTCCCTCGCTCCCATCTCTCCAGGTCCCATGCTCGGCCATCCGATCTAGGAAGGTGATGGAACACGGGCCTGTTACCCCCACTCTCTCTCTGCCCACTCTCTTCTTCTTCTCTCCTCTCACCGCACACCTCTCTGTTAATTTCCCTCTGTTCGCTACTCTCTCTTTGCCTCGTATTGCTCAGTACCCGATACGATCCTTCCTGGTTCCCCATATTCCCTGGGCTGCGCTCATTGCCGTCATCACAGGGACTATGGTGCGACCTCTCACAACTCCCATTCAGTTCTCTGGTGCCGGGCACACAGTGTGGACATTTAAAGCTGTTTCTGTACTCTTGCGCTCTCCTCTCCCCTTCACTGAGTATTGGGTGCGCCACCCCTTCACTCCCGGGGCCCCCGTTTTCCAGGTCTGTTCTACCTCCACTCCGGGCCCAATGGGTGACTCCCCTACTCCCTCTACAGTCCCACTCCGGGCTACTCTCCCCAGCCCCGCAGTGAGTCCGTGCTCTGCTGTCCTGACTTTCCCTTTCTGCTTCCGCAGCATTGATGCTCTTTTGAGCCTTCACTGCCTCATCCCACTGCTTCATGTACTCATTTAGCTCTTGAAAGGATTTTCGTCCAGATCCCCTCAGATCTACTGGCCATCTAGGGCCCCCAGGATCTCCTCCTGGGTCCCCTGCTGTGTGCATCGGTGTACTCCATTCTCTGGGTATCGGCATCTGACTTGGGGAATTAATCGTATCGTTCCTCCTTGCCTTCTCTGCTCTTTCTCTGTCCTTCCGTACCCGTTCTTCCCCTCTTGCTCTCTCCTGGTCATATATCGATATTATAGGACCTATGGTGACAGGTACCTGTAGTGCATCTGGTAATGGGTAGGATGTGGCGCTTTCCGTTTCCGGCGCTCTTTGTACCACAAACCTCCCGACTACCTGTTGCACATGACTAGGCTGGGACAGCTCTTTCTTTGGCTCAGGATCCCACTCTGAACTGGGAAGCGGTCTATGCTCTCCTGCATTGCCCCCCTTTTCTCCTTCAGTATTCTCGACCTCTCCCCCTGCTCTATTATACGGGGGTGGCCTGTCTGTCAATAATCTGTTTATCAGGCTATCCTCTGTTTCGCTCTCCTCATCTTCTTCTAGGGGGCTTTTATTTACTGGCGCCTCTAACACTGGGTACAGTTTATTTACTTCCATGTTATGCACTCTCCATCTTTTAGCATCCGCATCCCACCTGGCATCCTGTACTGCCCTTACCGATCGTTTCACCCTTTCTTGTCGTCTGTTCATATTCTTTTCATGCGCTGCCCTAAGCCATGCATCAAGAGCTTCAAACTGGGTTGGTCTAGGCAAGGGTCTCATTGAGGTCATGACTGATTTTAATCGATGTAACACCTCTAATCTGAACGTCCCGTACTTCGGGAACGTCAGTTCCTCATTTCCTTCAGTAATCTTACTCCACTCTGATATCCAAAGGATCGTATGCAACCCAACATTTACTGCCATGTAACGAGCTGGCGTACCCTCCGGCGGGGCTTCTTCCCCTTCATACGATCCCCGCTTCTCTTTTTTAAACACCGCTTTCAGCCATTTAAAACACTTCATAATTATGCGCACAAAATCCAGCCTCGCTACTCTGTTTACTTCCTGATGACAATCCACCAATCCTGTCGCGGCTTTGCTAGCTTGGCCTATCACAGCGCGGTCTTTCTCCGGTCGGCCAATCACTGCGCGACACCACCTGACGTCACTTTTCTCCGCTTCGCAGCAGCACCCCTCCTTTCTCAACTCGTCTCCCGGTTATGCATGCGTCCCATTCATACACCGAAAAATGACTACTTCCGACCAAGCGGTCACTTCTCTCGACTGTACGTCCACAGTCTATCTGTAATTGTCAACACAACTGACGAGATGTCTATCGTCTCTCTGATAGGTTGCTTACACACACAGTAACTTCCGACCAGCGTCCGTTACTCACGCACTCACTCTTACGTTCCCCCTATCTCGGTCTCTCGGGTGATCAATGGTACCTCATGACCCCCTTCACACTAGTTGACAATTACTCTGGGTGTCCGATACACCCGAACCACTTAAGCTCTCCTTGAACTTAAGATTTCCACCGGTTGCGCGCGCTCACAACCTGTTCCACAATCACTCTACAGACATTCAACTCCGCCAGACATTACAACATAGATACAATACAAAACACCGCAATCTAACACGCATAACCCTTTATACTCACTCTCAACCGATACTGCTGCTTTTTCTGTCTCACGTCATCCGGATCTTCTCCAGCGGGCTGTTCTTCCGATCATCGATCTCTAGGGGCCTTGGGGTAAGCTAACCTGGCCTAGGTCACCGTCCTCAAGAAGGCAACCATCCTCTATAGCTACCAACTGAAAGGGCGAGATTTTGATCGATACCTTATATCTATTGATCCAAACCTCGATCTGGTCGACTGAACCTTTGTTGCCTGTCTGTAAGGAAAGAAAGTGCACCTATTTCCAAGTTAGTTCACCCAAGAAAGGACTCTAATCCCAAAGATCACAAACAACTTCTAGCTTTCAAAAGTTTATTGTAAAGAAATGATAAGCTGCAAATACAAGCATCTCAGAATGAGATTCACGAGATACACAGGTCCAATTACATACATGTGCTCTCGAAAAGCCCTCAGACGAGCAACAGAAATCACTAACACAAGTTCTAAGAATAATAAAGCTATCAGCATAGACGCATATCTCTCCTTCATTTAGGTTGGAGGAAAACGCAAAGGTTAGGCTGTCCCTACCCTGCTCTAGATGGTATCCCTACTTAACCAAAGCCCAACCTAACAAAGGTGTCAGCAGTGAATGACCCCCAAGGGAAGTCACTCACTCTAAGTCTCTTGGTGAAAACCTATAGTTCTCCAGTCATGACCCCTCTCTGCCTACCCATCCGCTCTCTAAAGGGTCCTCAGGTCTCTGCTCTAACTCCACCCAGGGGTGCTGTCCCTAATACAAAACAGTCAACAACATTTGAGACGCCCCTTGCGGAACGCCCCTCACGTGGTGCAACTTCTGGCTTTTTCCATGATGCTTTGTCTTGGGCCTCATGCGTTAGAGTTGACCTTGCTTCTCAGACTCTTCTCCGGCCCGCTGATACCCCTTAAACATTCCGGAACCCTCCTCCATGTCTGGGCCGTCTACTGAACAGACCTCTATTCATTCATTTATAATTGGATCCCCCCTTATCCTTTGCAGACAGATATCTGTAGCCAAGAACCCAACTCTCATATACTTCTAAAAAGAAAAAGGCTTGCAACATTTCTCAGCCCAGACATGTACGTATAAATCAATGCTAAAACATTTCAGGCCTACAATATTTCTCATTATGATTATAGCATTCAACTTCTTCATTTAATTAAAGCATGTTAATACTCTTATTCTATTATTTAGTAAACATCACTATATATCATGGCCTATTTAATGCAATGACCAAAAACATTAATACAATCTATGTCGTGAAAAGAAACACCTTCCCTTTCCCTCCGGCTCTGGCCCTGAGGCCTACCGCGTTCTGCGTTTAACCACCTGCCATCTTACATTTTAACATCTTCACGACATGCAATTCAGAAATAATCACGTCTAATAAAGTCATATAATGTCACACATTTCTGTATTAGTTCCACTTCTACTTAAATCTCTACATTAGCTATACATTCAGAATATGATTGCAGATACTATTAGCACTCATGGCATTTCTCCTCATGATTTGTGCTTACTACAGATAAGTGTGATGTACTCATACATTTAAGTCAGTTTGCGCTCTCTCAGGTACATGGGCTGATTCAAACTGTATTTTGATACTAGATGTGAGTGGATGCTAGAATTACTGTAGTGCACAATGCACACACATCCAGCCTTCGGCCCCAAGTCTAGAGAGGTTGAAGACTTTCACCATAATGAAATGCCCTAAGTGGGTAAAGTTACCCCAAGATGGTTTACACCAGTGTTTAGGGTGGGCTCAGCAGTCAGTCACGAACACTATATTGTGCAAGTCATAAACGTGGGATCACAGGCACTTACTACATTACACTGCTGGACCTTAGTAAGAACAGAAGAAAACTGGACACGTTGTCTGTGACCTGAGAGGTACCCTGAGCTACTGGATCTGATCTGTAATGTACCTAAGACAAAGAAATGGACTCCAAGATTCCTAAGTCTGACCTACTGGTCAAGCTACAAGGATACACCAATCTGCAAGAGGCCTTTCTTGCAGATGCCCAGCTGACCGGGGGCAACTGAACCTGGACTGGACCCTGCTTTTGGCACCTACCTACCACCCTGTGAGTCTGTAAGTGCCTCCTCTGAGGTTCTGGGGGCCTTTAGAATATTACTCCTGTGAGATGGTAAGTGCCTCCACTGAGGTCCCTTGGGGCCTTTAGAAGTGTGCTCCTGTGAGTCTAAAGTGCCTCCTCTGATGTTCTGGGCGCCTCTAGAAGTGTGGTCCTGTGAGTCTAAAGTGCCTCCTACGATGTTCTGGGAGCCTTTAGAATATCTACTCCTGTTAGTCTGTAAGTGTCTCCCCTGTGGTCCTGGGGGGCCTTTAGCAGTGTACTCCTGTGAGTTTGTAAGTGCCTGCCCTGAGTTCTAGTGGGTCTTTAGAAGTGCATTCCTGTGTTGAATTAAGACTTAAAGGACTAAAGTCTGAAGGTAAAATCTTTGACCAAGAAAAATCGGGTTGGTGTGTCCAACTCGCCCTCCATTGAAGTCAGCATCAAATTGCGAATTTATCCCTCGAATTTTCTATATTGCTTTGGGATTTTCATTCTTTTGCATTTTCACTTCATTACTGTTTGGTCCTGCATAAATACTTTACACATTGCCCTGCCATAGCTACTAGGGGGGTCAGCTCATATTAACTGAGCGACTTTAAGTGTTGTGATTATTCTTTTAAGTGCATAGTCACCCACCCAAATTAATAACCCTACCCAATTGGTAATACAAATTATTGCAGTTATAAATGACTTTGCAAATGAGAAAAAAAGATCCGCATTCGCCATGGTTTTAGAAACACAGCGTAAGGGTGAGGCAGGAATTGCAGCCAACCAATCGCTAATGAAAAGCAAAAATAAATGTTGTTATGATGCTTTAAGAGCAAATGCTTATTCTTAAGACAACAGCAACAAACTTTATATCTGTCATTGTTAGTTGTGTTAAAATTACACATACCTATCATTACATTATTTTTTTATATACCAAGGGTAAAAGTCACTAGTGCCAACTGTGACTGGATTCCTGTGATGCCTTCAACATGGAGTGGGGAGATCTTCTTCTCCTCCCAGGGCATGAGTCAAGGCGGCTGGGGGAACCACCCCCATTTGTTAACATAGGTATGTGTGCCCGGCATACATTTCTGATAAAGAGTAGAGAGTTCGATATAATAACCATTTGCTAAAAGACAACATCCTTCGCCAATTCGCCCCTCTCAATGTGCTAAAGTTGAGTTTATTAATAGTAGACCAAATATGAGATGACATCTCTAAATGTTCATAATCCGACCATTTTTTAATGGCCTTTGGCTCGAGATCCACTCCATTGATTGAGTCTAGGTATTTTTTCTAGGCGCCTGGCTTTTTATCCAATGCCCTCACTAGTAGTTCATCGACCAACTGGCTCCGTGTAAGCAAATGAGAAACATCTATTCCTGCAAAAAATGTATACAGTGTACTATATGAACTTAGTAAAATAAAATCATTAAAAATCAATTGCGACATTTCAGCTACAGTCACCCATTTCCCTTTTCTCAAGAAATCCATAACTTTTACGAATTCGACCGCTGCCCATTTTGACGCAAGATTTAATGATTGTTTAACCTCAGCCAGAGGCAGGATCCCTTCTAACAATGTAGCTGAATTAATTACAGGAATACAATACCTTTTGAACAAAGCCTGTAGTTTTTTTTTAAAACCGTGAAGGCACTTATAACGAACAAGTTTCGGGGACCTAAAAATCAACAAGGGAGAATGTTTTCGCTGTATGAATTTTCCATTAGCCAATTGGTGTCATATTATGTTGAGTTGTTTCCCTTACATCTTTTTGGGTTCGTTATCCTCCGCACTCCCCCAGTCTCACAATCATTACCTCCTCATTGACCTTTTGATAGCCTTTGCTTTCCATCATATTACATCTAATTGGAAACACGCTACTAATGTCTCCTCCCGTTCATGGTGGAATGCAGTATGTTTCCATCACAGACTAGACACTAATTTTGTTTCACCTGTTTCCCTAGCAATTAAACGAGATCTCCTTTGGCTTCCTTTAGTGAATTACCTTTCCTCATCTGCCCCTTCAACCGTCACCCATGATGTTCGTTCTATTGAGGTACGCAAACCACCTTAATTTCTCTTGCTATTAATTGCTTTCTGTAGCTTATTATGCTTGCTTTGTCGCTTCAGTACTTGATTTCAGATGTAAACATAATTTTATCTCCTTACATTGTTATATGACATTCCCCCCTCTCTCCCATGATTGTATAATTTGATGGTTTATCATATTGTCTGTTTTTCTTCATTCTTGCTTCCTTATGTTTTTATTTACTGTTCAATAAAATCAAACTTAAAAAAATATTATGTTGAGTTGTCCCAAAATTCATAAGTTTTGGGTAGATCTATTTAGTTATCGGGAGTATGAATGTGACATCCAATTGGCTGTGAATGACAAATTAATTCTTTTTGGGTTCGATCCTGATCTTCCTTTTATGGATCCAATGATAAAATTCTTATATATAGCAATGGCAGGAGCTAGGTCGCTTCTATTGCAAAAATGGCGAACAGATTTGATTTCCTCGGTTTTGGAATGGGGCCATAAGATGAAAATAGTTAAGAAAAGTGAAAGTATTTTTGCATTATGGGTGGGAGGTACTAAGAAATTCAACAAGGTATGGGGTATTTATTTTGATTAAAACAGGGTTGGGAGACTGTTTTTATGATGTTTAAGTAGGTAGGGTTGTGGTCTTGGACATTATTATTGTGTAAATGCATTTATTTATCCTCGCTGTGAGTATTATTAATGTATTATGAATTCTCTGTGTATTTGCCCTAAGGGAGATATTTTAATGGTTTAATGATGCATTGATCTTATGTTTATGTTAAAAATGTCTGCCTTCAATAAAAATGTTATAAAAAAAATGTCTGTGTGCCCGGGAAGCAAGAGAACGCACCCTCTACCGCATGTCGTTCCAGTGCTTGTGAATGTCCTCTTGTAAACGCTTGTGTTGGACACAGCATTATCCACTCTTCTGTCCTGTTTGCCTTCTCTGACTCACTGTTGTTGTCTGACCAGGGCTCCTAATATCTGTGGCTCAACCCTCACTATTTCATACACCATAACTCTTCATTCACTTACTAAAATTTTAGGGACTCTTCTCCCACTCATTTTTAAAAGATACTTAAAAACTTAAACACTTAGTGCCCGATTCACAGAACTAACTGAAGACAAAATCCTAAACGTACTACTTTTGGTATTCACAGAAGTTAGGATTTTGTCTTAAGACAGATTTAAGACAGACTTAAGTTAGGAATCAGTCTTAAGGAGAGGTGTGGCTCACCGGTTAGAGGCGGCAGACCTGTAAGCAGAGAATGGCCCGGGACAAGGGTTCAATTCCTGACGCGGCAGGGTCTTGGACCAGGGTCAACGGACTTTATAATTCTCGCCTCAGTGCCTACTCTAACCAGGGAACACACTCGGTAACTCTGGGCATTAAGCTTGCCTCATCTGTACAACGGCCCCCCACAGACGCCGGGGATGCCTGGTTTCACCTTGGAGATACCCAGAAAGGGACCATCTCACAAGGAAAACCAGGACGGGTTCCCCAGCGGTCTACAGCGCCAGGACACTCGGGTAGAGTAACAGTGCGCTTTACAAGTATCCCACAAGTCTGCCTTAAGTTTGTCTTAGGACAAACTTAAGACAAAATCCTAACTTCTGTGAATACCAAAAGTAGTAAGTTTAGTATTTTGTCTTAAGTTTGTTCTGTGAATCGGGCCCTTAGAAAACCTGCAGAGTTTGGGAGCCCTGTTGCTGTTGTTGCTGTTCTTTCTCCTAGGGCGAGTGAAGAGAAAGAAAACGGTAGTCTGGAGGGAATCTTTACATTGTGAGGACCAGGTGATTTTAATTTTAATTAGCCAGGGCGGTGATCTCTTCATGTTAAGGAAAATTTGCAGTTTATATAACTCAAAAATAAAACCTAGGCATATATTTATTTAAATATCAATGCAAATGTTATTAATGTATTTTAAATGTAGAACAAAAACATGCTTCAGTGCTAATAATTTAATTTTGAATTAAACTGTTAATAAATGTCGATGTATTAAATTAAATTCCAATTATTTTTCTGAAGTTTAAATTCTCACCTAAAGAAATAAAATATGCATGAATGATTATTACAAGTGATGTACAGAATTAATGAACATTAATGTAGTTATATTTTAATAAAACATGATTGATACATTCATTTTTAAATTCAAAATAGGGTATTAAACAGTTTAGAATGAAATAATAAAAATGCACCATTTATATATATTTTTAAGATTACATTATTGCTGCTTATGTGTGTAACTATTTTTAATTATTTTATTCAATTTAATATTATTTTCTATGGGGTGTTAATTAGTTTCCTACCTTCATATTTTCTATGGAAAGGTTTTGCAGTACCAGTGGTTGGCCATGGGTGTTTTGATGCACTTGATGATGCTTTTTTGTTTGTTTTTTTATTATAATTTACTCTTTGATTTTGGGAATAGCCAAAAGCAGGAAACGTATTCAAAAGTTTTAATTACTCAGAAGTGTCTATTACCTTTGCAAATCAGAACCAGACACTGCAGACGTGTCTGATTACTAAGTTTATCCTGTCAAACCTTTCAAGACTTTTGATCCAGTTTTCTGCTATGTAGACAGTCCCTTCGAAGGAGTACGGTGGGGTTGTGTAATTCTGGTTAGTCCAGCAGTCTGGGGTGAGTAGCTCCACTCTAAAGATTACTCATTTCAGATTGATTGAACCCACAGGAGGGTATAAATATCAATATTTATTATACACAGACAGAGGACAAGGCTACACTTTTTGTGGCAGAGAATTGAGACCAAGGAAGAAACAGAGTATAACCCAAGCACCAGTGAACTGGTTGTACATATTGTACTAGCTGCAGCTTGTTGACACAAATCTTGCTTCTTTTAGCAACATTTTTAATCACACAGCCATTTTTGTCTTTATTATCCCCACAACAAAATCTCCTGCAGATACGTACCTGCATTCAATGGAACAATTTCTCAAAGAATTGGGGTGGGCCACTAGTCTTTTTGCTGTGCTGTCCTATGCCAATTTGGAAGGAGAGGAATGCCCCATAATTACAAGATACGGTGCGTTTCTGTCCTTTCAGCCGAAGCACAATTAGCAGCCGCACACCAGCGCAGGCACCCATGCACTATAGTGCAAGGGTGTCTCTGGTGGTGGCACAATTGGTTTCATGCAGGAAGTGTCACCTTCCTGCGAAAAACAATCACAAGAATCGTTTTCCTCTTTCTAGGCGTGCTGCTCGCAGACATAATAATTCAGGTCGCAAACAATTGAGCAGTTACCAACCCCTCAAATGTTGCAGTAACTGAGTCACAATGAGGAATAGGTTCTCTTAGCAGGAGCAGTGGGCGATTTTTCCAAATGGCAAATATTTATTTTTGTTCCAGCAGCACCGGTTTTCCGTTTCTGGGTGCAACCCCAGAGATGTGATCTGCAGGTCCTAGCAGGCCACCAGTCCTGTGTTTGTAGCCAAATAATGTTCATTAGAGAGGATGACTTAGGTCACTTTGCAAAACAGATGCTGTTCGTGAAAAGTTGGTGTGTGAGACCAGTTTTCTTGCTAGTACTCCTGGCTCTTAGTTTGCACAGATGTTTGCGGAAAACGTTCAGTGTATAGTTCAACTGGGCTACGGAAGCCTTTATTCCAAGAAAGCGGATGCCTGTATCATGGGCCACAGAAAAAGCACCATGACTTCTCTCCATAGCTGCACCAATCCAGTTGAGCTCATGAACATGTCCAGGAGAGTTAAAAACAAGGGAACTTTTTTACAAGAAAGTGAAAGTATTTCTCCTTGTTGGGTCTCCTTTCGCCACCTCTGGAGCGGTGTAGGATTCTGACGCATCACTAGGGGGCCTATTACCAAGCAATAGCGATAATTATCGCTATTGCTTGGTTAGAGATAAAATGTTACCGCTAAGCTGCGGCGATTTTTATCGCAGATAAACCTTGGTATTACCAAGGTTTATCGCAAATGCAATAAAAAACGGCCGCAATGCATGAATATCGCTGAAAAGTCAGTGATATTCATGCATTACAGAGCTAATGCTCTTAGCCATGTTATCCACCTCCCATTGGATAACATGGCCAAGAACTGCTCAGGGCAGGTGTTAGCCTTTGGAGATATTCGCGCTTAGCGCGAATATCTCCAAAAGTTGGTAATAGGAGATAGCGATGTTAGCGACTGTTTCCAGTCGCTAACATCTTGGCACGCCCACTTTGCATATCATTAGTGATAAATATCACTGACATGCAAAGTGGGGCTCAAGATGGTCGCTATCTCCTACTAGCTGTTGCTGACTGGTGTTAGCGACAGCTAGGTAATAGGGAGATAATTTTATCTCCGCTTTCTTGGCTTTTAAAGACAAAAAAGCGGAGATAAACCCCCTTGATAATATGCCCCTTGGTTTATATAATGTAGTAAATGTGGGAATGCGGCAGAATCAGTGGGAGTTGAGTGGGAACAGCCACAGCAACTCCCTTGGAACGCCCCTTTCCCGCAAAGGGCTGAGTGAAGAGGAGCTGTGTTTACATGGGCACGCAGGGTGGCTTTACATGGCCTTGTAAATATGGAGTATCACACTGCGACCATGGTGCATCAAGAAAAGTGATGCACTGGCAGCGCAAGGGGCTTGTAAATATGCCCTAAAATAGGTCTGCTCAGGAAAAGCCACCAAGATAGTCCTGTTGTGTCTAAGGCTCAAAAAACTGTAGTCAGGTTGATCAATGCACTTTACTATGAAAAAGTTAGATAATATACGAGCATACTCTCATAGTTTCATTACGACCATCACAAATAGGAGATTCAAAAATTACAAAAAGTAAACTTTTGAGAGCATAGTGAAACATAACGGTGTAGGTAACTCAGGACTTTAAACTCATACGTGCATTGATTTTAAATGTGTTGAGTGCTTTAGTTGTTAGGACCAACTATACTCTAAACTTATAGACATTTTGAGGTGTTAACGTCTTACCACAGAGAGTGGAGGATTTATTTAGATCTGACTATGATGCTGTCATATTAATTTCCCAATTTCGTGTGAGATTGTCCCGGCTCTGTTTAGCGTGGAAAAAACAAATTCTCACACAGTGTGGTCAATTAATCTGTTTCCCTGTATTTTTTGCTTGGTGAATAGAGTGAGTGTTTTCTTGAAAATGGTTTAAAGTGTTTGACCCAGGCAGCCCTGTGATACTGAAGGTGGACACCCGCTTGCTGTTCGCTCACATGTTTACGGCTCCCTGTTTGCCGAGGCATCAGGGGAACCCTTGGTCCACTGGCCACTGTTTCAGAGGTGTCAAAGAAACTGCTTTCTTGTCTTCCTCCCTGGAGATGAGGTCTCTGAGTAGGACGTAGGCGGTGGATGGGAGAGCCTGGGGTGTGATAAGGTCTACAATGGCATCGGTGAATGGGGTTCATGACCCGGGGGGGCCTGTAGACGAGGGTGCCGCGGAGGGTGGTGTTGGTCCGGATCTCTCGGATATTCATACACATGGAATCTTTGCCCCTGGGAGGTCTAAATATTGACTGAAGACAATATGTTCCTGAAGTTGTAATTTGTTCATCATGACTCTGCCGGGGTGGAGTAAGTTAGACATATATAGTTTGCCAGGATCTGCAAATGTTTTTTACAAGGGGGGGTTATGGTACCATGTACTACTGAGAGCCAGCAACAGCTGCCTTTGAAAGTCAGGCATAAACTATACTTGCAATGGCGCCAAGGGGCAAGGAAGGATTTGCTTGTTGCAAGGGCCTGGATTTGATCCTGGAGGTAGAGTAGATGGTTTAGTCTTGGTTGCCATTATTCTGACTTTTTCAGAATCTTGAATTTCCCCACAGTGGACTGCGGCAGGAGTGGAGGGGTGCGCGGAAAGAAAGAGGGGGCGGTGTTATTGGCCAGGGAGTCTTGACTGTTGCTCCTTTTGCACTTGTAGTAATCCAGGACTTCAAGTTTGAGGCTTCCTAAATCCTTGAGTGTGATTTGCCAAGTAAGGCTTTTTGTTCTGTTCGTGCCTTCAGGGTAGCTTCTTCTACGTCTTTTTCAGCAGAGTAGTGTCTCCTCCTGTGACATAGTCTTGCCAGGCCCTACAACTTTTCCTTGCTGCATGTGCACTCTCGGTTTTGTTGCAGCTCAGCCAGCTCATCATTTCTGCCTTTAGGAGTATATGTAGAAGAACTGCTGCTAACTAACGCTAACGCTAATTAGCTGCAGTTTTCTTAATGCGGTCTATCACCAAAAACTATCACCCTGTTAGCGATGTATTTATAATACATCGCTACATGGCAATAGTTTTCAGGTAGCCGCGGTGAAAACTGCCGATAACACTAGCAAGGCGATACAAAACTGTCGAGCAAAAACTGTCAAAAGGCCCGGACTGGAGATTATCCTACGATGTCACGCCTAAGTCAGTTTATAAAGCTGCCCTATCGAAAATTCATAAACTTAAACGCACTACCATGAGAGAATATTGTAATAATAAAATCCACTCTACAGGTAATTCGGCTAAATCCCTCTTTAAAATTGTACAAGATTTCACCAAGCCTCCCCTTACCATTAGTGTAGTCCCCCCTACCTCAAACTTGTGCAAAGGGCTATCCAATTTTTTTCAGGATAAAATTCATGATATCTATTCCACCTTTGCCCCCCCACAACATACTCCAGATCTTGCTGCTGGGTTGGTCAGCAATGGCGATTTGACCACTTTCCGCCCTATCTCTCCTGATGCCTCACTTCAAAAACCTTTAATGTGTAAATCCGGTTCCCCCAACGACCCCCTCAGTTTTTCGAACTCCTGGCACCCCTTATCAATACCTCACTGAACCAGATCTGGAACGATTATTTGTGCTCTGGCACCTTCCCCGCCGTGTGGAAGCAGGCTCTTCTGGTGTCGATACTCAAAAAACCTGATGCCGACCATACTGTTTTAAAAAATTATAGACCTGTTTCACTCTTGTTGGCTCCGGCTAAAATTCTTGAAAAAATAGTTCAGGAACAACTTTCCAACCATTTCCATGTCTCTCAGTCTGGCTTCAGATCCAGCTACAGTACCGAGACAGCCCTTATCAAAATCTCCGAGAGCATCCGTGAGAGCGTTGATTCGGGCAAAGCAGCAATGCTAGTGCTTCTCGACCTCTCCGGCGTGTTTGACACGGTTTCCCATCCTATCCTTCTGGATAGATTAAGCAACATGGGTATTCAGGGCACACCCCTGTCCGGGATCCGGTCCTATCTGGGAACCAGGACTCAACAAGTTTTTCTCCATCATTTCGTCTCCGCAGGGTCTCAGAAGGCTCTGCCTTGATTCCTCTCCTTTGTAACGTCTACCTATCACACCCTGTGGCGCTGGTCGTATCGTGTAGGGTGAGGGTGATCTCTAATGCTGACGACACCCAACTTGTGTTTTCCTTTGATGAACATTCCAAAGCAGCATTCTCTAACTTTAGACACTGCCTGAGTAACATCTCAGCGTGGATGTCACTTAACACTCTTAAGATTAATTCGGACAAAACGAGGTAATCTTCTTCCATCAAAAAATCCCACCTCCCCCAATGTGTTGGTGGCCACCTGAGATGAAGCCACCTCCCAAGCCAGCTGACTCAGTAAGGAACCTCGGCTTCCAGTTTGATAATGAATTTTCCTGCAAAACTCACATTAGACAGGTGTCCTCCTCTTGCTTTGGGAAGCTCCACATATTGCGTAAATTCCTCCACTTCCTCCCCCTGGAGTCCCGTCAGACGGTAATCCATGCTTTAATTACTTCCCATCTGGATTACGCCAACAGTCGTTACCTGGGGGCGACTGCCTATTTGATTAGGCGCCTACAGATTGTACAAAATGCTGCAGCCAGAGTGATCTGTAAAATCCCTTTTCGTCATTCGATCACCCCCATTTGAGGAAGCTCCACTGGTTACCGGTGATTAAACCTATCGAATTCAAGGCGCTCCTTACGGCTTTCAGAGCTTTTTGAGGGCCATGGCCCTGCATTCCTTAGAGCAAGACTCAAGCATTATCAACACAACCGGACCCTCAGATCTAACCATCTTCGTCTCCTTGCTACCCCCTGTTTTCACAGGTCTAGAACGAGCGGCAGAGCTTTTGCTGTTACCTCCAAAATCAGGAACGCCTTGCCACTCTCCCTCCGCTCCTCTGAGTTAGAACGCATCTTTCATCCACCATCTGCATTAGCACCGGGATGCCCCCATTGGGGGTAGCTGTGTGGTAAATAATAAATATTTCGATCCCATTGCACTTACTACTTTTGGTATTCACAGAATGCACTTACTACTTTTGGTATTTACAGAATGGATTTACGACTACTAACTTTACGTCCGCATTCGGGCCGGAGATTATGACCCGGAGGCGGAGCTTCAGGCCTGGAGGCGGAGCTTCCGTCTGAGGGGCAGAGCTTCCGGACTAGCGTCGGAGCTTCCGGCCCAGAGGTGGAGTTTTCAACCATGGCTAAATCGCCGCCACCGACCGAAATCCCGATCTCTGGGCCGGAAGCTCCACCTCCCGGCCGGAAGCTGCGCCTCCCGGCCGGACGCTCTGCCTCCCAGCCGGAAGCTCCGCCTCCGGGCCAGAATCTCCGCCCCGAGTGCGGACGTGAAGTTAGTAGTCGTAAATCCATTCTGTGAATACCAAAAGAAGTAAGTGCATTCTGTGAATACTAAAAGTGGTAAGTGCATTCTGTGAATACCAAAAGTAGTAAGTTTAGCATTTTGTCTTAAGTTAATTCTGTGAATCGGGCCCACAGTGCTTAATTTGTAAATTATTAAGTACCAGGGCTCTGACCAGGAGGCCACTACAGCTTGCACCACCCATCGCCCTTGTCATCGCTGCCAAAACAACTACTAACCATCTCTCTTGCATGTAAATGCGACAGTTCAGATAATTCCAGGTTTCCAAAGCTAAAGGGATGGCTGGGGAGGCAGGTATGAGCAATTTTAATGTATATTGTATTCCTAAACTACCGTTGTTCTGCTTATCTCTAAATTAGATGAGTAGCGCCACCATGTAGTAAACTGTTCTAAGTATAGTGTTGACAATTAAGTGCCGGTGCTGAGCACCGGAAAGCACTGTCTCAAACTAGGGACAGAATACGTATTAATATAAAGGATGTTCGTCATGACAAGGTGGGCTTTTACACCACGCTGCCATTATGACCATCCATTACAACGCAAGTCGTTACAACGACTTGCGCTGTAGGCGCTGGATTTTGGAATAGTATGATTTACTATTCCAACTCCAGCCTATGCAACAGTAGGGAAATTGTTGGAATAGTAAATCTACTATTCCTTAGCATCTAGCGCCATCTAGCGCAAGTCATTGTAACTACTTGCGTTGTGATGGCAGTGTCGTAATGGCAACGCGGTGTAAAGCCCGCGTTATCATGGCTGTCTCCCAATAGAAATCATTATTTGAAAGGGACACCCACAACACGTTGCTTCCAAATAGCGATAACCGATCTATTTCTAAATTTATGTTACTTTCAGTAAGAAGTTACTCACTCGAGCGGTGAGTTTGGCACAGTGCTGTAAGCATTGTTTGAGTTGGAAACTCTAAATGGGAGATTATACCATTGGGAAAATGCTTTGCACATCTGGCCCATCCCCCTTACATTGTAAGGAGGGCCTAAGAGAAATCCTCTCTGATCCCAGTTTAGCGCCGCTTTCCATAATAACCATCTAGATTTTCATTCATTCTCCTTGTCTTGTAGCAGCTCCATTACTTAATAAAATGTTCCTGTGAGGTCCTTTTGATGAGCATTTAATGCAATATTTCAAAACCTTTTTTTTCCAGTTTCTTTGGAATTTAGGCACCATATTCAATAACAAACACAACCACTGAAACAAATGAAGCCATTCATTTGAGACAGCAAGACATTCTATTTTTACAGATAATCAGAGGGCCTATTTGAAAGGCATCAATGAAATCTCATTATTAATTCACAAGCATTCTCTCTCACATCTGCAACAAATCCCTGGGCGCCCAGGCTGACACAGCACTGAATATCATTCCATTAAAACACAGCAATTAAGCAACTTTCAACTCGGATAATCATGAACATGTACTTCATTTATCACCACTAAACTCTCCCTGCTTCAGAGTGACAATCGGTTCATTAGTGCAGCAGCTAAGAACAGTAATTCAGCAAGTGAGGCCTTTCTCTTCTGGGGCAGAGACATGCCCTGCCAGGCGCCAGATGCTATTCCCAGTTCTATACATTCAGCTGCACCCTAAGGGGAGGAGCCAGACCGCAGCAAGGTTCTCCTACTGGAAGCGGCAGCAGCAGTCGGCGCCGCGATGTCAAATAGGGCGGGGGCTCCATTCCTGATCTGTCACCAGGTGAGGTGAGGTCCATTTCTCAGAAGACACAGGATCTAAACAGTATCCTGTGACTTGCGGAGGAGGTAAACAAACTTTACAACGCAACTTTTACATCGCAGAGCCTTTACAACGCAACCATTACAACGCAAACTATTACTTCACGCCTGCAAATCAGGTTCTTTAGGTTGTATTGATTCCAACCTTAGTCTTTCTATTTTCTATTCACATATTTTTCACTACGCAGTAGCCAATACTTATAGTGGCCCTGAGGAAGGCCTTGGATAAAATAACATCCAGATAGGCTGAAACATGTCGACCAGAACCAGTCACATCTAAGTAGTTCATTTGTTTATACACTTTTGCACTGTTTTTCATTTGGATTAGCAGAAGATATCTATTAAAACATTTTTCTTCTACTACTGATTTTATTCTCACATTTCACACCTATGCACTGCGTCCATCACTCACTCTTCACATCTGCAGTTTCTCACTTACCTTCTTTCTTGAAAATATCTGTGAGCTATCCTTTCTTAGTGAGAAGGGTGCAGCCCCTGGTTAAACTACTGAGTAACCAGGAAGGAGAACCCAGATGATGTAGCATGTCACTTCGGTGAGTGATGGGTTTCCGTCCTTTTTAAAGGATTTTCCTTCTTATAGATATCTATTTTTGCCTTCTAATAGGTACTATACTCTGAACACAGAATACTAGCTTTTCTGCATCTAAATTGGTTTTTACACTTCCTATTTTTTTAGACCCATCGGTAGTTTATTTGTTTACAAGTACATTCAGGGGAGTATATCCATGCTAGTCTTTAAATATTCCCTTGGACCCTCTATACACAGTTTGTTTAATTTGTTTTACTTTGGAACACACCTTATGTATTTGTGATGTATCACAATGTGAACACTCACCAGCACTGAGCATTTTTCTGTACAGCAGAATAGTTGTTCAACATGTGTTTCATTAACTGAATTATCTTAACTGCATTTGTCAAATTCTCAATTCATTGGATTCTCCAATTTGTGTCTCAATTTTGTCAACAAAAATCATCACATGGAACCTGTGTAGTATCCCTACAGGACAAGTGCATAACAAAAGGGCTCCAGGATAAGAACTTGAAATGAACCTGTTGCCATCACAACTATACTAAAGGAAACAGAAACATCAGAGGGGAGAGTTGGACCCCTTTAAAATCCACCCCACCCTTAAATGATGATCAACTTTGTGAAAATCGTGGAGAGTAGAAGAGTGCTGGAACTGAATGGAAGCAAAAGACATGCATTTTACTTCCAATAACCTGCACAACTGAAATAGCACCCTCTCAATCCGTCAGCTCTCATCAGAGAGGAGTCAGACAAGGGAACACAGAAGGCACGCATGTAGCAATGGAGCTCCCAAGCTTCCACAGGGACCTGCACCATCGCCACTTGTACCAGGAGCTCCGATAGTAGCTGAGATAGCCCTTCCGAAATCCCATGCCACCTGCGTGGCAGAACCTAGAAGACCCAAGTGTAGATACAGGCTTAAGGGAGACACTCAACCAACAGCGTCCACTTCTGTGCTGGCTAGGACCCATCACTAGGAACCCCTCATACGACACGCAGGAAGAATCGAACCCTGTGTAACCATGAAGCAACCTGAATACCACGTGAAGCACAACCAGTTACTCCCATTGGAGAACCACCTTGCTTCTGATGACACACCTTGCACGTTTGTGGATGTTCACACGGATGAGCCCTGGGGCCCAGCTAGGAATGTTGGCACCCTAAACTTACAAAAGGGGCAATTCACACATAATGGTGGAATTTCTGTGTTCATTTGGAGCTTTCCAACATAGGTTTCCCTTGAAAATGGTTTATTACTAGGACTTTTGAGGTTCCACTTTAGAGTTTTTATATATAAAATTACTTCTTAGAACTTTTAACCCCTTTAGTGTAGGTGTCTGCCAGCGGCCCATGCTCGCACTCCCTCCTCAGTGCATTTGTTGGTCATTGGTCAACACTGAGGAGGGGTATAAAGGACCCTCTGTTAATTTGCACCAGAGGGACCCCAGCATTTAATTTTTAGCTCAGGCTTCTCGGCAAGAGCTTCTTGAGATGCTGAGGCTGACATCATTAATGTAAAGTGAAAGTAAAACAGGCTGATGGGTTTTACTTTCTCTACATCAGAGCTGGGGGCATATCTCAGTCTCTGAGCAGAGATTGGGGTGAGGGAGTTAGCATTGGAAAGGGGAGAATCTCCTCTTTCCAATGGTATTCCGGCCCGGTGGATCCCTGCTCGAGGGACATCACAGGTGAGTGATCCGCAAGCAGGGATCCACCCGCTAGACACAAGGGATATCCAGGAGTAGCCCCTAAGGCAAGGGTGTGTGCTCCCCTGGACCCGGATGGGGCGAGTACCCTGAATCCTTCACCCTGGTAGGTTGGGGGCAGAAAACGCACTAGACACAAGGAAAATGAAAACAACGCATAAAAGAAAGGAGTGGGAGCTGCCCACCATGGGCATGGCCAAACCCCCACCCAAGAAAGGAGCAAACAGTCTTTCTGCCCCATCCCCCCCCCCAGGGGCCAGAATAGAGGTTTGCCCCAATCTGTCTTCTCTAGGGGATAGAAAGTCCACTAGACACCAGAGAAAGTGAAAAACGTATTTTTTTTTTATTACAGGGGTGTGGGTTGTCCACCATGGGGATGGCCATGCCTGTACGTCAATAACGGCCCAACAGTCTTACTGCCCCCTGTCGGGGCAGGTGAAAAGCCCTCTAGATACCAAGGATTAAAAAAATAATTAGAAAAAGATAAGGGTAGGTGCTACCCAACATTGGCTTGGCCATGATGTCAACCCCTGGGAGGCACATTGGACATTTTCCCAATCTGCCTCCCCCGTGGCAGCAGAAGGCCCACTAGACACAGGTATACCAAAATGTAATCAAAACAAACAAAAGGAGGGTGCGACTTACTTTGCTCTTCAGCCATACGCCGGCCACAGAAGGGCAATATTGTCTTCATCCTCTCTTGAAGGAAGAAAAGAGATTTGAATCAATTGGGGAGGTGCCACAAATGAGCAAAAAGGGGGAGTAGAAAGCCCTCTAGACACCAGGGTGGCAGGGGGGCAGGTGTTGCAATTTAGCACTGGCCACATCCGCACTCCAACAGGGACAAACCATTTTGTTTGCCAACCTAGGACAGAGAGGAGTTAGCACCTGAAAAGAGACAAATCAATCTTTCTGGCACCCCCTAACTCAAGGAAAGGCATGGATGTTTGCCACCAATTTGCCTCCCAGGGGGCAGAAAGCCCACTGTAGGGCAGGAATATATTTTTTAATAAAATAAAGGGGTGGGTCAGGCTCATCCTAACATCAGGCTCCACTATTAACCCTAAACAGTCTTTCTGTTCCACTGCAGACTGAAGCATCCCATCCCAAGGAGAGGATATTTGATTATTTTTGGGTTTGTTTTTACATATGGGTCAGGAGAGTGTGGCTCACTTGCAATATCATACCATTAGCCAAGGTGAATGGTGCACTTTTTGGGCTTGGGTAGGCCGCCACTGAGTAAACATACCAGAACCAACATTTCTGAAAACTAGGCCCCCCGGGGAGTACACAGTGGTGTGCTATGTACCCACAATGTTTTCTTACCCACGATACGCACCAAACCTCAATCTTTGCCTAAAATCTCACATTTGTCTTGCATTTCTGTGAGGTATGTGTCGGGAATCCTCAGGGATTCAGCAAATTTATTCCACCCAGTGTTTCCCCACTTGCTCCAATAAAAACAATATTAAACTTGTTTGGCTGGGCCTAGTGCGCGCATCAAGAGTGGATTAAACCAGGGTCAATTGTATTCCTTGGAGGTGACTCTCAATGAACTTGGGTTGATCTGTTTCCACAATCAGACTGGCACAGAAAATAGATTTGACTCAAACTTAAAAGTGGTGCCCATTAGCGAATTGCATAGCTAAAAAGTGACCCACATTGGCAAACCAAGGTAGGTTTAAAAAAGTAAATACACGTTGTATAGGTGTTTTACAAGGTATGGAAGATGGCATGCATGTGTGCTTGCTGCAGGCAATGTATGCGGTAGTATCAGGGGTTTCAACAGTTAAAACTGGGACACCAGACCATAAAACAAGCCCACAAACAGCCAGAAACAGTCCCACACACTAACCTGTCAGACCAGCCTTTTGGTCACTACCTGATTGCCTTTTAAGCCAGCTCAACCCTGTCAGTTCTTGTCACGGGACTAGGCTCAGTCCCAAAAATGGGGCAGCATTTTCATCATGACAAGCGGGTGATGGTAGAAATTGTGCGGATTTCTGTGGATTGAAGAAGTTTCCGTCACAGAAATGTAAAGAAAATTTGCAATTCTAGTCAACAGATAAGATTTGTAAGGGCCTCTGGGTAGGACACCCTGGTAAGAGTCATGCAAGCCACGTCACCATGGATTCCCCTGGGAGTCTAGCTTTCAATAATGTACAGGTTTGCTAGGTTTCGCTAGGTGCCGGATGAGCTAGGCCCAAAATCCACAGCTTCCCCTTTTGCAAAAAAAGGGGTCCGTTTTAAGTGGAAAAATGTGATGCGTCCATGTTGTGTTTTGGACACTTTCCTGGCACTAGGGGCCAGATGTAGGTAGGAATCATTTACCGATTTTTAATTACCGAATTTTACCGATTCGGTAATTAAGAATCGGTAAATATGAAGGGTGGACATGTAGGTCCATCCAGATGTTTTTTTTACCGAATCGGTAAAAATCTGTATTTACCGATTCCGTAAATACCGACCGGTAATGGCCATTCATTCCTATGGGCTTTGAAGCCCATAGGAAAGAATGGGCATTACCGATTCGGTATTTACCGAATCGGTAAATATCGAATTCCACAAGGGTGCAGGGGGTGTCACTTTGACACCCTCTAGCACCCCCAAAACATGTTCGGGTGCCATGTGGCAGGCATACCTGCCCTAAGGGCAGGTCTGCCTGTCATATGGCACAGGTGTGCATGCACACATGTGCAAGCACACCGGAATCGGTATTTTACCATCAAATAGAATTGATGGTAAAATACCGATTCTGTAATGCTTGTGGGACTCTGAAGAGTCCCACCTACATCTCATAATTACCGAATCGGTAAAAATACAGATTCTGTATTTTACAGATTCTGTACATTTACCGATCGGTAAATTTACCGAATCTGTAAAAATCAGGGCCCTACATACCAATTCTGATTTACCGGTCGGTAATAGCCGAAAATACCGATTTTCGGCCGTTACCGACCGACCTACATCTGGCCTTGGTCTCCCCACGCAAGTAAGGTACCACTTTTTTGTGAGACTTGGTGGTTGAAATTTTGTGGTTCACCTTAGTAAAGTCACCTTAGTAAAGTGCCCACGGACTGTTTAGGATTGCATGTCACAATTGAACTCACTAAAAACATTCATGTATTAATTCCAGATCAGTTTGTATTGTTTAAAAGTTAGAAGATGTTCTTTCTTTTTTTTAAAAACGCACAAGTTTGTCACTAGACAACTGAGGTGACATACTTACAACAGCATGGGGTTCCACAGACTCAAGTAGGGAACATGAGCAGATCTTTCAAGATATTTTGTCACATTGGCAAACTAACATTAGTTTTTATTGCTGGATACCTATTATTCCAAATTTTGTACACTTGTTTGTTTCTTAGTCGTGAATAAGTTGCTGTGCACAACCGTCAAACGCGACAAAACTAGTGTTGGCGCAGACTTTCGAGAATAAATTGAAGTGATTGTTTTTAGCAAAGAATCAAGCATTTTTGTTTCACTGTTATTGATACACTCTATTTATTGTTAGCGTGTGCAGGGGACTGTTGTTTCAACCTCTACAATAAGACCACAGTCTTTTTGTAAGACAAAGCTGTCATCACTCATTGGATTGCAATGGGTGTGATTAATGCATCATGCTGTAAGGCAGGCACCATCCCTCCATTACCTCATCTAGTCCTTGATCACCCACTGTTGCTACTCTTGGAGAGCTAGTTGTATAAAGGCTTATTGAATTGGAATTTAAGAGTATTGTAGGAAATGGGGAACCACAAATGAAAACAGTATCTGTTTCACTTGGCCCTATATTCAGAGTCACCACAAACTGTTTGCTTTTTCTCCTCCTGTTTTCCTAACCCTTTCTTGTTGGTGCTAAACAGTGTTAACGTGCTTGTGCTCTCTTTTTTAAACATTGTGGAAAAGTAAATTTTGCCATGTTCTATGTCCCTACGTGTTCCCCATCTTATGTTATATGTGTATGATCAATATGCATATGTATTCCCTTATGATCGATTAAAGACGCAAGTACAGTTGTGTCCAATTTCAGTATGCCAGTTCCCAGTTCTCGTGAAAGCTACGAGTATTAGGCCTATGTAAAGCTATGTTGCCACGTTTCACAGTGTGCACGTTAATTCAGTAAAAGTCCCCGTTTCTAGGCCTCAAAAGGGCCCGGACACCAGATTCAGCTCCTGTTTCCTGAACCCTCGCTGAGGAGCGATACAGCCCCCACCTGTATCCCTGACCCTTCACTTACTTCCTGCCTCACAGTGCCTGGCTCTGCCTGCCAGTCTGCCAAGAGTATGTTATGATTCTAGTTATCAGTCCAGCTCTCCTTCTCTGCATTCCTAAGCTACTGAATCGCATCAATAGTTTCAGTCATGGTCTAGCCTTTACGTCTCCATGTAAGAGAAATACTGTATTAATGGTCATTTAATATTCCTCAACACGCACTACATGTAGAATAATGCATGCACCAGTCTTAGAGTCTGTTAGCCTTTGCCCTGCTAACTTCTGGATTCTATCAACATGTTCTCTAAACATCAGATACTAGATAGTGTTTAGGTACATGTCGCTCTGACACTCCAGACTTTAGTCTCCTCTTCTAGCGCAGAAGTCATAGCCCCCAGTTCCTCCTAGTAACACGTCATTGCCAGCTTGCGCGCACCACTAGGTCAGAGGTCCCGGCTCCTTAGGTAGCCCCCTCCATGTTTTCCGCCCCATTTATGACATATTCTGTTACGTTTACATCACATGTCTATGTATACGCCTCTTGTTACACCCACTTCAGCCTTATCTTTCGCGACTGCTATGAACTCCGCCCACTGCTACGCCTACTGTATTAACTGTAATGCAATTGTTTAACTATAAATATTGTGCACTGTTATTAAAAGTTACCCTTATGCTCCCAGATCCTGCCCCCGGCAGCTGCCATCCTATTCCCGTGCAGGTTGTCCTGTTGCTGTCCTTTATGCTGTATTAAAACCTGCAAACTCAAGATACCTCGAATCTTGACTCTTATTTATTGAGCTATCTGTTATTGTATATCTAGTCAAAAATAGAACAGGTATTTAATTATTTATTTACCACATAATGGCGCCCGAATAGGGACTTGCCCTTTCCCCACGCGCCGGAGAAGCCACGCAAGCCCCCTGATCCTCTGCAGTCGTGACGGAACCATCCTGCGCAGTGGCAGATATTTCTGCTTCAAGTATCCCTCAGGTCCACGGAGGAGACGGAGGTTGCGGTCCAGCATCCAGACGAGGCGGTGGAGGAACGCGGCGAGTCCCGACCAGAGCCCAAGCCGAGAGTCCAAGGTCCGAGGTATCCGGAGGCCCACCCGTAACTGAAGTCCGAAGTTCATAGTCCGCCGTCGTAGCAGTCCAGTCCAGTCCGAGGCCTTCCGTTCTTGCTGCCCGGTGAGTACCGTTGCTGGGGTAGTATCTAGACAGGGTCAATTAATTTGTCTCTGGTCCGTGGGTTTGGGTACGCAAATCCAACACGAAGTGTCCACCTAGGTGGATGCGGGTCCTGACGTGTCTCTTTATGAGACCGGTATGTTTCGTACTGTTTCAGCAGTGCATCTAGTAATTCTAGTAAGTTCTGTTCTCGAGAAATTCATGTGTTTTTGTTCTCAAGTATTCCAGGTAATGTTTCTGTTCGAACTGATATTTTAAATGTCATTTCAATGTGTTTTCAATGTCGTGGTATGCATGAGTTGTTTTCTCAGTCATTATTGTGTTTATCGTGTATTGTATTGTGTCCAGATCCCAGTTTACGTCATGCCTCTGTTCTCAAAATTACGTCAGTTAAGAACTAGGAAAGGTCTGCTCGAGGAAGCAGTTCCTGTCCCGCCTAGGGACAGTCCAGGTCATTTTATGTATCATAAGCATGGCATAAGTGCCATATTATATCTAGATTTATGGGTCGAGTATACTAAGGAATTAGAAGAGAAATATAGATGGCCTGTATCAGGCACATGGGATGCCGAGTGCATCATGCGAGTAGAAGAAGCATTATGGAAAAAGAAATCCAGACAGTCCCAGAAAGATGCCATCGAGTTATGGTGCAAAGAATCTCATAAAAGAACCGAAAAAGAAATCAGAAAAGCAGAATTAAGTAGAGAATCCTCAGAAAGAGCCCAAGAAAGGGAATTAATCGAAATAGGTGAACGAGTTAAAACCGAACAGTCAGACAGACAGAGGAATGCCCTTATTAAGGGTATGTACCCTCTTCTTGCCGAGGGCTTGCCAAAAGCAACCCCGGAGGCATCCAGTAATTTTCCGCCACCACTAGTTCCGACCAAGCTACGTCACAAACCGACCGTAGCTGATATTTTTCTCTCGTCCTATTTGGACGACACAGTCCCCGAATATGCAAATCCTGTTCCGCCAGCTCCTGTAAATAATGTAATTTCTGTTCCTCCAGCCACCGGGGCACCTGTTACAGCACCTGTTACGGTACCCCCGGTCCTGCCTACAGTACAAGTACCCGCTACATCGGTCACCCTGCCAGCACGAAGAGTATCAGTCGACGATTCCAGTTTAGGGGCCGCGGGAGGAGGTCCCCCGGGAACCCCGCTGCCACACAAACGTGTAACGTCAGTCGAGTTACATGAACGTGCGTTACAGCGTACGCCCAAACATCAGTCCGTTGCAGATATCAGGCGAGCTCTTACCGAGTGCGTTATGATCCAGTTCCAGGTGATGATAGTATGGTTATATATTCATTGCGTGTAAGACGGGTGACCGAGTATTTGGACACCCTACCGAATATGAAAGAAGATCTAGACAGAATATATCGTTTCATTCGTACAGGAACAGATTCAGAAAGTATTGGCGAAATCATGTCTCTAAGGAAAGCTGAGATCCAGCTCATGCTATTAAAGTTTCTAATTAATTGTTTAATAAGGGAACAAGATTATCCGACTAAAGATCCGACCGAAATGAGAGTTCTGACAAAATGGAGTGATCATATAGCCGAGGGAAGACACAGGACACTCAGTAGTATAGAGAGTATGTACAAGAAAATTCGTAAGGAAATAATAAGGTTACACGAGAAACGCAAAACAGCACAAGTAAGCGAGAAAGAAAATGACTCTTCTACTGAAGAGGTAGACGACGAGAATCCTTCCAGAATAGCGTATGTAGGTAGAACTAGACTTTCCAACCGACATTCACGTCTAGACTACAAGAAAACTGTTCCTCTTCCAGCACCAGAACAAGGTTCTCTAGAGCAAGTATTTCAAGCTACCGATCACATTCTGAAATCACGAATCGGTTATAGTGAACTTAGTACCATGCATGAACAAGAACTAGCCCGATCAGCAGTCCGATGGGCTACTGATTCTACCACTTTTCCAGACGAAATAGTGGCACAAATGTTTCTGAAACTGCCCCCAGCCGAGCAGCGACTGGTGGGTATGTATATGATCCAGCACCTCATTACACTGTATGAGGGTCAGCATTCTGATCCAGGTCCGTTACATGATGTTCTGAACGAGTTACTCCAGTATAGATGGAAAGGTCTAGGTACCGATTTAATTAGTATCATTCTAGAACAGCGCCACAAATATAGAACGTTTCTGAATCCGCATTTTGTTCACGTCTCACCTCCAGAAAGTAAACCGTTTTACATAGATAGACAGCATCCGTTACGAGAAGTACACCCAGTTAGGACACAGGGTGGTGAAATGCAATGAGTATTTGTTTACACCCCGATTACAAAGATGGAACTCTTAGAGATGAAAAAGTTAATTCCCTGTCACAACAGAGATCCAGCAGGGTTCCACCGTGAATTAAAAGACATGCTCTGTATGGGAGAATACACGTATCCAGATATAATTAAAATGTTAAAGGTCCTGTTGCCTGCGGGCACATATGAAAAACTCAAGGAAAAAGAATGGGAGGTGGGAGAGAAAAAGATTGATTGGACAGCTCTAGAAGCTGAAGATAAAATACGAGTACCAGGTACCGGTCTAGGAGATAAATGTAAAGAATTACCTGAACTGTTAATACAAGTTTTGCCAAGATTACTAGCCACGAAAAAGGAAGACTGGGATGCAATCTCAGCCTGTAAACAGAAACCAGACGAGGATACTAGTGATTTTTATTCTAGATTCGAGAAATGTTTTAGTATTAACAGTGGTTTGAAGACGAGTAGCGAGTCATACCCTCATCTTTTTGTTACTAAACTAGTCGAGAATTCAAGTCCACAAGTTAAAAATCGAGTTTTGAAAGTCGAAAGTACCTGGCAAGCTAATACTCCGTCCCAAATGCTTCAGATGCTTCAGTATCACCAGAATAGAATCAGAGAAGAGCAAGAACACGAAAGGAAACGTATGAAAGACACGAAAATGAAAGTATTAGTTGCACAATCTGTTCCTCAAGACAGTCAGAAGAGGGGTACGAATCAAGCCAGTCATCCTGCAGTTCCTGTTAAAGGGACCTGCAATTATTGTAAACAGCCAGGTCATTTTATAAACGAGTGTGCAGTTCTGAAACACAACATAGCCACTGGTAAAACTAAAGAAAGACCACGTCCGCCTAGACAAGAACAAGTTTCACAGACTTCTCAGTCACCACAGAATGCACAACAGACAGCTCCAGCACCGCAGCCTATCGCTGCAACACAGCAGGTTACACAGCAAATGTACCAGTATGCACAGTCCGAGTATCCAGATTACCAGCAGTATTCATGAAACAGCCTAGAGAGGGAGGTAGGCTTGCCTCTCATCGAGATACCTGTAGATCAAGAGGGTCCCTATGTTCACAGTCAAGTATTAGGGAAAGACAGAAAGTTTCTGATTGATACAGGGGCAAGTAGGACTACTATCAGTCATGACGAGGTTCCAGGGGCTCCGCTCTCAGGCTCTAGAAATGTTTCCCTTGGATTTTCAGGAAAGCCTATTGTAAACGAGATATCAAAGCCAGTTACTCTAGAAGTAGGTCCATTGTCCCGAACTACTGATTTATTACTTACGAAATCATGTCCAGAAAATTTGTTGGGTATTAAGACATTGAAGGAATTAGGTGCAGTAATATGTTGCTCCCCAGAGGGAGTTCATTTGTTTTTGCGTGACTTCAAAGGTCACTATGTATTACGTGATTTTGATCCCAGATTGTCTAATGTACCGCAGCATTTATGGGCGCACGGTCCAACTGATGTAGGTTTCATGCAAATCACACCCCATCGTGTGACTCTCAAACCAGGTATTGTTTTGCCACGAATCAGACAGTACAGATTGCCACCTGAGGCTGTAGCAGCCTTATCCAAAATTATTGATGAGCTTATTGTTCAAGGAGTGGTTGTAGAAACTGACTCCAATGTATGTAATTCTCCTATCATTCCAGTCATGAAACGTACTGATCCAAATGCACCTCCAGTATATCGATTAGTGATTGACCTTCGAGAACTTAATAAATGTATCATTCCCCAGTACCCAGTTGTTCCAGATATTTCTTCCCTATTGACAGCTATTGATTCTGAAGCTACATTTTTCACTGTCATAGACCTCAAAAATGCATTTTTCAGTGTCCCCATTCATCCAGACAGTCAGTTCCTTTTCGGATTCTGTTTAAATGGAAGGAGCTATAAATTTACACGAGCTCCTCAAGGTTTCACAGAAAGTCCTAGTATTTACAGTCAAGCACTTAAAAGACAACTAGACAATATTCACATGCCAACTGACACTGCCCTGCTCCAGTATGTCGATGATCTACTGATCACAGCCCGTTCTGAACGTGACTGCGAGCGAGCGTCACTTACAGTTCTGTATTTCCTAGCCGAGCAGGGGCACAAGGTGTCCCCTTCGAAGCTTCAATTCTGTGTCCAGCAAGTGATCTACTTAGGCCACTTACTGTCCAAGAGGGGTAGGCAGTTGACACCTGACCGTATCCAGTTAATAGCGAGTCTTCCTCAGCCCAAGACCCAGAAGGAGGTACGAGCTTTTATCGGCCTCACTTCTTATTGCAGACAATGGATTCCTCAGTATGCATTTCTAGCCAAACCACTGATACAGTTAACGACACAGGAGGCAGCCGTATCGACTGTCCTCCCTTGGACATCTGAACATACACTTGCTTTTAATGAATTAAAGAAAGCCTTATGCCAAGCTCCTGTTTTAGCTACACCGAACTACAATAAGCCTTTTACACTTTTTGTTACGGAACGTGAAGGTACAGCATTATCTGTTCTCACACAAGATCAAGCAGGACAATACAAGCCTTGTGCTTATTTTTCGAGCACATTAGATCCAGTGGCCCAGGCTCTGCCTGCGTGCCTCAAGTCAGTTGCAGCCACAGCACTAGCTATCAGACAAAGTGATTCCATAGTGTTAGGACACTCCCTGACAGTACAAGTTCCACACTCCGTGGAAGTTCTTTTAAACCGAACACAGACTCAGCACTTGACAATTGCACGTTTAACAGGTTATGAACTGACACTGTTCCAGCCACACATAGAAATCAGACGCTGCAACGTTCTAAATCCTGCTAAACTGTTACCGTCAGTTACCTCAAATCCTGCCACACATGACTGTGTGGAAGTCATTAACACTATGACTAAGCCAAGACAAGACCTGACAGACATTCCATTACCTAATCCCGACCTGACACTTTATGTGGATGGTTCATGTATGAGAACAAGTACAGGAGAACTAGTAGCCGCGTATGCAGTGACTACTGACACTGAAGTTATAGAGACACACCGTATTGACACCCTGTCCGCTCAAGCAGCAGAGCTAGTCGCTCTGACTCAAGCCTGCATACGTGCCAAGAACCTGAAAGTTAATATTTACACAGATTCACGTTATGCATTCGGAGTCGTACACGACTTTGGAGTGCTCTGGCAGGAGAGAGGTTTTATGACTTCTCATGGAACCAAGATTCAGCATGGTCTTCTTATTCAAGCTCTGTTAGATGCAATACATTTACCGACAGCTATCGCTATCATGAAGTGCAAGGCACATACGAAAGTCACTGACATTATTTCCCAAGGTAACGATCTAGCAGATCGAACAGCCAAGCTTACAGCCCAGACTCCAGACATTCCAGTTAACACGACACAGACACACACTCCAGATCCGACTACATGTATGACAGTTAAGGACCCCACTCAAGATGTCATAGATATCCAGTCACATGCTACTCCCGATGAAATCAAGAAATGGTCCGAACAAGGAGGGGTCCAGACAGATCAGGGATGGTTGACGAAGGGAAAAGCCACATGGTTTCTCCCCGACTCTATGGTTCAAGTCATTATCAATACCGCACATAGTCCTGCACATTTAGGAGAAAAAGCCATGTTAGACAGTATCCAGAACATTTGGTTTAACAAGCATTTACGAGCTGCAGCCAAGCAGAAAGTCCGTACCTGTATGATATGTTGTCAGTTTAATCCAGGTAAAAGTGTCCCGGTGGAACAAGGGGGATTCCAGCCTCCTGACCACCCTTTTGAGGTCCTCCAGATGGATTATATCCAGATGGAGCGATGTCGAGGTTTCAAGTATGTCCTTGTAGTTGTATGCGCTTTGTCCAGGTGGACAGAGGCATATCCAGTTCCAGATTACACAGCCGCGACCACTGCCAAGCAGCTGGTTCGTGAATTTTTCCCTCGTTATGGACTCCCGAGGGTCGTGTATTCAGACAACGGCCAGCCATTCTCATCTGAGTTAATGAAGCATGTGTCCCTTCTGTTAGGGTACCAGTGGAAGTTTCATTGTGTGCGCCATCCTGAAGCAGCAGGTCTCGTAGAGAGACATAACCAGACATTAAAAATCCGCATCGCCAAAGTTTGTCAAGAGAAAGGTGTGGACTGGCTAGTAGCCCTGCCAGTCGCTTTATTTTATATGCGCATGGTTGCACATTCCAGATCAGGTCTGTCCCCTTATGAGGTCGTATTCGGCCGCCCCCCAAACATGTGGGGTACACCTAGACCCCGCAGTATTACAGATGTTTCCAGTAATATGTTGACAGATTACCTAGCTTCCTTGATGTCTGCCCTACACTCTTGTCGTTCACAGGTTGCCGCCACATTTCCAGACAATACCGAGGTGAAACCGCATGAAATCGTTCCAGGAAACCTCGTATTAATCCGGAACTTTGATCGTTCAAGTCCGCTGGAGCCCCGCTGGAAACAACCTCAACTTGTCCTTCTGACCACCCGCACGGCCGTGAAGTTGGAAGGCCGCAAAGGCTGGGTGCACCTGTCCCACGTCAAGAAATTTCATGGACTTCGAGAAAAAGAGTTTGCCGAGAACATTTTTAAGGACTGCCAGAACTTTAAAAACTGCCCTATTTCTAAGGACTGTCCCGCTACAAACTTTGATTCCAAACCTCCCCTGTTAGAGGAAACTCCGCAGCAGGAGTATAAACAGAAGCTCCGGTCTAGTAAAATAAGTCAGCCAGTTTAATTGTCTAAGTCCCCCTCGAGTGAAACGGTTAGACAGGTTTCTGACATGTATGAGATAGACCCCCATAGTGAGAGAGTTAGTCAAAACTCTATCAGATGTATCGTTATTTTATGTTTTCTTCTATTTCTGAGTTTAATGGTTACTTGCACAAGTTATGCATTGCATTTATGTTTTCCAATTTCTCATGTAAATAAGTTTTCTAATGCTACAGTAGAGCACACATTTAGTGATCTGCCTCCTCACGAGCTATCCTATCATCTTGCTATGAGAAATAATACATTCATTAGAATGTTGCACTATTCACACCAGACCAGCAATGCCACTAATTGTTGGGTGTGTGGTCGACTCCCCCCTTTCCAGACACCGAAGGGAGTTCTGCCACTCTTTCCTTATCCGTTTTCACATAATGGTTCGTGTGGAGCGTGGTCCACGTTAACGTCATCCTCAACTGATATGTCCCTTCTGAATAGTACATGTTTTCCAGACAAGCAAGGTCTCACCCATAGAACAGGGTTAGATCTAGAAAATGAAGTTTATAATTTGGGTAATTATTCTTCGAATTTTATGGTCCTGAATGTTCAGTCTGATACTACTCCAGATTTACCTGCTTTTTCAGTACTACCAGTCAAAGGCGAATTATGTGTCCGAAAAAATGGTTCCGCACATGTAGGACATAGTGATTGTACTACTATTGTCAAGTATAGTGACAGTGGGAAATCTATTTTCAAAGCTTCACGTCATTCTTATTTTGTTTGTGGTCAGACCGCATATGTTCGTCTGCCCCTCGATTGGGATGGAACATGTTACATTGCCTTCCTACTGCCACCAGTTTTTCTAGCCACATCTGATTATCATAGAAACACACATCTAGTACACGTCAGACATAGAAGGGAGATTGAGTCCCCAATTGTCGATCAAACTGAAACTGCTCTAGAACAGTATACAGATTTCAATAAAGGTTTTTTCTTCTTTATAGGCCCTATCCAGAATAGTAAGTTAATACGTAGGTTAACCAGAACCCTTGAAGCAGTAGTGAATGAGACTACTTCTGCTCTAGGTAACTTAACCGAAGAGCAATCTGCTATGCGTTTTGTCGTGCTCCAAAATCGTCTCGTTCTTGACGTCATACTGGCCGATAGAGGAGGAGTATGTAGAGTCATCGGATCTAGTTGCTGCATTTTCATTCCTAATAACGCGCCGTCTGTTTATTCAGCTATAACCAGACTTCATAAAATTGCCCATCAGTTACACCAGAATCCAGGCACCTGGACATGGTCCGGTTGGCTCTGGAGTATAATTTCCGCCTGGGGATGGAAAGTATTGTCATTTCTAGGTATTGCAGTAATGATCATTTTCAGTTGCTGCCTCTGTTTACAATGTGGCCCTGCGATTTGCGGCATTTGTGCTACATCCTGTATTCCAAGTCCTAGTCCTAAGTCCCGTTCCAAGACAATTCGAGACGAGCAAACGATACTGTATGAAATGATAGATGGTATCATGAATATTGATGTTTCCTGATGGAAACGTAGTGACAAGGAGGGAATGTGGAAAAGTAAATTTTGCCATGTTCTATGTCCCTACGTGTTCCCCATCTTATGTTATATGTGTATGATCAATATGCATATGTATTCCCTTATGATCGATTAAAGACGCAAGTACAGTTGTGTCCAATTTCAGTATGCCAGTTCCCAGTTCTCGTGAAAGCTACGAGTATTAGGCCTATGTAAAGCTATGTTGCCACGTTTCACAGTGTGCACGTTAATTCAGTAAAAGTCCCCGTTTCTAGGCCTCAAAAGGGCCCGGACACCAGATTCAGCTCCTGTTTCCTGAACCCTCGCTGAGGAGCGATACAGCCCCCACCTGTATCCCTGACCCTTCACTTACTTCCTGCCTCACAGTGCCTGGCTCTGCCTGCCAGTCTGCCAAGAGTATGTTATGATTCTAGTTATCAGTCCAGCTCTCCTTCTCTGCATTCCTAAGCTACTGAATCGCATCAATAGTTTCAGTCATGGTCTAGCCTTTACGTCTCCATGTAAGAGAAATACTGTATTAATGGTCATTTAATATTCCTCAACACGCACTACATGTAGAATAATGCTTGCACCAGTCTTAGAGTCTGTTAGCCTTTGCCCTGCTAACTTCTGGATTCTATCAACATGTTCTCTAAACATCAGATACTAGATAGTGTTTAGGTACATGTCGCTCTGACACTCCAGACTTTAGTCTCCTCTTCTAGCGCAGAAGTCATAGCCCCCAGTTCCTCCTAGTAACACGTCATTGCCAGCTTGCGCGCACCACTAGGTCAGAGGTCCCGGCTCCTTAGGTAGCCCCCTCCATGTTTTCCGCCCCATTTATGACATATTCTGTTACGTTTACATCACATGTCTATGTATACGCCTCTTGTTACACCCACTTCAGCCTTATCTTTCGCGACTGCTATGAACTACGCCCACTGCTACGCCTACTGTATTAACTGTAATGCAATTGTTTAACTATAAATATTGTGCACTGTTATTAAAAGTTACCCTTATGCTCCCAGATCCTGCCCCCGGCAGCTGCCATCCTATTCCCGTGCAGGTTGTCCTGTTGCTGTCCTTTATGCTGTATTAAAACCTGCAAACTCAAGATACCTCGAATCTTGACTCTTATTTATTGAGCTATCTGTTATTGTATATCTAGTCAAAAATAGAACAGGTATTTAATTATTTATTTACCACATCCAATTGGCACATCCAATTGGCACATAACCTGTACATATAAATCCCTAGTAAAGAAGGTAGTACATGTCCCCAGGGCCTATAAATCCAATGCTACTAGTGGACCTGCAGCACTTATTGTGCCACCTACTTAAGTAGCCTTTTAAAACACTTCTTACACCAGCCACTGAAGTCTGTAGTGCAGTTTTAAACTGGCGTTCCAACCTGGTAAAATAAATCTTTTGCCAGGACTAGACATTCATTTTAATTCATTTGGCACCCCTAGGGTACGTCCTAAAATGTCCATAGGGAAGGGTGCAGTGTATTTAAAAGCTGGCTATGTGCTTTTTAGTTTTACATGTCCTGGTGGGGAAAGATTCTTAAAATAATTTTTCACTACTCAAAGGCCTGCCTCTCCCATCGGATATTATTTGGTTACCGTGTTACATTTAATAAGTGATAACTTTCATTCAGGAACAGATAGGAAACTCGAGTTTTGTGTCTAACACTCTTGAATGTTGAAGTTGAATTTTAAGTCACAATTCTGAAAATGCCACTATTAGAAAGTTGGCAATCTTTTGTTGTAACTATTTGGTACTCCTCCCAGACAGTGATACAAAAGGGGGTTAGGTGATGGCAGGATGGGAGGAGAAGATCTATTCCCTGGCCCAATTACATTTAAAGGGGCACCCTCACAAAGAACTTGACACCCGTCTATTGTCACCCCAGGCCCCTTGAAGTCTAGGCAGGGCAAGGAAGTAAATTCCACAACCAGATGTGAGGAAGTCTAGATGTTTCTCCTACTTCAAAGGCTGGCACCTGGTATACATATTGCACCCTCAGACCAACTCTTCAGTATACTCTTGGACCTGTGGAAGATCACAGAAGGACTGCATTGAACATCAGGGGACTTCCCTGCTGCTCAAGGACTGCCTTGTTTCTCCCAGGACTGCCTTCCTGCTTGAGGCCTGCCTTATTTCTCTGAGGACTACCATCCTTCTTAAAGTCTGCCTTGTTGCTTGAAAGAGAGATGACCTTCTCTCTGAACCCAGAACAACCAAAGTGACTCTAAGGGTCAGGTGGCAGATCTCCTGTTCTGAGATCCAGGAACACAAGCTCCAGGGGCCTTCCTGCAACTGCCCAGGTGACCTGCCACAACTGGTTAGCCTGGACCTACCTGGACTTTGAGCTGGACCTGCCTGAGCCCTGCTGGCCTCTACTGAAGATAGTTCCTGATCCCCAAGAGGTGCCTTCCCAGGTCCTGGACCCTTGGCTGGCATTAGTTGAGCTCCTTCTGTAAAATGCTGAAGGTTTGTACACTGGGCGCAGCACTTTGAAAAGGTAACCTTTTTCAGCAGGACTAATCTGGTTCCTGTTTCCGGCCCGCACACCATGGTGGTTGGCCTGAACTTATGACTTGATCCCGGTCTATCAACCAGATACCAAAACTTAGAGCTTTCAACTTCTTGGTGCTACTTTTAATTAAACCTTTAAAAATGCACATCACTAATTCTACTGAATGGATTTTTTACATTTTGGTCAAATTCTATTCATTACATTTTACTTTACTTTTCTGATTTAGTGAAGGTTTTTCGAGTATTATATGTTCACCTTTTTACCATTTGTGTGCTGCCTAAATACTTAACTCGGTGCCTCTAAGTTAAGTTTGACTGATTTTGTGACAAGCTACCAGAGGGTTAAGCACAGGTTAGTTTAGTGACTTTTGTGGTTCACTCTGACATGGTTTGCTGTAGTTGTGTTAGAAGCGTTTTCGCCACACTCAATCAAAACCTCAATTTCTTACTGTATCCATCATGCAGTAACCACCTACTACCCCGGGCATCTAGAAGAGGCTTAACAATCTGCCTGTGAAAGAATGAAAGCGCTTAGAAACAATGCTATTAAATAATACCTTGACCAGACCTCCATTTGGCAAAACACTCGCATTAGCAGACAGCATCAATCAAGTAAATGTGGTCCTGAATGTGAATTTTAGTTAAAGATTTATAAGATTTCTAATCCCAGATTCTCTGTTTTTTAATAAAAGTTTGATGTAATAAGCATGGCAATAAAATCTGCACAGGGCTCCCAATCACGACATTTATCCACAAGGGCATTCTCTGGGCATTTTCACTATAACCTAAACC
Source organism: Lissotriton helveticus (assembly GCF_964261635.1). Classification (NCBI taxonomy): domain Eukaryota; kingdom Metazoa; phylum Chordata; class Amphibia; order Caudata; family Salamandridae; genus Lissotriton; species Lissotriton helveticus. The sequence continues at coordinate 1,195,538,337 of NC_136072.1, read as the reverse complement.
AGCATAACTGCATTGCTGTGGGCAATGTGGAACAAGGAAAAATCATTATTGTTCCTAGCCTCCCAGTTGACAAAGGGGTCGATTCCGATTCGGGAAAAAACGCCCCGAATAGCCGTACGGAGCGTTTCTTCCAGTAAGAATCGTACCCTGCAACGTCCCCCGTACGTACGACGAAGTACGATTCGTACCAGGAACTGGACTCCATACGAATCATACAGAGACCGTACGAATCAAATCCCCATACGAATCTCCCTCGGAACCCGCTGTACACGACATCCGTACGGTTCGCGGCTGGTTTTTCCGACCCAGCAAGTACGATTTGTGTCGGGTACGCAATGTACAACGCTTTTTCTATGGGAGCCGAAAACATCCGGAGAAGCAGAGTTTGCCTTGAAACAGGTACGGAACAGCCCCCCCGCGGGTACAGTGTGTACACCCCATGATCACAGGGGTATGGTGCGTACCCCTATGATCATGGGGTGTACGCACTGTACCCTGCGATCATGGGGTGTACGGACCGTACCCCGTGTTTGCTGGGTATACGCTGCGTACACCCTGCGATCACACGGTACAGTGCATACATCCCATGATCACAGGGGTACGCACCGTACCCCTGAGATCATGTGGTGTACGGACCGTACGGTGTGTATGTGATTGTGTGCTTTTCCGTACGAATCACCCTTACCTGACGTGGACCATACGATTCGCGTCCTCATACCCCGTTCCAGATCGTACTTGTCAGGTCATGCGGCATGTTTACGATTCGTACGGAGAGTGCTCCGGATACGAATCGTACGAACGTTTTTTTTCCAGGATCGGAATCGACCCCAAAGTGTGTGCTCATGGTCAATCATATTTTCAACATATATCTCTGCTGCCTTTTGCTTTAGCGTTGCACAGGAAGGGGAGTGGGAGTAAAGATTCTACCACAGACAGTTGAAGTGTGTTGCATCCTCTCCTGTGGCTAGGAGGTGGGGTTCGAGGCACTGTAAACTCAACACCACACAAAATATAGAACACAAAAAAACCTTAAACTTTTGCTGTCTACTCTGTGCGAAAAAGTAGTGTAGGTGGTTGCCATGAGTATAAAGTGCTCACAAAATATATAGCTGAAGACTTAGTCAAACATGACATGAAATATGTCTTCTGTATGAGATCCTCGCAAAATGAGATGCAGTGTGTATTCAGGAGATACATTCTTTACAAATGTGAAAAATCTGATACATAAAGTCTAGAATGTGAGATTCCTTTAAAAAAAGATTCAGTGTGTGTGTGTGTATGTGTACGTGTGTGTGTGTGAGTAACATGTTCTCAAAAACAAGATGCATTGTGTGTGTGTAGGTGTGTGTGCATGTGTGTGACAGGTCATACAAATCCATGAAGCTTGCTGTGTGAGAAAATCACTCACAGAATATCGAGGAGCTAAATATCGACCTACAAAAATATTGATGACAAAATATGGACTACCAGAATATCGAATTCCTATCTAAAAACAGGTAAGTACAAAAATATCGAATCCAAAATATTGTTGTAAATAATATAGTTTGTTAAAATATCGAATTTTTTAAATGTCTTAAAAGTAATGTAAAATTAATGAAATAATAAATATAATTAAGTAAAACATACTTAAAAATACTTAAATAGCCTTACAATTAATAAATAATTATTGTAATTTAAAAAATAAAAATAAACATACAGTTTTATTTTTTAATACATATATATATTAACTTAATAATATTAAAACATATGCAATATTTGTAGCGTAGGATAGATGGAGGGTAAAATTTACTATTCCCACTCCAGTGAGTGCAACAGTAAGGAAAGTGTTGGCTAGATTAGGGGTAAAAATTACTATTCCCACTCCAGAGAGTGCAACTGTAGAGAAAGTGTTGGATAGCGTAGGGGTAAAAATTACTATTCCCACTCCAGTGAGTGCAACAGTAGGGAAAGCAATGATTTAATATTTAAATAAAAAGAAATTAATTATCAATACCAATTCAAAATTAATTAACATTAATTAACAATTACAAAATATTTAATAATTAATTAATTATAAATACCAATAAATATTATGTATCAACAATTAATTACATATTAGTAATTAATTAACGACAAATAAGTAATACAAATACCAATTAATAAGTAATTAACAGTAAATGAATCATCAATATACAAAAATAATTTCCTTAATTATTAAATTACAATTAAATTACTTCCCACCCTATTCCCCTATAAACCCACAACCCTCTCCGAATAATAAATGAATACAATTAATATAATTATCAATTAATCAATTAATAACAGTTAATTACCAGTTCATAAAAATTAATTACCAATTAATAACTAATTACCAATAAAGCAATTATCAATACCAATAAATAAAAATAAATAATGACTTAATTGCAAGTAAATTACTTCCCACCCTATTCCCCTATAAGCCCACAACCCGCTACAGAACTAAAATGCAAAATTAAATTACAAATAATTAATAATTCATAAAAATTTATATTTCATTCACTATAATTAAATTACTTCCCACCCTATTCCCCTATAAACCCACAACCCACTACGGAAGACACGTTCCCGATCCCATTTGGAAGGAGAAAATGCCATTAGGAGGCCTTCCTAACCGCATCAGAATCAGGCTCTAGGTAGAAACGCTTTCCTAACCGCATCAGAATCAGGTCCTAAGAGGTATATATCTTGAATTTTTTTTTGTCCTTTCTCTTCTTCCTCTCTTGTTAAATCATTCGCTCCCCTCCTATGTCGCTATGTATCAGTTACTAGCCCATTCTTTGCTGACCCCCAGGATGTGTAACTAACCTTGTTATGTGAGCCCTGTTTGATTCACGGTCTGTTTCATATTCCCATTTGTCTCATGGACTGAACTGTTACCTTCCTTTCCCTCAAATTGTAAAGCGCTCTGATATCCCTCGGGATCAAGTTTGCGCTCTATAAAACTTTATAAATAAATAAATAAAATAAACCCTTAACATAACGGAAGACAAATAGATACCCATTTACTGGCTGATTTGTGCAAAGCAAAACCAGAAAAAACGTAATAATTTGCAGCTTTCCTCTTTAAGTTGTGTGATCCTGAGCAAATATTTTATTACAGCAAAACTATTTTCCTTCATTATTGCCTATGAAAGGGCATTTAAAATATGAGTTCAAAGTACCAGTGGTAGAAAATTATCACTATTAACAAGTACTTCTCGGTGGAGTGCTATAATGCGCCCTGTTGATGTCAAATCTTCCACTTCTTACAGAAATGCATATTTTTTAATTTTGAAGAGACGTTATCATATTTTATGTGATGTTTGTTGTATGAGTAACATAGCAAATATTTTCATGGCTTGACTCGCTCACAGGCTCTAAGATTCGAACCAGATCCTAGGCTCTGCTGTGGCTCGGCTCTCCCTGTTAATTGGTTGGCTCACCCGCGTCTAATGGGAATACCCACAGACAGCCCATGGAATGCAATTTATGGTATCTAACTTTCCAAACCCATCAGGATGTGTGTTGGAAAGTAAATTCCAGCACAACACTTTGGGCCATATGTATCAAGCACTAATGCGATTGCAAATGCCGAAATTCGCACAATTTCGGCGTTTGCGATTGAATTTTTGCTAAATGGTATGTATGAAGCAAATCTGCGTGCAAAATAAGGAATCGCAAAATTTGCGAATACTTATTTTGCAATTGTATTTAAGGAATCGCAAATTTTGCGATTCCTTAAATGTAATGTAAGAAGCACCAAAAATGTGCAATTTCACCTTAAGGCATCACAAATTACCTCCAACTTCAAGTTGGTGGTAATTTGCGATTTCTTTGAAAAGTGCACTTTTTTGCATTTTTCAAAGTGCCATGTGACGCACATACATGCCCTTAGGGCATGTATGTGTTCCACATGTGCACCCATGCTTATTTCAGGGGTGCAACAGGGTGTCCTTTTGACACCCTTGCACCCTTGAAATTGCATTCTCAATTTGCGATTCGCTAATACCTAATCGCAAATTGAGAATGTCTTCCCATTCATTCCTATGGGGCCCATAGGAATGAATGGGGAGGTATTCCTTAATTGTGAATCGCAATTTGAGATTTGCAATTAAGGAATATGTAGGATTCGCAAAATTCATTGCAAATCCTACATACATAGCATTTTGCGATTCTCAAATAGTGATTCGCAGAAAATCGCTATTTGAGAATCGCAAAAGGACTTTTTGATACATATGGCCCCTAGTCCTGGATTTGTTTTACTTTTTTGCGACAGAAACCTGGTGGAAAAAGTTTGTAAATTTAATCTTGAGTCTTTCTGCACATTTTCTGCAGTCTATCTTAAACTGTGGGCAACGTGTAATACATTTTTTTAATTTTCCAACATATTCAGCACTTTCACTCCCAGGCTGGGACCTCATAGATCTATAAACACTCAAGTCACTTGTCCCAATAAGCTAGAGATGGGTGAGCCACTAAAAGCTCAAGCCAGCTGGAGCCTGAAGCCTGACACTGGCTCACATCAGGATCCTGTTGGAACCTCAAGCCCATAAGAAGCCGAGCTTTCATGTGGCTTCTGCCTGCCTCCCTCACTCTACCCTCATGCACAAAAAGATGAAAACAAAGCATTAACATTTGACATAAAAAGGCAAAACAAATAAATACTAATTTAGTGGCCGATTTGTCCAAAGTGAAATCAGAAAATCCGGGTTATTCATGGCTCCTCTGTTTACCCAAATTGTGTGAATTTAGGCATATACTTTATTTTACCCATCTTCCTTTTTCTTCACTGTCGCATTTGAAAGCGCCTTCAAATATATGAGTTCAGAGTACCAGCTGCACAAAGCTATTCTGCTTCATTTAATAGACTATAATGTTGCTCTAATTATAAGAATGTGGGTTGCAGAAAGGATTCACGTGACACTTTTAATAAATACTTCTCAGTGCTGTGCTATAATGTGACGTATTAAAGTCTAAGGGCCTTATTTATGAGGCCGTGAGTCACTTTTACGCTGCCGGTGTGTTACTTTTTGTGACTCACCGGCAGCGTAAAAAGTGTGCCTTGTTGCACCATAATTACAAAGTGACGCATCTAGGTAGATGCGTCACTTTGTAAACCCCTGCGCCACATTATACCTGCACCAGGTATAATGTATGCAGGGGGGGGCGTTTTGACGCAAGAAAGGGTCATGGAAGTGACGCAGTGAAATCTATAAGATTTCACTGCGCCACTTCTAGGATACAAATGCGTCAATTTCTTACGCCTGCCTCACAGCAGGCGTAAGACTGACGCAAGCCCCATGTGAAAGGACACATTGCTGGAGTTGCGTCTCTTTTGTGACACACTCCAGCAATGCGACACTTTTGCGCCTACAGATACGTCAGAAATACTGACGTCTCTGTAACTCCTTGCGCCATGATGCGTCATACTGTAAATATGACGCATCATTGGTGGTGCAAGGAGGGCGCAGTGAAAAGTGACGCATCGCTGTTTTCACGCAGTGATGCGTCACTTTTCATAAATGAGGCCCAAAATGTCCACATGTTGAAGAAATACACCTTTATGAAATGTGAAGAGACTTCATCCTACTTTCAGTAATGTTTTGTCAATGATCTTTATGGCGAACCTTTCCAGGGCTCAACCCGTGCACAGGCTATAAACCCCAAGCCAGACCTTTGGCTCGGCTCTAACTCGGCTCGCTCTATTCATTTGTTGGCTTGCCCACCTCAATAGCAACAAAATGAGCTATAGCGTTAGAACAATGAATTACCCACAGATCAGGGGGGACCAAACTATTTGACAGCATTGACTAAACTATGCAGGGGTAAAAAACTAATGATGCTGCATAATGTGACACTTTTTGTGATGGTATTACTTCATCACATTGCCATTTTTACACATCCTAACACTATAGGGGTAAAGGTTTCACCTCATTAGCACCTGTTTAACTCCCAAAGGTTGCATAAACGTTGTTTGTGGTGATCAGAGGTGTACAGTTACCATGTGGTTTTGCTGCTCTTATGCATGAATGAGTGAGAGATAGGTTGCTCTAGACTGATTTTAATGTAAGGATGGATAGAAGTGTGTGAGTGCCATGTGGTATATTCTTGGTCTATTTGTGTTTGAGATGAAGGGTACCAGCCTTCAGAGGTCCAAGCCTGGTGCTTCAAGCGGTTAAAATGCCCATAAGTTGACCCAATGATCCCCAAAGCAGCTTCCACAGAGGAAAATGCAACACAGCAGGGCCTACAGCACCCACAATGCACTTTGATAAAATATTTATGATACCGTTCCTTAGGGCTCATAAGAGTTAAGAAAGCACTACAGAAACTGCAATATAATAATACAATGTAAGCTCCCTGCTCATTTATATTTTATAGGAAACTTGCACAGCCTCTCCTTTGTGGCAGTTAAGAGTGTGACATGAAACTACTGGGGTGTATTTGTCGATGGAGAGAGATACGCTAATGGAGGCATTCATCCCTGTTTGTCTGTCCCAGTCAAGCATTTAATTGACACCTTACAAGGGGGGTGAAGAAAGTGTGAGACGCAGGGGCCACAAGAAGTGATTCCAAAATCCCAAAGCCTCCTCTGCTTTTAAAAGGCCTTTGAGTGACCTGTGAAGTAGACTCCGGCCCACACATCAGATAAGAACCCTCTGTATCATGGAAGCTGCAGCAGCCCCAGGTTCAGCACAGGAGGGGGTGGGACAGGGGTCTGAACCCCTTTCAGTGCAACGGACTTTAAGTCCCTTTAAACTGCATTCGTTTGTCAGTCCACAGCCTTTTAATGCACTGAAAAATGATTGGAGGTGATAGAGCGATTACAGCACTCTAAACTATATGGGTGTAGTGTACTCATGGTTTAAACGCACTCATCTACATTTGTAACGTGTGCAGTGTATTACATTTATCAAATACATTTATTCAACATTTTATACAAAGAATTTTAATATGTATCTTCAAGTAGGATTTATATGTATTAAGGCACTATTATTTCTGTATGCATAACATGCAAAATGACATTATATTCATATCAATGTAATCGTGTGTTCTTTAAGTTGCCTGCGGGCTAGGCCCCGGAGCTGCAGGTTATTGACAGTTTCAAATCCTTGGTAGCTAAAAGAAATAACTAAATGAATTTTTGTGTGAACGAGAACCGTATGCTCTCATCCCTTTGCAGGTGCAAGAATTCAACCTCGTTATTCTTAGTTTAAGGAGATTATCGGAATGTCTTTGAAGAGTCTGAGAAGCCGGAAGGGAGTATACCTTCTGCGCCTGGCCTATCTGTACCCCAAGGCCACTCAGAGAAAAGAAGAAGTTAATTAAAGAGGCAACAGAAACTTACTGCAGACCTTTGAAGTGAAATAATTTGTCATGTGATACATTTAAGGGGGGGCTGAGTTTTGTCTCTTTGTATAATGCGCAGGGACTGAAAATCAGTCTTCTAGATTTTCGGAGGAGAAGGAGCATCCTAGAGCGAGCTCCAAAGCATTAAGCTATTTTTGACCCATTTGACGTGAGTACTTCTCAGGAAGTCTACACGTGCTGACACCTTTGGGAATTGAGATGGGGGAAGCAGCCAGTAATATTACCAGTGAGAGTAGCGTAGGGAAAGATAATTCATGCTTTCCTTCCTAATGAAAAAGGATTCCGATTCCACCTCCATCTTGGGGAGTATCTTGCGTCTTGAATTTATTACGTTATGCCTTCTTTGCCTAATTAAGTATATGTGAAGATTGAGCTCTGTATTGATTTTTATGTATCTATATTCGCTAATTGGCAGATGCGTGTATATCCAATTATTTTTGGCCTTTTAATAAAATCCATAAACTAGAATTCGGAGTCTGTGGTCTTTTAAACATGACTAACTTGTAAGTATAATTTTGAAGTGTTTACTCCCCTCAACCACTTTTAGCAGGCAAATAAAAAACCATCAGTGCTAAATTTGGAAGGGAACGCAAGGACTAAATTTAGCGTAATAAAATGGTAGCAGCGAATGGTTAGCCTCTAAAGTGAGGGGAAATTAGGGATTTAGAGTAAAAGTGGAGGAAAATTTGGCTCTGGACTTGGCGTGGGCTATGGCGGAAACTAATGATTGATGGAGGTCGGCAGATACTGATGGTGCAGCGGACGCAGTGGTAGAGTGAGTATGAAAATGTGTGGTGTGTTAGATTGAGGTGATGAATACATTGTGTGTTGTCTTATGAATGAGAATGCAAGTCGTGTGATTGTGGGTAAATCGGTTTACTGGTCTGGACACGTGCGGATCAGGTTGTTTTGGTGAGCGGCCTTAAGGGAAGTCCAAGATCCCGGGATAGTTTGTATACGTGATTGTCCGATCAAAACTGTGGGTGTCGTGAAGCGCTATTGGTGATCCACTTATAATAGGGAACTTTGTGTGAATGAAGAGCAACGTCGCGATGGAAAGACTCAGGTACCAGGGTAGGCTACAGCCATTGGATGACCAACGCAGATCAGGGGTCACAGTGGATGTTCTTGTAACGGTGTTCTATCGATCTTCAAGCGGACAGACAATTACTTGTTTATGTGACTGTAAGTTATTCTGGCTGTAGTAGGAAGCCGTTACTTGGTTAATAGCTTTTGGTTATACCGTTACTTGTGTATGAATGTGTGAGCGAGAGTATGCAGAGATATTGTAAATGATGCTGAGCCGCTGCAAGGAGGGAGTTGTGACGTCAGTGCGAGCCACGCTGGAATTGGTCGGTTCGTGTAACGCCTCTCTGGGATTGGAGGAATTTCGTCGACGTTAAATATTGAATTCTGGATTGCAAATAATAGATTTTCATAATGAGACGTTTTAAGATGTTGCGTGATATGTGTAGAGGCGACATAGGGGTGGTAACTCTGATGGGAGAAGAAGTTCCACCAGAGGATACTCCTGCACATTACATGGCAACCGGTGTAGGATTTCATACGATAGTTTGGCTGCAAAATTGGCATAAAATTACAGAGAAAGAGGGAGAATTGGCTTTCCCTCATTATGGGTCATGTCGGATGGAGGTGCTATACCAGCTGAGAGGAGTAATGTCTTCTCTGAAGCCTCCGCCTAGACCAACTCAATTTGAGGCAATAGATGCGTGGAAGAGAGCAGCAATGGCAAAAAGAGGAGAGGCTTCACAGGGAAGAATGAAGAAAGCAATGAAGGCATATCAGGATGGTATGTGGGATGCATAATTGAAGAGGTGGAGAGTAGACACCATAGCGGGAGAACGCCTATATCCATTCAGAATGCTAAAAGGAGGGTCTGAAGGACAGAGTAAGACAGAGGAGGACAGTGATACAGATGACAGCTTTTTCGAGAGATCGTTGGCAGAATGTCCTCTACCTAGTGATTCTAAGTCGGATTTGTAGAGAACACAGCAACATGGGGAAGCTTCAGGGGTAGGTCGAACAGGTTCAGAGGAGCAGACAACAGGAGTAAGAGGGAGAATGGCAGTGGGAATAAGATTTCCAGTGGGTTCTGGAGGGCCAGGATATGCAGATCCTGAGCACAATGGAAGTACATGTGCTATGCAGTTACCAGACTCTCTTACTGTACCAGTTACAACTGGACCTGTGGTTTCAAACTATAACCCAAATGGTAGGGCAAGTGAAAGTCAACAGCAACAGACCAGAGAAGGGGAAGAGACTATGTCAGGAGACAGTCTTACAATGAGTGGAACAGGTATGGCTCAGAGGCCAGTGGAAGCTAGCACTCCATTGCCAGCCACTGCTGATCCATCAAGCATGGACAGTGAGTCAGAACGAAGATGAATAGGAGCTTTGGCAAATTCTATGTCAGACCTTAGAATGTGGGTTCCACCCGTGAGGGAGTCAATGATGTCAAAAGAAGAACTAGAGAAAATGAGAAGAGAGGCCCCCAGAGTACTATTTGAATCACAGGGTTCGTGTGAGGGAAATCATTGGAGAAGTCGAAGTTGTGAGAGGAAAAGTCGTCCAGCATTGAGAATGGAGGAGGGCGCAATTCTAAGAAGAGCTCAAAGTTGTGGCAGGGAAGAAACAGAAAGTGAGAAGGCTCAGAGATTCATACAAGTGGCAATGAAAGCACCATTGTTAGATGTGGCCAGATTGAAAGTTGAAATAGATGAAGTGATAGAAGGGAATTTGCCATTGGAAAGGATTGAAACTTATGATCCAAGTGAATTGTTATTCATAGGTAAGGACGTCACTAAGAAAGCAAAGCAAGCTCATGAAACATTGGTACAGTCGGCAAACGGTATGAGGTAGATTTAACCAAAACAAAATTGCTGCAGGGGAGCTGTAGATTGAATTATACTGATCAAGATTTAAAGAAAAACGAACGACAGGATTAAAAGCACAAGTTAGAGATTTGGTCATAGCAATACGACCATGGAGAGCATTAGATAAATGGGAAGAAAGGTGGTCGAAAAAGAAAAAAAGACAAGAAGGTAGTAGGAGATACTCCACCTCCGAGTGGAGGGATGGGGGCAGCAGGAAATTTCCCTCTAAGAGAAGTACAGAATGGAAGATATGTACATGGGCCATGGAGCTGGGGTGATTTGGCAGCATTCACTAATGATTTTCCTCGGCTGAGGGAAAAACCTGCCGACCGGTATGAACAAATTGATCGGTTTGTTAAGATTTTTAAGGTTTTATGGATTGATTTGAATACCTTGTTTGATATAATGGTTCCTGGGGACCCATGGACGGCATGTAAGGTTGCCGTTAATTGGCCGCTGCAGAACCAGCTAGAAATCCGGTGACTAATGGTCCTTCAGCTGAGGTGATGAAGAAATATGTGAAAGTGATTACGTGGTTGCAGTCTAAAGTGGCCCCGCAGACTGTCGATTGGCTTAACATTAATTGTACTTCTCAGGATCCTAAAGAATCAGTACATGATTATTATGAGAGACTTTTAGTGGCATTTAAACAACATAATGGCATAGACACAGTTGAGCCAAATGATATGGGACAGTTTGTTTATAAATTTGTGTTAGGGTTAAGATCTGATATCAGTTTGATGATACACACCACTTAATATGTTGGCAGAATAAATCTGTTGATGAAATTTTGCGATATGCAAAATATTGCAGTGAACAGGTAGGGGCAGCAAAAAAGAAGACAAGGGAAAAGTTAAAGTTGGTGCAGTTGAGAAACGCCAAGCGGCCTGATTGGGGCAAAGGGTTAAAGGAGCGATAGGTCGAGGAAGAGGAAGTGGTAGAGGAATGATCCAGCAGATGGTATCTCAACCTGGACAGAGTAGAGGAAGAGGTACAGATGCTGGTATGGGAGCTGAGTGGGTGGCAAATCAAAAATGTGTGACAGCTTGCCACTATTGTCACAAAATCGGGCATTGGAAGTGTGAGTGTAGATTGAATCCTGCAAATCAATTGCAATATGAAGGGACGGGACAAACGTCAGAAAGTGTGAATACTGTGACAAGACCTAGATCCATTTATGGAGATAGTTGTGAGTCCCAGATGCAGATACCACAGCCTCCAAGAATACCCATGAGTAATCAAACATATTGTCAAATGACTTACAATGACATAAAAGATAGATTAGATCAAATACAAAACCCTCATGAGCATCAGAGGGGGAGCAGGGAGAGTGCACTTTGAGTGTTACCCTGGAAGTAGATCAAAGTAGACCGTTTGTAGAAGCAAAGGTGAATGACATCCTGTTACCTTTTTGTTAGATACTGAAGCTGGGCGCTCCACAGTACGGACTGAAGTAGTCCCATATTTAGCCCTGTCAGGAAAGTCGATCCGAGTGGTAGGAGTGACTAATTTGAAAATGACTAATCCATTGACACTAATTACCTGCGAAAATAGGACCATTCCAGGATAAACACCAATTTGTGGTGTGTGATTCCAACCCAGTCTGCCTAGTGGAGATCTTTTGTGCAAGTTAAATTGTGCCATATTGCTCACTCCGAGAGGTGTGGATTTGCAAACCTATGATGATAATGCTGATTTTAAAATGGCCAATATTAGTCTGTGTGCAAAACTGTTTATGGTTCTCACAATAGAAGATTTACCATATGAATTGAGAGATTCAATTTCACCGAAGGTGTGGGATTTCACAGGTGAGAAGATTGGACTGATTCGCGGTGTTGAACCTGTGAAGATACAGGTCAAACTCAATGCTGAATTTCCACGAATTCCACAGTATAAATTGACTCCAGAAACTCTGGCTGGAATACGACCTGTAATTTGAGTCCATGATTGCAGAAGGAATTCTGAAAGAGAGAAGAGGAAGTCCCTCTAATTCACCTATAATGGGACTACAGAAGCCTAGTGGCAAGTACAGAACAGTGCAGGATTTGCGCAGGGTCAATGAAATCATGATCCCATGTTGTCCTGTGGTACCGAATCCAGCTGTTATACTATTTCAGATACCATGTGAAGACGAATGGTTCACAGTCATCGATTTGTGCCAAGCAATTTTTCTCTAATACCATGGCATGAAGACTGACAATATATTTTTACGTATAGGATGGACGACTGTGTCTTAACATGGTGTAGGATCCCTCAAGGTTATACAGAAAGTCCCTCGATCTTTAGCCAGTGTTTGAAAAAGAATCCTGAACGGCTGGTGATACCCCAAAACTCAGTCATGGTACAGTATATAGATGACCTTTTGGTCGCGTCAGAAACTGAGGATACTTGCAGGATCGATACAGTGGCTTTACTCAATCATTTGGCAGAGAATGGACACAAGGTGTCCCCTAATAAGCTTCAGTATTGTCAAATAGAAGTGCAGTATCTGGGTCACCAAATTGAGAAGGGAAAACAAAGGGTGTCACCAGATCGCACAGAGACGATTCTGCAAATGGGAACTCTGAAAACACAGAAAGTATTCCGCATGTTTTTGGGAATGGTCGGCTAATGTCGACAGTGGATCCCAAACTTTTCCTTGCAAGCAAAGCCACTTTTGAGGTTGACTCTAAATGATATTAGTGATCCGGAACCATGGGACAACGACTGTTTGATGGCCTTCCATGAGCTGAGAGAGAGCCTATGTAGCGCTCCAGCATTGGGAATGCCAGATTACAACAAAGCGTTTTCGCTCTTCTGCTGTGAGTAAGAAGGATGTGCATTAGCGGTCCTTGCACAGACACATGGAGGTGCGCATACACCAGTGGCTTACTTTTCAGCTACATTAGATCCTGTAGCTTTTACGTTTACCGGAGGTCTCAAATCCGTTGCTGCAACAGGTGTCAGCATTGAGAGATGTGAAAGTATAGTAATGGGTCACCCTCTTATTGTGTATGTGCCACATTCAGTAGAGCTGTTAATGACAAGAACAAACACACCTAATCTGACAAATAACAGGCTTACAAAATATGAACAAGTCATATTGGCTTCCGAAAATGTTACTCTAAAACGCTGTACAACTTTGAGCCCAGCTACATTGTTGCCTCTTCCAAAAGAGGAAGGAGAAGATTCTGAAGAGCATGACTGTCTGGATGTTACTGAAATATCTACCAAACCGAGACCTGACATTGTTGATGAACCGCTGCCTGAATCTGGTTTGGTCCTTTTTGTTGCCGGTTCATGCTTAGGGGACAATGAAGGGTGTCTGATAGCAGCTTTTGCTGTATGTACCGTTTTGGGGGTGGTTGAAGCTGCCTGTTTGAACATAGTATATGCTGCTCAGGTGGCCGAAATTATTCCTCTGACACGTGCCTGTACCATCGCAGATGGAGTTCGAGTAACTATCTATACCGACAGCCAATATGGGTTTGGAGTGGTTCACGACTTTGGACAGTTATGGTCTCAAGGGGGATTTTAACGTCATCAGGATACCCTATCCGAAATGGAGAATATGTATGTCACTTACTTGAAGTCTTACAGAGACCTAAGGCTATAGCAGTTGTTAAATTGCAGCCCATGTGAAAGGAGAAGATTTTGTCACCAAGGGTAATAACTATGCTGATGAAGTAGCTCGTTTTTGTGCATTACATGTTTGCATTTTCAATGGAGGATATTTTGGACAATGCACAGAAGAGACCGAGCTCAACATGATGTTAGCTGTGGCTGCTACATGGGCTGAGGTGAAGTGGCTGCAGGATGAGGTCCCAGAGGAGAAAGCTGCATCATGGGTCAGAGCAGGCTGTGAAAAGAGAGATGATGGCATTTGGGTGTCCACAGATGAAAAGGCAGTGTTACCTAACTGGTAATTGGTCCCAATGGCAAGGCAGATTCACGGAGCAGTTCATCTTGAAAGAGATGCAATGGTGCGAATGTTTAGGCTAACGTGTTTTAACCCCCGATTCGGTGTGCATGCTGAAGCAGTCTGTCACAGGTGGGTCACATGTCAACAAATTAATGTGGAAAAGATAACTGTGGTTGTGATGAGTCACATTAGAAGATCAGGAGGTCCTTTCAATAGAAAACAGTTGGACTTCATTGAGATGCCAAGATGCAATTGTTTGAGATAGGTCTTGGTGGTGGTGTGTATCTTTTCACGTTGGGTCGAGGCATATCCAACTAGACGATGTGACAGTCTCACAGTGCCAAAACTGCTCTTAAGGGAACTGATACAGAGATTTGGATTTCCGACCTCATAGAGACAGATAGAGGAACACACTTCCATAGCGAACTTATTAAATTATTGTGTGCAGCTTTGAAAATTGACCAAAGATTGCATTGTAGCTACATGCCTGAGGCTTCTGGTCTTGTGGAACAAATAAATTGCACAATCAAGATGAGGGTGTCAAAGGTGTGTTCGTCAACTTCATTGAATTAGCCTGATGCGTTGCCACTAGTGTTAACGAATCTGCGTAGTACTCCTGATACGAGGACAGGGCTCTCTCCCCAGAAAATATTGATGGGAAGAGCTATGCGACTACCTATGGTGCCAGGTACAGCCTTGCTAAGCATTACAGATGATTTGGTTATTGATTATTGTAAGGGACTGACTGATGTGGTTAATTCTGTGTCCCACCAGGTCGAGACTACAACTGCATCCACCTCGAGAGACCTGCTGCATGATCTAAGCCCTGGTGATTAGGTGCTTGTCCGAAAGAGCTGCCTTGATGTTTGCTGGCAAGCACCATACCATGTGCTTTTGGTCACAAGTACTGCGGTGAAGTGTGGAGGATTGCCAAATTGGATTCATGCTTCACATACTCGCAAAGTCCCAGAACCTGTAGAGGACACGACTCCTCTCGTTCTGAGAAGTGCAATTGAGAGTGCAACAGTAACAGAAAGAACAAGCCCGATTATGAGAATTCTCGATGAAGTGGAACAAACACCTACAAACAGCTCCCAAAGTAAATTCAGACTCAGATATAGACGATATTATGGAAGTAAAGTAAAGAAGGATCAGAGCAAGAGCAGGAGCGGAGAGCAGATGCTGCAACAGTGAAGTTGCCAAAAAAGAAAGAAAGGCTGAACTGAAGGCTTGCATCTGAGAAAGATCTCACTCCGATTCCTGAAACATCTAAATCCAATCAAAGTAAAACTCAAGAAAGACTGGATGGTCTAAGACGATCCAGAAGAGAGAGAGTACCGTCTCGAAAGTATGAATCTCCTGAGTGGATGTACCTGGCTGCAGATGCAGAGACCGGAGAGATCCTGGAGGTTGGGGACCGGCACAGTGAGTTACGGAGAGAGCACTCTGACAATTGACATTCAGTTAATAGCCCCTGGAATGGATGCCTTCAGAATCCTGACTCTGACAGTCCCCGATCCACCAAGGCTGAGTGGGTTACGCTTTTTGATCCTCAACCAAGTTGCTTTCCCTACTTTTGGTTGACAGTCAACTGCACAAGAAATGGGAGAAATCCGTGCTGAAATATTACAGCTTGTTCTTGCTATGCTTGGATCAAATATCATAAATGATGAAGAGTGAACAGTAAAAGAGATCTTACTAGCCTTAGAAAGAAGATAACCTAGCCCCAAGAGGAAGAAGATTTAAAATTAGGGACTTTTAATAGAGAGAAGAATTGAGGGTTAAGGCCGACTATGTCTCTTCAATAGCTTTTGTATTGTTGAACTGAACATTGCAAAAATCGAATGGATAAAGGAAAATAAAAGATATTGTAAATAACCAAAATAAGAAAGTAAAGAAGACCAGAGACTTTGTTGAATTTAGTTACGCTTCAAATCAAAACCGTGATTCAAAATGGAGTCCCAGAAGTAAGGATGCAAGCATAAATGAATAATTGGTACCCTAATTGTTGTGATGCTTATTGTCATAGCTGTGGTGATTATTACATCTCTGGTTGGGTCTTACGATGCTGAAAAGAATGAAATGACACCAACCCCATCTACCCCAGACGTAGAAGATGGTGCATCTGGCAAGGATAGAGGTATCATCAGGGAAACTAGTTGAATGCTACACGTAGATTTATCAAAAGGAGATTTTACGCTGAATGCATATGCTTGCTTGTTGTATGAATATTTGAACACCATGGAAGCGAAAGATTGTTATGTGTGTATGATATTGCCAGCAACAGTCGAAGAAGGCATCCGATATCATCACTTACCTTTGACTTATGGCATCACATGTAGTGTGTTGCTAAGAATGTTTTATAGTAAGGTCCATTTTTAGTACTATTTCTGAAATTATGATGTACTACTCTCAGAAGTCCAAGGTGCATCTCCTGACTAGGGGATGTCCCCCAGTGCACAGCTGTATGCCCCTCTAGGGGTGTATTTTAGAAATATATCTTGCTGATGATATTGGTTGTACCTTGATGTTTTATTCACATCAATCCCAAGCGTTTAAACATTCTTCCAATTATCTTATTATATTCAGACAATCCATTCACATTTCAACTTCCATATATTTCATTCCCGATGCATTTCGGACAACATGGTGCCCTTCGTCAGGGGACCCATCTATAAGTGAAACAGAAATATATATGGCTTATAAATTGGACACACCCCACATGGGTGTAAATGGGAAACATCGTTAACAACGCAACTTTTACCATGCAGTGCTTTTACATCGCAACTTTTACAACGCAAACCATTACAACGCATTGCACTGGGGGGCGTTCTAGGATAGGGAATATGTTTAATTTACTATCCAACACCTTCCCTAGTGTCCACGGGGACTGGAGATGGAATAGTAAATGAAACTATTCACTATCCAGCCCCCCAAAGCGCTATGCGCTGTAAAGGCATGCGTTGTAAAAACCGCGTTGTAAAGGCATGCGTGGTAAAAGCATGCGTTGTAATGTCATACATCCGTGTAAATAGTAATTAGACGAACATGTTGTCAGCATACACGTGATGATCCCCATGAAGTGCAAAATCACCATCACTACAACATTGTGGGCGTGAACGGCTTATAAAATATCACTGTGTAGGGCTGAAAAATAGGAAACGTGAGGCCATAAATTTGGTGTACAAGTGCCAGATGAACTATGAGATATCGATGTGTGTCACAAGAGTTGCAGGGAACGCTACAACATGCAAAACGTTATATGCCGGGTGAACTGTGGAGTCTGTTAGTGCTGCGCATATGCAACTTGTAACTCCAAAGTGAAAATCTATAGCCACTTGTGAAGTGAAACTGGACGCATAAAAACAGGAGTCCTACGGAATCTTGTAGTCTGTATCAACAAGTAAGACCTGAGAAAGGTAATAACAAAGGTCAATATTCTATCTCAAGAGGAACGCTCGAGACCTCTTAAAAACAAAAAAAGCCTACAGTAGACAAAACTTACGTTAACGGGAATGCTAATAACCTGCTGCGGTGGTCAACTGGTTTAAGAAGAGAAGTACTGGTCGAGTGTGAACAATGTCGGAAACTGAAAACTTTATCTATGCAGAAGTGCACGAACAAGGTGTGCGTGAAACGATCACGTGACTTTCAAGTGAACCGGCTTACTAAGGCAGGTGCCATTTTTAAGGAGATAATCGGATTGTCTTTGAAGAGTCTGAGAAGCCGGAAGGGAGTATACCTTCTGCGCCTGACCTGTCTGCACCACAAGGCCACTCGGAGAAAAGAAGAAGTTAATTAAAGAAGCAACAGAAACTTACTGCAGGCCGTTGAAGTGAAATCATTAGTCATGTGAGGAATTTAAGAGGGGTCTGAGTTTTGTCTCTTTGTATGATGCGCAGGAACAGAAAATCAGTCTTCTAGATTTTCAGAGGAGAAGGAGCATCCTAGAGCGAGCTCCAAAGCTTTAAGCTATCTTGACCTTTACCCATTTTCTGTGAGTACTTCTCAGGAGGTCTACACGTGCTGACACCTTTGGAAATTGAGATAGGTGGAAGCAGCCAGGAATAATACCAATGAGAGTAGCCAGCAAGGCAGAAAAGGTCCAAGGATTCCAAGGTTTAAACAACGCTTTAATAAGCTACTTTTTTAGGTGGATGGAGAACACTCGAAGCTCTGGACCTCTTGAGCTTCATAGGGAAATATAGGTTTGAAAGGTAGAGAATGTGTACTCCATGGGAAATCACAATTGTACTTGTTTGAATTAATATCCATTCTTTCAAATCGTCATATAAAGGTCAGAACTATTTCAGGTTGCAGTGTGACATCTTTATTATTTTATAGTGAGACATAGACAGCCGACACTTGTTTCGCCCCCTATTGGCGAGTTGCGCCGGGTCTTTCTCAAGGCTAATTCCACATATACAGCATATATTATTACTGTTTCCAAATTTAACAGGGTCCAAGAGACAATAGTTTCAATACTCGAGGAGCAAATTCTTCTGTAGGTTTTCAAGGCTGACGAATGCAGTTCGGTCCCTGTTCGCCGCTCTCAGTCTGCGGGTTGGTGTATGGGTTGAATATGACGATTTGAAAGAACGGATATTAATTCAAACAAGTACAATTGTGATTTCCCATGGAGTACACACTCTCTACCTTTCAAACCAATGAGAGTAGCGTAGGGAAAGATAATTTATGCTTTCCTTCCTAATGAAAAAGGATTTAGATTCGGCCTCCATCTTGGGATGTATCTTGCTTCTTGAATTTACTACTTTGTGCCTTCCATTCCGAATTAATTATATCCGAAGATTCGGCTCTCTATTGATTTTTATGTATCTATATTTGCTAATTCTCAGATGCGTGTATATCCAATTATTTTTGGCCTTATAATAAAATCCATAAACTAAAATTCAGAGTCTGTGGTCTTTCAAACAACTAACTTGTAAGTATAATTTTGAAGTGTTTACTCCCCTCAACCACTTTTAGCAGGCAAATAAAAGACCATCAGTGCTAAATTCGCAAGGGAAGGCAAGGACTTAATTTAACGTAATCAGAGGTTAAACAGGGACTGCATTGCTGTCTCTTTTCAAACTTCTGGGTCTGTGGCCCTCCTCATCCCTCCCATCCTTGTCCCCTCTGTCCCCCCACATCTGTCCCCACAGCTCCTACACCCATGGAGTGAAGCCCTGCTGCCCAGCAGTAGAGTTCCTGATTTAGACATGTTTGTTCTGATACATTCACTGCTGAAAGGCATCAGCAAGCTCCAAGTTGCTGTCAGTCACCGGTTCCATGTGTAGTTTTAGGATCAGTTGAGTACTGTCAGTGTACATGTGACACATTGTTGTGGTACTCAAGGATGGTTGCGAGGAGGCTACAGACAGAAGAAACACTGGGCGTGTCCAGGGCTCGTGGTGTTACACAAGGGATCACAGATGTTTAAAAGGGAAAGACGCTTACTCTGACCTGAAATGAAATTAAATTAAATAATGACTTTATTCGATTTTATCATAACATCGTAAAAGTACATACATAAAAAATAGAACCATAAAAAGAGAGTGTGACTCTCTGTGAAAGAGCAAATATATCTAAAAAAGAACAAAAAATACAGCACAAATTCAAAATATAATATACTCATTCACAGCTATGTATAAAACAGTTGGGAGCTCCTCAGAAAGATTGCAAAATGTACAATTAATCCCTGTAAATAAAATCTGAAGAACACACACATAAACTCATTGCCAATGTAGCATACCAGATTAAATAAAATGACAAAAAAACACACTTTGTAGGACTGTAAGAGATATAAGAACAGGAACACTGATCTCACCTGCTTAAAATTCAAGACTAAGGGCCACAGACGAATATACTGATGATGTAAACGATTAAATCATTACAATATGTAAGGTATCGGAGAGGAGGAATTATCATAGGTACACAGTTGTTGCTCCGATACATTTGTCCAGCCACCCTTGGAGAACATCAACTGATGAAACAGATTTAACCTTACATAAGTCAAGAACCTAGAATGGTTGCTGAACATCCCCAGGTTATAATAAGGTTCCATCCCACTGTCTCATTTGACCATGATGACTTGGCGCATTGAGCTCTCAGTCAAGACAGAGGCCTCTTGCTCCGCTGACACCCTGGAATGAAAGACCTTCTTCAGTCCCATGCCGGGGTGCTTCAGTGGCTGGCCCGGCACCTACTGAAGTGCAACCCGGATAAGACAGAGATTGTGGTGTTCCGAGATGACCCCCACAATCTAATGAGTACTTGATGCCCGAACGATGTGCCTCCGCCTTGTGCCCCCCAAATGCCTGTGAAGAATCTAGGTACCAAAATTGAGAGTGCCCTCTCGTTCCAACCACCACAGATTCAAGCTCTCACGGGCCTTTGCTTCCGCACTGTCCGCATGCTAAAAAATGTTTAACCCCTCATCTGAGTCAGCAGACAAAAAGGTTATTCAAGCTCTGATCACAATGAGACTGGATTATGGGAATGCCCTTTACATCGGTTTCGCAGATTTCCTTCTCAAGAGACTCCAGGTGGTGCAGAATTCGGCGGCCAGACTGCTACTCAAACTCCCACCTAGGTCTCATATGTCCCCTGGTCTAAGGACCCACCACCGACTCCATATAAAAATAGTATTCCTTTTCATGCCATGGATTTAATGCACAAGGCCTTGCACAACTTAGATGCGATATACCTCAGTGAGAGGGTGTTAGACCTGGCACCTTGGCGTGGGTCTCCCTTCCATTTTTTGCTGATGCCTCATGTGTTTTTGCTGGTTATAGATGCTTTGCGCACTGTGTCACTGCTGTCCAGTGCCACAGTGCAAGTGCTCCCCATGGTAAATTGATGTATGGATTAGTGATTCCATGATTGGTTGGTTTGGTTTACTTGTCAGACCCTAGTACAGTGCACTGAGTGTACCCACGGCTGGTAAACCAAATGATGCTGGTGGGCTTGCAGCACTGGTTGTGCCACCAACAGAAGAAGCCTGTCTCAGGTCTGCCATTGCAGAGCCTGTGTGCAGTCTGGTACTGCCATGTTGACTGGGCACGTGCACCCACTTTCCAGTCACTAAACCTTCTCTTTTCTGCATATTAGTCACCCCTATGGTAGGCCCAAGGGCAGGGTGCATTGTAGGTAAAGGTTAGGACATGCCCTGGTGTGTGTGTCATGTTCTAATAGTGAATTGCAGACATTTTCTTTTTTCACTATTGCAAGACTACCTGTTCCCCATAGGCCCGAAGGGGCAGTTTGATTATAACATTTTATAATCCTAACTGACTCAGGGAACTAGGTAGAAATTCGACTTTAGTATGCCTGAACTCAAAATGATAAAATACATCTTTTAGTGAAGTTGGTTTTAACATTCTGTGTTTGGAAATACCACTTTTAGAAATTAGTTATTTTCTTGTCTAACCATCCAAGCCTGCCTCTGCTAGTTTGTGTATTCCTTGTCTGGAATTTGAGTGACAGGGGCTGGGGGATTCCAGGAGACAGGGTGAGTCAGCACAGGGCTGAATAGAGAGATCTGCATGCAGATGGGAGGGAGGAGTTGCACCTGGGACCTGAATAGGGATGTGCCTTCCCTCCACATTGCTGGCTCCACTTTCCTTGGTGCGTCTGATGTCCCTGGCCTACACTGTGAAAGGAAAGAAGGAGTCCTGTCAACAAAGTGCTCCAGGACTGACCAGAACTGGTTTGGACTAGGCAAAGGCCTCTTTGCCTTCAGAGAACAAAGGTAAAATGAGTATAAAAGAGGGGACCCAAACCCTAGAACTTTAGATCACTTTTGGGAAACAAGAAGAAACCTTTGCTGAGGAGAGAAACCAGAGAGACTGAGGAGAGACTATCCCTAAGCGTGAGGGATTGGCCTGCAGTGATTGCCTGACTGCCAAAGAGAGGAGAAAAGACATTTGTGCTACTTTCATTCAACTTGTGAAGTATCTCCAAGTGCTTGAGATAGAGCTTGCCTCCTGCTGAACTATCAGGGACAACAGACTTCACCCCCAGCTCCCTAAGAGTTCTTTGGAAGTGCCTGCGGTTGTGTTGGGCTTTCTGAGGGAGTGCATGTCACAAGGAGCTGGTAGCGCGACTCACTAAGAAGAAGCGTGTTGCCGCTGCTGCCGCTGTTGCTTCGCAATGCAGAAGCGCCACATATCGCTAGAGAAGAGGATCAACGTCGCACCGGACGCCGCTGCATCTTCGGAGAACACTTTTGTTGTATAGCGTTATGCATCCAAAGGTACATTGAACTCAAAGTGTCGCATTTTAAATCTTAAGAGAACTAAGCTATTTCTACCATTTTTTAGTACAGTAGTGTGGATTTTTGTCGTTTGTGGTCTTGTGTTAGGTCTATATAAAAATACTTTTTTCTATACTACAACTTGTGTGGTGTCCATCTGTAGTGTTGTCACTGGGTTACTGTATGTGTTCATAAATGCTTAACACACTGCCTCAGAGATGAGCCTGTCTGCTCGTGCCAAGCTACCAAGGGGGAGAGCAGGGGTTATTTTAGGAGTGTACCCCCTTACCCTGACTAGACGCAAGGGTCCCTACTTGGACAAAGGTACCTACCTCTGCCAACTTAAGACCCCCAAATCTAACAAAGGGTTATCAAATACATCCTGGCGCGTACCCTGCGCTTCGCCTTCGCTCCCCTGACAAGTGTGCCCAAGATCAACCGACCTAGAGTAGGCGGGAGATCTTTCTCCGACTTAGGACCACTCACCTGGAATAAACTCCGGAGAGACCTCCGCATGGTCATCAATCTTGCTGCCTACAATAGGAAATTGAAGACCTGGCTTTTTATGCAATCACCCTATGTACCTGGTTTGTTGCTCCTAGCCTTAGCGCCGGGACACTCTGCTGAGTAGCTGTGCGCTTTACAAATCGGGCTAACATAACACAACAGTCCGGAAATGTCCCCTTTCACTATGCGGTCTTGGTAAAAAATAAGTTCTGGCCTACTCAACTCTGTAAAATTTCTCCTTCGAATGACAGCCATGGGATACAAGAAATGTTGTCCACGGTCATACAATCTTGCACAATGAGTCTGTTAAGTTTTAACTTATTCTTCAACCATAAAAGCAAGGGGCATAGACGAATGACATCAGAAATATACCCGTACCCCCAATTCTTTGGGAACAATTTTATTGGGAGTGCCTTGAGGGACTTTAAAGGCCTCTCAGTGAAAGTTTGTCAGCTGCCTGTAATGGGGTTATGGATGCGTAACCCCGATGCCTGAACCAGGGCTAAATGCAGGGATACATTTGGCCTTGTAGATTTGGAACATTGCCTCTGTGTGTGTGTGTGGCCTAATTGTCTTGAAAAAACTCTAATGCCATAAATGACCCTTTAAAACATCATAGCATATATTTTTAGCAGTGTTTGCCAGATACAATGGAAATCCAATAGGAGGCTCAAATAGGAAAAATGCTCAACCCTGCTAACCGGGTGACTCTTAACCACAAATGGTCAAAGTGCAATGGTAACGTGTACGTAAGTTACACATGATAGATAACCTGTGCTCTCCCTCTGGTAGACTGGCGCAGAACAGTGAGACGCATCATCAGAGGCAATTTGTATCGGGTTTGTACTGCACAGTCACACAATCAATAACACAGGGGCATATTAGCAAGGGCAATATCGCCGCTTTAGCTGGACTTTTTCCCCGCTAAAGCGGCGATATTTTTATCGCCCTATTATCAAGCTGTGGCTAACAGCAGTTAGCAACAGCTCTTAGGCGATAGCTACATGTTTGGGGCCCGCTTTGCATGTCAGCGATATTTATCACTAATGACATGCAAAGTGGGCGTACCCAACCTGTTAGCGACTGAAAACAGTTGCAAACACAGCTATCGTCTATTGACAAGGCAGGCGAAGCAATAAAAAAAAAAATCACGCTAAGCCCGATTATCGCTATAAACTAACGCCTGCTAAAAAGTTGACATACCTGTATAGTCAATGGGGGGTGGATTATCAGATTAAGCCCCCATTTGCGGTAATGCGAGAATATCGTTGGATTTCCAGCGATATTCTCGCATCTCGCTGCTATCGCTCAATATTTTATCACAATGGAGAAAAACGTTGCCAATAGCATGTTTTCTCCGCTAAAATATCCAGGGATAGCCAGCGATAAAAAAAAGTTGCTAACCACTTTTAGCGATAAATATCACCACAAAAGAGACTTCACATGGGATTGTGTAAAAATATTTATATTATATTGTATATAAAACAAGGCCAAAGCAACATGAATCATATTTACTGTTCATCCAATGCAGCTACTCAGAGAGTACTCGTTATCCTGATCACAACACGACTAAAACAACATATATCATGAACACTTTCTGTTAGTGCAGACTTGTTTAGAGACGAACACATGAATCACAGCATATAATAATAAAAAATATAGGGCACAACACACCGGTCTGTGCTCCTATTAGGATGATCACTGTAAATGATGTGAGTTTCACTAAAACTAGTGCATTCTTGAGCAAAAATGTAGGTTGAAAGAAAGGCTCATCTACTGCAAATGCTGGATTGAAGAGCCAATAGCCAGTAACGAAGGTTGTTGGAGATAAATACGTACATTTGCAGTAAATAATCAGAGGGCCAGAAGTACCTGCACCTCTACTAGCCTGGCTACAGCCATTTTCTGCGACGCCTCTGCAACAGAAATCACAGGAGGCGGGCTAGCGGCCGGCAGAAAATCTCATGAGCCCACGGCAAGAGGCGTGACGCACCCCCTCTTTGGAGGTAATCCCAGCTTTGGTACTGCCCTTCTGGTCCAGTTGGTAAGAGGGAGGCAACCAATTATGTGGGAACAGGCACCTCCCCAACTAGAGTGCCCCACAGGTACCTTTGGGGCAGACAAGCCTGCGCGGGTAAGTGCCAAATAAACTAGTATGGGCTGGCAACCAGGGCCAATGGCCACAGGGGACCCCGCGGGCTTCCACCCCATGGCACAGTACCTTTACAGTGGTCCTCATCCCACTGGGAACCTTCTCCATTGATAGAGGGCATAGCACCGGTCAGGCGGACACTCAGCGACTAGAGCAGTAGCACTCACACTGCTCTACTTACTGCAGTCGGTGGCACAGCCTCTGGGGTCACGTCGTAGAGTGGCCTCCCCGTTTCCTTGATCACACACCAGAAGCAAAGGCAGCTTTTCGGCTCACGCCTGCAGAGCTTGTGGATCGCAAATTTTCAAAAAAGGACACACCACCCCGTGCACTCTCCCCGTTGCTGTGCCAGCCTGACACCCCAGGGTGCACAGTGAATGAATCAGAGGGAAGCACATGAGGTGCTCCACAGGTGCTAGTGAAGACCGGCAAAGCAAGGACCAAAATAATCACGGTTGCTCAATCTGAACAATGTTGCCAGATTCACAGAATCCCACAGCAGAGACGCAAAGAGACAATCCTTGATGGCACTGGGATTGCTAAAAAGGGGGCAAGCTAACACACCTTTGGAGAACACCAGGGCACAAAGAGCATGTAGACAGTCAGCAGGCCAGCACTCAAGTAAAGATGCATAGTGTCAGTCCCTCCTGTAGCCCAGCAGTCAGCAGGAAGCAGGCAGAGCAGGTAGGCAGTCAGCAGGCCAGCACTCAAGACAGGATGCATAGTGGCAGTCCCTCCTGCAGTCCAGCAGTCAGCAGGCCAACACAGGAAAGCAAGTAGCCCTAAATGCTGTTTCTCCTGGAAGTGCAGCAGTACACTAGCAATGTGCACTTTGCAGTGCCACCAGCATCTGGCTACAAGTCCATGCAGTGTCTAAAAACACAGAGTCAGGGGAACTGTACCTATACTCAAAAACGTCTTTGATGAAGCGGTGACTTCAAAGGAACCCTCAGAAGTGCGCAACAATCCCTTTCAACCCAGCTCTGGCTCCAGTTGATCAGTAGGGGATAAATCAACCCTTTGAGTAAGAGCAAAATACAACCTATACAAATGTAAAGTGTGAACGACCTCTCCCTCTCCAAACCCAGGAACACTATCCATATGCAGATGAATGCAGATATATCCCCTATCACACCCAGCCCTTCCTGTGTTGTGGCTGTCTAGAAAGTATACACACAGTGTAGCTGTCACCCAGCCTAGACATGTATTTGAGTCAGGCTGCAGAGTAGCAAGAGTCATAAGCACAAAGAAATGTCCACTTTCTAAAAGTAAACACAAGGAGATGATGGACGGAGCACTGAAACTTTTCAGACATTCACCCCCAGTCACAGATCTGGGTCGAACCTATCATCATTCTTTAGCTCACTTCGCCACCCCAGTTCAGACACAGCTATATGCAAATCAGTCTTGACCCTGTGCCTCATGGGAACAGTCCAGCACGAACTGCCAAGCCATGACACAGACGTGGGTCCCTTGCTCACTGTGCCACTGGATTCAAGCTAGCCTGACTGATGAAGGGTGACATACCCCAAAACCATTACCAGGATGATTGTTTTCGGTCCAGGAAAGACCAGGCTTGGCAGTTAGGTCTGGACTGTTCCCATGAGGCACAGGGTCAAAATTGATTTGCATATGGCTGGGTCCAAACTGTGGTGGCGTAGTGGACAAAAGATGGATGAATTTGACACAGATCTTTTGACTGGGGGAGAATGTTTGAACCATTCAACATTCCATCCATTATTTGTTGCAGTTACACTTTTCGCCCTAAGTGGGATGGGTATGCCCAGACGTGGATCACTTGCTCACTGTGCCACTGGATTCAAGGGTGACATACCCTGATCCCGATCCCAGGATGCTTGTTTCCGGTCCAGGGAGGACCTGGCTAGGCAATTTGGTCTCAGTTGTTCCCATGAGGCACAGGGTCAAGACTGATTTGCCTATGGCTGGGTCCAAGCTATGGTGGCGTTGTGGGCAAATGAACGGATTTAACCCAGATCTCTTGACTGGAGGAGAATGTTTGAATCATTCGGCATTCCGTCCATAATTTGTTGCAGTTACACTTTCTAAAAGTGGCATTTCTAAAGTAGTAATGTAAAATCCAACTACACCAGTAAGCAGGATATAACACTACTCTTCTAAACATACCAAACATGGCAAACGCTACTTCTTTCAGATCAGGAATTTCCACTTAAGTATATATGAATGAATTCCCAATGCTAGCTCATGATAGGAGCAGGCGTCATGACAGTCAGAAACTAAATAGGCTGTTTGTCACTACCGGGACATGCCACGCATGAAGGCACATGCCCACCTGTTTACTTAAAAGGCACTCTGCCCGTAGGGCTATCTAGGGCCTACCTTAGGGGTGACCTATGTGTATGCACCAAAAATTACATGAAAGTACACAAAATACTAGTGTGGCGTTTTGCTCTAGTTTTAATGTGAAATGTGTTCTAGAAAATAGCACAAATTTGCACAATTCCAAGAACAGCTGCAGCGTTCTTTTTTATTGTGGTGTTCCTGTGCTCCTGCAATATGAATTTACCCTTATCTCAATTTTTTTAGCATAGCATAATGGCGCAATATTTGGATTTTCGTTTAAGAAGTGTAACGCAAATGTTGCAAAGTACACAAGTTTAAAAGAAGTCCATCTGGATCTAATCTTAGTATCCCTTTCAGTTAATCTCTGTGTTTCTCTTCCACAGTGGGTCGCGCCTGCTCTCCCTGTAGCAAAGCCAACAACCTCTGTGTTGTCTCCTTTCTGAGAAAGTGTGTTTATCTTAAAAAAAGCAACAACTTTAATGGGATTTCTAAAAGCGACTGTTTCTAGCCAAAGCACAGAAGGGTGTGCTATCGTTTACTATTAATCTGTTTTTACCTCTGTAGCAACTTGTATTGTTTATTAGTTGTGCTTGATTTGTAAGAATAACAAGAGTTGTTATTCCATAGTTTTCTGCAATTAGGTCGAGCATTTGAGACCTCTTTATTTACTTTGGTGTATACTTATGTACTTTAGTATATACTTTGTGGGCCCTGGAGATCAGCCCTAGGACTTGTCTGCTTCGACTTAGGGACTTTTTTTCTGTTCAACTGCCTCTATTTAACAGTATTGATAGAAAACAACCAGTAGAGGTCAGTAAAATACCAGAATTGCATTCTGCTGAGGGACTTTCTTTTTTCATTTTTCTGGCAACTGACTCTATTTAACTTTCTAGATAGAAAACGGCCAGCAGAGGTCAGTAAAATACCAGAATCACTTTAGCATTATCTAGATTCCAGTCCATAGAAATTGTCTTCCACGAGCAAATCTTGTATTTTCAGGGATATGACCACCGAAGGCTCTGATTTGATTAAAAACAGAGCTTTGGACTATACCATTTCCCAGTGAAAGGAAATATTTCTCTCCATGTGTTCCCATACCTGGCGTGTCACGCAGTTTGGTGCTTACTTTCCCTCCATGTTAAAGAACAGTAGATGTTTCAGCACCCAGGCTAAATTGCTGCACAGCTAAATGCATATAAGGTCCCAAAGGTGAGACCGATTGCATTGCAAATGCTTGTTTTATTACTTCTGAATGAAACCACTTAACTCTAAGCTCTGTTTTCAACTGAGCAGCAATGTGTGCTCCTCACCTCCTGTGGATACAGCTCTCTGCTCACCGCCCTGTCCCTGAAGAGACAAATGTGACAAAGCATCCTAACATTTTGTTTCAACCTTTAAAAGGTCTTTAAATGCTCTTGCAGCCGAGATCTCAGCTGAAGCATTGACTTACATTCCGCTGCTCTCAGCAATGGTTAAAGATACAAACCTGAAATAAAACATAGCTCTTGGCACCGCCTGCGCTATCAGTAGAGATCAGGGGGTTTGAGGTAAAGTGAACACGGAGGATACGTGTCTGAGGTCGGGCATATTAACAACGGCCAGCGCTGCCCGTGCTTAGTGATACTTATATTATCGCAGGCTATTTCTGTAATTTATCGCCCTGGTAGTGCGTAATTAACAACACGTTACTCCAGGGCGATAAAAATTCCAGAGATAGCGAGGTCATGGCCCTTTTGCCGGGATCATCGCTTGTTTTCCAGCGATGTTCCCTGCAAAAGGGCGATAACCTTGCTGATACGACCCACAGGGCCGTATTAGCATAATCCACCCCCTATGTTAGGGATGGCTAAGTCAGGATTTTAGCAGACGTTAGATTTTGGTGAAAACAGCAGTTTTTGCCAAAATTTAATGTGTGCTAAAATCATGTGGGCTGCCTTGTAAATATTGCGATGTAAACATCAGCGATATTTGCAAGGTTGTCCATCTGGGGTACGCCCAGTGACGCCCATTTTGCATCTCATTGGAGATGCAAAGGGAGGTGTTGGGAAAAATAGGTGCTAACATGCGATTATGCTTCTTTGCACCCTCTTGTAAATAGGGCTCTGGTTTTATGTCTGCTGAGATAAAGCCCTTGAAAATATGCCCCCTGGATCCACAGGGTTTACTATTAGTTGTAGCTTCCTCTGTAATCAGAATGCAATAGAGTCGCGACGTTTCTGCCACTTTTGTTCCCACATTTTGTAATGGCCTTCATCAGGCCATTCGCTCTCCCCGGTCACTGGAAAGGAAGGGTCCTGGTTCACTTCGACGCAGCCTTTTAAGTGGGATAGAA
This sequence comes from Lissotriton helveticus, assembly GCF_964261635.1. Taxonomy (NCBI): domain Eukaryota; kingdom Metazoa; phylum Chordata; class Amphibia; order Caudata; family Salamandridae; genus Lissotriton; species Lissotriton helveticus. Next base: position 1,195,508,607 of record NC_136072.1, on the reverse strand, counting down.
GTGACTGCCTTGATCAGTGTTTGGATACCTTCATAGTAAATAGGCCACTTGGAGAAGAGTTTCCTGCCCCCCTCCCCATCACGTTCTTGGGGGCACGTGTCGTGGGGCTCTTGCAGCCGTGTCTAAAACTTTGTCTCACCCACAACAAGAAAACCTGAGTACCTGGGAGTCAGAGCACCAGAGGCAAACACCTTATTTATTATCAGCCCTTTCACTATCCCCTCCTTGAATCTGAAGATTCCTCTCGCTCTTATGAGAAAGTGGTTTATATCATCAACAATGGGTACTTTAGTGTTTCCCAGGTTCTTGTTTTTCCATGGATTAATATCTTATCAATTAATACAGCATTTCAGATCTTCGCAGCACAACCAGAGATTAGTTTATAGCGTATTCAGTAAACAAGTTGAAAAATCAATAGTTATTGTTTGATGTTTCCTGGGTTCGGATTATTTATCCAACCATTCATAAACCCCCCTCGCGTCCGGTCATTCATTATTAGTCGGTACATGACTCAAGTCAAGTCAAGAATACTTTATTCCATCAACATACACATTGATCATAAAAGCACAAATCACATAATTTTCATATAAAAACAACTGTTTTCAAAAAGTTATCATTTTATTAAAAAAGCAATACATAGATCAAGTAAAATATATCCATAGAATGACTATATGTCATAGTTACTTAATAAGCCTTCTTGCCTTTAGAGATAGACATAAAAAGGATGCTGCCGAATATCAGACTTTTTGGGCCATAGGTAGGTAGCCCAATTGCGATCACAAATGCAGAAATTCGCAGAATTTCTGCATTTGCAATCGCAATTTGGGCAGTGTGCTATGTAGCACACAAACCCACATGCAAAATTAGGAATCACAAAATTAGCGATTCGTTATTTTGCGAATGCATTTAAGGAATCCCAAATTGCGATTCCTTAAATGCAATGTAGGTAGCACCCAAGTTGTGTGAATTTATGCTTAAGGAATCGCAGATTACCACCAACTTCAGGTTGGTGGTAATTTGCGATTTCTTTGAAAAATGCACTTTATTGCATTTTTCAAAGTGCCATGTGGCACACATACATGCCCTTAGAGCATGTATGTGCGCCACATGTGCACACATGTTCATTTCAGTGGTGCAAAAGGGTGTCCTATTGACACCCTTGCAACCTTGAAATTGCATTCTCAATTTGCGATTCTCTAATTGAGAATCGCAAATTGAGAATGTCTTCCCATTCATTCCTATGGGCCTTCTAGCCCATAGGAATGAATGAGAAGGTATTCCTTATTTGCAAATCTCAATTTGCGATTCAAAAATAAGGAATAGGTGGGATTCGCAAAATATTTTGCTAATCCTACCTACATTGCGTTTTGCGATTCTCTAATTGCGATTCCCTAAAAATCGTGTTTTGAGAATCGCAAAACATGTATTACCTACATATGGCCCATAGTGATCATGGAGCATTTGCAGGAAATATAAACCTGGTCGACATTGATTAAAAATATATTTGAGCATAACTGAAAGTATCCAATGTTTCCAATACGTACAAAAAAAGAAAAAGTGAAGATCATTTTGTGTTGACACTCCATCACATGGACAAAGAGTCCTAGCCTGCTGTGATTAGATACTAGAGGGATGACCCAGCATACATGACTCTTCTTTTACATCTTGTAAGTTTCTTTTTAAAAGTTTAATTTGTACAAATGTAGACACATGAAAGCCTCAGCCGACATGCGTTTTGCCCTTAAGCATATAAATCCTGGGTCTTTGCCAAGGCTGTAACTGCATAATATGATAAAAACAGGAAATCAAAAACATAAAAGTCATTAAGGTGGAATTTTTATTTTTGTGTCTGCATTTGTGATATTCATGCAAGACGTAAAACATAGGGGGTTGAGACCGGCAACGCAAGGAGGATAACATCAGCAAAGGAGGAGACACTGTGACGAGGAAGAGGGTGGCCGCAGAAGACAGAAGAGAAGATAAGTGTTTTTTTTTACCCTTTTTCAGGCCGTGGCGCAGGGGCTGAGGGGCGTACACGGAGCCGGCGTTTTGCCTCAACTTCACATTCCCAGCAGAGCATGGAGTTGGTAAAACTCCGCAAACTCCGCTGGCGGAATGGAGTACGCCGCCTGGGCTTAATCTCTATATGGGAGGAGCATGTTGAAGGCTTCCCTTCCAAATAAAAATTCCTATGATCCATGGTTTTAGTATTAAATCTCTTTATTGACAGATTGTAGCACATGCATGAATGACACATAACCACATGGCCCCAAAACCCTCATTACAGTGCAAGGTATAAAGCTCAAAAAAGAAAACAGACAGGGCCATGCCACGCTGTAGGATGGGCTCCAGTAATGGGCGTAGTGTATATGCAAACAATCAACATTGGGTATAAGAAAAACCAAAATCAACCAAAACCCCCAAACACCCACCCAAACCCCCCACAGCCCACCCTCCTCCCATGTTGATCCATGGTTTTAGACCAAAATTGTTGCTGTAAAGCACTGAAAAGTGGCCGACTCCCATGTTGGAGTAGTAACCCAGTCGCAAAAGGGAGGGGGGGCCCTTGAGGAGCCCTGAGCATCATCTGTCATTATTCATCTGCTTGTCCACTCTGTGCACTGTGGACACATTCCTAGATTCTAGCCTACTAGTATCATCTTTCTAAGATAAAAGCTTTGGAAGGTAAACGTGTCATCTAATAAAATCATCATTTCCAAAAAGCCAAGTGAACCCACCACTCTAGTCAGGGTAAGTCAGTTACTCACCAAAGATAACCTGTGCTCACCCTCTGGTAGCGAGGCGCAGAGCAGTTAGGCTTATCCCCAGAGGCAATGTGTAAAGTGTTTGCGCAACACACTCACACTTGGCGAGCACAGAGCTCTTCGTGGCCACCAGGGCACATCCTTCTGGTGAGTAGTCATGCAGGGCCGGCTGCAAAGGGAGCTCGGGATGGCTGGGCAACTCTTCCAGGGCCCTCCCCTAAGGCAGAGGAGAATTGTGCACAGAAAGGGGATCCAGTTCAGGGGAAACTAAAGGATGCTTGCTTTGGACAGTGATCCAGCGCTACTCTAAAACAAACCTCTAAACCATCATTATATCTCCTAGGAGCTATCACACTTTACTCGTCAGTGGGGCCCATAACGCCGTGAGTCACTCATTCACACACATCACCCTGCTCCCAAGATCAGTGAAAACCAGAGGATGAGCTGCTGGAATAGCGGAGTGTCCTACTTCATCTATTTAATCTAAATTCTATACATACTATCAGATCTTTACCATGAATTTAATTCTCGAGAAAACATTTAAGGCACCCCACTGTTTGGTCAATGGATCAGCTAGTAAAAGTTAACTAATGGACAACAAAACCAGCTTATTTCTCCATTTATATAAATTTTTATTTTCAATTTTAGATTTCCAAGCATGACCCCACTTTATTAAATTATTGGTTCTATTCAATTTAAACATTTTTTTTCCATCTAGAGAAAGAGAAAATTAATTCAAACAAATTACATTTATTAGCAGAATAGTTAAGAAAAATTAATCAAAAACTACCAATGTTCTTGGCAATGGAAATCAGGATTAGAACAGCAAAGTTACCAAAATCAGCCTCTCTATTCTTTCTCGATGTTCACCACCCATCAGGACTCAGACCCATCAAAAGTTAAAGTCAAGAAAATTTCAAAGTCTTTGCACCAAGGAAAAATCGATCAGTCCAACAGCATGTCGTGGTGCGAAAAGTAATGCAAAAGCAAGCTTTTTTCTCTCTTCCAAACGACCTCTTTTATACCCTTTTTCCCTAACTATCTAGCTAAAATTTGAAACTTTTAGGGTCCATACTCAATCCTCATTGGTCCATTCAAGGGATGGATGAGGATAACCTCATCTCCTCATTGTCCATATTTCCGCCTAGGCATAGTTCTAAGCACAATAAAGTTCTGATTGTTTGTTATTGCATTCTTTCACCCATGTCCTTTAACTTGTCACTTTGATGAACTTTCCCAGGCTCACAACACGGACATCTTAACTTGGCATCATTCTACTCTTCAGGCCACGCTGGCCTTGACACCATCTGCACTGGTACAGACTGCTTGCACATCTCTCGAGCTCAGTCTCGCTTTCGTAGAAAGACATTCTCTTGGATTATTGCAAACCCTCCATGTTTTATTAGGCCACATGGGCCATAACGGGAACTATCATAGAAACAAACACAATTAAACGTTAGATTTTGAAGTAAAGCCCTTCTGTTTACCTCCCCCATTCTAGGTTCACCCTGTTAGTTATTACCTAGCTTAAAAGCCACACATTTGGGTTGTTTTCTTACCATTCTCCGTCATTTCTGCCACAATTATACCTCTAAGAAGTATACACGCATAATTTCTCATTAGGTTATAGCATTTCCGCACTATGGGGCCGATTAGGATGGAGGACGGACTTGCGTCCGTCCGCCACCCCCGAGGTGGAGGGACCGTCCGCAAGGGCAGCGGCGTTCCCTCCATGCCAATTAGGATGTGACCGCCACCCTGGCGGTCACATCCTGTATCTTTAACAATGCGGCGGGTGCTGCTTCACCCGCCGCAATGTTAAAAATGCATGCATTGCATTTGCATGCACAAAGCGGCAGGCCCCGCGTGGTGCCTGCCGCTTTGTGCATGCAAATGCAGGGGGGTACCATAGGTCCACATGCTTTTCCACAGCGGAAAAACCGCCGCGGAAAAGCATGTTTACACACGCTTCCTAATTTGGCTGGCGGTGTCTTGCAGACACCGCCACCAAATAGCAGGCTACACCCCGCGGATCAGTGGCGGACGGACCTGCCATCCGCCGCTGATCCCACCGCCATCCTAATCTGGCGGGTGGTGTTTACAGGGACCGCGGCGGTGAATCCGCATCCTCCTGGCCAGTGGTGGCTTCCACCGGCCCGGAGGATGCGGATTCACCGCCATCCTAATTGACCCCTATATTAGTAAGAAGGTTTCACACAATTAATGTATGACGGTTTGCAACACCAGCAAATTAGTATCCCACGTGTATTTGTGAGTGTGCTTTCTATTCTACATTGCTTAATTTTAAAACCACACAATTAATACGTATTACGGTTAAGGGAAGGTGACTTCATGTGGGGTATACAAACATTTCTGTTTTCACCCTCGCTCCATCACAGCATCACAGCTAGAGCGATCCATGTGGCCACCCTCACTGTGCAGCTTCTCAGGCAAATGGCCAGCCAGGCTGTAGTACAGGTATACCCCGCCACATTACCTTAATCACCATATCTGTTATGAGAGTTAGCCGCTCTGCTCTATTTTCAATGGCCAAGGGGAAATTTCTTACAGATGTGACTCCCAAACATCCACGGTTTTCAAAAGAAGGGGTCTGCATAGTCCAATCCCAGGCGCTCCCTGGAGCAAGTCTATCTGGCATTAGCAGTGTCTTCCATGTTGCCCAGGCAACACACCTTACTTGGAAGCAGCGCACTTTGGGAGAGAGGCGAGCTGTCCCTCTAGATTGTCTCCTGCACTCCAGCAACCTTTTCTGACCTGCGACGGATTGGGTAGAAGGCCCAGCCACTCCCGATGCCCCCACACAACTGGAGTCAACAGGGCCCAGCGCGGCCAAGACAGGTACTTGACCTCACTGGCAACCACACAGCACCTGTACGCTCTTTCCTTAGTAAAAAACATGGGGAGGAAGGAAACCAAGCAGGGCAAGTCCAAGGCAGAGTTAAGTGGCAATATATGGGATCCTTTATGTTCCTGGGCTTCCAAACGAATGGGGGGTGGGTGAGGGGTGGGGGGGAGCAGCTAACCAATCTCTGAAAAACACGTGAGGGCACAACAGCAGGTAGACAGTAGGGCAGCACAAAAGGCAGATTGGCAGCAATAAGCACGGCAGCACAACAAGCAAGTAGTCCAAATGAGCCTTCCTCCTGGCACCACAGCAGGACTCTCGCAATGTCCAGCATTGGAGTCAGTAGCGTCTGGTTACTTGTCCCATGCAATGTCTAAAATCATGGGTTCAGAGCCCCAATACTTATACACAAAAATGTCTTCAATGAAGGGGTGACTTCATTGGAACCCTTAGAAGTGTGCAACAATCCGTTTGAACACACACCTGGCTCCCGACGATCAGTAGGGGTAAAATAGCCCTTTGTGTGAGGGCAGGACACAACCTATTCAAGTGTAAGTGTGAACGACTTCTCCTTCTCCCAGCCCGGGGAGACTATCAGTTTGGAGATGAATAAAGATGTATCCCCAGTCACATCCAGCCCTTATTGTGTTGTGGCTGTCTGAAAAGTATGTACTAAGTGCAGCTGTCTCCCAGCACAGACATGTATTGGAGTCAGGCTGCAAAGCACAAAGAGTTATGTTATGTTAAGGTAACTTATCAACCACATGAATATCCAAGGGTATCAAGAGCACAGACAAATGCCTTCTTTTTACAAGCTGAAAAACGTCACAGGGTTAGGCCCATAATCAGTGAGACTAGGCCCAATATAAATTTGAAAAACAACACAAGTGGCAACACTGATGCCACGCCGCACTATCATTCAAAACCATGATCACACACCTCAATTGTCATGACCATCAATTATTTATTTATCTTTTTCTTTTACAAAAAATACCTTTTTAGATATGTTATTCATAATTCAAACAGAAAACATTTGTATGAAGCAAGGACCAGGGTTTATAGGAGTAGGTAGGAGAAAACTGCGCCTTCACCGAATGTACTCCTAATTACAGACCAGAGGTCTGATACAAATGGAACAAAGCCTGTGCACATGTCTAGATTATGTCGCAGAGTAAGTACTCTTTGTATCGAGATCCAACAAATATATACAAATAATGCAAATACTTAAAAAAACAATAAACATTTCAGAAGTTGTTTTATGTTCTTCTTTAACCCCTTCCGTGCTGCCGTCGGTCATTGGCCGACGGCAGCACTACTTCCCCAGTGCTGCCGTCGGACAATGGCCGACGCGGCCCTGCGCGTTTTGCGGAAGTGTCGCACTGCCGCAAAATTGCGGCAGCGGTAAACGGGTTAATCTTGGCGGGTTCCGGTCTCAGGCGGTGCAACTGTTTTCGTTGGACCAGCGTACTCACTGTGTCAGCCGAGCTACTCCTCTGGCCTCTTCCTGAACTACTTTCTCTGGCAACCATGACGGACCCCTATTGTGTCCGCACTGCCTGCAGATCATCATTACCCGCAAACCGGGTCGGAATTTAAACCGGTTCGGAGTGTATTGCCTTCCATACGGTTTTAACAATATTTCCAAAGTACGGCATTTGTTTCAACCACTTAGATCAGCCGGGACTGAAGTAGAACCGGCAGAGAGATCCCAGATTTCCTTTGCATTTGCCACCAGTCCTGATAAAGTCGTGGGTTCACTTTCCAGACGAAACACGTGTTGGCTGGGCAACCTTCCAGGATTAAAGAAGAACATACAAGGAAAACATTTATAGACTTTTCAATACACAGGGACATAAAAAATACAATGTTGCAACAAAAAACAAATCACAAAATTCCTACAGCACATACACAAAACAATAGCAATGTTACATGCAACACATACCAATAGAAATCTTTAAAGCCCAGGTTCTGTTTTTTTTTTTACTTTTTGAAAAAAATAGCCTTAGAGCTTACATTCTTGTCCAATATTTCAACTCCCTCCTAAAAGGGCCATACCAAAACAGTGTCCATACTGAGCACAAAGTAAAATCACATTTCCGTAAAGATTTGGTTTGTTTTGAGCTTCGGTATTATCACATTTAAATACACTTTTTTGGGGGGCGTGGCTTGCGCGCCGTGGAGTGATAGCGGCTTCTCCGTGAGCTCCGCGGATCTGCGGGTCTCAGGAACGCAGTTCGGGCCTCATTCTACGTTTCAAGAACGACTGTTGCCGTTTTTAGATGTTGGAAGATGTCCTGCACCTCACGGAGTCTCTGTTTGTTGCCTGCCAGCTGATTTCACCGACTTTTGACTGCCGGTAATTTTCTCCCGTTTCGGACGCGGGCGGCCGCCATTTTGTGCCGCTGAGCCCGCTTCCTTTCCTATAACCTGCACGTCTTCATTGTTAGTATGCTGCCCCTTTAGTATTTATCGCGTTACCACATTTCTCTGCCCTTTTCTCCCCATGTGGTGTAATGCGCGATGTTCCTCTCCTTTTTATGGGGCTTTTTCCTGTCAGCTGCTCATACTTTGCCTCGCCTGTGAGAACACCGAGCGCCATTTTAATATTGGCGCGAAAAGCCAGTTTTTGCTCTATTGTCAGTTTTTACATGCTGTTTTACTGACAATTAATTGAAGTTTTGTTCTGTATGGATCTTCAACAGCCCTATGTATCCTGCACTATTTTCCATGTTTTCCTTTTTGTATGGAAACTACTTCCTCTGACCGGCAAACACTTGTCTTGGGTCACGTTTCTCTTTCATCCGCATGCATGTTACTTCCCAGAATGTCTTGGAACTAACGCATACTGCTCATTTTGCATATTTTTGGGATTGATACTATATGTGGCTGCATTTTTGACTTTTTGCTGCTCATTGTCTCTGCGACTGCCTGCACTCTTCAAGTTGTGTAGCTTTTTATCTCCTTTCGGATTTTTCTTCACGTTTTCAACATGGCTCATGAATTCACTAATTCCAGATCTTCTCTCACTGGGACTAAAACAAAGAGACCAAAAAATGATCCGCCTTCTCCAACTTTATCATCTCCTAATCCTGTTCTGGACTCTATTTTGAAGGAAGTCCGTGGTCTTCAGCCTTTTATGTCTGCTACCAATGTGAAACTTAACCAAATTGAGGATAAGTTGGTGGTTATGGAAGGTAAAGTCCTGGACTTAGAACAACGTGTTAGTGACATTCAAGATGTTTCCTCTAAGATCGCTATATTGGAGCAAGAGATTCGCAAGCTGAAGCTTCACACCGAGGACCTTGAAAATCGAAATCGTAGAAACAACCTACGCCTTTATGGCCTTCCGGAAAATAATGAGGGCCCTGATATGGTGTCATTTCTACAGAAATTTCTACAGGATCTACTGGACCTCCAACCTACGTCACATTCTCTTAACATTCAGAGAGCCCTCCGTTTAGGTCGCCTTTAGCCTAATGCCGCTAAGCCTCGTGGTATCATTATGCTTTTCCTTGAATTTACTGAGTTAATGACTGTGCTGAAGGCTGCTAAGCTTAAACGACGGCTTATTTGGTCTGGCCATAATATTTTTATATCCCAGGACCTTTCTAATGCAACTAATGCTTGACACAAAGAATTTTTGAATCTTCGTCCTCAAATGAGACAGTTGAATATCCAATGTGGTATCCTTCATCAATGCTTCTGTAAAATTACACACAATGGCCGTACTCGTTTTTTTGATGACCCTCAGAAGCTTCAATCATTTTTGCAGAATATCTCTCCCTCTGGCATGGACACCAATATTTGATATTGCTCTTTTTCTCGATCAAGTTTGTTCTGTTATTTGTAATTTGTATGTCTCCCTTGTGAATTTTTATTCAATGTCTTTTTGCTCTCTTTTTTGAGGTTCCGTTTCTCTTACTTTTGCTATCCTGCTCATTGGAGTCCGTATCCTCTTCAGCATTACCACACTCCTGCTGTTTTGGTTTTCCTTTTCTCTTCAGACCTGGCTCATTTGCCTTGATCTGTTCATTCATTTCTTCCTTTCTCTCTTCATCTATTCCCCTTTTCCCTCTTCCCTCGTATGCTATTTTTCTTTCTGTTTTTTTCTCGTAGCTCCTGTATTTTTCTACTGCTCTTTTTCTCAACAATCTCTGTTTTTAATTCAACATTTTTTCTCTCTCTTCATTGTAGCTTTAGAATGCCTGTTTTTTAATAATAATGTTAGTATGTTAAGTGATTTGTTCCAATGTAATGTTTCTGTTTGTTGTATTCTTTTTTGTAGTTGTCTCCTTGAAGTGTTTCCACTCTAATTGCTTCCCATCTTTCCTACCTTCCAACATGTGTAATTTTGTTTCGTGGAACGTTCGAGGTCTTGGTCACCCGGTTAAACGACAAAAGGTACTCTCCCATTTATCTAAACTTAACTCTCAAATTGTCTTTCTTCAAGAAACTCATTGTACAGATGTGGAATCAGCTAAATTTGAACGACAGTGGGTGGGCCAAGTTGTATTTTCTCCTGCTATTAGCAAAAAAGGGGGTGTTGCTATATTGTTTCACAAAGCTTTATCAGTCCAAATATTGTCTACTCAAAATGATGATGAAGGTCGTTGGGTAATGGCTAAGATTGTGAATCAAAATAAGACATTGGTTTTACTAAACATTTATGGCTATGTCTGTCCTGATCCCAAATTCTGGAATGATATGAAAATTCTTCTATCCTCTATTGATTGTCCCAATATAGTAGTCGCTGGGGACTTCAACCAATGGTTAGATCCTTTTTCTGACAGACTTTCCTCATGTAAATTTCAACCAGCCAAGCCCCATAAGTCTTTCCAATCAGCCATTACCTCACGTCCATTCTATGATGTTTGGAAAACTTGCAATCCTGATTCCCTTGAATATACTTTCTTCTCGAATGTACATCTTACTCGTTCACGAATTGAACACATTTTGGTTAGTAAGTCTTTACTCCCCTCTATTCAAAGCTCCGAAATTGGTTCTATTTTTATTTCCGACCATGCACCTGTATATGCTGTCCTGGACCTCTCCCTTACCTGTTCTAAATTCAGTCCCTGGAAATTCAACACCTTTCACCTGTCTGATGCTGTTTTTATAAAAGAAGTTACTGTTTTTATTAATGAATTTTTTACTTTTAATAATCCGTCTGACACTTCTATTTCTAATAATTGGGATGCTTTCAAGGCTGCCCTTCGAGCCTCCGTTGTTTCATATGTCTCTAAAAAGAAGAAACTAAATAGAAGTAAATATAAAGATCAGTTGCAGAAGATTAAAGGACTAGAGCATATCTACTTTTCCTCTAAGTCTACTATTGCCCTTCAGGATCTAATTATAGCAAAAACTGAGCTTAATAAAATTGCCACAAATGAAGCATGTAATACTCTGCATAAGATTAAGTCCAAATGCCATGGGGTCAAAACAAAGCGGGTAAAATGTTAGCAAACTACCTAAAAATCAAATCTGAACATAAAGCTGTCGGTCCTATTCTCAATGAATCCATTAATAAATTAGTCTCATCAGATGAAGACATTGCCGAGGTTTTCCATGATTACTATCAATCTCTTTATACTGATGATACTCATCCCTCCGACCAGAACTTAACATCTTTTTTGCTGGTCTGCCGTCTCCCCCGTCCCTACTTGATGAATTTGCACAATTAGAAAAAGATATTACTCTTCAACAAGTACTTCAGGCCATTTACTCTCTGAAAAAAGCAAAGGCCCCAGGTCCCGATGGTCTGCCTATTGAAATTTATTCCACTTTTCATTCAATGTTTACCCCTAAATTATTACAGCTTTTTAACTCTTTTATTGCTGATGCTAAGGCCTCTGGTTCCTTTATGGACGCATTCATTGTTATTATTCCAAACCTGATAAGGACCATTCCCTTTGCAAAAATTATCACCCTATATCATTAATTAATTATGATTGTAAGATATTTGCTAAAATCCTTGCCTCCCGCCTTGATTTTATTGTTCCACTTTTGATTAAAACAGACCAGGTTGGATTTGTGAAGGGCAGGCTGGCCTCTGATAATGCTCGTATGTTCTCTAATATTATTTCACATGGCAAAAAATTCAAAGACCCTCTTGCAGCCTTATCCTTAGACGCTGAGAAAGCAGTTGATCGAATTAATTGGCAATTTATGTTTCAGACCCTCCACTGGTTTGGTTTTGGTCCATCCTTCATCTCCTTTGTCAAACTTTTATATTCCTCTCCCCGAGCCAGTATATTTGTTAATAACCAGTTTTCAAGGTTTTTTTTAATTGTCCAGAGGTACAAGACAAGGTTGTCCTCTTCCCCTTTATTATTTTTCCTTTGCCTCAAACCTTTTCTAGAACGTATTAGAAATAATTTTAAGATTACTGGTTTCACACTCTCCTCTGTAGAGACTAAAATTTCTGCATATTCAGATGACATATTGATTTATATGGCTAACCCAGTTGCATAGTTACCTCCTTTTTTGGATGAAGTTCGATTATACTCTTCTGTTTCTGGTTATAAATTGAACTTATCTAAAACGGAAGTTTTACCTTTAAACGCTATTTGCTATCAATATATGTTTAATACTACTGACTTTACGTGGTGTCCCTTAAAAATTAAGTATCTTGGCATTAGGTTTTCTTCATCCTTAGTTGATACGCTTAAATGTACCTTTACCGCCCTTTTGAAGAAGATCCAATCTCTTCTCCAACTCTGGTCTCCCCTATATCTCTACTGGTGGGGTAGACTGAACGCTTCAAAAAATTGGAGGGTCCCCTGTTGTTAATATCAGGGAGGGGGATTTCTGTTTCGCAATAGGTGGAGTTCCCTGTTCTAATTGTAGCAGACTAGGATCGCTGAGGTGAACTGAGAGGGAGTATTTGAGGTGTAGGCACTACTATGTATGGCCTAAGTGGGAGTTTATATCAACAACAAGGAACAAATGAAAATCAGGAAGTAACTAACGGACACAAGAATTAAAAGGGAAATGTGCAGAATTTATTACAAACCTCCCAATATGGGTTACAGTCTAAAATATAATGCAAAATAATTAAAAAACACCTAGGGCGGTAATACAGTGTATAAAAAATAGTCAAAATGTAAAAAAGTCGACGCGGCGTTTCGGTGCTTGTAAGTCTTGACACCTTCTTCAGGACATTAAGGACATTTGACTTGGTATCTATAAACAAATAACAATATTTTAGAATCATTGTGTCTTTTGTTGTATTTATTTCTTCTGTTATGTTACATTAAAGTTTTTATCTAGGTCCCTAGTTGTTGTCTCCCCTCGGTTACTCTCGTTCTTGTCATATATGAATAGTACAACAATGATTTTCGTTGCTCACTTTTACAAAAAAAGGGGTTAGTGTACCTGTATCTTTATCTTATGTAGAGAACGCTTGTCAATTGCAGTTCAATTTGATATCGGATTCATAAGATAGATCACCGGATGAATATAGGTCTATAAATAAAATGGAGATAAACATATCCCTTTTTTTTGTTCATTATTGGATATCAAAAACCAGCTCTACTCACACTGGCACATTTATTTACCTTAAAGATAGACCATCGTGATTTTATATTTGCACGGAGAAGCCACCGAGGTCAATTCTTTATGATGATAGGGTATTTTCTTATAGGAAATAGATTTCTTCCTGTGGCCTGAATATGAGGAGAATTGCGTATAATAAATCTCATTCTAATATGGGAATCAGGTCTTTCTTGATGAATATTAATCAAATGGGTGAATACTCACCAACATCAATGGTCGCTGTTATGTGGGTCTCTGAATATCCACTAGACAGTGATTCCTTTTAGTCAGGAAGTTTTAATGTCTGTAACAATAAGTCGAATAAAAATATGCTTATATCTTTGGTTACTCATGGTAAACTAAGTTTGTTCAGTGATGAGGTTTTTTAACTATCCTATTTCTATATTGCTATACATGAATAGGTATATCACTTAGGTGCAATACTCAATCAGAGAAATGACGACACCATTACTGGTTGGGGTTCACACTTAATTAACCCCAATTGGCATTCAACCGGTCCAAGTTTTACTCTAGACGGATTTATTTAAAGGGCAAAGTTTAAGATCTAATTTATTATATTTAAAGCCCCCTCACTATTCGCCTGAGACCGGGGTTTTAGTATAGCGTGCTGCCTTGTCTACATACCTCTTATTTTCAAAGCGGCCTCCCTGCTCCTCCGTGCGTGATCCTTCCTTCCGATGTGAAGTGAGAAGGTCAATTCAAAAAGCGGCGTATTTGTACTGCCGCTGCCGTGCTGAACCGGGAAGGAGTTCCTACTATTATAAATGTATTCTTCGAGCAGTTTTTATTTTTGAAATAATTTCAACTTTCTTTGTTCTATACTTTAGGTTGGATGTTAGTGTGATCCTGTTTCTTGATATATTTGGTCAAACAAATGGGTCTCTTTAATTTCTCGAGGTTATGACCCGGAAGTGGATTGAAATATGTAAGTCTATGGCGTATGTCCACGTCTCTACAATTTACAATGAACCTTTACATAAATTTTCTAAAGGTCTATTCTTATTATTGCGACCAAGCAAAGGGAGAACTAGATTTTAATACTGGGGACAGTCTTTGTTGATTACGACTACTTCGGCGGCCATTTTGGATAGGGAACAGCTCGTCGGGCCCCTTGTGGATATTGCTTACTATTTAGCTGCCATTTCTGATTGGGAAATCAAATAACACAATCTATATCTCGACCACAAGGTATAAAAATCTTCCGTTCAAACCGCATAACGTATATTTTTACTCATTACAAAAAATACAAACTCGATTAATTTCTAGTATATTAGAAATCGATTGATTTCCAGTATATTAGAATACGTTATATTTCTTTGTTAAATTACAGTTGACTGTGATCACATCGATCCTTTAACACAATGCACTTAATCATACAATACACGTTTGTAAAGAATATTTACAGGTAAATCATCACTAGCTGTATAGCATAATTGCCATTTGTACCTGTCCTTCTCTGTCATCACCAATTATTTAACAGTACATTAGGTTTTCATCATCTGAGTGAATACATTTTGTGATCTATGTATACAATTGACGTAGTTTGTGAACACAATTATTTACACAATTGAAATAGTCAAATCCCATAGTTCTTTTCTATGTACACAATGACCCATTTTTTTCATAGAATCAGTCTTTCCCACTCTTCTCTGTTGTTCAGACCAGTTCTAAAGGTGTTAAAGAGGGACATATAAAATTGTTCTCTCTTTTTCCTTTTAATGTTGTCATTACCGCCTCTCATGTTATGTGATATGGCTTCTAGTCCACACCACTTCAGGTCTTCCAATTTATGATTGTGGGTAAGCCAGTGTTCGACTAGGGGGGCAGTTTTCTTCTTTGTCCTAATTGCGGATTTGTGTTCGGTAATTCTTGTTTTTGCCTCTCTAGCTGTCTCGCCAATATATGCCTTATTACACGGGCATATTATCATATAGATCAAGTTTTTGCATTTGCAATTGATGAAACTTTTGATATTATGCTTGATGCCATTGTGGGTAATAGTGTTCCCCTTGATCAGAGATAGGCAGTTGGAACACATGTTGCAAGCAAAATTCCCTGTGGGGAGAGGGGTGTTATAGATGGTCCCTTGTGTTGCTTGACGATTGTCTTTAAAAGTATGGACCAAACAATCTTTTATAGTTCTGTTTCTTCGGAAACTGAACATAGGCTTCGGAATAGTCACTCCCTGTCTATTATTTAGCAGTGACCAATTACGATTGATAATATTTTTAATTTTGTTACTTGTTGTACTATAATTAGTGACAAAGATTAGTTTATCTTTAGTTCTGTCTGTTCTCTGTTCTTCTTTTCAACAATAAATAACCCAAATCACAAAAAGTATATAGTGGGATTTTCTCATCTTTTAAGAAATAGGACTTTAGGTAAATCTCTTTGTATACATATTGTCTTATGGCCCTACCTAAGTCCTGTCCAAAGGGCCTGACTCCTTTCTTACGTTAATGGAGAGAGCAGAAGCTCTGTGGCACTGGTTAGTAGTGGTAAAGTGCATAGAGTTCCAATACTAGAAAAAACAGTGTCAGAAATGTGGAAAAGGAAGGCAAAAAGATTGGGGGAGACCACTTTAAGGCTGTCAGGTCTAACAACAATGGATTAGGAAAAGCAGGCGGGAACCAAGGAAGAAAAAAGCATGGTGGAAAAGTAAAAAAGGAAAATGAAAACATGAACTGGACTAACAGTGGAGCAGCTTTAAAAGACGGCTGCAAGCTCTCAAGCAGGCGGCTGCCATGTTGATGTTAGACAAGCAGGTAGTAGGGTCAGGAACCCAGGTTCTCATAAAAAGGCAGCCCCGATGAGTCAGCCTCACAGCCCACATCTGCGGGCCTCCCGGGAACTGCATGACCACACAAGGTACAGCGGTTCATTCACCGCAGATGCACAGCCAGACCCTATGGGCAAACCCTGCACAGTTTTGTAAATATGCTATGCATGTTCCTGAAATAGGGACTTTAGCATACAGCCTTAGAGCCATGCTTATAACACCATTGTGAGATAAACCATTTTTAAGTGAGACATCTCTACAATCTACATTATTCAACAATCTATCTGTAAGGTCTCAAAATCTTCAGCAAAGTTCTGGAAATAAACATCTGCGCCTTATAAACATCCTGGATACATGCGATTTGTCTGTAGCACTGTATTCCAACTCCTTCTCATGGACATGTGCCCAGATGTCCACCGGTGGAGACTCTATTGTCAACGGAAGCTTTGGCCTTTGTCACAGATTCTGTTTGCACAAGCTTTGGCTTTGAGCCTCGACCTTCTTTGAGACACACCTCTGCAATCCACATCGATTGATGTCAGCCCTCACCTTGTAAGTGGAGCATTATTGCACCCCAAACATTAGTGACTTGTATATGGCACACCATATATCTTTCAGCACGTAGGAATCATACTTACCGTAGAGATGCCACATGCATATAAGGAGGATACGTCTTTATTGAGTGCAAGCTATGTGTCTCCCTCACGCCTCCAGTCCTCCTACTCCACACCGCTCTAAGGGGCATATTAACAAGGCGATGATATAAAATTATTGCCGCTTTTTCAGCCGTTTTCGGCGGAAAAGCGGTGATAGTTTTATCGCCTTATTAGCAAAGACAGGCTATCAAGTGTTTTGCTGATTTTGCTTCCGTTTCCAGCACGCCTTACTTCGCATCGCTAACGAGATGCAAAGTAGGCGTGTCTGTGGAAACAACATGGGTAAATACCACAAAGGCAGCTGCACGATATTTACAACGTGGGGAAGTGATTATTTTAATCGCGCTAAGTATGCCTTAACGCAGGAATTTAACGTCTGTTAAATTCCTGACTAAGGCATACCTAACATGGGAGGTGGATTCACGTGATACGACCACAGGGTCCTATTATCAAGCATATCGCCGTTTTTACATGGAACATCGCTGAAAAAACAGCGATGTTCCATGGAAAATGGGCGTTATTGCTCGAATATTCATCGCCATGGCGCTAAACATTGTTATTACAACGCTAGCCTGGCAAAATATTCCAGCGATAGAAAATAATGCGTTATACAAGGTCAGCGATAATTATCGCTGCCTGTTGCAAATATGCCCCTTAGATTCCTCAGACAGGGCAGGTGTCGCCCCCTCCTGCCCTGCATTCTGAGGATCAACCCAGATCCATTTCAGAGAATCTGGGGTCCCAGTCGTGCTTCTAGCGCCCACTCATCGGGCCATTCTAGAACTGGCAGCACCCTCTTACCTAGATACAGGTAACCAAGATACCACACTTGCCCCCGGGGCTTCTGCTGTTTTCATGCCAAGGACCCACACGTCTACACTCTGTGTCTCTATGCAGTATATGAGGACTGTGGTGTTATTAGTGATGTCAGACATTATATCACTCGTCATTGTGACATCATCAATGATGTAATTTAACATGTTATGACTGATGTATTATGTGGGCACATGAGCAGTTCATAGATAAGGCACAGGTTTTAGTTAGCTCAGTAACCTCTAACTTTGGAATCTCAGTGTTTTTTTTTTTAACCATTAGTTTACAACACTTAACACTGCAGTAAATGAGCGCCCGGTCCATCCACAACAGATCTCAACAGAGGCAGGGTATTGTGCCCAAGATCACAGAGACGTCACGGTGATGGCTCTAGAAACAGACCCAGGCCTCACAATCCTCGGCTGATGGATTCTAAACCCAAGGAGTTGGCCCTCAAGCATCTCCAAACACGCCAAAGAATGCCAAAGCTTGCTAAAGTATGCCAAACACGCCAAAATACGTCAACACACGCAAAAGCATGCCAGAGCACGTTAAAGATGCCAAAGCACATCAAAGCAAGCCACAATACGCCCAAGCGCACAAAAGCATGCAAAAGACGCCAAAGCATGCCAAAACACGCCAAAGCATGCCGAAACACATGAAAGCACGCCAAAACACACCAAATCATGTCAAAACACGACAGAGCACACCAAAGCATTCAAAACCATAACAGGTATGTCAAAGTAGACCAAGCACCCCAAGCATGCCGAAATACAACAAGCACCCCAAAGCATGTCAAGCATGCCAAACCACGCCAAGCATGCCAAAGCACTCAAAACATGCCAAAGCACATCATAGCAACCCACAACACTCCAAGCACGCCAAAACATGCAAAACATGCCAAAGCACATCATAGCAAGCCACAACACGCCAAAGCACACCAAAGCATGCCAATACATGCCAAAGCCCACCAAAGCATGCCAAAGCACACCAAAGCATGTCAAGCACACCAAAGCATGCCGAAGCACGCAAATCATGCCAAAGCACATCATAGCAACCCACAACACTCCAAGCACGCCAAAACATGCAAAACATGCCAAAGCACATCATAGCAAGCCACAACACGCCAAAGCACACTAAAGCATGCCAATACATGCCAAAGCCCACCAAAGCATGCCAAAGCACACCAAAGCATGTCAAGCACACCAAAGCATGCCGAAGCACGCAAATCATGCCAAAGCACATCAAAGCAAGCCAGAACACGCCAAAGCACACCAAAGCATGCCAAAACATGCCAAAGCACACCAAAGCAAGCCACAACACGCTAAAGCACACCAAAGCACGCCAAAACATGCCAAAGCATACCAAACCATGCCAAGCACACCAAAGCATGCCAAAGCATTCAAAACGTGCCAAAGCACATCAAAGCAAGCCACAACACACCAAAAGCACACCAAAGCACGCCAAAACATGCCAAAGCACATCAAAGCAAGCCACAACATGCCAAAGCGCGCCAAAACATGCCAAAGCACACCAAAGCAAGCCACAACACACCAAAGCACTCCAAAACATGCCAAAGCACACCAAAGCATGCCAACGCACACCAGAGCACACCAAAGCATGTCAAAAGACACCAAAACTTGCCACAACATGCCAAAGCATGCCAAAACACACCAAAGAATGCCAAAACACACCAAAGCACACCAAAAGCATGCCAAAGCACACCAAAGCATGTCAAAACATGCCAGAGCATGCCAAAACACGTCAAAGCATGCAAAAGCATGGCAAACATGTCAAAGTAGGCCAAGTATCCCAAGCATGCCGAAGTACAACAAGCATGCCAAAGCATGTCAAGCACGTCAAGCACCCCCAAACACACCAAAGCACACCAGCCTTACAGTCTGCTTCTGAGCGCTTAGCCCAGAGGTCAGCGCTGACATGAAAAGTAGTGGTGAGCTAGACAGATGCGGCTTGGGCCTGGCTCAGGATGAATCTTGGCTCTGCCCATGTCCTATCGGATTGAGAAGCTGAGAGAAGTGAGATCTGCATCCCAGGCCCTGCACCCCAGGCCCTGCACCCTTCATTCTCTTGTACAGAATGTAAAAGACAAAAAAAGGCTAAACCAAGTCTAAAAGATGCATTTCTACTTGAGTTGCTTCTCCAGGCATTGGTGGTGCTCAAACGCAGAGCATGTAACTGACATGTGTCTCAGTGAAAACTGTAAACCCGAGCACACTCTCCGGGATCGGGAGACCTGTTTCATTTGCTGTTCTGTGGAGTTGCTGCCCTATATGTGTTGAATAAGGATTGTGCAACATTTGCATTGTTTCCTTTTGCATAATCCACAAAATTTCAGAAAATTGTGCAAAATTACACAAAATAAAGCCAGCATTTGGCACAATATTTCAGCATAAAATACTTTTCACGTCCATTTTACACAGAAGGATATGTTTGGTGCTAAAAAGCAGAAAAAGATTATAAACACTATTACGCAAACAGAGCATAAGGATTTAGGCGATTTCGGCCATTACCGACCGGTATTTGGTTTTTGACATGTTCGGGGCTCACAATTTACCGATTCGGTAAAATACCGAATCGGTAAATCTAGATGTAGGGGGCACTGAATACAGTGCCACAGGCCCTTAATAATTTGTTATTTACCATGAAATATTATTTCATGGTAAATAACGGATTCCTGTATACATGCACATCTGTGCATGTACACCTGTGCCTTAGGGCATGTATGTGTGCCACATGGCACACAAGCCAGAATCAGGGGTGCAACAGAGGGTCAAAGTAACACCCTGTCCCCCTTGACAATTCGGTAATTTTACCGAATCGGTATTTACCGATTCGGTAATTGACATTGATTCCTATGGGCCTCAAGGCCCATAGGAAGCAATGGCAATTACCAAATCGGTAAATACCGATTCGGTAATTACCGAATCATACCGATTCGGTAAAAATTACCGAATTTTTACCTACATCTGATTTACCGAATCTAGAATACCGAATCTGTAAAATTCTGTATTCTAGAGTCGGTAAATCAGATTTAACTACATCGGCCCCTTAATTTGGTATAGCATTACAATTTTGTGAATTTTACGACACATGATATAACACCGGCGTAACATACATTTCGCTGACCCTCTCTTAAAATTCTTATGTTTGATAAGTCTGTGGAAGCTAGTGATTTTGACATAAGAATAGAGGGGCAGATTTACAAGCCCCTTGAGACAATTTTGGGCTGCCATTGCATCACTTTTTGTGATACTAAAGCAGCGTAAACAATGTTCTATGCTGCTGCCCATTTACAACTTGACATATCTATGGAGATGATTCACATTGTAAAGCCCTGCGCCACAGATACCTGCATCGGGTATAATGTATGCAGACTGGGTGTTCCCACGCAAAAAGCTGTGTGCAACTGACGGAGTGAAATTTACAACATTTCACTGCATCACTCTACACCTTCACTGCATCAAAATCCCTACTCCTGCTAAGACCAGGGGGCAGATTTGCAAGCCCCTAGCATCACTGGAGCATCACGCATTGGTGTTTTTCTTTTACGCTGTATTCAAAAAGTGAAGCATCTAGGGAGATGCTTCACGGACGACAGCACTGCGTCGGAATGGAACTGCACGAGAACTTTCTGCGTCACTTAAGTATTAAAATATGCAAGGTAGGCCATCCAACGTAAAATCTAACACATTACTGACACAACGATATTTACAAACATTTCCTGGGGAGACGCATCTTTTGTCTGCGTCACGCATCTTTGAAACTGCACCCGAATCCCTAAGACTCACAAACCCATGCACAGGAAATGACGTACATGCAAATACAAATAAAACCTAAGCCTAGCAGAGCAGTCTTGCAGCAGATCAAACAGCCTGGACCTCCTAATCTTGCAGCTGGGAGTTGGACGAAGAAGACGACAGCCACCACTAGACCAAGTTCCACAACCGCACCCTCCACCATCACCACAGAGGCAGAGCAGGAGAAGGGAGAGCATCCATTGCTAAAGGACCACCCTCAGTGGGCATAGGGATGAGGAAGTCATCAACATGTATCGCCTCAAGAAGGAGTCCGTTGAGACCCTGCTGCATCAGATCTCACCACCGCTACAGCCACCAAATGAGAGGGTCTGCGTCATTGCACTGCAGACAAAGCTCCTGGTGGTCTTACACATGTTGGCCTCAGGATCATTCCAAACCACTGCGGCATGCGTGGCCACTGTCACCCAGGCCTCTTTCTCAGCCTTCCTCCCTTCTGTCCTAGATGCCATGCTTCAGCTCACGCCACAGCACCTCCAACACACCTTGCAGCAGATGGAGATTAAACAAGGCTTCGATGGCATCGCAGGCTTTCCACATGTTCTTGGTGCAATGGACTGCACGCATGTGCAACTGGTACCACCTGCAGCAACTTCACACCCATACCGCAACCGGAAGCACACACACTCCATCAATGCCCGGGAACTCTTCACCTATGTGCATGATGCATACATCTTCTGAAACAGCATCAACAACTAATGTTAACAAAACAGACACTATGGCAATGGTCTACTTATAGGTAAGCAACAATAAATTAACACACATATCATTACACACTATCTTTAGCTGGCCATCTAGCACCTTTCATGTCCTCATTTAATATTGACGCAATAAATGACTGTGAAAAGTCAAACACACATCTACACTATGAGTACATTATATACAGTCAAAAGGTGCACAGGCCCATGGCAGAATAACAGAAAATGTCCTGTGTGTGCCATGGCACTATCTGGCCTCCAAGTTTTCCCCCAGGGGACATTGTGCTTACAGAGGTGGGCACAGATGCATGTAACTCACCTCATGAAATGCTGAATGCACATGTGTCCATAAGGCAAAGGTGCTGTCTGAAGGCAACTCATTCACCCATGCAAGGTGTTTGTGAACACATGCAAATGATGGAATAACCTTGGCCCAATGCCTGCACAGTACCACAGGCCCAAGATCAGAGTGCCAGAAGCTTACATCATGTGCACAAACATTGCACCACCTCAGAGATGTGGTACTGTCAATGTGCCCACAACGATTACACCTACTTGGGATTGAAGGGGTGTCCCTTAGCTAACACAGACCTCACCTTACATGCGTGTGCACACAGTCACAGCACCTCCCATTTTTTGTGACCTGTGCACACAAGTCAAGTCTGATTTTGTATGAGCTCCTTTTGCAGCTGGTACACCACATTGTGTGATGCAGCGGAGGCGTAACCTGCTAGTGCACAATTACAAGGACATAAAGATACATGAATTCACCATGTTTGGCTTTCTGTGTGCCAGCTAATACTGTCCCTTTCATGCAAGCCAATGCGTGTAAGGTGTGTGAAATGTTTGTTGTCTGTCAATGCAGCAAACATGTATCCTGAGGCATATAATAAATTGCAAAAATAAACAAACTGGAAATGCAACTGGATGCTCTGCAAAACCACGTTTTGCATAGTGGGTTACACCGTCGATATATGCTTACATCTCAGCTACGTTAACGTACCTCTTTCAATGTGTACTGCATTGTAAAGTATGTATGAAACGAGGAAATGACCAAAATGGATTTTGTTTGTGCATGAAGGTGTCCCTTCATGTTCAAAAACAATCTACACATGACGCAGGAAATTGTGCACCATGGTATAAGGGTGCCAATGCAGGGCCACGACATCCAATTGTTAACCCTGGGTGGGTAACTCTGCTCCACCAGCGGAGTTTGTAGAGATTTGCCTACTCCGCACTTATGGGCAGATTTATGAAGGCCTTGCGCCTCCTTGCGCCGCAATTGCGTCACTAAATGTGACGCAACGGCGGCGCAAACAATGCGCCCTATTTACAACGTGACGCATCTAAGAGATGCGTCACGTTGGAAAGCCCTGCGCCATGAGGAGGCGTTCCTGCGCAGGGGGGGGCGTTCCTGCGCAGGAACGCCTCCTAAAAGTGGCTGAGTGAAATCTATGAGTTTTCACTCAGTCACTTTCTACATCACTTCCTTACGCCTGCTTGAAGCAGGCGTAAGGGTGACGCACAATGCAAAGAATAGGTGGCTCCTGTGCATTGCAAGAGTCATGTCGCACTTGCGACATGACTCCTGCAATGCGCCGCCCGTACGTCGAGAGATGCGTCACGCATCCTCACTTCCTTGCACCATGGTGCGCCGCATCATAAATGCGGCGCACCATGGGTGGCGTAGCAGTGGCGCACCGTGGCGCATGTTAACTGGCGCATCCCTGGGGATGCGCCAGTTAACATAAATCTGCCCCTAAGTGGTTAACTGGTAGGTAGGCAAATCTCCGCCTCCGTGGCAGGGCGGAGTTAGACTCTCCCTCCCCCTTCGCACACTTTAAAAATAATGAAAAATAAGTCACTTACCTGTGTTTCTACTGCCTCCCCTGCCTGGCCGCTCTCCTTCCTGCTCATCTTGTGTCCTTTTTCATTAAAAAACCCACTTCGTTGTACATCTTGCGAGTACGCATGCGCAAGACGTACGACGTAGTGTTTTTTCAATGAAGAAGGAATGAGGCGGCAAGGAGCAGGGTGGAGAGCGACAAGGCAGGGGAGGCGACAGAAACACAGGTATGTGCCTTCTTTTTTATTGTTTTTAAAGTATTTGAGAGGGGGAGCGGGGAGTGAGCAGAGCGGAGCTATGCCTAGCTCCACTGAGTTTTTTTCAAACTCCCTATAGCTAGGCGTAGAGGCACTACACCAGCTCCTCCCACCCTCACCGATTGTGTGACAACGCATGGGCAAGCACATTAAATAAAACAATCCTATAAATATGTTGCATCACTGTGCCTTGAAAGCGGCTCACTTCTGCACAGCAAAACGATTTGCCGCACTTTCATAGAGAAATGGGCCTAGGCGTGCCATGCACAATCCGGGAAAATGTGTATCATACATAACAAGTTCCCAGGTATCACTTACACATTGCAAGACCTCCTACATTTCAGTCACAAATCATTCTCTGCGATGCCCCATAACTGGTCATACACATTAAGTGATACACAGCAATTTAAGTGACAAGTTACAAACAATGTTCAACTCCATGTCAAACACTACATGTAATTTCCCAAACAGCAATCTCAATGGAAACGGTGGCAAACATGACATACACCACAAACCATGTCTACTCAAGAATGATCCAAAATAAACACTGTTCTCTTACTTTCCACTTACAGCTGATCAAGGATATGGCCTACAGATGCGCTTGATGATACCATTTGGACATCCCCAGACTGATCCCCAAAAGGCGTACAACCATGCACATTGCCAAACAAGAAACATCATATAGAGAAGCTTTGGCGAGCTCAAGTCCAGGTTTCGTTGCCTGGATTCATCAGGCGGCAGGCCACTGTATTCACCAGAAATGGTCTGCAAGATGATCATGGTATGTGCAATACTACACAGCATATGTGTTAAAAAAAAATGTGCCTTGGGATGAAAAGAACAGCCCCTCAAACCAATGGATGATGCTGATGATGAAGTAGAAGAAAGAGCCATCCTCAACACTTTTATTTTTATAAGCATTGTACTTCCCCTGAGGCGGAAGCCGGGGGCTAAGCTGTTGTGTGATTTTTTAAAAACTTTAATAATTGTGTCTGTATTGTGATTTGCAACAATCTTTTTAACTCACTGATACCTCTGTCCCTCGCCGCAACTCGAACCCCGCTCCCCGGTCAGACGAGTAGGCTCTGACGCGGGTGCAGACAGGGTCGGAAGCCATCTTAGGGGTAACGAGGTTAGCGCAGGAGCTGTTGGCTGCCTCCCGCCCTCCCAAAAGTACTTAAGACACGCTGACACGCGCGGGCCCAGAATTAGCATTGTACTTCCCCTGAGGCGGAAGCCGGGGGCTAAGTTGTTTTGTGATTTTTTTAAAAACTTTAATAATTGTGTTTGCATTGTGATTTGCAACAATCTTTTTAATTCACTGATACCTCTGTCCCTCGCCGCAACTCGAACCCCGCTCCCCAGTCAGACGAGTAGGCTCTGACGCGGGTGCAGACAGGGTCGGAAGCCATCTTAGGGGTAACGAGGTTAGCGCAGGAGCTGTTGGCTGCCTCCCGCCCTCCCAAAAGTTCTTAAGACGCGCTGACACGCGTGGGCCCAGAATTAGCATTGTACTTCCCCTGAGGCGGAAGCCGGGGGCTAAGCTGTTTTGTGATTTTTTTTAAAACTTTAATAATTGTGTCTGTATTGTGATTTGTAACAATCTTTTTAACTCACTGATACCTCTGTCCCTCGCCGCAACTTGAACCCCGCTCCCCGATCAGACGAGTAGGCTCTGACGCGGTTGCAGACAGGGTCGGACGCCATCTTAGGGGTAAGGAGGTTAGCGCACCAGCTGTTGGCTGCCTCCCGCCCTCCCAAAAGTACTTGAGACGCGCTGACACGCGCGGGCCCAGAATTAGCATTGTACTTCCCCTGAGGCAGAAGCCGGGGGCTAAGCTGTTATGTGATTTTTTTAAAAACTTTAATAATTGTGTTTGCATTGTGATTTGCAACAATCTTTTTAACTCACTGATACCTCTGTCCCTCGCCGCAACTCGAACCCCGCTCCCCGGTCAGACGAGTAGGCTCTGACGTGGGTGCCGACAGGGTCGGACGCCATCTTAGGGGTAACGAGGTTAGCGCACCAGCTGTTGGCTGCCTCACGCCCTCCTCCGCCCGATAAAATGAACGCTGAAACCCGACGGCGCAGCGGGCGTGCCGGCGGCGTGCCGAAGGCGCGCCAAAAGCAATCCCATCTGCGCCCGTCCGCGGCAGACCAGGGCCAGGGGCCACCCGCCCTACCCCTTTAATGGGACCGCGGAAGCATTGCCGTATAGAGTCTCTTTACCAACTGAGGACCCCTGTAATAACAAGCTGCTGCCACCAGTTTCATCCCTTGGAGATCCCTCTTCTTTGTCCCCACTGTAATACAGAGCTCATGACCCCTCCTCACAAGAATGAACTGCAGGACTACCATATGTTTCTCCTAAACTGTAGATCCCTGCCCAAACATAGTATGGAAATATCAATGTTGCTGGACGAGCATATGCCGGACATAGTCTTTTTGACGGAAACATGGCTAACTCAAGACTCTGAGCCTGATTTGGTGCAAGCCCTTATACCAGGCTACCAGATAGCCCGCACAGACCGCGTCCACGGAAAAGGCGGGGGGCTCGCCATCATTTATAAGGACACATACACGTGCCGCCGCTCCCTGGAGACCATCGCAGATTGCAAAAGCATGCATTTTGTCATTGAATTCTCCCCCAATGACAGCTTCACTGGTATTCTTATCTATCGCCCTCCTGGGGCACTCAAACAGTTTCAGACAGCGTTACCCTCTGCTGTGGCCGAACTGGTCACCTCCCCGGCTAACTTTACGCTACTTGCCGATCTTAATATACACTTCGATAACACCTCGGATAGGGTCGCAGTAGAGATGACGGCGAGTCTGGCTGCAGTCCAATTAGAGCAGCTTGTTCCATCCTCCACACACGTCAAAGGCCACTTGCTAGATCCGGTATTCAGCAACTGTGCGCACCTCAAAGTAGGCACTATTAGTCGTCTTCCCTGGTCTGATCATTTTCTGATTTCCCTCACCTGGACCACACACAAATCAGCCCCCCCCCACTCCCATCTCTCGCAGAATGAGAAACTGGCCTAAACTATGTCTGGACCACTGGACCAGCATTCTTACAACCACCAGACCCACACTCAACTGCGACCCCTCCCCAGACTACAATGAATACGACAACTGGATTACGAATTCACTGGACTCTGTACTCCCCTCCACGCCACTAGCTCAAAGAGGCATCGTAAAACAGCACCCTGGTACTCAGAAGAGCTTAGAGGCAAAAAGCGTCTATGTAAGAGGATGGAAAGAAAGTGGCGTCTGAGCTACGCTGCCACTGACAAAGCTATTTATAGGGAGACCATTAGAGTCTACAAATCCGCAACAAAATCGACACAATCGGCCTATTACACCGATAGAATCATGTTGGCTAAATCTAAGTCCAAAGAAATGTACCAAACGGTAAAAAGCCTGACCAGGCTCCCACCACCACCGACGCCCAATTACAAGCCTCTCTCCCGATGCAACGACTTGGCTGAATTCTTTTTCCACAAAGTTAATAAAATTTACTTATCATTCCCGGTCTCTGACTCGGAGCTTCCCACTCAAGGCCCCCATCTAGTTGTTGAAGTGGAGGAGCCTCATCAAAATACGTTAGACCATTTTCCACAGCTAGACCCAGAAACACTCGAGCCTCTGATGCACCAAATAAAATCTGGATCCCCATGCGACCCTGCTCCACCTAGCACGCTGGCCTTGACTAACCAGGTCATACTTCCGACGCTAATGGAGCTGCTGAACTCCTCCATAGTGACTAGCACTGTACCATCCACCTGGAAACATGCCATGGTGCGAGCACTTTTGAAGGAACCTACTCTTGACCCTGGCAACCTTAATAACTATCGCCCGATCTCATTGCTCCCCTGGGTAAGCAAAGTCCTCGAAAAACATATTAACATCTCCTTAACCAGGTTTCTCGAGAATAACCATCTGCTCGAATCTACCCAGACAGAGACGGCTCTGATGGCAGTAACAGAGGAAGCAA
Source organism: Lissotriton helveticus (assembly GCF_964261635.1). NCBI lineage: Eukaryota > Metazoa > Chordata > Amphibia > Caudata > Salamandridae > Lissotriton > Lissotriton helveticus. The sequence goes on along the minus strand of NC_136072.1, from coordinate 1,195,480,539 downwards.
GGCGGATCTTGGATCAAGAGGGAATTAGTGGCAGTGATCCTCCTTGACCTGAGCGCCGCCTTTGACACGGTGAACCATAAAATCCTCTTGAGCCGTCTTCTAAGCCTAGGAATATCAGGAGAAGCCTTGGCCTGGTTTAAGTCCTTTCCAAGTGATCGGACCTTCCAGGTCTTTGAAGGAGCCTCTGTCTCCGCAACCAAGTCCTTGGGCTGCGGGGTGCCACAGGGCTCTTCCTTGAGCCCTACGCTATTTAATGTGTATATGAGACCGCTGGGTGGGATTGTTCGTCCGCATGGTATCAATATCATTACATATGCTGACGACACCCAGCTGGTGGTCTCTCTTACGCATAAGAACGGCCATCAACCCCAAACCAGCCTGATTACCTGCTTGGAGCAGGTGAAGAGCTGGATGACGAAGTCATGCCTGAAGCTCAACGGGGATAAAACTGAGCTCATGCTTCTTGGCCCCTCAGCTCCCTCCACCTTGGAGCTGTCATGGCCTACTAGTTTAGGTGCACCTCCCACACCGAAAGAAAATATAAAAAGTCTTGGGGTGTGGCTGGACAAATCCCTGACCTTCAATACACAAGCAACTAAATTGTCAGCGACTTGCTTTGGTCTCATCAGGATGATGAAAAAAATCCTCCCACTTCTACCTTTTGACTCCAAGCAGGTAGTTATTCAGGGCCTAATCCAGTCCCGCATTGACTTCAGTAACGTCCTGTACCTAGGGGCGCCTGAATACTGCCTGCAAAAATTGCAGCGGATCCAGAACTGTGCAGCATGCACACTCCTTGGAATCCCACGCAGAACCCCGATAGAGCCGGGGCTGAGAGCTCTACACTGGCTCCCTGTCAGAGAAAGAATTAAGTTCAAGTCCATGTGTATCACCCATCAAGCTTACTGTAAAGTTGGCCCAACATTCAGCCATTCTCTGATCACCCCTTACTATCCAAAGAAAGAGCTTTGCTCCTCCCATGCCTTTTTGGCAGCAGTACCCCAGATCCGGAGATCTAGAGCAGGAGGCCGGTCTTTTTCTTACAATGCGTCCAAGCTATGGAACTTCCCCCTACATCTAAGATCTAACCCTAACCTGCTGACCTTCCGAAGACAGCTCAAAACATTTCTTTTTAATTAACAAAGCCCACTCATGTACCGATTCACCTGAAGGCTCAATCTAGTTCCTAGCGCCTGGACGCCTCAGGGCAGCTGCTGCGCTTAACAAAACCTCTTTTCATTTCGTTTCAACACTGCTGCAGGAATAAGACGTCACACTCACATTGTCACCCAATTTTTCACATGATTTTGAGGTTCAACATTTGTACAAATAAGCACCAATATTTTAAATAAACTCACAAATACACATGAAAGACTTGCAGGAGTGTCCCTTTTGTACACATATCATTAGATACAACAGCATCAAATGTGAAATGCCTGTACGTTTATTAATATCATGGTCAGAATCATCCAAATGACCTGTGTGTGTAGCGTGTGTCTACATAAGCCTTTGCCTCTCACATAAATCATCATGAAAATGAATGTGTGTGCACCCCATTGCCATGTACAGTCCTAATGCTATCTATATCTACATATGTGGCACACAGATTGGCATGTGTGCACGGCACCATAAAAATAGGTACATACATTAGTCTATCACAGCATGGGCACCTGCCTCAAGCAGTGACTTTCAACATTGTTGATAAGAGGCAGTCACAAAAACATTATACATGTGGTGACACACTATGTAAATTGGAAATGTTCTCACATAAGCAACAGTGCATAGTACGCAATAATGGGATGTGTCACATCACAAATTTATACATCTCCCTTGCAAAGTGTCAAAACTGAGGGCAACTGTCCCTGTGAATGAGAAGGTAACACCGCAGGTTGCTGCAAGTCCATTTGCACAGTCAAGCTCAGTCATTTGTGAGGTACAGACATGCAGTGTATTTGCTAACACATGTTGTTCTCTGTGGTTTTTCCTGTGCATGCGCACAAATTGCTGCCATGCGTTGCCAGAGGCACACTTGCACCATGGTTCAAGGGTGGCTGGGTGGTGCTGATAACATGCTTTGCTGCAGAGGGGGTCACCGTCATGCACCAAAAAAAAACATTTTGGAAGATTACCTATTTAATTGTTTGCTATCAAATGCAGCACGCATTGAAAGAGTGAAAATGTTTGAGAAAATGTGTCACCTTGTTGTGGCTTGGGACGCAATAAGTAGACATGTGTGTCGTATGGAAAAGCTCCATGCCAACGTGTAAAGTGTAGCATGAGAAATGGCAGTATACACAAACAGCTGTAAGCCACACAGGGTGTCTGTCTATGTCATTGTAAGTATTGGCCTGCAGGTTGTGCTGCTGGTGCGTGTTGCAACATGATGCATCTGTTGCTCAATGTGCCTGGAAATTAACCACAAACATCACACATTTTTCATGAGAAATATAGATTTGGACAATATCCCTGGATGTACATGAATGTCAGAACCAAAAATAACCAGCCCACAGTAAAATACATGCATCATGTTGTAAGGAAACCTTATATGAGCATTACGTGACACATCACTTACACAAGACCAGGTATCAACTCATAATTCTGGGTTGAGTCTCTTACACACAAAAAAGATTGCATCTTGCTGAATACTGGCTTGCAACCCAAGAACCTAATTTGCTTTGTGGTCCGACGCGTGCATGATTGAGATTGCTTCCTTTCAGCTCCGTGAAAACCGAATGGTTGTTCCTTCATCGATCAACAACTATCGGGTACCTCGTCGAATAATTGAAATATCTTCACCTCATGACACGAGTAATCCTGATACAAAAGAATTAATTTCTTTGTCCTTCATCGTCAAAATCATTGGAACTGCTGTTATTTCTGTATAAATAGAGGAACGAGTTATCTCTATTCGAGTAAAAAGGGTCATCTACTGTATGTAGAAAATCTTTGTCCTGATGATGGTCTTATGAACAATTCTTACAAGACCGAAACGTCGACTATTCAGTCCAAGTCTGCGTGTTACCCATTGTATCATCTTTGATTTTCTTCAGATTTTTAGTTGAAATCATTGTGTTATCTTGTGTTTAGCAGTCTGGACTTCTTTCTAGATATATCAAAGGGGGAAATTACCTACACCTTGAATATCTAATGAAAACTTTCTGTATGTACCCTATTGTATAAATATGTTTTCTTCCTTTTTATAAAAATATACTTTGTGTCTTGAAAACAAATAATAATCTTCAGACAATATAAAACCCTGTTTTTTTCGCATTTATTTACTATGTTAGTGTGGTAACATTGTATCTATAGATCATATGTGACTATTTGCCTGAAGTTATCGATTCATTACAGCTATCTACTAAGATTAGATTTAGGAACTCTGATTTTTACAACAGACTCCAATTACGCTGATAAATAAGAATAGAACAAAATCCCTTGCTGGCCCCATATTTCTTATAACAAGTATTGCCCGAGCCCGCAAGGGTATATTGGGTTGCTCACCTTTATATCTTGGTGAAGAGGAAGGCACCTTGAGGTTCCGTAAAAATCGTTACGACGTTTTGGGCACCGCCGAATATGGACGAATGTGGTATCAATGAACCGTAAATGACGAGTTGTGTAAGTGTATGCGTTTTCGTCATACTACTCAGAAGAGTTCCTTACAATTACAGGTTTCTTCAAATGGACGCTCGGGTTCCATTTTAGATACGGCACCCATTTTGTTTCTTGCCCTCACGTAGTCAGCGAACAGGCAACTGTCCGCATCGTGACCCTTTTGTTCCCAAGCTTCACGGAAGAAGCCTATGCCTTTTCGTGCGTCTTTTATGAGTAGGGGGAGGACACTGCTAAAGCAGTTGTCTCCGCTCGGAGGTGATCCTGCCGTGCCGGTCTATTGTTTCAGCCTCGCACGTGCTGAGATCAAGTCCTTTTAGGCTACGATTACGCATCCAATATTATCCTCACACTCCCTCTTCCCTGTTGTCTGACTTCCTTGCAGCTGTTCTTGTCTCTTTCTCTTGTTTATTTACAACTCAAGTGGAATGTACCTAATGGTGGGAAGATGTGCTTTTACAGTTGGAACTGGTGATGTTAATGTAATTATGTTCCGGTGCTCTGAATACATGAAAGCGATCCTTTGAATTTTACTGTGGGAAATGAGTTGTAACTTTTTGCTTACATGTTGTGCAATGACAAAATCCTGTATAAAAGAGAGCGACTCACATATGCAAAGGGAGGAGACTCTCAGAACCTACACTCTGTTGTACTTCTTGTGACTTTTGCCTCCCTGCAGTAATAAACCCTGATCTTTGACGCACAAGGAAGTGTCCCGTGTCTCTGTCTTTAGTGCGCCAGAACAGGTATCCCACGAAGGTTCTAGGTGTTGTCCCCTGGCACCGCTGGGCCTTAAATAGCCCAGTCCTTCAGTTGGCGCCCAACGTGGGGCGACATCGGCGGTACCGGTCCAAAGCCTGACGATTGTGAGGAACTTCGTGTGAAATCTCCGAGGAAAAGGTGCACCCCGCTTCATCGATCCTGTTGTCGAAATAAGTGGTCCGAAGATTTTTCCCGCGAAGATTCCCGCCTCCTGACGGCTGCGACGGACCGATGCCCTGACTGTCGACCTGTTTTCGACGCCTGGCGTAGACCTTTCGTACAGCGAGACGATAGACGGGCCTTCCTGGTGACGCCATTGAAGCCCTCAGTTAAGTATTTGTGGGTCGCTCCCAGTCCTTAGTTGTTGTTGCACCTTATTGAAGCTTTGTTGTTTGCAAAATTCCAGTGCATTTGTGGTTCTTAGTTGTTGGTTCTTAGTTGTTATTTGACAATTGCAATTGCCAAAAACCGAAGGTTTTGTTTTTCACGAAGAATTAGTGCTTCGGTAACCCTTGAAGTTTGATACTAGGTTAGTGTACATGATGCCTAGCCATAGTGGTTTTCTCGGTTTCTTTAAATGTTGCAACAAGGATTCCCGGTTGGAGGACTCGTGTCCGATACCTCCAGTTGGAACTCCGATATATGAGCTCTATAGTCGACATGGTGTGGGCCCTATTATATATAATAAATATTGGATCTGTTACACGAAAAAAGATGGTGTCCTTAGTTGGCCACCGCACGGAAGTTTTGAACTTGCGATTTTAGATAATCTTGAAGCTAAATTGTTTAAAAAGAAAGCTAGGCCAGCTATGTTTGATTCTTTTCGGTTGTGGCGTAAAGAGGCCAAGCAGAAAGAAATCAAACAGTCTAAAAAGAATCGAAGAGACGGTATGGTCCCGATAATGCAAGTTGTACAACAATGTCAGCGAGATAAAGAAGAAAAAGAAATAGAAGTTTCTACTAGATTACATCATATGAGGATAGACAAATGTTATCCGGTTTTACCAACTAGGCAGGATAAGAAAGAAGAGGATTCAAAGGAGGATCCCTTGTTAGCATATTTGATGAAATCGCCGCCCCCTTATGCACAGGGTCCTACGGCCCCTGTAGTTCCTCCTGTAGTTCCGCCTGTTGTTCCTCCTGTTGTCCCTCCTGTTGTTCCGGTGGCTGCGAGTCAGCCAGTTGTTGGTCCTACGTTTGTCCCACCACCTGTCTCTATTCCTACTGCTCCTTTGCCTGTACCTTCTCAGCCTCTTGTCCCTGCCACCCCGACTATCTTGCCTGCTTCTGCTGTGTCTGCCTTCACTTCAAACGTTGTGGCTCCTGTTCTCCTTTCTCCTTCTGTTCGTAATCGTATCCCTAACACTGTTGCTACCCTTTATTCACCGCTTTCTGGTCAGTTATTTCCATCCGATACTTCTGAAACTCCCCAAAGACAGAGTCAGATCCCTAGTGGAAGGGAGAAAAAGACGTTAGTGACAATGGCACATAGGTGGATAAGACATCCTGCCAACTACCCTCCACGCATGGTTTTCGAGATGTTTTCTCAGTTTAATGAGCCTACACAGAGATTCGTGTTCGAAGAAATGTGTAACTTTTTGAGGGAACAATGGTATAATGACAATTTAGATAACGTACCGCCCGATATGATTGAACTTCAGAGTCAATTTTCGAACGGTATGATTGTAGGTGGCGATGTACGACGTGCCTTAGAGCGATTGTTATCTTTTAGATCCACAGTGCCTTCTCGTGTGTCATTTAATGATGACGACTTAGAAGCTTGGAAAGCGGCTCCCGGTCAGTATCCTATGAGAGAAGTTCCGCCAGTATACATGCCAGGTGATCCTAATGCTAATCCTGTGGTTCCTCCATATTTCCAGAGAGTTTGGATACACCTCCCATGGAAGCGATCAGAAGTATTGCAGGTCAAACAGTCCTTGCCTGATCCACGCAAGAATCCGGCGGGTTACTATAAGGAGTTGTCTCAATTGGTAGATGCTACTATTATGAACCTCGCCGACATCGACATGCTGTTCGGTAATGTTGTACCACAGCCGGTTTGGGCGAAAATTCGTCAGGAAAATCATGCGAATGAGTTAGGCGGTGATTGGGCTGCAATAATAGCGGCTGATGGCCGACAAGTTGGTGGGGCTAAGCCTGAGCAGGTAATTTCGGATCTGCCCCAGAGAATAATTACGTTCATGAAAACGCTTATGCCGGCGATGAGGGTAAACTGGGATAAATTAGCAGCTTGTAAGCAGAAGAAGGACGATAGTGTCTCTGATTTCTTTACTAGATTCGAAGAGGCATTTGTCGATCATAGTGGTCAGGATATGGGCACTGAGGGAGGCCAACGGTTGTTTGTTGACAAATTCGTGTTGAATTTGTTGCCTGAACTATGCAACAAATTGAAAAATTCAGAAAGTGCATGGGCTGTTTCAACCACTGCACAGATATTAGCAACGGCTCAATATTATGAGAATAGGGAAAAAGAAGAAAGTGATCGTGTAGATAAGAAAACGAAGGAGCTCAAAACGAAGGTTTTGTTGCAGCAAGCGTATCCTCCGCGTTCAAATCACACTGATTTGCAACAGCAATATAGACCACAATCACAATCCTCCAGAATACAGTCACGTCCTGACTCCTCTGACTTTAGATCTATGCTTGGGTATAACCAGTGTGCATATTGTAGAAGAGAGGGACATATAAAATATGATTGTCCCGCTTTGCGTAACCGCCTTAATGGTGTGTCGGCACGAGGGGGTCGTGGTGGTCCTCAACAAGCATCCCGAGGTAGAGGTCGCGGTGCCTTTCAAAATCAGACTGAGCGCCCTAATACGTCCTCGGACGCGAATAATTGTTTTGACCAGCGAAATGTAAGGTCCGATAAATCAGCGCAGTATTACGCGGACGACTATTACGTTGAACATGAGACTGTTGTAAACGATCGTTACTAGGACAGCCACCGACAGAGAGAGGGAGTAGTATCAGTTCCGATTGATCAGAGTGGGCCTTACGTCGTAGTTGCTACATCTGGCGTAGTTGAGCCTTTTCTGCTAGACACTGGTGACAAAAGTTCAATCATGCATTCAAAACTCCCTGGCGCACCTTTGTCCGGCTTAACAAATGTTTCCGTTGGATTCTCTGGCGCCCCTGTTAGCAATCCTGTATCTAGCCCTTTGCCCCTTGCAATTGGCCCTCGTGAACTGGAGGCTCCATTGATTCTATCTACTGGTTGTGGTGAGAATCTTTTGGGTCTGGATTTGCTGAAACGGTTATACGCGACTTTGTATTGCTCTCCTGAAGGAGTGGAGCTTACATTAGGTCGGAGAGTAATCTCTCCTATGTACTTGTCGATCGATAAATTCCCACCGGAATTGAGCTCCCTTCCTGCGTCTCTATGGGCCACAGGTCCCAATGACGTGGGTCTCTTGGACATCCCACCTTATATGATCAAGCTGAAACCAAATGTGCGATTGCCACGTATACCACAGTATCGTATCTCCATTGAGGGAGAACGGGCGCTATTAACGATTGTACACGATCTGATCGAAAAGGATGTCGTTGAAGAAACTCGGGGAAATGTGTGTAATAGTCCTGTGTTACCCATTTTAAAACGAACTCATCCATCTAAACCTCCTGTGTACCGATTCATAATCGATTTGAGAGAAGTAAATAAAATCGTGATTCCACAATACCCCGTGGTCCCTGATATCACGACTTTGTTGACCCTGATTCCAGTGTCTGCCTCCTGGTTCACGGTGATCGACCTAAAGAATGCTTTCTTTAGTATCCCGATTGCTGAGGAAAGCAGAGATCTATTCGGATTCTCATTAGGTGGTCGCAGTTTTAGACTGAAACGCGCACCACAGGGCTATTGTGAGAGTCCGTCGATCTACAGTCAAGCCCTTAAAAGTCAACTTGATTCATTTATATTACCGGCAGGCGCAGCCTTCATTCAGTACGTTGACGACCTGTTGGTCGCCGCTGATACCGAAGATATTTGTAGAACTGCTACAGTATCATTGTTGCGGCATTTATGTGACTTACATCACAAGGTGTCACCTTCCAAGCTGCAATATTGTTGCCAAGAAGTAACCTACTTAGGTCACTTATTGTCAAAAGAAGGGAGAAGGTTGACCCCAGAGAGAATTGCAGCGATTACCCGAATGACTGTGCCAAAAACTCAGAGAGATGTACGTGCCTTTCTAGGTATCACGTCATACTGCAGACAATGGATCCCAAATTTTTCACTATTGGCAAAACCATTGCTAGCTCTCACGTGCAAGGATGTTCCGACTCCTTTGCCATGGACTGAAGAGTGTCAAAAAGGTTTTTCTGAATTACGTGATGCGTTGTGTTCGGCTCCTGTGTTAGGTACTCCTGATTACAGTAAGCCGTTTACACTGTACGTTCACGAGAGGGATGGTTGTGCGTTGAGTGTTCTGGCGCAACAATTTGGTGACAAACAGCGCCCATGCGCATATTTTTCTTCGACCTTAGACCCAGTAGCTAGAGCTTTGCCGAGTTGTTTAAGAGCAACAGCGGCAGCTGCGGCGTCCATTCGACAGTCCGCAGGTCTGGTCATGGATAAAATGCTCACGGTGATGGTTCCGCATGCAGTTGACACTCTCTTGAACCGAACGAAAACTCAACATTTGACGAGCGCAAGGTTGTCTGGTTATGAGCTGACGTTACTGGCTAGTCACATACGGATAAAACGGTGTAATGTGTTGAACCCAGCAACATTATTGCCGATCAATACGGAGTTGAGTGATGTAGCACCACATGACTGTTATCTGAGAACCGAAGAGGAAACGAAAGGTCGTATTGACCTAAAAGATACTCCGTTGGTAGATCCCGATGGTACTTTGTATGTTGATGGTTCCTGTTTTAAGTTACCGAATGGTGATGTGACGACTGCGTATGCTGTAGTGACGTTAAGAACGGTTGTGGAATCTACGAGATTAAATCAGAACTCGGCTCAAGCAGCTGAGTTGGTCGCCTTGACGAGAGCGTGTGTGTTGTCCAGAGGAAAGCGGGTGAATGTGTTCACAGACAGCCAGTATGCTTTTGGTGTGGCACATAGTTTTGGGCGATTGTGGAAAGAAAGAGGATTCTTAACGTCGCATGGCACAAAGATTCAGCATGGACAGCTTGGGAATGACCTTTTAGATGCACTCACATTGCCTAAACAGGTGGCCATAATTAAATGTAGTGCGCATCGAAAAGTGACAGATGATGTTGGTCGTGGTAATGCGTTTGCAGATGAGACTGCTAAGGAGACAGCGAAAGATCTGACAAATCGAATGTATGTTACAAGTTCAGTGAGATGGCCTGCGGAAACTAGTATGTGTGAGGACACAGTGGAGAGTGTGAAGGAAATACAGAATGAGGCCACTGAAATGGAAAAGACTAAGTGGAAAGAAAGCACGGGAAAATTAGATGAGGATGGATGTTGGGTTGATTTGTCAGAAAAACAGAGGTGGATGTTACCGGATGCATATGTGCTTGCTGTTGTTACAATGGCCCATGGCACAGCACATATTAACTCGAAGGGCATATGCAAGTTGTTGTCTCCTGTATGGAAGAATGATGGGATTACTAAATGTGCAGAGAGAGTGGTTAAGAATTGCATGGTATGTTTGATGCATAATCCCGGTAAGGGCACACACACTCCACCTGGTCATTTTGCCCCTCCTACATGTCCTTTCGAAGTTATCCAATTAGACTTCATCCACATGGAGAGATGCAATAATTTAAAGTATGTGCTGGTTGTGGTTTGTGCGTTCTCCAGATGGATTGAGGCTTACCCTCTTAAGGATAATACTGCCCTATCCACAGCTAAAATTCTGCTCAAAGAGTATTTCCCCAGGTACGGCATGCCTCGGATTGTATGGTCGGACAACGGAAGTGAGTTTGTGGGAAGCGTGATGAAGAGTGTGTGTCGTGGTTTAGGAATATCCCAGAAATTTCATAGTGCTAATCATCCTCAGTCAGCGGGTTTGGTGGAAGGATACAATGGCACCCTGAAACTAAAACTTGCTAAAATTCAGGCAACAACTGGTTTATCATGGCCTGACGCTTTGCCTCTAGCTCTCTTATCGACCAGGGCTACTGTACACTCTCGAGTAGGGCTTAGCCCATATGAGATTGTGTTCGGCCGTCCTGCGAACATTTGGGGGGTTCCGAGGCCTAAAGAATTGAACAGACTTGAATATCCAATGTTAATTGATTACCTATATGATCTGACTGCTAAATTGAGTTTGATTCATCAACAGGTCTTTGAGGCTCTGCCGTCACAAACAGAGGGTCCTGGTCATCGGCTCCAACCAGGGGACTGGGTCCTCACTAGAAATTTCGGACGAAAACGCCATCTTGAGCCGAGATTTGTGGGACCCTTCCAGGTGCTACTAGCAACAAGGACGGCGGTTCGACTGGAGGGACGGAAACACTGGGTGCATGCCACCCACACCAAGAAGGTTCCGCTTCCTCTGCCGGCAGACACATGGATACGTAAAGGTTTTTCCTCGTCTGAAACTGACGTTCCCCAGCGCTTTGTCCCATTTAGAGAAGCTCAGACCATAGGGAACACTTCAGTTTTATCTGACACCCCTGTTGATTCCTCTCAAACAATTTCCCTTCCTTCAACATTGGGGAATACAAGTACTAAACAATTGCCTGGACAATCGAACACTTTTTCGCCATCCAATCCACTGTTTGAAGATCAGACTTGACCCGGAAGAAACCGATACTTTCTTCGTACACGCAATAAAGATGAATAAATTGTTATCATTCTGATTTCAAAATATCCCCTCACATTCTGCCTTGACCATTGTGGACATTTTATTATGTATGTATTTCTTTTCCAGAACAGCTAGGAGACGTATATGAAATTGATTATTTAACTGATTAAAACCTGCCATCTGGATTGGCCGTAGGGCCGCACGGGCACTTCCTTCTGTTTAGCAGTTATTGACATTAGGTCAATTTCTTTTGTCGATTTCCGGGAACCCCTGGGAATTGATAATCGCTACCCAGAACGAAGTGCGTCAAGAACGTTGCGGACGGTTGTTAGAGGATGGAGTTCTCCAAGCTGACGAAGATAGAGGAAAAGACAATGCAAAGATCTAAATTGTACAGCACATTTCGAACAAAGTGTTTTTTATTACAGGTTTTCATGTTGTTCCTAACTGTTTCTATGCTGCTGGTGGGTGGAGTATATTTTGGTTTTCTATCATTGCTGCCTTCTGCCTTACCCACCTCTCCTTCTCATGATCTAAATTTCGTCTCTACTGTTTCTCCACATTCTTTTCACCTACTGCCTCAACATGAACAAGTCAGACGTGCGGAATTTAGAAACAATTCCTTTGTGCAACTTTTGCATCAGCATAAGTTGGTGGTAAATACTACAAACTGTTGGGTGTGTGGGCTAATGCCACATACAATGGACAGGGGTATCCCATACTTGGTCCTTCCGTACAGCCCCCAAGGGTCAGTTCGGGCATTCCAAACCATGTTCCGTAGTGCACTAGATTCCTACCCCCATCGAGAGCCACGCTCAGCAAACTTTGGTCCTGGCCCGTATCACAAGTCTCTAATGATAGCTATTGCCGATCTAAATAGAGATATCTTCGATACGTCACTTATCCCAGAAGAGGAGGTGCAAACCTATAAGTACCTTAGTGAGGCTGAGTATAGTATATCAGTGGGAGAAAGGCAGCTTAAAAGCTCATCTCCAATCTGGATTGTACCTCACCTAGGCCATTTTTGTCTGCAAGGTCGTGGCCGAAATCCAAGAGCCCAGCTTGGGAAGAGTGCTTGTGTGGATACTTACGTTCTACCGATGCTCCCTTCCCCTGTCTTTCTGACTGCCAAGGGTACCTATTTTGTATGTTATGACCGAGCATATACGTGGTTACCACATGACTTCTCAGGTACCTGCTATATTGCAAATCTCTTGCCCCCGACTTTCACTGTTGCTGCCGACTATCACAAAATCAGAGTTGTGAGAGGTGTCATTAGTAAAGAGGATACTTCCGGTCAAGAAGCAGGAGACTTCTTCAAGGGTTTTTTACCGTTTTGGGGCCCCATGGTCAATAGCAGAAATCTGAGACAGTTAACTCGTGTAGTAGAGTCAACTGCTAACATAACTGCAAATGCCCTTGGTAACCTGACAGCAGAGCTTCAAGAGGATAGGCTTATGACGTTACAGAACCGTATGGTTCTAGACGTTGTACTAGCAGATAGAGGTGGTGTGTGTAAGGTCATCCATTCGAGCTGCTGCATTTTTATACCTGATAACGCTCCAACTGTCTATCAAGCCATCTCAAAGTTGCATAAAATCTCGGAGTCCATACACGAGGACGAAGGAGATTGGACGCTTCTAGGATGGTTTTGGGGTCTAATGTCGACTTGGGGTTGGAAGATTCTGATGATTATAGGGGTTGTCGTGACATTTCTGTTCACGTGTTGTCTTTGTGTACAGTGTGGTCCTGCCTTATGTGGCCTTTGTGCTACAACGTGTATAAGAAGGCCACCTGTTTCCAAGGAGGCATTGATGGATAGAGTTATGTTCCAACAACATCTGAATGATCTGATGAATATCGAGATCGACTCCGACTTCGACTAGTTCTTGCCTACATGAGGGCAAAAGGAGCGTCTGAGGTTCCGTAAAAATCGTTACGACGTTTTGGGCACCGCCGAATATGGACGAATGTGGTATCAATGAACCGTAAATGACGAGTTGTGTAAGTGTACGCGTTTTCGTCATACTACTCAGAAGAGTTCCTTACAATTACAGGTTTCTTCAAATGGACGCTCGGGTTCCATTTTAGATACGGCACCCATTTTGTTTCTTGCCCTCACGTAGTCAGCGAACAGGCAACTGTCCGCATCGTGACCCTTTTGTTCCCAAGCTTCACGGAAGAAGCATATGCCTTTTCGTGCGTCTTTTATGAGTAGGGGGAGGACACTGCTAAAGCAGTTGTCTCCGCTCGGAGGTGATCCTGCCGTGCCGGTCTATTGTTTCAGCCTCGCACGTGCTGAGATCAAGTCCTTTTAGGCTACAATTACGCATCCAATATTATCCTCACACTCCCTCTTCCCTGTTGTCTGACTTCCTTGCAGCTGTTCTTGTCTCTTTCTCTTGTTTATTTACAACTCAAGTGGAATGTACCTAATGGTGGGAAGATGTGCTTTTACAGTTGGAACTGGTGATGTTAATGTAATTATGTTCCGGTGCTCTGAATACATGAAAGCGATCCTTTGAATTTTACTGTGGGAAATGAGTTGTAACCTTTTGCTTACATGTTGTGCAATGACAAAATCCTGTATAAAAGAGAGCGACTCACATATGCAAGGGGAGCAGACTCTCAGAACCTACACTCTGTTGTACTTCTTGTGACTTTTGCCTCCCTGCAGTAATAAACCCTGATCTTTGACGCACAAGGAAGTGTCCCATGTCTCTGTCTTTAGTGCGCCAGAACAGGTATCCCACGAAGGTTCTAGGTGTTGTCCCCTGGCACCGCTGGGCCTTAAATAGCCCAGTCCTTCAACCTCACGGGCGAAAAACCCTCGGGGAGCTTGGCAGATGTTACCAATTCTATGCCCCTTTCTCATCATCGGTCGCCATTCCTTTTCAAAAAGAAAATAGTGTCCAAAACAAATTGTGCAGAAAGATAGGTGCTGAACAAGAAGCTGAAGCAATCGCTCCTTGATGTGACAAAAAAAGTGATTAAAATCAACAGCCACACCACACCTTTTTTGTTTGTTTATCATTTAAGTGTGGGTGGATGTACTGTCTCAGTGGGGCAGACATCATTGGATATGATACCATAGTACCAGTGATATAAAAAGACACCAATGTGTGGCATTCACTGTCCTTGTAATGATAACTCCTTTATGCGTTGCACTTTTCATAAAAGTGCTGTTCCATGGGTGTTGCTGTGGGTGTTCCCACGCAACACCATGTAACATTTAACATTTCAGCATGTTAGGGAAATAAAAAAAAAAAAACATGGAAATGCATTTCACTGCCACGCCGCCCCAAGGGGGGCATAGGGAGGCACAAGGAGGAGGACTGCACTCATTTCTCAAATGTATTTACATCTTACTATGCATGTTGCATCGTGCAGCAAACATAGTGCAAGGAAATCAACTATGGCGATTTATCATGTGCATGAACATATCCATTCCTGCACATACACAATCACCTCTGTGACGCAGACATTCTTCCACCATGGTGCAAGTGTGCCTGCGTCAGGGCATGGCAGATAATTCTGCACCAGCGTAGGCAAAATCACAGAGCTGCAACCCTTCAATGGTAAAATGTCACAAGCCTGGGCTGTGGAAATATTGCAGCGTCGCACAGTCAAAGGGCCTGTGCTGCCTTATTGCAGCACTTTCTGCTTCATGAGTCTCATGGGCTGTAAATTACCTGCTTGTGTAATGTCAATATCTTGTGCTCTATGGATGCACTGTTCACAAGTGCAGCATTCACAGCTCATTGTACCTCAATCAATAAATCAATCAATCAATCAATCAGGGGATTTATAAAGCGCTCTACTCACCCGTGAGGGTCTCAAGGTGATCTGATTATGTCGCCTAGGTGGACCCCAGCCTTAAACACAAGGGGAGGTGGGCTCGTTCGAGGACCCCAATGCTACCAATGAGTATTAATTCTCAATAATTGTGATCATGATGGACGAATCTGAAGATTGTCTATGTCTGTAAACAATCACACATGCCACAACAGACAGAAGTATCTTCCTTTTAAATTATGACATATATGTGCCCTTAAATTATGTGTTGTTAGGTATCACAGGTAAGTATACATCTAGTTCAAATGTTTCAATACACAGTGCTGAACTATAAACCACAATAAACTCAAACATGCACATTGAGTCCATAACAAATTACATCACCCTAGCAAAGGTTGCTCAGACATTGACTGGGTCACATGAATCTAAAATTTGTTGAAAATGCAGCCTCTGTTGCAATGGGTCACACTGTCAGTTCTGCCACTACTCATGCACCATTTGGTGTGGTTTGTCTGTGCAATGACTGTTGCAGGTGAAAATCACATTTGACACAAGGTGCAGGTCTCATGCACAACCATTCTTAAGTGTATGGCAAAGGCTCCAAAATGTATCCAGTATAACATGCATTTCAACAGTCGTCACTGGTAGCTAGCTACCCTTATCCTTCCACAATGCTGTTGCAACATGTGCTGAATTGTGCAGCACACATACGAACAAATGATGACGACACAGTTTGAACATGAGCTGGAGTGTGAGCCTACCAACACTGACACCACGTTTGATACAATGCAGACATCTGCCTAACATAGTGCATGCGTGTCAGCATTGGAACATGTCAATATCTTGATATACTGTAACGTGATAGCATCTCAGATTTGGTTGGCTAATGTGGCCTTGTGAGAGAGTCACCATGTATGTCGGTTCAAGGTCAGACAATGTTTTAGTGTAAGTCGATGGGACATTACCTGATCAGTATGTAAGAACATGTATGTTGTGGGTGCAAGGTAAGAAAGCCATGTGAGTGCCAAACCTAAATTCCATGTGCACTTGCCTCTATGTGGTCACCTGTAGCTGGGTGCTGAGCAGATTATTGTGCAACCTGTGGCCTGTGTGTGTAGTGACCATGAGGGACATGGCTGCTCCGTTAGTATGTACAACAGAAAATATATCTGGAGTTTGCATTTGAGCATTAGCTCTGGGGTCACAATAATCTTCAGGTTGTTCCATTGTCATGATCTGTCATTGCACTGAATGTGGACTTTAAGGCTGTGCGGGTAACTCCGCTCCACAAACAAACGTTGCTGAGTTTTATAACTCTGCACTCCATTTGGAGGGTGAAGTTTACAAAGAGTCAACAATTGCAGCAACGCGGAGTTGACCGGTGCTGCTCCTAGACTTACCTTGCTCCCAAAATGGTGTCTTGCTCCTGCTGCCGGCTCCACTTGGCTTCGGCTGCCCTAGTTCAATTAACACGAGGAGCTGCACTGCATATGGCGTACCGCGTGACCCAATGAAATTCAATGACAGGGTCAGTCATGCCTTCACGCGGTTCACCAAGCACAATGCAGTCCTCATGTTAATTGAACGGGAGCAGTGGAAGCCAAGTGGATCCAGCAAGACACCGATTTGGGAGCAAGGTAAGTCTACCAGCAGGCCTCACTATGCAGGAAGGGGGTGTTGGATTCTGGGGGTTCAACAGGAGGGGGTGCAGAGGGTGACAGGGTGGGAGAGGGTGCACTGTGTGACTCTGCCAGGCCACGGAACTCTGCAGAATTTCTTGAAGTTGTACAGTGACTCCATGTAATTTCAGGGATTACAACAACACAAGCTCCGCCCATGCTTAGTGTTCATACATGTTACATTGTTTCGCAACATCACATGTGAGCAAGTTCACATGTTGAATAATAAGATCTGGTAAATCCTGAAAATCTTTAATGTTTTGGTGAGCTACCATTCACTCACTTCCAATGTCAAAAATAAGACTGGTTAAAATAGTAACATACACATGTCTAAGAATGTCAGTCAGCCGTGTGGCATGTCATGATGTGATCATTGTGCATTGTTAAGACCAAAAGTTAATTGTGTATTTACACCATCGATGTACATCTGGGAGACCGGACCTGCCTCCTCAGTCCTGCCTGTGCGTGAATGGATTTGTTTATCTCAAGTGATTGGATGTGGCATACGCATGAGGCCTATTGTGCTTTCCCAAAAAGAGTATTTTCACAGAGAGTTAGTGTATGGAAACTATGCACTAGTCTAAAAGTTGTACAAATGTGTTGTGTTTAATAGTGAAAATGCATCCTCATTGCAATGATATTGTGTCCCAGGTAGGGACATGGGTTTCTACATCATCAATACATAGTTGGTTTCCCCTGCTAGTACTTCCTGGCATGCTGCATGTCTTGCACCATTGAATGTGGCATTCAATAGATGCGGCATCATTGTGGAACCACGGAGCACTTTGGCTGCGCAACGCTGTGGCACCTTCTGAGCACATTTATAAAGGACAAGGAAATCCAATATGATTGGTCAGGGACCTTGGGTAGTAATGACACAGCGATCCCTAAACAAGGAACATACAGCCTGATTCATGTACGGGCCGTTTTGCGTGTCCCTAATAGCGATTAATAGCGACTCGCTATTGAGGAAACGCAAAACGGCATTCATGTACTTTTCGGGGAAAAAATAGCGACTCGCACGCGGGCGCTAAAGCCGTTAGCGACCGACAAAAAACGCAGAAAAATCGCTATTTCCGGCTACCTGCGATCGGGATAGCGACTCGCAATCCCGATCGCACGGGATAGCGACTCGCAATCCCGATCGCACGGGATAGCGACTCGCAATCCCGTGGGATCGGGAATGCGAGTCGCAATCTCGCGGGATCTGGAAAACGGGAAGACGCATTACGAGCACCGTGATGACATCACAACCAGGAAGCAGCCAAATCCCACCCCCAAACAACACAGTGACGCTATCAGTCGAGTGTTGAAGACCGAAAGCTGCCGCTAAACCACCGTTAGCGACTCACAACCCCGCCGAAATAGCGACCGCCATGTCGGACGAACCCCAGCCAGGCCCCAGCAACAGCGCTGGCCGCAAGCGCAAACTGAAATTCTCCGAACAGGAGCTGGAGAACCTCATCGAAGGGGTGGTGGCCAACCACGACCAGCTGTTTGGTGCCAACTCCCGGAGGGTCCCAGAGCAGGAGAAGAGGAGGATCTGGGTGGGGATTGCCTCCAGTGTGAACTCTGTGGGCGTTGCGGACAGGTCTCTGGAGGAGCTTAAAAAGCGGTGGTACGACCTCCGAGGCCGTGCCAAGGAGAGGGTGGCGGAGCGCCTTGGTGAGGCATCAGGCACCGGAGGTGGTGGACCGACTGTCCCACCCAACACCCCCCTGGAGGACCGGGTAGAGGACACATGGGAGAGGGAGGCGTGTGTTGGCGTGACCCCTCTGGACTCCTCCCGCCCCACCCAAGACACCCAAGGTAAGTGGCATGCGACTGCGACCCTGTCCCCTATGACCACCCCTGACCAAATAGGCTCACTCATTGGCCCTTAGTCATGCCTATGTTGTGCATCAGGAAATGCCCTGAAGCATTGTGGGAGACGTAGTATGTCCACAATGTAGTAGTACCACAATGCGGCCAGAAAGGTTCCAAAGTGCGCAAAGACACAGCCACCCAGGGATTGACACCCAGCATGCATGTAACATCTGCACGTCTGACAGTCACATGCACCTAATGAGTATCCACTTACCCTCACAGGTGCGGGTGACAGCAGTGACAGTGAGAGGCTGCTGATCGATGAGGAGGCCCAGGAGGAGGAATCCCTACCTGATACACAGCCACCAGCCCCTGCAGCAGCACCAACACCAGCAGCCAGGCCCCCCACCTTACCTGCTGCAACACCTGCAGGCCCACCGGCTGCCAAGGCCAGGCCCCCCGCCTCTGCTGCTACAACACCTGCAGGCCCACCGGCTGCCAAGGCCAGGCCCCCCGCCTCTGCTGCTGCAACACCTGCAGGCACACCGGCTGCCAAGGCCAGGCCCCCCGCCTCTGCTGCTACAACACCTGCAGGCCCACCGGCTGCCAAGGCCAGGCCCCCCGCCTCTGCTGCTGCAACACCTGCAGGCACACCGGCTGCCAGAGCCAGGCACCCCACCAATGTGCCTCCAGTGGCTGCCGCACCTGCAACACCAGCTGCTACAACACCTGCAGCACGTCCAATAAGATCTGGGCCAGCCACATCCGCTACACAGCGGCCCAACATCAGGCGGGGCAATGGGCATCTCCATGCCTGCATGAGCGTGGAGCGGCGCATGCTCCGCATACACCAGCGCCAGTCCCAGCAGCAAGGAGCCATCCAGCTCCAGCTGCATAAGATAGGCCGCAATGTGGCTGGAGTCGGCGAGAGGATGGACCGCATGACGGCGGCCATGGACCGCATGACGGCGGCTATGGAAGACAACACTGCAGCGCTGGTGAAGCACCGCAGTGTTGCAAGCAGGCGCCACCACCAGTTGCTGAGCCGGCTGTCCACCTATAGCCGCTCCAATTATGTCTCGGCAAATGCCACCACCCTGCTTGCGCGGCGCTCGTTGACCCAGCAGCACCAACTGGTCCAGTGCTGCGAGGATATTACCCGGGTGCTGGAGCATTTGACCACCGCCGTCACCGCACTGCACGCACCTGTGCTACCGGCAATTGTGGGGGGTGATGATGCTAGTGAGGGTGCCTCCAGTGTCAGCAGCCACTCTGCCACCCAGGCCCCCCCACCTAGGCGCAGCACAAGGGCTACGCCTGCTCCAGCTGCCCAGGATGAGGAAGAGCCTCACAGGCGCCTGGGAATTGTGCACCGGAGGCGCCAATGACATTGTGTCAGGGACACAGGCGCAGGCTGAACTTAAGCCTGCCATGGACCGTCTCATGCAGTATGCATGAATACTGCATTTTGTAAATAGTTGTTACCAAGACCCTTTTTTTTTTGTGATTCAAACAAATACATTTATTTTGGTGCACACATACGCCTTGTGTAATCATTACAGTTTGCATGCAATTGTGATATGTGGGGTGGGGGAAGGGGGTGGGCTAGAAATTGTTAGCTGTGATGTGGTTGCGACGTCTGTGGCCTTCAGCTGGGTTCTCCCCGCGTGCATGGTGCGCATGTGCTGGTGGCCGGTCGTCCCCCTCAGATTCACTGCCTGAGATGTCAACTGGTATCCGGCGCTTGGTTGCAATGTTATGAAGCATTGCACAGACAGCCACAATGTGGCAGCACGCTGCAGGACTGTAATACATGGCCCCACCTGTCTTGTGCAGTATACGGAACCTGCTCTTGAGCAGGCCAAATGTCCTTTCAATACAGTTCCTTGTCCGGATGTGCGCAACATTGTAGCGGCGTTGCTGAGGTGTGGCAGGGTTGAGGTAAGGGGTCAGGAGGTATTCCCGTAGGGCGTAGCCACTGTCACCTGAATGAGAGGAGCAGATGTTGATTGCCTGTGCAGCGCAGTTACTTCATAGCAATGTGACATTGTCGACAAAGTGTACTTACCAAGTAGGTGTCCTTCCCCAAACTCTCCCCTGATCAGTCGTGTGTGGAGTCCGCTGTGCCTGAAGATAAAGGAGTCATGGGTACTCCCTGGGTACTGGGCCACAATGTCAGTGATGATGGTCTTGGCATTGCAGACCATCTGTATGTTGAGGGAGTGGTACGACTTCCTGTTGCGGTACATATACTCCGTGCCAGCTGGTGGGCAGATGGCGACGTGGGTACAGTCTATGCAGCCAAGGACATGGGGAAAATGGGCAACATTATAAAATTGTAGTTTTGTGAGGTCCAAATCCTGTTGGCTCGTGGGAAATGTGATGTGCCGGTGGAGCTGGGTGAGCATGGCGTCAACAAAAGTGTGGAGGCAGCGTGACATGGTGGGCTGGGATATCCCCCCAGCAGCGGCTACTATGCCCTGGAAACTGCCGGATGCCAGGAGGTGCAGGCTGCACAATACCTGCACATGTGTGGGCACAGAATTGTTTCGCCTTGTTGGGTGCTGCATGATGGGGTCGAGTTCTTGTATCAGCCAGGTGATCATTTCCCCATTCAGCCTGTATTTAGCATAAATCTGTTCTCTGGTTTGCCCCAGCAAGGTGACCCGCTGCCGGTTAATCCTTGCCTGCCTCATGCGTCTCCTCCGTGCTGCTCGCTGTAGCCTTCGCCGCCTCACCACCATGTACATCCCAGGCATTGTGGAACGCCTATTGCTGCTGCTGAATGTCCTTATGTGTGATTGGTCAGGCCTGGACCTGTTGGTGATTGGCTAACAGTTTTTCAAATTTTGGTTAATCATGGCTTTTATGGTTACCACCTGCTTTGAGTTGTCCTTAAATTGCGCCGCGCTAATGTGCGATTTAGCGCTTTTTCGCTAATGTATTTCTTTCATGAATGCCGATTGAGACAATATTGCGTTTCGCTATTCAATTCGCAGATTCCGTGGTTGGTCGCTATTTCAGTATCGCTAATGCTCGACTTCCCGGAGTCTGCGACTTTTACAGCGTAATCGCTATTCCGCTCGCTATTATTTTTTAGCGATTTCGCTATTTCGTACTTGAATGCCGATTCCGTGTTTTGCACCCGCAATTGCATTTTCGCAGCCATTGCGGGCGCTATTTCGCTTCATGAATCAGGCTGATAGAGTTTGAAAAATGAATGTAGCACCAGAATCAGCACTATATTTGAAGCGGTCCAGCCAGACAGATAAACTTATTGGGGCAGATTTATGTCGGACTTGCGCCACTTTACGCCGCCCTTGCGTCACGCAACGGCGGCGTGAAGGTGGCGCATCCCTGAGACCCATTTACAACGTGACGCATCTAGTCAGATGCGTCACGTTGTAAAGCCCGGCGCCACATGTGGGCGTTTGGGAAACAACCATTACAACGCAACTTTTACAACGCACTACCATTACAACTAAACTTTTACAACGCAAAAAACATTACAACGCATGTATTTACAACGCATGTTTTTACAACGCAGGTACCTTTACAACGCATACCATTACAACGTAAGTATTGGTAAGTATATAATTATATTTAAAATTTTATATGTTTGGGTTTTTTCAGGGGTATTTTTAGGGTTTAGGGTCAGTTTTCAGTTTTTGGGTAAAGGGGTATTTTTAGGGTTCAGGGTCAGTTTTCAGTTTTTGGGTAAAGGGGTATTTTTAGGGTTCAGGGTCAGTTTTCAGTTTTTGGGTAAAGGGGTATTTTTAGGGTTCAGGGTCAGTTTTGGGTTTTTGGGTAAAGGGGTATTTTTAGGGTTCAGGGTCAGTTTTGGGTTTTTGGGGTACAGGGGTATTTTTAGGGTTCAGGGTCAGTTTTGGGTTTTTGGGGTACAGGGGTATAAGGTAAAAATAAAATTAAATTAAATTTAAATGAAATCAATTAAATAAAATTAAATTAAATTAAATAAAATTAAATTAAATTATATTATTTTAAATTATATTAAATTAAAAAAAAATAATATATACTTACCAATACTTACGTTGTAATGGTATGCGTTGTAAAGGTACCTGCGTTGTAAAAACATGCGTTGTAAATACATGCGTTGTAAAAGTTTTTGCGTTGTAAAAAATTCGTTGTAATGGCATGCGTTGTAAAAGTATGAGTTGTAACGTCATACATCCGGGCGTTTCGGCGCAGGGTGGGCGTTCCGGGGCAGGTGCGCATCGCAAAAGTGCCTGCGTGAAATTTACAAGATTTCACGCAGGCACTTGAGCGAAGCTGCTACGTCAATTCCTTACGCCTGCTTGAAGCAGGCGTAAGGACTGACGCAGCACGTTAAGTATAGGGCACATTCGAGCATTGCTGGAGTCGCGTTGCGCTTACGTCACGATATGCGTCACGAATCTGCCTACCCTTGCACCACCGAGCGCCTTATTGTAAATGCGGCGCATCCGCCGTGACGCAAGGGTAGTTTTGTGTGACGCATTTGTTCTGGCGCATCCCTGCTGATTTGCAGAGATGCGCCAGAACTCATAAATATGCCCCTTAATTCGTAAAATAGACTCAAGAACCAAGGAAGTGAGGCACAAGCCTGCGTCCTACTAGGTGTACATACAATACATACATAAAACCCCAAAACAAACAGGAAAGATCAGGCAGAGCGAATTGCTTACATGTTAAATATTTGATTAGTGCAAGCAGAGATATTGTGAGACACCGTTACACATGAGTAATGTACAATAAGAAAGGGTTTACAGAGTGCATGTGTTCAATGATGTTTCGATCCCTTTAGACAATATTAGGATCATCATCAGGACATAGTATTTACATCCCTGAGTAAAAGATGCCTGAAAAAGAGATAAGGAGAGAAGGAAAGGTTAGGGAAGACAGTTAGAATGAGCTTTAAAAACTGTGTAAAAAGGCATGCAGTCCAAGTGAGTCGCAAAAGGGTTTATGACATTTCTATTATTCAGCACGGGTTGTCGTGATGTGAGGACAACCGCTTGTATCATGCTGAGAAGTGCTGTGAATGCAAAAAGGAGAGCATTGAGGGGCCACAGAGAATGGTCTGTAGGCAGTGCGTAGAGTGTCCGAATGCACACTGTGTGGAGTCCTATTCACTACTGACAACGTTTCGGCATGTTTATAAGAGTATAGGACAAAAATTTTCACCAGGGTTATAAAAGTATTGAGCATGAGGATACGCTCAACTTGATCGGAAGCACATGTAACAATGCTAATTCACAAGTACATTCATGCAATGTGTTTGTCTTAAGAAAATGCTAATAAAAATACTTGGCAAAAAAAATGAGGATACGCTCAACTTCTGCATAGGACTCCACACAGTGTGCATTCGGACACTCTACGCACTGCCTACAGACCATTCTCTGTGGCCCCTCAATGCTCTCCTTTTTGCATTCACAGCACTTCTCAGCATGATACAAGCGGTTGTCCTCACATCACGACAACCCGTGCTGAATAATAGAAATGTCATAAACCCTTTTGCGACTCACTTGGACTGCATGCCTTTTTACGCAGTTTTTAAAGCTCATTCTAACTGTCTTCCCTAACCCTTCCTTCTCTCCTTATCTCTTTTTCAGGCATCTTTTACTCAGGCATGTAAATACTATGTCCTGATGATGATCCCAATATTGTCTAAAAGGGATCAAAACATTGTCGACCACAAGTACTCTGTAAACACTTTCTCATTGTACATTACTCATGTGTAGCGGTGTGTCACAATATCTCTGCTTGCACTAATCAAATGTATACCATGCAAGCAAGTCGCTCTGCCTGAGCTTTCCTGTTTGTTTTTCCGTTTTACGTATATACTGTATGTACACTTAGTAGGACGCATGCTTGTGTCCCAATTTATTGATTTGTTTGTCTATTTTATGAATTAAAAGTATATCTCTCCAGCTGGACAACTTTCTGAGAACATCAACTGTTTCTTGTCACGGATCCCCTGAGTCGCTGAATGTATCATGGTGGGGCATAGTACATACATGTTGATGGAAAATGTTTGGAAAACATGACGTATGGTGAATAGTGTATCATGACTAAGCATGGGCGTAAAATCCGCTCCGCTCGCGGATTTTTCGGATTTTCGGCAAATCCGCAATCCGCGAACGCTCGCGAATTTGTCGAAAATCCGTGAATCCGCTCGCGGCGGATTTTTTGCTTGGTTGCGGCGCGCGGCGTGGTGCACGGCGTTCACTTTCCGTCATTTTAGCGTTTGCCGAGTTGTTTTTCTTTGCGAGTGACGCGCCATTTTAGATCTTGCTGCGTGTTCCCGCGGGAGTTTGTCGCCCGCGAATACGTACTCGCGGCTTGCCACCTTGCACAGCACACCTCGCGAGAGTTCGCAATTGCGAACATGTAGTTGCGGCGGAAAGGAACAATCTCGCACTTGCGAAATAGAGATTTTGCAATTTCGCACAAGAAAATCACCAGCAAACAGGATAAACCTTCAGAAAATTATGATTTTTATCAGAATCACTCCTCAGGTTGACATTTGCATGGCCTTTTTTTTTGCAAGGAGTCCATTTTGGGGGGGGGGGGGAGGAAGGAAGTGCCCCACAGTCTCCAACTTCCTGTTCCTGTCCAGCAGGCTCCTCCCAGTGCTTTGTCCATCTCCTGGTCACTTTCATTTGGATCTGGAGCTGGAAGGATTACTTTTTGTGGGTGCTGCTGGATATTTGGATTTGAGGCCTTTTTGACTGTCTTTGGATCACTTTTGGATTAGAAATCAACTTTCACAAGTAAGTTTGTTTGGGGCATTACAGTTGCTGCAAGTACAATTTTGGAACTTTTTCAGAAAATTAAATAAATTATATTGTGGGTAGCCACAGTATCCAGTAGGACCAGGGTTGGTTATGGGTGCATGATACAACTGTTTTGTTGAATTTAAACACCATTGAGGCCATGGATGGGCTGGGATTGTGCAGATTTTATTGTTTTTTGTCGTTTTTTTGGGCCTGCTGGTGTGGCCCTTTGCCCAGGGGTGGTGAGTGTTGCATGGGCCTAGTCTTTCTGTGGGGTGTCTTCTTGAATTTAAACATAATTGAGGCCATGGATGGGCTGGGATTGTGCTTATTTTATTGTTTTTTGTCGTTTTTGGGGGGCTGCTGGTGTGGCCTTTTGCTTGCCCAGGGGTGGTGGTGGTGCATGGACTGAGTGTGCCTGTGGTGTTGTCTCACTCTCTTTGATGTAAACATCATGGATGGCATTGGATTGTGGTGATTTCTGGCTGTTTTTCTGTTTTTTGGGGGTGTACTGTTGATGTGGTCTGGCCATGTGGGTGGTGGTGGTGGCCATCTTGAGTGCTGGCTGGTACAGGCAACATGTGCTTGGGGTGTAAGGGGGCCATTTTGAGGAGAGGCAGTGTCTGAGGCCTGCACTTATTTTGCCTACTTTTCATCCCTTATGCCCAGGGGTAGTGAGTGTTGCATGGGCCTAGTGTTTCTGTGGGGTGTCTTCTTGAATTTAAACATAATTGAGGCCATGGATGGGCTGGGATTGTGCTTATTTTATTGTTTTTTGTCGTTTTTGGGGGGCTGCTGGTGTGGCCTTTTGCTTGCCCAGGGGTGGTGGTGGTGCATGGACTGAGTGTGCCTGTGGTGTTGTCTCACTCTCTTTGATGTAAACATCATGGATGGCATTGGATTGTGGTGATTTCTGGCTGTTTTTCTGTTTTTTGGGGGTGTACTGTTGATGTGGACTGGCCATGTGGGTGGTGGTGGTGGCCATCTTGAGTGCTGGCTGGTACAGGCAACATGTGCTTGGGGTGTAAGGGGGCCATTTTGAGGAGAGGCAGTGTCTGAGGCCTGCACTTATTTTGCCTACTTTTCATCCCTTATGCCCAGGGGTAGTGAGTGTTGCATGGGCCTAGTGTTTCTGAGGGGTGTCTTCTTGAATTTAAACACCATTGAGGCCATGGATGGGCTGGGATTGTGCAGATTTTATTGTTTTTTGTAGTTTTTTTGGGCCTGCTGGTGTGGCCCTTTGCCCAGGGGTGGTGAGTGTTGCATGGGCCTAGTCTTTCTGTGGGGTGTCTTCTTGAATTTAAACACCATTGAGGCCATGGATGGGCTGGGATTGTGCAGATTTTATTGTTTTTTGTCGTTTTTTTGGGCCTGCTGGTGTGGCCCTTTGCCCAGGGGTGGTGAGTGTTGCATGGGCCTAGTCTTTCTGTGGGGTGTCTTCTTGAATTTAAACATAATTGAGGCCATGGATGGGCTGGGATTGTGCTTATTTTATTGTTTTTTGTCGTTTTTGGGGGGCTGCTGGTGTGGCCTTTTGCTTGCCCAGGGGTGGTGGTGGTGCATGGACTGAGTGTGCCTGTGGTGTTGTCTCACTCTTTTTGATGTAAACATCATGGATGGCATTGGATTGTGGTGATTTCTGGCTGTTTTTCTGTTTTTTGGGGGTGTACTGTTGATGTGGACTGGCCATGTGGGTGGTGGTGGTGGCCATCTTGAGTGCTGGCTGGTACAGGCAACATGTGCTTGGGGTGTAAGGGGGCCATTTTGAGGAGAGGCAGTGTCTGAGGCCTGCACTTATTTTGCCTACTTTTCATCCCTTATGCCCAGGGGTAGTGAGTGTTGCATGGGCCTAGTGTTTCTGAGGGGTGTCTTCTTGAATTTAAACACCATTGAGGTCATGGATGGACTGGGAATGTGCAGATTTTATTGGTTTTTGTCGTTTTTTTGGGCCTGCTGGTGTGGCCCTTTGCCCAGGGGTGGTGAGTGTTGCATGGGCCTAGTCTTTCTGTGGGGTGTCTTCTTGAATTTAAACACCATTGAGGCCATGGATGGGCTGGGATTGTGCAGATTTTATTGTTTTTTGTCGTTTTTTTGGGCCTGCTGGTGTGGCCCTTTGCCCAGGGGTGGTGAGTGTTGCATGGGCCTAGTCTTTCTGTGGGGTGTCTTCTTGAATTTAAACATAATTGAGGCCATGGATGGGCTGGGATTGTGCTTATTTTATTGTTTTTTGTCGTTTTTGGGGGGCTGCTGGTGTGGCCTTTTGCTTGCCCAGGGGTGGTGGTGGTGCATGGACTGAGTGTGCCTGTGGTGTTGTCTCACTCTCTTTGATGTAAACATCATGGATGGCATTGGATTGTGGTGATTTCTGGCTGTTTTTCTGTTTTTTGGGGGTGTACTGTTGATGTGGACTGGCCATGTGGGTGGTGGTGGTGGCCATCTTGAGTGCTGGCTGGTACAGGCAGCAACATGTGCTTGGGGTGTAAGGGGGCCATTTTGAGGAGAGGCAGTGTCTGAGGCCTGCACTTATTTTGCCTACTTTTCATCCCTTATGCCCAGGGGTAGTGAGTGTTGCATACTTGCATGTCCCTAGTCTTTCTGTGGGGTGTCTTCAATGTAAACATCATGGATGGCATGGGATTGTGCTCATTTTTCTGTGTTTTGTCGATTTTTTGGGGTGTATAACTGAACTGATGTTCCTCTGTCTTCCATTGCTTTTAGGTGCACAAGAAGACTCAATAGAACCACCAGTGCCAGGAAGAAGTCCTGCAGCGGTGTGTGCAGCATAACGTCACGCGACGTCACGTCTGGACACAGAACCCTCTGCAACTCGTGCAACTGCTGCCTGCTGACCTGCTCTGAAGAAGATGGCCCCAAAAAAAGTAACCCGTAGCTCCTCTAGCAAGAAAGGTGCCAGTAAGGAGCAGAAGAAGCAAGTTACCAAGGACACTGGTGTGCCGCCCGCCCCTTTTTTTGTGAGTAAAAAAAAAAGTATGCCTGCAGCAGCTGCAGCGGTATCTGCTGGGGACCAAGCTGGCAGCAGCACCCCCGCTCCATTGGGCTCAGTGCCACCACCACCACCACGCCAACTTAAGTCCAAGCCCTTGAGTGCTGCAGAGGCAGCCAGTATACTTCTTCAATCACCATCGACCAGTGATGTTGGCTCATCGCAAGAAAGCAGCAGCAATGTCCCTCAATCAACACAGGTTGTTGTAGCTCATCTGACGAGTGTTGAACAACCACAGCGGCAACAACAATCACATGTGCAAGTACAAGCCCAAGTACATGTGGAAGGAGAGGCAGCGCAAGGAGATGCGCATGCAGAGGTGCATGGAGGGTCACAACAAGTGCCCACAATAGTTGTTCCTCCCGAAGTAGGGGCACATCAGGAAATCGACAATCAAGGCGAGGTATCATTTGAGGAAGCCACTCCTCCTGATGATCCTTCATTGTCTTCCACAACCCTAGCAAGGAAGAGATCAAGGGTGGTGTCTACATCCTCTTCAAGCACACCTCCTTCTGATGATACGGATCAAACTTGGGAACCAGCACCACAGCCGTCTGAGAGTGAGGCACACCATGATCCAACAAAGGTACTTAAGCGTAAAAGGAAGCTCGTCCAAAGTCTCAGACTTATGGAGTGTGATGAGGCTCAACAAGAAGTGGCGGATACTGCTGCTGATGAAGACTCTGCCAACGACGACCCAGTCATCATAAAGGTCACTGCAGCCCCAGCGGGCATGCAGCAAACAGACATTTTGACCCTAGCCCGAAGAGCTGCTGAGCGTGATGATGATGATGATGTTGTCGATGAGGAGGCAGTGGAAACACCACAATCATTGGAGTTAAGTAGTACACCAACTCGTCCCGCTTCCATATTTCTTTCTGGCAAGAAGAGACCTCCGTCAACCTCGACCTTAATTAGTGGCGGTGAAAGTGCAAAACGTACAAAAGTTGGGCAATCCAGATCCTCCACTTCATCTGGCATTAGCTTCATGACCACCACCACCAGTATCGCCGCCTCCTCCATGTCCCACAGACACTTCAAGTCCCCCGTTTGGGACTTCTTTACTGTTTGTCCAAAAAATCCAAAGTTTGCCATTTGTACCATTTGTAAGCAAGCAGTTAGTCGTGGTAAGCCAGGTACCAACTATGGTACCGGAGGCCAGAGAGGTCATCTTAGGAGACAGCACACTGTCAAATGGTTTGCGCACCTAGATGCGATCAAGAAAGGCCAAATTCAAGGAAACGTTGATGTTTCATCTGATGATGACGAGCAGGAAGAAGACGTGTCAAACACTTCCCTTACACCCAGTACCCCTGTCAGCAGCACACCCAATGTGAGGCACACTAAGAGTGTTGGAGCGAGTGAGACACCAACGCACAAAAGTTCACCAGCGAGCAAAATTGGGTCAACGAAGTCATTATCAGCCCGTAAATGCTTGGTCCAGGGCAACATTAGAACAATGCTTACTTCAGACGTGCCATATGAACGCAACCACCCACTGACGCGTCTGTATAACACTAAGCTGGCTAAAATGCTAGCTGTGGACCTTCTACCTTTTTCTTTTGTAGAAGCGGTAGGTTTTCTTGAATTAGTTGCAACGCTCTGCCCTAAATGGAAGGTTCCGAGCCGGTTCTATTTTGCCAGAGTTGCGGTTCCAGCACTACATGAAGATGTGCTGCAGGCGATTGGGGCAGCTTTGCAGAAGAGTGCTGTTCACACAATACATCTGACAACAGACATGTGGACCAGTGGCCCAGGCGATGATTACATGTGCATCACTGCACACTGGGTCTCTTTTTCAGGTGTTATAGCAAAGCTAAACGCAGGTGTTGACCCGGACCAAGTTTTCAAAGCTGCTCGGAAACATGCAACACTAGCCATGTTTGCCTTGGAGAAAAGTCACACAGCAGAAAACCTTTTGGAAGAGTTTGACAAAAAGGTGTTGTCAATGCTATCCCCCCTAAAACGCAAGATTGGTTATGTTTCCACGGATAATGGCGCCAATGTAGTTAAGGCCATGTCACAGGGTCACCATGTTAGAGTGCCGTGTTTGGCGCACTGTATCAACCTGGTAGTTCAAAAATTCTTGAGTGATAAAGAGAGTCCAGCGTTCGAGGTAATGGCCACCTGCCGCAAAATGTGCAACCATTTCAGCCATTCTTTTAAGGCCCGGAAGCATCTGCGGAGACTGCTACTTCAACGTGGAATGCCAGTGAAAGCACTCATCCAGGAGGTGGCAACACGTTGGAACTCAACCTTCTACATGCTTGAGCGTCTGCATGAGCAGTATACGGTACTCGATCACTATTTCTTGACAGAGGCTACATCTCAGAAGGAGGACCTGCGGATGAGTAAGGCGCAATGGGCCATAGTTAAAAGCCTGACAGACATGCTTCGTCCTTTTGAGTTCTTCACGCGTGCAGTCAGCCAGGAGGACTGTAATTTGGGAAAAGCTATCCCATTGTTGTGCATACTGGAGCACCAACTGATGGCGGTTTCTTCTGAGTTTGAAAAAGATGAAAAAAAAAAAAACCATTTCATTTTGTCTGAGAAATTATTACATCGCCTACGTGGTGATGAACGTCTTAAAAACATCAACTCAGATCAGCATTACATTTGTGCTACTATTCTGGATCCACGCTACAAAAAGGCGCTGGCAGACAACGCATTCTTTCCTTTCGCTGATGCAGATGTTCAAAAGTACAAACATTGGTTAGCCTGGTCAGCCAAGAGGTTTGAAAAAGAACGGCAGGTTATTGAAGGAGAAGCCAGTACATCAGCATCAGCATCAGCAGGCCATCCGCAGTCACAAGAATCCACTTCTGCACCTGTGGCTGGGGCACAAGTGACCTCTCAGCCGTTAAAGACACCGGCAACTGGATCATCTGCACCACACACAATGACAACACTAACAGTGGCTGGGGAGGAGGATTGGCTAAGTTTGATGGGGTATGGTTCTCTAAAAAATGTCACAGGCACAGCAAAAAGTAAGCAAAGTGGAGGAACAGTTGATGACCTTGAGTCGATGGTGCAGGACTATCTGAATGACTCAACAGTGGTCTTTCTTAATGAGGAGCCATTGCAGTATTGGCATGGCAAAAAACAATTGTGGCCACAGCTCTACAACCTGGCTATAAACTATTTGTCTTGCCCACTCGCAAGTGTGTCTTCTGAACGTGTTTTCAGTGCTGCTGGTGGCATTGTAACTGCCAAACGGAGCCGCCTATCGCCCAAAAATGTGGAGCGGCTGACAATGATCAAGATGAATCAGCACCTCATACCACCAGATTACAAAGTGCGAGAAAGCACGCCACATGAAGACGATGAGGACAGCAACGTAGATG
The DNA here is from genome assembly GCF_964261635.1 of Lissotriton helveticus. Lineage (NCBI taxonomy): Eukaryota > Metazoa > Chordata > Amphibia > Caudata > Salamandridae > Lissotriton > Lissotriton helveticus. The sequence goes on along the minus strand of NC_136072.1, from coordinate 1,195,449,015 downwards.
AGGGGATTTTTTCTCTGTTCGGTGCCACTGACCTCATCCAGCCTGAATTCGCAGAGTATGATGACGAAATCTTGTTCTTATTCCCTGACACCGAGCCCTGAAAATGAGACAATCAATCAAGAACTTTCTTTTTCGTCCTTATTCACTTTTATTCCTGTGTGCTTTGTGTCTCTCTTTCTTTGTTTTGCACAGTTAATTTAATTCAAACTTTAATCACCTAATCCCAAAAAGAAGACCATCATCAGAACTGTCTTCACTTGTTTGCTTATTGATTTGAAGGTGCCGCAGTCTACATTCCTCAGGTTCACAAGTTCTGAAGAACATGCTCCTCTATCCTCCTCCTCCAGACTGCGATTTCCCTCCAAGCAGAGTGCTGGATTACGCACAATGAAGAAAGACTCAGCACTTGTGGGGGTGTTGTACTTCTTTGCGGGTGAGTTGACGGTTTTGGGCCCATTGCTGTGAAGCTCTAATAATGGACAAAAGTGTTTTGGACCAAATATGAGGTGAAAATTTCTTGCCGTTTTTGCTGACTTGCTTGCCTTTGAGGTGCTCTTTGGCGGGGTTCCGGGGGTTTGTGTGTAATTTTTGGTGTCTGTCGAAGCACTGCTGCGACAGTCTAATCTTGATTGCATTTGCTTTTCAGGAAATCCGTGGTGGAAAACAGGAGTTATGATGATTGATGATGACCTAGCTGCACAGCGCGTTACTTTGGACCGAAGGCCGAGAGATATTGTAAGTATGAGATTTAGCTTTTTCGCTGTTTGGGGGTGTTGTCGGGTGTTTTTTTGCGGGTGGGTTGGCGCCGGCGGGTCTTGCCTGGGGCATTCCTGGGAAGGTCTAATACCGGATACAAGTGTTTTGGACAAAATCCATAAGGAACAGCCTTTTTTTTGCCATTTCTTCAGACATCTTGCTCAATGTAGCATTTTGGGGGGCTTCCTGCTGTTCGTGGGTGGGTTGCGGCCGGGGTCTCTGTCGAAGCACTGCTGCGACAGTCTAATCTTGATTGCATTTGCTTTTCAGGAAATCCGTGGTGGAAAACAGGAGTTATGATGATTGATGATGATGATGACGACCTAGCTGCACAGCGCCGCGTTTGGACCGAAGGCCGAGAGACATTGTAAGTATGAGATTTAGCTTTTTCGCTGTTTGGTGGTGTTGTGTCGCGTGTTTTTTTGCGGGTGGGTTGGCGCCGGCGGGTCTTGCCTGGGGCTTTCCTGGGAAGGTCTAATACCGGATACAAGTGTTTTGGACAAAATCCATAAGGAACAGCCTTTTTTTTGCCATTTCTTCAGACATCTTGCTCAATGTAGCGTTTTGGGGGGCTTCCTGCTGTTCGTGGGTGGGTTGCGGCCGGGGTCTCTGTCGAAGCACTGCTGCGACAGTCTAATCTTGATTGCATTTGCTTTTCAGGAAATCCGTGGTGGAAAACAGGAGTTATGATGATTGATGATGATGATGACGACCTAGCTGCACAGCGCCGCGTTTGGACCGAAGGCCGAGAGACATTGTAAGTATGAGATTTAGCTTTTTCGCTGTTTGGTGGTGTTGTGTCGCGTGTTTTTTTGCGGGTGGGTTGGCGCCGGCGGGTCTTGCCTGGGGCTTTCCTGGGAAGGTCTAATACCGGATACAAGTGTTTTGGACAAAATCCATAAGGAACAGCCTTTTTTTTGCCATTTCTTCAGACATCTTGCTCAATGTAGCGTTTTGGGGGGCTTCCTGCTGTTCGTGGGTGGGTTGCGGCCGGGGTCTCTGTCGAAGCACTGCTGCGACAGTCTAATCTTGATTGCATTTGCTTTTCAGGAAATCCGTGGTGGAAAACAGGAGTTATGATGATTGATGATGATGATGACGACCTAGCTGCACAGCGCCGCGTTTGGACCGAAGGCCGAGAGACATTGTAAGTATGAGATTTAGCTTTTTCGCTGTTTGGTGGTGTTGTGTCGGGTGTTTTTTTGCGGGTGGGTTGGCGGGTCTTGCCTGGGGCATTCCTGGGAAGGTCTAATACCGGCTAGAAGTTAGTTGGACAAAATCCATAAGGAAACACCAGTTTTGGCACTTTGTAAGTTAGGGTTCGTTAGGGTTAGCCCTAGCAGCAGGATTGCATGTGTTTAGGGGGGTTCTATTGCAACGCGGTTCTGTTGTTGTAGAGCACTGTTGGAGCGATGCTGGCTATGGATACTTTTGCTTGCAGGCAAGTGGTTTGAATACAATCCACGGTCTGTATTTGGGTCTACTGTTACTTTCAAAGTACGTTTTGTAACCATTTTTCTGCTAGGCATCATCAAAGTGTGACTTTTTGAACCACACAGCGTACATACCTTTTATTTATTTATCAGTGGTATTGTAATAGCACTTCCTGTTTTCCGTTCAATAATTACAGGCCGGGTTTCAGTCAACATCCGCCAGGCAGGCAGTGGACAGGGTGTCTCTTCTGTCAGTGGTCACCACCACATTGATGGACGAAGCGTCAGCTGGAATGGAGGAGTGCCGCCAATAAGAGGAATTGTTTGCTGCATGCAACTTACTTACCAATTTCAACAGGACAACTCCAACAACATACGCAATACAGATACAGTATCCATTGTTGTCTTTTATTCTATGAGTGTGACTGCATGTGCTTACCTTTACTTTGTAACCAAAGATTGTCTGTAAACTCTGTATCTTCAATTATTGTTTGTCCATGCTCTGCTTTTTTTTTCTTCTCTCAACAAAACCTACCCAAAAAGAAACCCCCATTCCCATCCATTTTACAAACCCTAACCCTCTTCCCCCGGGCTGTGTTGTTTTGCTTGATGTCTGACTAAAATGACATCAATAATTCCACACACTTGCTGGGGAGGATAAGGTGATAGCAGCAACAGGCTGGTGAAGGAATACGAGGATATCTTCTAGACTTACTCAGCTTCAGTACTATATCTTCTAGTAGTAGTAGCCAATGTCAAATAAATTCAACGCAAGTACTAGTTATACTTGCAATACTTTACCATTTGTTAGGCTACATTATGGCACTGTTCTAGTGTACTGTCACCTGCTATTTTCTCGATCGTACCGTAACCGTTGTAATGCTACAGTAAGGAGTACAAACAAGGTTTCGTTTTCTTTTTTTCCATAGGCATGCAACTGCCACTGTGTCACACCACTAGTAACACCGCAATGAGGAAATGTCACCCGCCCAGGAATGACAACGTTAATCCCCATTTCACCTGGAGCCAGCCCTGGGCCTAGCCCTAATTTCTAACACAAATTACAGGTAAGATAAGCGTTTGGTGGGAGGTAGTATAATGGAGTATTATTTCGGAGTAGACAAGAGTTTGACGGTTGTACTACTAAAGTCCTACGACTGTTCAGGAAAACAAAGTTACTGTTACACCCCCCGCCCCCCACCCACCAGACTGAAAAGCAGTAAAAAACAGGTATGGTCAGATAAAGTAGTTGAAAAATATATTTATTTATCCCTAACAAAATAATCTCCCTCACCCACCCTAACCCCAACGATTGTCTCTGAAACGTCCCAAAACGATCCCAACTCCCAAATCCCACCCCCCAAAAGTCTATAAAAAAAGGGCAAGGGACACTCCACTACTGGAGGGTGCTGGTGCTGGTGCATGATGCGGCATGGGCATCATACTCCTTGCGGAGGGTGGCAAGCTCGGAGCGGAGGCCCTTAACCAAGGTCTTATACCTCAGGACCTCCTGCTCCAGGTTGGACATGCGGACTCGTAGGCGGTGTTGGCGTTCCTTGCAGCTCCTGTGGGGGGCAGCTGGTGTTTCGGGTGCTTGGCGGTGGCGGTCGGCTTTCTTAGCCCGGCTCGGTCCCGCTGGTTTAGTCACGGAGGAGGATGCAGTCGAAGATGTTGCCCCGCTCGACTGCGTGTCCTCCTCCTCCTCCAGGGCCACCAGCCGCCGATACTCGGCGACTGTGGCCTCCAGCCTCCGTTGCCGGGCCAATCTAGCCTGCTCCCTCCTTGTTGTTGATTTGGAAGAAGGAGCAACTATATGAAGAAAGAAAGACATAGTCTGTAACCAATGCTCCTTATTAATAACACAAAGTGATTGAGCCGAAAGTTGGGTCACAGAGTACAAGTAGCAAATTGAAAGCACAGTACATAACTATTGAGGACAGTATCTATGTAACCCTCCCACTTCTGCATCCTTGCTCTAACAGTAGTGGTAGTTTAATGAACTAATTCTACGACCACTATGGACTTCCATTACAGTCGACTATGACAGTACACCAGTCTTATTCTTCTTCTTCTCTCTTGTTTAGGGAAATGGGTACGTTATCTTATGCAAGCCGGCAGAATGACATGGACACAGCACAGTGAAGTTGCACCCGAGAAAAAAAAGTTGCACACCATGATGATGGAGACAGACTTGCGTTACTGTACCGGTCCAGTACATGCAGGTGGTGAAGCTATTACTTTTCTATTACGGGTGGCACTGAGAATACTCTGTTACAAGGGCTACTGCTTAATTAATTTACCTTTCACCCTACAGTGCAAATGAGTACTAGAAAAGGAAACTGAAGAAGCTAACTAATTTGATTATCTATCACTTCACATGGGACGTATTTAATGACAGATGAGATGACTTTAGGTGCTTTGCTTAATATTGAGTGAACACAGTGATACACCCACACATGAATGACGTACTACAAGTAAACTAAAGTTATTAAGAGAGGTACGGAGTGTCCACCGTAATAACCAGATATATGCTGTGAATGCAAACGCAATACAAAGTACTGCTACTATTCATGGAAGTATTGGACACATTTACAATTTCTTTTCCTTGCCTTCCCTGCACTGGGACGGACGTGCGGGTGCGGTGGTACATGCTCTTCAAGGTAACACTTACTTCACCTGGCGACCATCTACTCTCTCTAGATACACATTTGCTATGTAAGAGTCAGAGAATACCATGCTCCAGGCATCCATTCATTCAAAGTATACGCACACATACAGTTTCTGTTTCACCCACCCAGGCTGCTGTCCTTCCACCCATCCTTGCTTCATCATTGACCCAGCCATGCACCATACCATATTCTTTCCTTCCCAGCCACCTCTGGGTCCAAGCAAACACATATCGTTCTTCTTTGCCAGCCATCATACAAGTTCGCGTCCCACTTACTTACACCCTTCTTTCGCTTTTCGTTCATCCCATCCATCACGTTCGTCTAAGAACTTATTGGGATTCTTCTCACCAAAAACTTCACAGCTAAGTCGAAGTACATTTCGAGGAGGCTACTACCTGGTTGATTTGTAATTGTAATACACCCGTGCAGAAAGCACACTATGCAGTCTTCAATCTCAATAAGTAAGGAATATATAGCTTACCTGTTTCCGCCACCACCGTTTGATCCCCCACAGGAACGGCCACCAGCTCTTCTACCGCCGCATCCTCCCCAGAGGCCTCCGAGTCCAAGTCCAACACATCAGCCACCTCCGCGCTGGCCCCGTCACCAGATGTTACACCTACAAAGTACATTTAAGAAAGTTAGAATACACCACTCACTACT